>NC_141387.1:27035487-27665576 GCF_017979445.1 Akebia trifoliata | reverse complement strand
GATGTACTCAATGATAGGTATTTGTTGTCCATTTTCTTGGCAGTAACCCAAAAGATTGACGAGATTCCAATGCTGAATGGATGAGAGATAGCGTACCTGATAGGAAATAGTCTCAATCATCCAAGACAAAACATGAAAAGAAAAAAGAGCAGGAATGCAAATTTATGGAATTCAAGGAAAAAAAAATATCACCATTGGCAAATTTGCCAATACAATATGAAAAAAGTACAAAGGATTAATCTGTAAGAAATAAAAATGATCAGGCCACATCAACTTGAAATTTAAGGGGAATTTGAAATTTATTCATACTAAAAAGGATTTAGAATAATAAATGCCGCATCAACTTGGTAATATGCAATGCTTATATCTTGTGAAGTCCGTAGATAACTGGCAATAGTTGTAAAGCATCCAAGGTGTTTATTACCTCTGTTGTAAATTCCAGAGTAGGTGCACCAACTCACTTTTTATTTGCAACGATCATTCCATCATGAAGCAAACCCTTATACACCTCTCCAAATTTTCCTTCCGCTATCAAGTTTATGTCGCTAAAGTTCTTTGTAGCAACATCCAATTCTTCCAACATGAAAGACCTTGCTTCTGTCAAAGACAACTCAACCTGATGTTTCTTCCTGCTGGCAAATTACCAGAAAAAAACAAAAACAAAAAACAATCACTACGTCATATTGCGGGTTTAGCGACTGTACAATTGCGTTAAAACGACTGCTAAAGACTGTCGTTAATTGCGACAGTCGGTTATTGGTCGTTTCTACTTTAATAAGTTATATCAGCAACACCGAATCAAATATCTCTCTCTCTCTCTCTCTCACGCTCGATCTGTATCTCTCTCTCGCTCTCTCTCGCTCTCTCGCACTCATCTCCGTCTCTCGCTCTCAATCTCTTGATCACACTCTCTGTCTATCGCTCTCTCGTTCTCAAATTAATGGAGTCTTACTATGAATCTCATAAGTGGAAATCCTAACGTTGTTCAGATCATTAACGTTTACGAAGACGAGGATTATCTCCATATGGTTATCGAGCTCTGTAAGTCGTCCAATCTCTACGATCGCATCTCCAAACGGATATGCGGGAGAGATATTTGAGGCGAATCTGAGGGAAAGATATTTGAGGATGTTCTCCTTGCGAATCTTCGGTTTCCAACTCCGATATTTCATTCTGTGTCTTCGTCGTCGGCGAAAGATCTTTTGCGGATGATTCTCTGTAAGGATGTTTCGAGGAGATTCTCAGCGGAACAAGTTCTCAGTAATTGATTCATGATGAAACCTTATTTACTCTATTTAAATCTCCTTAAATGCCTTCAATGAGAGTCTTTCAAAGAGATTTCTCAATTTCTTGCCAATTTTTAGGGTTTTGATCACTGTTTTACTCTTATAATTCAAGGTTTTTAAAGTGTTTTTTGTTTGATTCTTTAAATTTTCCCTATTTTAGATTTGCAGTAGTTTTTGAATCTCTTTTCTCTTCATTTATATTTGCCAGTTTTTAGGGTTTTGATCCCTGTATTTTGTATGTTTGTATGTGTTCCTGTATTAATTTCTCCATTTTCTCTGCATTAATTTCCCCTTCTTATTATTATACTACTAGATTTAGAGCCAAAATCCCCAAACCGAAGCTCAAAATAACAAACTTTTTGTTAGCTTAGCTGTTGTTCTGCCTTTTTTTCGCTTTCTTTCTATTCTATTTGTGGAGTCTTACTATAAATCTAAGTTTCAATAGGCTAAAGTCGCACCACTTGATAGGTTGCAGAGATTTCTGCTAGAGAAAAAAGTGCTCCCTTTGGAAAAAAAGGATTAATGGGGTCTTACTATAAATCTGAGTTTTCAATAGGCTGCAGTCACACCACTGCTAGAGCAAAAAGAGTATACATGTATATGATAGTATGATTGGTTATGCTCTATGGAGCTGAATTTTGTTTCTCCTACCGAAACTATTTCAAGGTTTCTGTAGCTGCTGTTGTTGCATCTACACTGGATTCTCCTATTACGGGGTTCTCAGGCAAATCAGAGGTATGAATGGAAGACCATCTATTTGAGTTTCAAGAATATATCCACCCAAGTTTGAGATTTTGGTCTTTTAGTATATATGAACTAGGTTTATTAATTGATGTTTGGTTATCTATTGGCTGGAGTTAGCAATGTTCCTTCTTTGGTGTATAGATTATACTGATACCTTTATTGTTATTTAATTTGTAAGAGATCATCTTGTTTCTTACATTGGGTATCAAATCATAGTCTATCTTATACCCTAACTTCGTAAATCCCAACACATCTATGGCTATGTGCATAGGTTTCCAATATTGAAGATAAATAATCCATCATTTGCAGATTTTTATTCTGCTTGTAGATCATGAAGCTTTGAAAATTGAATATATAGTTTATGAAGCTTTGATGTTGTGGTTACTTTATGATTTTTCAATATGAAAAAAAAACAGTGCAACTTTTTGTTTTTGGGAGTGAAATCTTAACAATGTAGTTCAATTGGGTTTTTTTTAAGTGATAGAGTGCAATTGGTACTACATGATCTGCAACTAGTCAGTCCCAAAGAAAACATAATAGAAAATATAAGAAAAGACTGTGTGAGCACATATAATTGCCATTATACCTTCATGATCAATACATCTGTGACTTTGCTTTTGAATTACTGGTTCCTCAACATCCGCACAATTAGAATCTCTCCCAAGCTTTCCTGATAGTTGTTTAACAATCCTTTTAGCTTTCCGTTTTTCCATTAAAATTAATAATAATTTCCAGCAACAAATGAGAAGATGTCCTAACACTTCACGATACTCCTTTGGATGGTACCTGTGGTAATTTAAACACTAAGTTACAAGAGATAGACACTTGCATTGATGAAAACAAAAACACACCATTGGATTGCCTTTCTGTGTAGCAATGAACCATAATATTATAAAAGACTTCCAAAAACTCCATTCCTTCTCCCTTTGCATTTGAAGTGTAATAATGATATTTTATATTGCTCCTTTTTGGTATAAATGTATTTCATAAAATTTATATTTTCAGTGGCAGACTAAAATATGTAAAGGAATTAATCCAATAACAACACTTGTGTCTCCCAAAGCAATCACAAGAAACACAAAAGGGCAGAATATTGCAACTAAAAACAGAAACAAAAATATAAGTTTGAGATCTACAATGGGTTACACAATAAATCCATAGTTAGAGAAAATCACGACTAAAATTAAGGTGTTCAGGCATTATGGCTGGATAGTGTCATATATGACCAAAGTGGCAGACTAAAATTCCAAGATGTAAAGGAATTAAAAGAACACCCAAAAAAGAATTTTTGGGTAAAATAAAATTCGGGTGTTACGGTTACAAATGGGGGTTCTAACTAAACTTAGGTTTGTACTTTGGAAGTCAAGAGGTGAGACCCTATTAGGTGTTCCTAGTATTGGTGTGTGTATCTCTCATGCATCCCGATGGAACCTATGCTAACTGTCATTATTTGTGATGATCAACTTTCGGGGAGGATGCTTTTGTTTTGATTTACCCTGTATTTTTCTGGCCTAAGATTTATCTTGCTTGGTTCAATATTGTTAGTAGTTTGCAGTTGTTGATGTTGGAATATATCTATACTTTGGTTCCTTATTTATTTTGACACATTTTTAATGGTATTTATTGATGTGCTTGTCTCGAGTCTCAGGTTAAATTTTATACGGATTATGTGGAAATGCTAGTCCCACAGACTTTCCTTTTCATTTGGGACAATCTTACATTCTTATGTTTAATATTTATGGCAGGCTGGGGCTCCTCCGGGTGTTCTAAATTTTGGTGGAAAGTCCCCTTTCATTGTATGCGAGGATGCCGATATTGATGAAGCTGTTGAGCTTGCACACTTTGCTTTGTTCTTTAATAAGGTATGTCCGATTATATTTTTCTTTAGAATAATTGATTTTGTTGATCATAAACACTATGTTCTTTATAGGGACAATGTTGTTTGTGCTGGTTCTCGCACGTTTCTGGGTGTCACTCCTAATTTTTAAATACAAAGCTGGAGAATTACCATGGGGAGGTTCTGCTTTCTAATGTGAGTATACTTCGTTTTTTTCGACGGTATAAGACCGTAGTTTTTTCCGACTTTTATCTCCAGTCGCAATTTAAACGCGACTCCTTTTTAGAGAATCCAATAGAGCAATGGACTCGTTGGCTTTCTTTCAAAGTTCTATTGGTTGTATTAATCTCAATTCATATTAGATCTTTTAATTTGGATGTTCTTTTCTCAATTTAATATTTCAGCTTGGATTGTTTATCCCAATAGAGGACGGACTGATAGAATCAAGATCTTGCTACCTCTGATAGAATCAAGATCCATTTTATACTTTGTAGGTAAGGTTTTGCAAATTTCACCTTTTTCTACAGAATTGCTATTATAATCTCAAGATTGGCCTTGTTCCGGAAAGAAAAATTATGTTTTCAAATACATAAAAATTCTTGTAACTTAGAAAAGTTAATGACTTAATTGAAATTTTTTAATGATTCAAAGTTCTGTTATGCATTGTTGGATGAGGATCTCAAATAATGGAGTTCTGCTAGGCTGCTCCATAACAATTATCGAACTAATGTTACTTGTTTATAGAGAATGGCAGATTTTCTTTCTTTCTTTCTTTGTGAATTAATAGAGATGAGAGTACCAACTGTTTACAATATAACAGTTCTAACTAGTGTTCCTTGACTAGCATATGAAAAGGTGAGAATATTGTTTGAGTTCTTAAAAGGTACAATTTAGTGCTTTATTCAGACAATCGATTGTGGCAAAAGCGACTGAATTTGGTAACAGTAGTACTCATTCTTATTTTTTGTGGTGATTGGAGCACTGACTAGAATATAAGTAATCCAGTAATTATTATGCTATTGTATGATTTTCAATTGATAGCTCTCTAAGTCAGATAGGATTCCTAAGTGGAGTATTTTGTTGTTTTGAAGCAATTTCTAGGATTCTAGTCAATTTTGTAATAGAAAGATTTTCACTGTTAGAAATTTTTTTTAAATATAAATTTGTTAGGTGCCAGAATAGAGCTTTCCCACCTTCTTATTTGGGCTTACCATTGGGGGTGGCTTATGATGGCAAGATGATCTGAGCATCAATGTTGGAATAGGTTAGTAGAAGACTCAGTACATGGCAAGTGAAATATCTTTCTGAAGGAGGAAGGTCATTATTAAATTTCATGTGTCTTCTCTCAATTGCACGTAGTGTGGAGTTAAGGTTGTATAGGTTATTTTGGGATTTCTTGTGACATAGTATTGAAGGAAAGAGAAAGTTTCACATGGAAGACATAAATCATGTTAACGTTTGTGGGTATTTTGTGAGATTATTGAGCATTCATTGGTTAATAAATACATATTGTTGTTACAAGTGGTTTTATACTTTAAGTCTTCAACAAGTTGAATGGGTCATTAATTGTCCAAATGGCTTTTGAAATTTTTGCCCTGAATTTTGGAGTTTTGATTGTTAACTTTCAATTTTGAAGTTCAGACCTTTTAACTTGATATCAAATACTAGGCATTTCATCATTTTTTAACCTGATAGCAATTGGCTATTAGTATAATGTCATAATTGGTGCAAATTTTTAAAAAAAAAAAATATTTATCAGATCATAATACATTTTTTTATCTGTAAGTTGCATGCATTTATGTATTTGTACTATTTATTTATTATTAGTTATTGTCATTTTTATGAGTATTGAACTAAAATACAATACATGCTTTCCTCCTTACATTCATTTTTGTATATTAGTTTCATTATATTCATAAAATATTTAAATTGGGAAATGACTCTTCATTGGTTTCCAAGTTGACTTGTTCAGGTTTCCGTACCATGGTTGGCTGATTTCAAGCAACCTTGATTGAACTAGCCGATGTTCATTTGTCCTACTTATGTGTGTAACATGTGCTTAGATGACAAAAGCAAGATTTTTGTGAGCTTTCCTCCTTGGGTATTTAGTCTTGTTGTTCTTAATCACAACTGATTTTTGTCATGTTCTCGTCTCTCTGCAGAGTTATTCCCAAGACACTCATGCCTCGAAAGGTATGTCTGTTCTTACCAAAAAGTCCAAAATTCTCATAATACTTAGCATAAGAGAAACCATTTAGCTTATTTAGAGTTTTTTGAGGTTTGAGTAGAAAGCCTCCTAAGGACTTTTTGGTTAAGAACAGACATAACTTTCGAGGCATGAGTGTCTTGGGAATAATCATCGCTTTCCCAAGGAGCGATGTTTCACGACCATTTTGTTATGTTTATATTGATTTGGTATTTATCCAGCTATGAGCAAACAGGGTATTTTTGGAAGGAAAATGAGTTGGTTAAGATTTCGTAATCATAAGCTAGGGAGAGTTGGTTTTGGATTGGGAAACATACAATTTTGTAAGTATACCCTGAAATCATTACCAAACATAGTGAAACATTCTCATCTCTTATTTGGGGACATAAACATAACAAACCAAGATTAACCAAGCTAAAATTTAGTGGCACCCATTGAATGGGTTATGACACGTGCCATGATAAACGCAGGTTAATGATGGATAATTGACTCTTGAATGTGCTTAAAGAATGGAAAGATGGGAGTTGATCCTAATTTGGTGGGCCCAAGAAAGAGGAGAAGCACGAAAATTGCAAGTTGCAACTGAGTCAGAAGATGACTTCAAATTAAAAAACATATCTGCTTTCACACACTCTTGGCGTTGACCAAACCAAAGAGAAGCAGCTTTGAATAAGTTCCGTTTGAAGCGGAAAGACAGATGCTATGATAAAAAGGTGAATTTATAGCAATTGTTACTAATGCATGTGATCGTCGTCATCTTCTTCTATCGATTGCATTTCATCCCTCTTTGGCATTTGAAAACACTGATGTTTAGTGCACTTAACCTTCTATTACTACTGCTATTAGTTATATTCTTTAAATTGCCTGCTGCATTTAAAATTATATGAATAATTTTTTGAACACTTGATCCCAAAATTTGCATTCTGTCTTTACTGCTTCAATGTCTTAACCTGAAATTATCTCATACAGGTTAGATATCAAAGCAGGAAAAGACTTGCAGAGCAGCATTCGCGAGTGAAGGGACAGTTTGTTCGCCAAGTGCTAGCTGACCCATCCTCATCATCTCTATGATTCATTTTCTGCATAGACGCCCAACTGATGACATATGCAGAGCAGCATTCGCGAGTGAAGGGACAGTTTTTTTCCATTTTCTGATTCTATGTATCTATTTTTCTGGACAAGTCTTATTTGAACAGAGACTGATTCAATGTAATCAAGAGCTTGAAATGATTGATGCAGGCAATAGAAGTTGTTGATTTGGACCAGTAGACTAAAATGGTTGCAGAGCTTGATGGCCATGTAATGCGTTGTGTACGTGACCAGAACGGGAACCATGTCATCCAGAAGTGTATTGAATGCGTGCCTGAAGATGCAATCCAGTTTATCATTTCATCCTTCTACGACCAAGTAGTGACATTATCCACCCATCCATATGGATGTTGTGTCATATAGGTTAGAAGTGATTTGCCTATCTTCGATTCTCATTTCTTTGTATATAGATTAACCTACCTTTGATGCTGAAATAGTATTAATTTAATGTCACAGAGAGTACTGGAGCATTGCCATGACCAAAACACCCAGCGTATCATGATGGATGAGATATTGCAATCAGTTCTTCGTGATATCTTGGTTATTGGCTCCATCAAGTCTAGTTTTAAACAAGAGGACATAAAGGCCATCAATTGTCCTTCTTATCTATACTCAAATGTGGGTGTCATTAACTGGCATGAAGATATTGAGAAGTGCTTAGCATTGGAGGCTCACACCAGGTTTGCAACTGGAATGGCAATGATATTCCTCGATGACGCCGCCAAGGGTTTGGATTGTACCATTCCGATCTGAGATTGTCTTCGTGACCCATCAGGTAACAGTCATTGTCATTATTAGCATCAATTCATTGCTATGTGTTCTTATTAGTATCATAATCGCGTAACGTAAAAGTTTTAACGATAAATTGTCCCGAGAGAGTATATAATGTGAAAGAAACAATTAGTCAGTCTTTGACAAGCCCTTCGATCTAATTTGGAAAGTTTTATCCGTGATCTAAAATATTGTGTCCACATTTTTTGCCAAATCCCATTCGTATGGGCATATCTCTTTTTTTCTTCAAAAGTTTAGATATCGGTTTGTAACCGATGTCCAAAGTCTCAGACTTAGGACATCAGTCTTATAGACATCGGATTTCAATCGATGTCTAATGTATATTTTTTTTTTGGTAGTGCTTTCAGATTTGGAACGGTTTTAAACCGTTCCAACTTATGAGTTTTATTCGACGGTCATTTTAACGGACTAAAGCCGTCGTTTTTTTCGACGGTCTTTTTGAAGGTCAAAAGCCGTCGTTTTTCCCGACTTTCTTCAGCAAATCGCGACTCCTTTTAAAACGACTGTGCAAACGACTGCAAGGGCAGTCGTTTTTGTCAAAAACGACTGTTCAAGACAGTCGTTTATCCCGCAATATGACGTAGTGAATGTAGTTGAAAAATTCCTATAAACTCAATAAACTTAAAATTTTCTGTATCCTCTTAAAGGCAATGTAGTTGCACATGCAACACTACCTTGAAGGGATGAATCAGAGAAACTTGTCTCAGAAATTCTTGAAATGCTCCTTCTATGAGATAGGCAGAACCATAAAAATTTAATTACAATTCCTACTAATAACATGACTCTTGCAACACCTCCAAGTAATGCTGCGAGATTCCTTTACATTTGGTATGGGACACACTTCAACAATGCAGAACATTGATCTCAAGGTATGTACTCATAAATAGTTAACCTGAAATATAAATTATATAAGCAAAAAAGAAAAGAAAAAGAAAGTGTGTGGTGGGAACACAAAACTACAATTAGAAAACAACAACAAACAATCAAAGCCATTAGATTTTTAACAAATGATTTGGGAAATACAAGTCCAATGGTGACGAAAAGAAGTTAGAAAATGCTTTAGAATTTGAAAATTCCAAACAATTTCTTAATGGGAGAGTGAACTTAGAATAAAAGGAGTAAATTTAAATAGGCAAGTTTCCATTAACAAATCGATGAAAAATCATGAAAAATAGGCAGCAAATTAACAAATCGATCTAGGATTCATTAAAGGGATGTGTTTATTCCCCAAACATTCAATGCTACATACCAAAAAGAACTAACTATACATTGTAAGATACATGTCAACTATTTTCCTATTTGAGAAAGAAAAGCTTCAATGGAGACACATTTCACTATTTGGCTACAAGAATCTCTAACCCCTTCTCCTGGTGTATCATTAGCAAACCTACACCAATAATCACAAAGAAACACCCTAATTGTGCAATCTAGCATTAGAGAGTTCTGACTCACCTCTATCGTTGTCATGTTATGAGTTAGAAGGTAAATGTGCCAAGCCAAGAGCATTCCCAATATCAAGCTTAAGGCAGTTGTGATTGACCCACAAGTAACCTGGAATGCGTGTTGTCATTAGTAGTTTCTAAGATCTGAAAAGCTGATCATCTCAACCAAGTCTTAACAAAATGAAAAAAAGAAGGGAATGAGGAGAGTCAATGGATTGTAAAACATTTAGTAAAGAAATATTATGCCAATATAGGAGGATGTCTTCCCAAGTGTTGCTGTTGTACATGTAACTAAATCCAGAAATAAGAGACCCTCCATTTGATGGGCTCCATAAAAGAGATCTTCTTCATTAATAGTTCATCTCCCTACGGTCTTAGTTTTACCTGGCCTAGGACAATAATTTGTTTTTCCTACAGAAGGAAGAATCTTATCATCTCAACCATCCAATTAATACAACTACTTTATGGGCTACGCTTTGTTTTAATGGGGGATTTGGACTTACCCCTCGTTATTGTGGCATATGAGAAAGATTTCCCTATGTTCCAAAAAATTAGAGTTGCTTCCCTATACATTTTGGATCTGACAAATTCTAACCATAATTGAATGGTTAGGAAACTCACAGGATCACAGTCATTTTTTACATTGCAACTGACAATGCCAACTCCTAATAATGCACCTGCAGTGACAGGGTTGTCATTGCTGTGCAAGTATTTGTCAATTAGTGCAAGTCCAGAGTCGATATCCCATAACGAAATCATGCCCTACAACAAGGAAAAATAACTATAAATATCACATAGAAGTCGAAGGTGTTAGCATAACTGGCAAATCATGTAGAAAGGAAGAAATATACCAGCACTGGCCTTCCCATGTTCTTTATTTTTAAAAATCCAGCTTCCTGCAGAGCCACCACTAGAAGTTTCTGATGGGACAATCAACAACTTATCCTGTAGAAGAGGGAAATTTTTTTTTCCAATCATGTGCATTATGTACTAACCATAATGAGAATCCCTTTAAAATTACATATTTTACCTGACCAAAACCTGCATTCATGAAAGCATTAACGAAGGTTGCTGCTAAGTTCTGCCTTGCTGAATCAACACTTGCACCAGCACTTGCTCGGCCATCAATCAATGCACCTAAGAAAAAAAATGTAAATAAATCATGCAAAAAATTCAGTTTAAAGCCAGACTGACACAAGCTTCAAAGGTTCATTGACTAGCAAAACAAGTACTTGGATGTGGAATGTAGATCTACCATCCCAAAAAAGGCACTCTACAAAACCAATACTATTAAGTGCATCTTGCTCATGGGGTTCATATATACAAATGAATGTGTTTCTGGATATAAAAAAAATTTTAATTTTGACATTTTCCAAAAAATTATGGGAGATTTTCTCAAATTTTGGCAATTGGAAAGTCAATTAGCCAATTAGATTGGTCCTGTTACAAGATGTTATGTTAACTTGCGAGCCTAGCCGAATTCTTTCCACTCGTCTAGGCCTGATGTTTCTCCATTCATATATTTGTCAATGAATGTTTTCATCTCGATATGTGTCTATCTACATGCACATTGACCCACACATGCACACCCTCCCATGCACCCACACTTGCCAACACTGGTATCAAGTGTACTATGCTCTTATATATAATACCACCAACAGAATACACAACACAAACATATTAATATGATATAGCCTATGCCATTATTTTAAACTAGATACGGTAATAGGACTTCATTGTATCACAATTAAGAAAGGCACAAACCAGAAATTTAATTATTACAACGTAGCATTTGCTTGAATAGATCGACAGCGTCATTGCTCATCGTATGTCAAGCGACACGTGGAAAGAAAAATATAAGTATGTATTCCAGATATGGTGGTGCCTTTATATAAAATATAAAAAGTTAAAGTTCTTTTTCCGAATAGCATTATCGAAGAGTAGAAAATGGTGCTCTATGGGGAAAAACCTCGTGGGTTCTGACTGAGTCAAAGTGGTGAAACAATGGGAAACAACAAATCTGGTTGTTGAACCATGACTTGGATTCCAACTTTAAATTAGTTGAAAGAGGTGCAGGAATTATCCCATTAATTATTCAAAATATGTTTCAATTTTTTTTTCTTCCTATCTGAAAGAAAATTAGGAGACATGTTTTCAACAAAAACATTTGTCTTTATGCTCAAAAGCACTAAACTCACATAGGGTTTGTCCTCTTTTAAGTGAAAACTGCTCCCAATGTGGGGTTTGTGGCTTTGCACTTTTTTTTGGGTGGTGCTATTCATCACTCGTGGGTGGGGAGTTAGGTCAATTTCAAAGGACTAAAAAAGTGCAAATTTGTGAGTCTTAGTAGGTCTAGGTTTATCTCTTTATCTAATTTTTGAATCATGTATAGGGCTTATATGGGATTCCTGGCTATGCTTGATTGGTGATATTGGTGTTGATAATTATGATGTCGCAGACATTCTATATTGTGTAGGGACACATTTATTTGCTTATGCAAAAGAAACTGTGTACATTACATGTGCAGACTGATATCATGCGATGAAATTCCCTTAAGATAAGATTTTGATGGTGAAAATGATAATGCTATAGGATCTTATCCGTAAAGTCAAAGTTGTGAAAAAAAGAAACTGATTGTATAGGGAAATCATTTTATCTTTTTGACTAAACATCGTTCTTAATCAAGATTTTAAATGTTATTTGGTCATGTAATAGGCTGGAGCTTTAATGTCTTTAGCACTCATCCAAGTCAGAACTAAAAGATGCAACCAGTTACCTCTAATCAAATAGACAAATACGATCGGCGCATGACACAAAGGACACTTACTTCCTCCTCGAGCCAATTCATTTGCTCATTTTGAGCAAGTGCACATATGCCCAAAATTCAACCTTCCCAAAGCCTAAAAGAGTTGCATGCCATACTCTTAACTTGAGCACAAGTTATTTAAGAGTTTTACCTAAGACCAGCATTCGGAAGATAGAACAGAATCACTGGACTACAGAGTTTCACCTCAGACCATTGAAGCTTCAATAGGAGCATAGAGAGGTTGCCCCAAACTACCAATATCAGAGACAAGGGCTTGAATAGGTTTTTTCCCAAGACTCAATGTGCAGGAATGACCAAACAGGTCAAAGGAACATAGGGTGATTCTACCTCAGGCTTTATTTCACTCACAAGACTAGTAATTAGAGAATCACTCACCAGCCAGTCTATGATATTAACACTTGCAAACTTAACCAACTTAAAAGTTGGCACCTAAGTCTTCTTGGGGATTATTGCACGTAAAGTTAATGAGTTGGGAGCCATGAAGCCCTAACCTCTTCAACTAGGATAACTGCCATGGCACCACTTCAAAGGAAATGATTTGAGAAAAAATGATAAGAGAGGAAGACTAGTGAAATTAGGGAAGGGATTAACAAATAAATCCCACTTTCCTCTATTTTATTCAATAATAGAAAATTGCAATCATTAATATATTGCCCTTTGAGTGAAGAAAACAACTTAATAAAGTTTTTTTTTTTAAGACAAACAAACTGACAACTATATCTTAACTATGACTGAGGAAGTTCAATGTGTATCATGGAATAAAACTAAGCTTTATGGTCCCTTAGTTTCACAGCCTTCCAAAAAAGAAAGTTAGGCAAAGTTCCTTTAGCAGATATGCATGATCAGAAATTTTTTAGACTTTTTGCAATTGGAAAATATGACATCTACGTGGTTGATGCATGTTTTGTTTGTTTAGAAACGAAAATAAAAAGCTTAACTGGAATCAATATAATCCATGTTCAAAAGTGAAGGTTATTCATAATATGTGATGACAAGGTGAAAGTATGAAGAATTAGCTCACCAATTAAAGTTTGGTGCAGTATGTAGTCCAGTCAACCTTTCCAGCACCTTCTGTAGTTGTGGCCCTTGGGGACCTAAACAAGAACAGATATCTTTTATCATAAACATGAAACATTCATTTACAATCTATAATGAATGCACGCCTCAAATCTGAAGAAAATATCAATTTCAAGCACATAACTCTGATAGAATGGTATTTACTTCTACTCAAAATGAAAGAATTAGGAAGGGAAAACTCATTGTGATGTTTCTTAAGAACACTCATTGGGTTTCCTTAACTCATCATGCACTGATAGTATGTATGAAAATGCCTAGGAGCAGAGTTCTAGGTTGAGATCATGAGAAAAAGAGATCTATATGGAGGTGTAAAATATCTAGAATAAGCATATAAACGACTGAAAAAAATAGAAAAATAGTCATAAGGGAGCATTCATAGAGTAATGACAGAGTAACAGCTTAACTTGTTTAGGAAATAAGCTGATCTTCAACAACATTTGTTTTAAACTGTTAGTTATGTTCATATGCAAAGCTAAATTCAGGTTACGTTCTATCTACTCTAAAGTACAAAAAAGAATTTACGCAAACAAATAAAAACATAGAATTTGACGTGCTTGCGTGGCATGAATGTTCATCAATATTAAGCCACCTTTTCAGTCATGACAAAAGAAACCACACCAATGAAGCTATCTTCCGTCTAAGCAAGACCTTAAATTGGATCTTCAAAACTTTGAACGTACTGTGTGGCTCAAAAAAAATCGTGGGTTGGTTTTCTAACAAGTCGATTCAAGTAAGCAAAAGAGCAGAAGCAGAGATTAAAACAAAAATCCAATTTTCCCATGTATGAATTGTCTAATTTATATAAGAGGGAATGACACCTATTGTAAAGGTTCCTATAACTTAGGGTAGTAGTTTGGTCGAATGTTTGATATAAATTTTTAGGTGGGCCATTCATATTGGTGGAAACATACAACTTATGTTTCCTTAACACACACAAACTACCTTACAAATTTATAGCAGCTCACCCTTGTTTTTTCAGTACAATTTCAAACTGTTCCCGATGTCACTATCTGTTTGTTAAGGTTCATGACATTTGCCTACCCAACACTTTCACTCAAATACATTTTCATTACTAGATTTTGGAGAACCAATTGGATTTTCCATTGAAACCCCAAAAGTAAGCCAACCTGTAATGGGTTCTCGTAAAATCAATTGGAGGGACAAGTTATAAAGTAAAATATAACACAAGTTATAGTTACCTCTCCAAAAGCCTTGCACTATCAATAGTTAACAACAGAAATTCCAGCTCCAACAGTCCTACACATACACAAAAACATACATTTCCAAATTAATGCAAAATCCAATAATGTCAATTAATAAAAAGGAAATAATGCAAATGGATATTAATACCTACAAATGGGTTAAGCTTGGCGAAATTATAGAAAATGTCCTCAGAAAACCCAAAAAGAACTTGGGAAGCTCTCTCAAAGCTGGTTACTACAAACAGAACACACCTTACATATATAGCTCTCATTGTGTGCAAGCATTCAATAATTCAAAATTCGAAAAGAACTACCATATAGAAATCCAAAATATGATTGAAATCACAAAATAATTGTAAAGGAACAAACCAGAAAATTATGGAGAAAAAACAATCAATTAATTGTGGACGATACAGTAGATATGATCCATAATCAATGGAGTGGACCAGCTCTATCTTTCAGTGCTGAAGATGCATTCTATGTACTTAGTATTAGTCGGGTCCTACTTTAAAGTACTTTTGACTCAAATAAAGTTCCCCAAACTAAAGATAATAGATTTGGTTGTATCCATAGAGTCGTAAAAAATAGGCGATTGTTCAGTTAAATCATATATAAATGTGAATGATAAGAGTATATTAAGTATGGAAGTCATGTGGAAAACAAAATAATAATAATCAAAGTTTTTTACATATGGAATTCATCATAGAACTCACAATATAGAATGTGGGCAAAACAAGCAGGAAATAGTTAAGAACATGAAAATAATTAACACCATAAGTAATGATTTATAACTCTAGCTAGGATAGGAATGCACTAAAGGTCCCCTGTATGGAAACTCCAAAAAATGAAGAAAATAAGTCAAGAGTAATATTGTATGTTACATTTTCATCAATAAAATCAATCTTAGGAACCCAATACCATCCAAGTAGAGATGGATATAATCCATTATATGCATCAATTAAATAGAAAATAAAGTGGTTTGAATCTGAATCATTAGTATCTAGTCCTTCAAAATAATAGATGTGACTGCATAGGATCATACATAAGGATACATGAAGAACAATACCAAAATATATAAACCAAAAAAGATCTTTCAATCTTAAGAGGCATTCCCTTCACACAATTTTATAATACCACTTGCTAACTTTTAGTAATCACAATTATTTATAAGGGAAGAAAAAGACCAAACCAAAAGCATTAAGGAAAACTATATGGAACCAAGACTAACAAGTTAAGAAAAAGACTAATATGTAACAACAATTACCTTTGGGTTTGATATGCAAAGGAGTCTAAGAGCTGCCCGACGAATATTCTGTTCTCCATATTGCAATAGATGCTCTAATGATCGAATTGCCATCTCACTACCGAATGCTTCTGCCATTGCTACCATAGCAAATCCAAGCACAGCAGGTCCCTGATGGGTCTCACCCTTCTCAATATGTTGTGCACAATGCCCCAAAAGATCTTGAACCTATACAAAATAAATACAGTTAGCTAAACAATGTCACCAGTGGCAGTCTCGAAAGTGCTACTAAGGCTGGCATAGAGAAGGAATACCTTGAGTACATTCCCAGTTCCAGCAGAAGCACAATCTACGTATTTGGCAATACAATAGATCAGTCAACACAAAATGAAAGAATAAATCTCATCCAATATTAAAGGAAGCTTATAGTTACCTCTCCAGAAGCCTTGCACTATCAATAGTTAACAATAGAATTCAACATTTTTTCTAAGTGAAATTGAAGTTATGACAGCAAATGTAAATGAACAAACAGAGTTGAAGTAGTAAGAGAAAGAATGACTAAGCAAAGTAATACTATTAAACTGTCCTAGCATTATAGATGTTCTAAAATATCATACTTGGATACTTCGAAGTTATAGTTACCTCTCCAAAAACCTTGTACTATCAATAGTTGACAACCGAAATTCCAGCTCCAATAGTCATCCGGGCTTGGGACCACCCTTTTCCCTCCTCCTCTATCCGGGCTTGGGACCGGCAATGTAAAACATATAATTTTACATTGGCGGAGTTAAAAAGGGGTTAGCTAACAAAATAAATAGTTATAAAAGAAATCATAAAATATACGTAGGTAAAACAATTTATGTAGTAATCCATTTCATGCAAACAACTTGCACACATAAAGGATGAAAATGCCATACTTACTGATTTGCTGAATCTTTCAGTCCATTTCGTCTATTTAGGCTAGTAATGGACACACTCCCAATTTTCAATATTTACAGACCATTATCATAAGTTTTTCATAAGTAAGCAAACTAACAAAATCATAAGTTTGTCTCAAAAAGCAAATATCACAGACCATTATCCAAAACACAAGATTCACTTAATAAAACTAATAAAACTAACTCATTCAGAAGTTTTTCTGACAAAAAAAATGCATCACATCAATCATCTGGCGGTTGTGTCGATGAGTCCGGTGGAGTTGGGAACGTACAGCCCGGTGGAGTAGGGAACGTGCCGCCAAACTACAATAAACATATCAGATAATCAAATATATTATGTTTATATATCTAAAATTAAATAAATATAAATTTTTTACTTACACATCGTGATAGGTTCATAACCATCTGTGCCAGATTATCAAACTCAACTTTATCAGCTTGTCTTCGTCGCTCGGCTTCATCCTTATCAGCTTGTCTAAGCCGTTCGGCCTCAATCCTATCAACTTCTCTAAGCCGCTCAAACTCAATCCTATCGACTTCTCTAAGCCGCTCGGCCTCAATCCTATCGACCTCTCTCTGTTTCTCTATTTCATTCCTAACCATATCGAGTTGATGCTCCAAGGATGACCTCTCATTCTCACGCTCCACCCTTTCACCAGCCAAATTCTCCTCTAATGTTCTTATCTTCTCTCTCAACATGGTTATCTCTCCACTATTCATAGAAGAGGATGAGTCCTGACTAGATGATGACCCCCACAACTTGTGGGAGTCGGACCCAACCAAATCCACGAACTCGACCGGGTCTCTCTGCACCCATGACCTGACTAAGTACATCATTAGGTCCACTTGTATCCTTTGAGCCCTCTGGTAATTTTTCAAGTGTTTCTTGCATTTCCTTCTACAAAAAAAGTGATGATGTAAATTTTATAATTATTATATAACTTTTTGGAGTTCTATAAAATAATGTAATTGCACTTACTATTTTGATAGCAGCATCATCATCAACAGGTACCCCATCTTTATGAGAATGGGTCTTTATCCACATTTCAGCTCTGCTGGGGGGTATGCCGGTGCCATTTCTATCTTCCTATTAAGACATTGATGAGAAAATAATAGTTAATTACATGATTATACTGAATGAACAATGATAATGAACTAAATATTATTATGATTTATAATACCTCTTCGTGGCGAAAGCAAGCAAAACTTTTTGAACCAGACGTATGTAACATTGTCTGTTGCAAGCGATTATTCTTATTTGTCTCACTTCGACGCTGTATTAAGGAAAACAATTAATAAAAATATCATGTGCAATGGTAACAAATCTGAAATATTAAGCATGTACCTGTCCTAACTCTAAATTCCAATATCTATGAGTGCTGCCCACTGCTCAATAGGAACACCATCGGGACGATGCTCATATCGGATTGCATCATCATCGTACACATCGTAAATAATACGTTTAAGACCGCACTTGTAGACTTTCCATTTCCTACCCATTGTTTTCATGACAAATGAGCGATTCTCTCCGACAATTTCGAATTTTTCCTATATATATCAACATGCCAATCAAATATTATATCATTAACAGTTTCCAGTAAAGACAAAAATAAAATGTATTATAATTATGTTAGAACATATGTAACCTACCAGTAGCATTTGCCATGCACGCTCTTTGTCATCTTTATCAATCTTTCTCCATGATTGAACATCTAAACGAAACATACGTGGGTCTCTAGCTATAACCCCACAAAAGTTAGACATTTTTGGCACATGTTTTCCAAATGGTTGTTTTGCCTTATCAAATTCTATTCTTAGCCTTTTATTTGGTGGGAGAGAAAATAGGCTCAAGCACCTTGTTGGACCCCTTCTTTTCTTGGCAGTGGATCCAGACAACCCCTCACCGGTCTCATGTTGTAATGGACTTGACTCATCCTCTGAAGGGTCCATCTAAGACATGCAATAAACAAAAGAGTTAGCACACAATATATTATATGGAAAATAAATTAAATAATTAGTTGTCATTTCTAACCAAATAAGCATACCAGTTAACATTCTAAGTTTCAATTGATTGTGGAACCCTTATAAGCAATAACTTTAATTTCAATAACTCAAATTACCAGACAAATAAGAAAACTCCAACCCTCAAGAAGTAGATACAAGTTCATGCTATAACATAAACTAGTAAACAATAATACCCAATACAAATTCGGTATCTTTAAATATCAAATTACCAGAAACAAAATAAATCCCATAAAACTTTACCCTTAATTATTAATCAAAAACTAAAAAATTCCTCCATAAATTTCCTGAAACCAATATAAGCATACCCAATTCAAGATTCTACACAAAATCCAGCATCGAAATAACAACTTTACCAAAGAAATCCATAGTTCTATAAAGAAAAATGAACAAAAACTACAAAATTCATGAAAAAAAACTAATTCAATAATACCCCATATAAGTTGGGTATCTTTAAAGATCAAATTACCAGAAACAAAACAAATCCCATAAAACTTAACCCTTAATTATTAATCAAAAACTAAAAAATTCCTCCATAAATTTCCTGAAACCTGTATAAGCATACCCAATTCAAGATTCTACACAAAATTCAGAATCCAAGTAACAATTTTATCAAAGAAATCCATAATTCTATAAATAAAAAAAATGAACAAAAACTCCAAAATTCATGAAATAAAAAATAGGTTCAATAATACCCCATATAAGTTGGGTATCTTTAAAGATAAAAAACTTAATCCTTAATAATTAACCAAAAATCAAAAAATTCCTCCATAGATTTTCTGAAACCTGTATAAGCATACCCAATTCAAGATTCTACACAAAACCTAGCATTCAAGTAAAAATTTTACCAAAAACATCCATAGTTCTATAAAGAAAATGAATAAAAACTCAAAAATTCACGAAAAAAAGAACATTCAAGACGAAGTAAATGGGATTTATCATAGTAAATGAGGTTTAAAAAGCAAAACCTTTACAAACCTCAAATCTAGAGAACCTTGGTAAAAAAACCACAATGAGTTGAGCTTCTACGCCTTTTGTAGGGAAAAAAACTGCAACAAAGATGAAAAGGGTGTGAGAAGGAGAGATTGATTGAGTGCCCTATTAGAGAGTGAGATGGACAGAGAGAGTGCGAGATGGAGATGGAATGAAAGAGGGAGATGTAAGAGGGAGAGAGGAAATAAAATGAAATGTTGGCGCCAAAAAGTCGTGATTCTTCGACGATTTCCCGCAAATCGCCGTCGGTGTTGCTGTGTTGGTGGCGGTTCACAACCAAAACGCCTCTAAAAAAGTAGATAATTCTCTGACTTACATATGAATTGGGTAGCATTAGCAAAAGTTGGTGTTGCAATAGAAACTCCCTTATTTACATATGAATTGGGTGGCATTAGCAAAAGTCAGTGTGGCAATAGAAACTCTCTTTTTTTATCCCATTTAAATGAGTTGAGATTCAACTCAATGTAAGACTGTCAATGGATGCTTATTGGTTCGGAGGTAGTAATATCCAAATCTGAAATTTTTATCTAATATCTGAATTCGATTCAAATTGGATATTATTCGATATCTGATAGGATAATATAATTATTTTCATTATTAAAATAATTATTATTTATTATATTATTTATATATAAAAAATTAATAAAACAAAATAATATATTATTTCGATTCGGATACTATCAGATTCGAAATGCTAATATCCGAATATTGCCATTGTTTAGTATTCCCAGCGGTTCTGTGGAAATTGCCATTGTTTCTTATATATTAACGGCACAACATAACCGCCGTTAAATCGTTTTTATACATTTAAAAATTAAATCGAATTGATTAATGGCGTTTTCACAAAACGCCGTTATTTCCATGGTATTCCCAGCGGTTATGTAGAAACGGCCGTTGTTTCCTATCTATTAGCGGCACATAATAACCGCTGTTAAATCGTTTTTATACCTTAATAAATTAATCAAATTCATTAACGGCGATTTTATTGAAATGCCGTTATTTGTAAGGTATTCCCAGAGGTTATGTAAGAACTGCCGTTGTTTCCTACGTATTAGCGGCACATCATAACCGCCGCTAAATCGTTTTTATACCTTAATAAATTAATCAAATTAATTAACGGCGAGTTTATGGAAACACCGTTATTTGTATGGTATACCCAGCAGTTTTGTTGGAACTGCCGTTGTTGGTTAATAATTAGAGGCGACTTTTTGAAAATGCCGTTAACGTTCTGCCGCAAAAACACGCTGTTTTTGTAGTGATTGTTGGTAGTGCTCATAGAATTGTAGTTCGCTGTAACTTCATGCATAGCTATCTGTTGGGACCTATCCAACGGTGGTTTAATCATGCTAATGTGTAGCTACTTTTATACAGGGTGCAAGTTCTGAAATAGATTTTGTACTGGCAATTTGGAAATTTAGGTGATTAACCTTGTAATTGTGTTTGTTTTTGGGGTTGGCTCTAAAGGTTTTCTTTGATTACATTCCTTTTTCTATCATTCTTTTTATATCCCTCTCTTTTTTCTTTTCCTCTAAGATAAATTCCCAACCTCATGGAATCACTGATTAGAAATAATAATATTTATATGTTGAGGAATACAAAGAGATTTCTCATTACTAGGCATCATACAAGTGGATCCCCTGGATAGCCACACAATTGTGTGTCTTACTTTGAAAATGTGTGCTTATTTACTAAAGCATCCTTGGTTTAATTTTTTTTTTTTTTTCTATTTGTAACAAGTACATCAGATTTGTCAACTATCCACACTACCTCTAATTTGAAATTATTAAGTTCAGGAGATCAAATTATGATTGTTGGTAAGTCTTCTTATGCTCTCCCCAAGTAACTGTTTTACATAAAACTTATTCTAGAATCCACTATTTATAGTGTAAAAATATTGATTTACAAACATTTGAATACTTAAATCTGCACCCTATGAACCAAACAAAGTTTAAACTCATCCTGTAGACACCTAAATTTGATCGGGCCCTCAATGCAAAATGCCTCAAAAATCAGAATGGGCCCCAAAGCCCAAACCTTCACAAAATTCTCTCTCTATTCAAATAAGTGGCCCACGAACCAAAGACCCCTCACCATTCCTCACCACTTCTCAACCCAACCATGACCCAATTCAACTAAACCCAAATCCACTCCTATTCAACCTACCACTTAACCCCATTAACTTATCAACCCAACACTATACCCACTCAACCCATTACTATACCCAAGCCCAATGCAATTCAACCCATTACTATACTTGCTCAACCCACTACTCAATCAATCTACCCAAGCCCAATCCTCAACCCAAACCCAACATCACAATCAATCAACATGATCATCAAAGTGGGTCACATGTCGCCACCTCAACTCACCTCCCTCATCCAATTACCTACCTTCATCACCTTTCTCTAAAAAATCTATCTACCCACATCTCCAACCCATACCTCTCCCTAACCTACCCTCATCATTCCCCACAAATCCATCTTTATAATCCAAACCTACACCCTTCCTCTTAAATTAAACACTCATTATTTCTAATCAACTCATCTAAACTTCTAATCTCCACACATCTTGACACATGTCATCATCTTCCTCACCCTTCCAAAACATAATCAACCATCCTCTAACACCCCTCATTCTCTTAAACCAAACACCACTCCCTTTCACCTTACCAAACACACAACCAATCAATCACCCTCTTACAAACCCTATTATCTCAACCAAACACCACTCATTCCCCTTCACCTAACACTCAATGAAAATTGGTTAAAAGATCCAATCTATTTGGGTCACAAATAACCCATTTAACCCCCCTTACACAAATGTCCTTCCCTCACCCTCAATTTACACACCCCTTTCACAAACCCTTAACCATTCTACTTCTTTTCATTAATTCATCTTATTTTATCCCTACAATAACCCCCAAAACTCTATAAAATCCCTTCGTCCTCAACACAATTCTCATATAATGCTTGAACTCCCAAAGACTTAAAAAAATCATTTTCCTTCAAACATTCACTCTCTCTATTCTCAACTCTTTTCTCACAACTCATCACTCTCAACTGTCTACTCTCTCAAGTAAATTAAGAAAAATCAAGAAAGCACATCTCTTGAAGATAAAAGAAGATCAATAAGATCAAGGTGGGTTTTGGACAAAAGAAAATTGTACTTCTCCCCTTTCTCTCCCCTCCAATTTCCCCTCTTCTACTTCTCCCCCTTCTCTACACCTATACATAGACCACAAAAGGTTTGATCCATCAAAGGGCCCCTTTTTCAGTAAGGGTACCCTCAATGGTTTGAACCAACATCAAAATTCCTCACTTGGGAGCATATATCGGATCTTTCCGATTTTCTTTTCTTTTTTATTTTATTTTCAAAAGGTTGAATCCGAGGTTAAAATCAATGGTGGAGGGAATAGGGTGCCTAACACCTTCCTTACTCCCTAATATGAACCCCCTTACCTAAATCTAAGGTTGGACCAGTTAGCCATATCCGGATGAGAGTCACTAAATGCTAAAATAACATATTTTTTCGAAAACTACAACCCAAGTAACTATTCACATCGTTTTACAAAAAATGATGGTTAACTCCAAAATCCCAAAGTGGTTGAAATGTTTGGAAATGAAAATCTCGTGTCCATAGCTTGGCAACTGACTCCACTAAGGACTACATTAGTAGGTCCAACCCTTTTTTTCAATTCAATCATTTTTCAAAACAAAATATGTATTTCCATTTATTTTCTTTCTAGTTTATTTACTAACATTTGTTGCGTTTTTTTATTTTTTTTCAAATTTAATGTGAGAATGGATGTAATATTTACTTACTTATGCTTTTTTTTTTGACAAATGATGTAAGAATTGATACACTTTTAAAAAAAAAATGCGCATGCACGCATGTTTCATATCCCTATGCACAAACCACCCCCTTCCTTGTTAAAATTCTAGTCCAAGATGTCGGTACTCTCAAGCCCCCAAGATCGTTATTTTGGGTGACGGGGAGGAGATCATCCACCTCATTCACCAACCTAAGACTTGGACACTCTGGTGTACATCGAGGTTTAAAGAATGGATCGCCAATAAATTCACATACATCAAAGTGTAATTAATAAACTTAGGACACTACGATTTTCAAAATCAAATATATATCCATCCCATGTTTATATGTTGTATTCTTTTTTTAGCCTACGAAGGTAAGTTGTATAGATTTAGGCCGTTTTTCATTTATTGTCGTTGCATCTTCCCTTTGGTAAATAGGAAAAATGTTCTTTTTTTGTGCTTTGCATCATCAAAAAAAATTGTTGCACAAGCCAAAAGACAGAGGCTATGTGCCCCAAAATCCAAAAATTTGGAGCCTAAAACAGAAATTCTGAACAATTCTGGACTGCCAGAAAATTTCTTAGGTCTGTACTTCATGTACGGACCAGTGTGAAGGCACCCTAAAAAAATAAATAAATAAAATTTTGCTCATTTTGTTCCTTACATTAGTCTTGACAACTTTCCTCTTGGATGTTATTTTTATTTTAGATTTTGAGGCCTAAAAATATTTAAATAGATCGTTTATTAGTTTAGGGCCCACCGTTTATCACCTATCAATCAAAGTTGATCTCACCCAATGTGGCACACTATCAACCTCGCCTACAATCAAATCCATTATCATCCTTCACTGAGTATCCACTTCAAAAATGGGTCCACAACTCATATCCACTTCAAATATGGGTCCACAACCCATACCCATTTCAAATCGAGTCCATGGCCTGAATCCATTTCAAAATGGGTCCACAACCCGTATCCATTTCAAAATGGGTCCACGACCTGTGTCCATTTCAAAATGGGTCAACGACTCATATCCACTTTCAAATGGGTCCAAGGCACATATCCACTTTAAATGGGTCCACGACCCATCTTAATTTAAAATGGGTCCATAACTCATATTCTCTTTAAATTGGGTTCATGACCCATATCCACTTCAAATGAATCTACAATCCATATCCACTTCAAAATTCACGACTCATACCTACTTCAAATTGGATCCACGGCCCATATCCATATCAAATATGGGTCTACGACCTATATCTACTTCAAATGGGTCCATGGTTCAAATCCATTTCAAAACGGATCCACGACCCCTATCTATGTCAAAACTGGTTCACGACCCGTATCCATTTCAAAATGGGTCCACGACCCATGTCCATTTCAAAACGGGTTCACGACTTGTGTCCAGTTCAAAATGGGTCCACAACCCATATCCACTTCTAAATGGGTCCACGACCCATATCAACTTCATATGGGTCCACGGCCCATATCATATCCACTTCTAAATGGGTCAACGAACCATATCAACTTCATATGGGTCAACGACCCATATCCATTTAAAATGGGTTCACAACCCATGTCCACTTCAAAAGGGTTCACGACCTATATCCATTTTAAATTGGATCCACGACCCATATCCATTTCAAATGGGTCCACGACCCATATCTGCTTTAAAATGGGTCCATGACTCATATGTACTTCAAATTGGGTCCATAACCCACATCTATATCAAACCATGATTCATATATGATCCATCAAGATCAACAATTGACCAATCAATCTAAATGAATACAATTATTTTTTACCTAAATTGGTCCGATTATTAGTTTGCGTTGGAGGTTGAACTAGGGTAGTAGATGTGTTGGCTATAAAGGTGTGGCTGATGTTGGGTTTAGAATTAATGAAGGTTTTTTTGACTTGTTTTATGAAGGATTGGAAAGGATCCTAGAAGCAAAAACATCATCAAGTTGTCTTCCAGCTTATAACAAGGACTCGAATGTGGGGAGGTATTGGACGACTAAATGCTGAGCATACCCTAGTGAAAGGTTTTTCAATATGATCGTCACTTATTCTTTTTCTGATGGTCTGTCCCACATTTGTGCAGCCTTGGCCCTCTAGTGGCCAATAAAGTCAGTAAATGTTTCCCCATTCTTTTGCTTAGTTGATTCCAAATCCTTTTAAGAAATTTCGATCTCGGTGCTATACTTGTATTGGTGTCAGAACGACTTTGACATATTTTCCCATGTCCTTATTGCAGTTGAGTCTTGATACATCAACCATCAAAGTTTCGATCTCAGTGCTATACTTGTATTGGTATCAGAACGACTTTGACATATTTTCCCATGTCCCTATTGCAGTTGGGTCTTGAGACATCAACCATCAAAGTGCCAATCCTGATAGAGTACATTGGAATAACAATGTCATTTGTTCATCATTAAGGCCCATGGTGCATACATTGTTGACATATACCTTAAGATGCGTTTTTGCACAACTTATTCCACTGAATTTTTCCATTATTGGCATTACAAACTTCTTGGGAAAACGGATCTTAAGGATCTGATTCAAAGTTTCGATTCCTGTTGTGATTTCATCAATCCCTTTTATAGTTTTCAAGACCGTTTCCAACTGAGTCAATTTGTTAGCTAGCATCAGATTTTCATTCAAGTGTTCTTCATTTCCATCAAGTTCATAAACCTCTTCTAGATTTTTAGCCATGCTACCTTCTAGTCCCTTGCCCATTTGATCGTCAAGAGGATTTCTTGTTGATTCAGAGATCTATTCTAACACTTCTACCTTTCTATTTATGTTGTTTATGTTTATTGCAAAAACTTCCAAGATCTTATGAATTTCTGTGAGTTTAGATTCAAATGTCATTTCAGACAGTTAGTTCACTTGGTGCTGGTCAAGCTTATGTCTGACGAGGTGATTTATTATTAATTAGAGTCTTATTTAGAGAAACTTTGCATTAAAAATCATACCAATTTCTGAATTGCTTATGTAAAAAAAACTTGGCATGAGACAAATTAAGCATGCGTAATCAATTTCAACACAAAAAAATAATGAGACTCTTCTCTTATTACAAAAGCAAAAGTGACTCGATCTAGAACCCTACTTTTTAAGACATGTTCTTTTGTTCCTCTCTTTTACTTCTTGAATGCTTGTTGATCCTCCAATTCAGTAAACATCCGATGATCCCAAGCTGTAGTTATATGTTCCACCAAGTGCATAGTCAACTCCTTAATAGGGTGTCGATTCCTTGGGTGCATTGGGATCCATGAAGGGAATCCTATCTGTCTTGGTATCATATTTGGGCATTAAAAAGATGTATTCAGCAGTCCGGTGAGTGTTACGTGATCATATCCCTTTAAAGCAAACACGGTGCCTTCATCCACTCTTGATCCCAATCTGTCCCAATTAACATTTCGTATAGTCAAATTTGAAAGCTAGTCCCTCCAATCTTCCACGGATACAAAATCCACCAATGTTTCATTTCCTGTGAACTTGTCCCATTTACTTTCCTTAATTTGTGGGAATTCTGTGATGCGAAATCGAATACATAATCATACATAAAACGAAGGTGGACTTCCTCAAAATCCTACCCTTCTAACGCGTTCTCATTAAATAGTCCCTCAAAAGTCTTGGTAGGGACTGGGTTAACCTTATTTTTAAGTTGTCTAGCAATGTCTGCAAAGAAACCCGACAATTGGTGACATGTCCTAAATGAAACCAGGAAATATGTTGACAATACCCCCAAAGATAAGGTAAAATCTATAACTTTCTTGTGAGATTCCAGAGAGAAATCCCCAAGATTTTCGTGTTCAGGAGTTCGGTGTACTTCTAAGAATCTCCGCATGTTCAGTAAACTGTAATCTATAAATCTTTTTGTTTTTTTAGACTTAAACTCCTAATCTTTTTGCGAGTTCTTTTGTGAATGTAGATTTCAATAGAGGATGAATCATTGAACCCAATGTCCTTATCCCCATAATGTTGCAAAAATCTTCGTGAGTAGAACAATGCATGACTAAACCAAAATAGAATACGTGGTAGTTCGGATCCCAAAAATTGGTCACGGCACATAAGAGATTCCAGTTGACATTCACTGACTTGAAGGAGAATGCACTTTGAAGTCCATATGTACCAAAATTGTACTTTTCAACATTGGTAAATGCTTCTAAGGCTCGATCCATCAACAAATTGTACTTCATCATCATGACCCATCTAATAAAAAAACTAACTCTCATTATTGAGACATTAAAAACAAGCTAAGTATATTTTTTTTGTTTGGTACGATCTTTAGTGTACTTCAACCATTTTAATTTAAAGAAAGGTCCGATCCATTGAATAGAATTGGTTAGAAAAAGAATTTCAATTGCCACCTTTGGACCGGTTCTACCAAATGGATTCAAAAACAATATATCCCCTCAACGATATTTTATTAACCAATTAACTCGATTAGCTCGTATACTGACCTAAAAGATCGACTTACCAATCAGGCTAATGAGTTGGAAAATAATTGTCCAACACAACTTGACAATTACATTTATTGGTGTAGACATCCTAATTTGAATGGGCCCCTACTCGAAAAGGCCCAAAAATATAGATTTTTCAACAAAAGTTGCCAACGGGCCTCAAAGGTCTAAATCACTGAAAAATGACATTTTGATCGAACCAAGGTCCCTAAGATATCCTAATGGTCTAGTGGGTCCATCTACAAAGATTTGGCACACCACCTTTACCGCTCTACTCTCGAAACTAAAAATACCTAACTTTCGATAAAATTCGCTAACGGGCCTAACAAGCTCAATTTACCAACACGTGGTCTAGTAGGTCCATCCACAAAGATTTGGCATACCACCTTCATCACTCTATTCTCGAAACTAAGAATACCTAACTTTCGATAAAATTTGCTAACGGGCCTAACAAGTCCAATTTGCCAACACGTGGCATTTTGATCAATCTAATGATTTGCAAAATCTCAAAAAAAATTAATAAATTAAAAAATGAGACTTGGGACACCTATCACTTCCACTACCCTTACCGCTCCATCTCCAAAACCAAAAATACCCCAAGCCCATCTTCGGCCCACCAACCTTCAACTCTCTAAAATCAATTCCTCACCTAAACCTAACTTCACATAACTTAAACCCCAAAATATCTCCAACACACCCAATCCTATCCTCAAACAAATCCTACCCAATCTCAAAATACTTACAACCTTCCTAAAACCCAAGCCCAATACCCTTAAGCCCAAATCCATATCCAATTAATATCTAACCCACAACCTTAACCCATAAACCATCATCCACATCAAACCAATCACCGCTTTATCATCAAAATGTGACACATATCATCATCCCCTTTCACCTTCCTCATCTAATCACTTACCCCCATCACTTTTTTTTAAATAATTCATCTACCACCTCACTTCCCTCCAAAAATCACCTCAACCTATACCCTACCCTACCCTAACCTAACCTATCACCCTTCTTTAACACAATCAACCATCCACATAACAACCTATACCCTACCCTACCCTAACCTAACCTAGCACCATTCTCTAACACCATCAACCACCCACATAACAACCCATATCCTCTACACCCTAACCCATCACCTTTCCCTAAAACACTCCACCAACTTACATCACAACCCACACCTCCCATCATCATCACCAAACTAACCCTTACCTTTCTCTCTAATCAAAAAATCACAATCACCAATCAACATACCTCATCACCTTTGCCATATGTCATCATCCCCTCAATTCTTCCAAAATCTAACAAATCAACCTCTTACACAACCCATTATTTTAATCTAAACACCTCATCTCCTCAACCAACCTAACACTTAATCAAACACCTAACACCTTACATCCATATTATCTCCATCAACCATCACTCATTTCACCTCACCAAACACTCTACCCAATTGGATTTGGATAGGATCCAAATCATTTGGATCTAAACACTACCCATTTCCACTCATTACATAATTACCCTCCTTTTAACTCTAAATTGCATACCCTCCATCCTTAAAACCCATGCCATTAACTATTCTCCCAACCCTTCACCCCATTATATCCCTAAAATACCCTCAAAACATCTATAAATACCCCCCTCCTCTTTCCAAAATGGGTTACTAAGTCTTACCAATTTCTCCCTTACTCAAATTCTCATCCCAAAAATCTTACCAATTCTCTCCCACCAAGTCTCACAAAAAAAAATCTAATATCTACTTATCTCTCATCTACTCTCATACTTTCACAATAATATTCTAGAAAAATATGTACATACTTTCTAATATTCTACTAAGGACTCAAGAAGACATAGAAAAAGAAAGAAAAAAAGAAAAGAGAAGCTTCAAGGTGGGTTCAAGGGTTAATATCCCCCTCTTCTTCTCTACCCTCTCTATATCCCCCTTCTACTATCCCCCTCCTCTCTTTATTTTTATTTTAGAAGGGCTTAAGATGCAATGATCCCCCTCTCTTATCTCTGGTAGATTGGACATTGGTCCGGTCTAAAGTATGAGGGTTGTAATCCATTTAAAAAATAAAATCGATTTTTAATCCTAAAATTATTTTGACTTAAATCGAAATTTGGATTCTTCTCAACCCATGAGAATGGATCCAAAACCTTAGCCAACACTTTTCCAAATATCTAAGGCTCATGCTCTTTAAGATCATCTTTTTCGATGAGATGATCCTTAAAAGCTAGATCCAAAAATAAATCCCTACTTAGGGTACAAATGCACAACACGTGGCACTTTATTTTTCGCATTTCTTAATCAAAATGATCAAGTTAAATTGAGGTTAACCCCACTTGGCGGTGAGAAAAGGGTGCCTAACACCTTCCCTTTTCTCCAATCGAGATGCTTACCCCAATCTCAAGGTTTGATTAGTTCATATCCATCGTGAGTCACTAAATGCCAAAATGTCATTTTTTCGAAAAATGTACATCGGGTGACCATTCACACCCATTTACAATATGAATGGTGGCGACTCCAAACCATAGTAAACGTGATCATCGTAATCACGAAATCACATATTTATAGCTGACGACTCTGCTTGGGATTCTAGGCTCACCCCTCGTGACAACTCGGTCATTTAAAAAAAAATAGATTTCTATTTGCTAACATTGTTTGTTGGTTGTTGATTGTGGTTTTCTTTTTTTTTTTCAAGATCAATGTTGTAATATTTATTTACATTCTTATTTTTTATTACATACTTATAAGGGGGTCGACAAAAAAAATGAATGAAAAAAATCATCGCACGTGCACTCGCGAGCATAGCCCACTTCACAAGCCACCTCACCCTCAATATATTTAGCCCCGATGCCTAGTAGTTCTACAGCTTCAGATCGTTATTTCAAGTGTCGGGGATGAACACATCAAATTCGATCACCAACCAACAACGTGCGTACTTCGGTATGCATTGAGGTTTGAAGATCGGGTAACCGTAAGACCACCTACTAGCCACATGCATGTGCACGATTAGAAAATGCTAGGACACAAGTTTTCAAGTTTACAATTGACCCTCGAAGCAATGTGTATGTATTTAATGTATTCGGGCCTCGAAACCCAAGTTGTAAGCCCAAAAGAGGCAATTAGATCGTAGGTTTTATGTTGTTTCCTTTCCATCTTCCCTTAGGTAAAAAGAAGGAATGCAAATTGCATCATAAAAAATAAAAAAATAAAAAAATAGTAAGTAAGTGATTAAAACAGCAACTAGTGAAGGATATTCACAGCATGAACCAAGGAACCAGTTTTTGTAAGGTTCAGGAACTGAATTTCTTTTTGGTCCGTGTCCTTGAAACGAATAGACATAAATGTGTATCATCCATTCTGGAAACATGGGTTAAAAAGTGAGTGTCTCATCCGTTCTGGAAACATGGATGGAACAGTGGGCATTTTAACCAGTTGAAAGCACGGATCAAACATCGCATGTCCCATCCATTCTAGAAACACGAATGAAACAGTGGAGGTTTCAACCGTGTTCAAAGTACGGATGAGACAGTGATAGTTCTACCCGTGCCTTGAACATGGAACAGTATGAATCCTGACAGATAGAGTTCTCACTTGTTGTTTACGTATCAATGCCACTTTTCGAAAAAAAAAAAACAAAAAAACAAAAAAAAATGTGCCCCCAACTTTTGAAAAATTGAATAAAATGGGTTTTCTAAACAAGGATTTCAACAAAAAAAAAGTGTGTGTGAAATTGCTCGAAATCAAACCAATCTTGTACCCCACCCATATCTACTTTGACTTGGGTCCACAACCCAGATCCACTACAACTAGGTCCATGACCCAGACCTATTTCAATCGGGTTCACGACCCAGATCTATTTCAACTAGGTCCATTACAATTGGGTCCATGACCCAGATCCATCTTAACTGGGTTCATGACCCAAATCTACTACAACTGGGTCCTCGACCCAAATCCATTTCAATTGGGTCCACAACCGAGATCTACTACAACTGGGTCCATAATCCAGATCTATCTTAACTGGGTTCACGACCCAGACCCACTACAACTGGGTTCACGACCTAGACCGACCCAGATTCATTTCAACTAGGTTCACGACCTAGATCCATTCCAATTGGATCCACGACCCAGATCCACTACAAATCAGGTCCACGACCCATATCAAACCAATTCCACTATGCATCTATGATTTAACAAGGTTAATAACCGATCAATCTTCTCTAAAAAAAAAAAGATTTTAAAGTGTCAATTGCAGTCCTTGATCAAAGTTGGTGCCTAGAAACGCTCTTGTCCTGTTGATACAAGGGGGTAGACTGTGTCTATTCAAGGAAATGAGGTGATTTAAGAGTGCCCCTGCGAAAGTATTGTGCGCCACCTCTTCCCTAGAGATCTAACTGGCAAACTTTGGTTTCAGATAACTGAATTGGAGACTAACAAAAATATGGATTATTCCAACTCGATTTATCTCAGAAATTATTTTTTCAAAATATTTTATCTACTCCGTGTCGACGCCAGCTTCGTGCTGATGTAATTTTTTTTTTCAAAAAATGTTTTACCAACTCCGAGTTGATGCCAACTCTATGCTGATGAAACTTTCTTTTTTAAAATATTTTACCGACTCCATGTCAATACCAGCTTCGTGCTGATGTAATTCTTTTTTCAAAAAATATTTTATCGACTCTGTGTTGATGCCAGCTCCATGCTAATGAAACTCTCTTCTTCAAAATGTTTTACCGACTCCGTGTTAATGCTAGCTCCGTGCTGATGCCAACTTCGTGTTGATGCTGACTCCGTGTCGATGCCAGCTCCATGCTAAGATAATTCTTTTCTTCAAAAATATTTTACCAACTCCGTGTCGATGCTAGCTTCGTGCTGATGTAATTCATTTTTCAAAAAATATTTTACCGCCTCTATGTCGATGCCAACTCCATGTTGATGAAACCCTCTTCTTCAAAATATTTTATCGACTCTGTGTCGATGCCAACTCCATGCTGATGCCAACTCCATGTTGATGCTGACTCCGTGTCAATGCCAGCTCCTTGCTGAGATAATTTTTTTCTTCAAAAACATTTTACCGATTCCGTGTCGATACCAGCTCCGTGTTGATGTAATTACTTTTTCAAAATACTTCACCAACTCTGTGTCGATACCAGCTCCGCGCTGATGCCAACTTCGTGTTGATGCCGACTCCGTGTCGATGCCAGCTCCATGCTGATGCCAATTTCGTGTTGATGCCAGCTCCATGCTGATGTAATTATTTTCAAAAATACACAATCCGACTCTACGCTAATGCCAACTCCGTGTTGATGCCCGTCCTGTGCCGATAAACTCTTTTCTTTAAAACTCGTTTACCTTATAATAAATAACTAGACCCAACCTAATAAAAACATCATGCATCTTTATTTTCGTAAACAAAATAATAACGCTTGGTCTTTTGTACCCACAAGTGGCCAAACGAAAGAAATATAAGCAGCCAGAGGTACCTCCGTATTTTCTCAGATCTTCTACCATCACCATTAGTTCTTCCGAACCAGCACAGTCCACAATAGCCGAAACGTCAGATGTTGATCCCAGAATAGCAGCACTACTAAAAATGATTGAGAGGCAAGAAAAGATGCGGAGTGCCGTGTTAGCCAATGCTAGCATCATACAAGCCTAAATAATATAGCACCACGCGTCCGGATCAAATCAGGATCTACCCGAGCAACCTCCACAGACCACTATGCCTCTCGCAGTGCAGGAATACCAGGGGCCCCTGCTCAATATTCCACAGAATCGACCACCCCCTGTGGTCATTCCTGATGACAAATGTGAGTACAGGGCCACAGTGGCCAAAAGTGCAACAGATGAAAAATTCGCTCAACAAATCGAGTCTTTACAAGAAGAAATAAGGAGGATAAAAGGCCTCAACACTATGAGCGGAACACGGTTTAAGGACTTCTACTTTTACCCAAATGCACAGTTGCCGACCAAGTTCAAATGTCCGGAGTTTGAGAAGTATAGTGGGGTGGGATGTCCTTTGTCACACCTGAAACTATATTGCGAATCCATGTGCCAATACGGTGAAGATGACAAGCTACTGGTGCAGTTGTTCCAAAGAAGCTTAACTGGACCAGCACTCAAATGATTTTTCGAGTTTGACCACACTCTCATTAAGAATTGGGAGGACCTAGCTAAGATGTTCTAGCACAATTATCGGTTCAATACGGATGTGGGACTGGATCGAAATGACATGGCTAAGATGGTGAGAAAACAGAGGAAAATGGTAAAAGAGTATGCCCAGAGGTGGCAAGAGTCTACTTCACAAGTAAGGCCCGTGATGACTAAACAAGAAATGAACACCACGTTCATCTCAACACTAGGACATGATTTTTATACTCATCTGGTGGGACATACCATCGGCACCTTTTCAAACCTAGTACAGGTAGTAGATCGGATCGAGGATGGGATCCGAACCGGTCTGATCTTTGATTTTACAAGCTTAGGGGCAAAGACAAGGATCCCCTCTCAGAAAAAGCCAGTGCCTGTGGCGAAGAAAAGAGAAGAAACACAAGTTAACAACGTATAGCCAAATCGATCACTCTTCATACTGGCACCAGCACCGAGACCATAAGTACCGTCAACCTCATGGACCCCAATGCCTCCACCAGCATGGAACCCCGTACCTCAAAACTCGTTCAGGGCAAATCCTTCACCAATTGCACAGTAGACACCACAGTATGGGCAGGATCAACAAGCACGGCCTAATAGAGTTAACAGAGTGTTTATTAGGTTGCCGATGACACTATCAAAATTACTTCCAATCTTGCTCAAGGGGGAATACCTCGTGAAATGACCACCAAACCCAGAAACTGAAAAAGGACCAGGGTATAACCCCAATTTATTTTGTGAATTTCATATGGATGCTCTAGGGCACTCTACAGATCAATGTTGGCAACTCAAACATCAGGTACAAAACTTAATTGACAAGAAGGCCCTCATACTAGATGGACCTGCTAACTCACCCTAACAACAGAACATCAATCAAAACCCCCTACCTACACACATTGGAAAGGGAAGTGGGTATAGGGTAAATGTTATTCTCGGAGGACTTGATTTTGATCCGTTAATGTTGATAGCGTCGGTCAGGTCAAAGGTCAGAATCCATTTAACCCAGGGATTAGAAGTACCAACAGTCAGCATTGTTGACCAATACACAACAAACCCCCATCGAAATACACCAGTAGCTTGTCCTCACCATCCACCCCACTCCTCAAATTCCCAATACTGTTTTCCGACCATTTCTCATCATACTCTATACATCACCAAATCATCAAAATATGACTCGATCCCCCTTCATATACCATATACCTCATCCTTACATCCACCACTCATCATTCCATACATGCCATCAACTCCATACGCAACTCCTCCTATTACCACCACATCTAAAGCATCACCACCACCCCTCATTCTCAACGTAAAACTTTATCCACCTCCAATGACCATACGTTTACCTAAACCATTCCCTTATAGTTCCAACCAAGCAGTTCCTTAAAACTACGAAACCACCATCACCACAATTGCAAGGGTTGAAACCATGAAGAAAGCTATGGTAGCTGACATTGGTCATATGACAAAGGCAAGGAGGTGCCAAAAATTTCCAGCAAAGGGGGTAAACATTAGGGAAGAAACAAAAGAAATTGCTAAAGAGGTGATAGATGAAAAAAAATGAAAGCAAAGGGAAAAGGTAAGATATATAAAGATGACAAAACGGAAAAGAAGGCAAAAGTGATAGATAAGGAGGCTACAAACTTCATTAAGCTCATTCATAAGAGTGAGCATTATATAATGGACCAATTGAACAAGCAACTGGCTCAGATTAGTATTCTGGGTCTACTACAAAAGTCAGAAGAACACCAAGAAGCATTGCTAAGAATTTTGGGAAAATTGCATGTACCTGCAACTACCTCACCGACACAATTAGAACAAACAGTAGGTCAGATCATGGTCCCCAATCCCATTATCTTCACAGATAGTGAATTCGTGCCAGAAGGGCGGGGGCACATCGAGCCACTGAATATTATGGTCATGTGCAAGGGCATGATGGTTGCCAAGGTATTAATTGACAATGGCTCGGCTCTCAATGTCTGTCATCTTAAACCTTTCGAAAACTCAATGCAAACTAGTCGCATGTCAAACCCAACAATAAGGTTGTTTGAGGTTTTGATAGCTCGAGAAGGGATTCACTAGGAGAAGTGGATTTACCGATCACAATAGTCCCGTGTACGTTCGACGTAACATTCGAGATCATGGAGATACCGACAACCTTCAACTTACTACTGAGTAGACCATGGATCCATATAGTAAGGGATGCACCTTCCTCTTTCTACCAAAGAGTCAAATTCATCATGGGGCAGAGGATGATATCAGTATTAGTAGAGAATCTTATTCCGACTAGGAGAGATCTAGACGTCCCATTCATTGACATAGAAATGACGAATGACACAATGCTATACCACTCCTATCAGTTTGCTACTGTTAATCATGTCGAAAAGGGGAAAGAAAAGGAGAAAGTAGAATTACCAAGGGAAAATCTGATGATCGGACGGATTTTGAAAAATGTAGGTTACCAACCCAGATAAGGGTTGGGACCAGGAAGAAAAGGGAAAGTTACACCAGTCGAAGCAAAGAAACGTACTCCTTATTTCAGGTTGGGGTTTAGGCCCACGAAAAATGATATATAAGAAATGAACGACAAAAAGAGGAACTTCGATTAACTAATGTTTGGAATCTGGGCAGAGTTCTTCATATCAGTGTCAGCTTTCCAAAATCACAGACTAGACCCGACAGCTTATTAGAACCATTACCGACAAAAGCAGTAAGAAAGCTAAAAACGATAAATTTCAAACCTGTGCACATTAAAAAAAACTCAGTTGTTGAGTCTCAATCATCTTTCGTAGAAAGCATTGATGTCTTATTCAATGGGGATTCCAACGAAGGTCTATCAGAGACTACCCAAGAGCTTGCAAAAGTGGAAATCTCCACGAACCAAGAGATAGAATAACCATTTCCCACTGGCATCGATTGGGTATCAGTCATCATCCCACCAAGCTTGGGAGGGACTATGCCCCAACTTAACAAAGATCAATCGGAGATAATGGTTATCTCCGAACCACCGACCAAACCATCAAACAAATCACTTCACATCTCATTCGCCTCTTCAGAGAAGGGAAAGTTCTGAACAACTGGGAGGAATTCCCGTTAACCCTCGAGGCTGCTGAGGCCTCCAAAAAAAATGTCGTTAGGCAAATTCAAGTTGTCTAAGGATCATAACGAGCCCTCATCCTCGGGTAAAGACTATTTTGAGGGCTCTCTATCTTTATTAATGAATTTGAATGATTGTTCTTCTTATTTCAGATATCTAGAAAATCATAAAAAAATAAATATTACTCAAAACCCAAAAAAATCAAAAATTTCTCAAAAGACAAAAAAATAAAAAATCTTTCAAAATTATAAAAAAATAAATATTTTCCAAAAACCAAAAAAGAAGTTTTCAAGGGATCTGTCTCAATCAAATGAATATCTAGATAGAACTGAGATTGAAAGGGACGAATACGATTTTGATCTTGAACTCGACTTCGACCTCATGGGGATCGAAGAAGAGTCTGAGGATGAAATGAAGTACCCACCTAAAAAAATCAAAGACTTAGTAGAATTTCACGAGAAAAGTATTCTACCAAACATTGAGGATACAGATTCAATCAATCTTGGTACCGAAGATGACTCACGAATCGTTAAGATCGAAACTTTATTAACATTGCAACAAAAGGAAGAAATAGTCGAACTTTTACGAAGCTATCAGGACGTCTTTGCATGGTCATATAGAGATATACTGGGATTAGATATAGATCTTGTTGTACACAAACTACCAATCGCTCCTAGAAGTAAGCTAATCAAGCAAAAATTAAGGAGGCTGAAACCAGAATGGACCCTAAAGGTCAAGGATGAGGTCATGAAATAGTTCAAAGCAGGATTTCTCGCAGTCTCTACGTACCCAGAAGGGCTAGCTAATGTCGTCCCAGTACCTAAGAAAGATGGGAAGGTACGCATGTGTGTTGACTATCGAGACTTGAATAAGGCCAGTCCTAAGGATGATTTTTCACTTCCACACACTGACATTCTAGTCGATAGTACAGCAGGACACGACATGTCTCGTTCATAGACAGCTTCTCAGGCTATAACCAGATAAAAATAGCAGAAGAAGACCAGGAGAAAATTGCATTCATCACACCATGGGGTACTTTCCATTACAAAGTCATGTCATTTGGGCTGAAGAACGTAGGGGGGCGACTTACCAACATGCAATGACTGCCTTGTTTCACGACATGATCCATAAAGAAATGGAAGTCTACGTAGACGACATGATCGCTAAATCCAGTATATAAGAATACCATCTCGTAAATCTCAAAAAGTTATTCGACAGGCTGAGAAAGTACAGTCTAAGGCTCAACCCGACAAAATATGTATTCGGGGCAACATTCAACAAGCTATTGGGGTTCATCGTCAGCAAAAGAGGCATTGAAATAGATCCAACAAAAACCAAGTATATCCTCGAAATGAAGGCACTTGTTTCAAAAAGAGATATTCAGGCATTTTTGAGAAGAATACAATATATCAGCCAGTTCATAGCTCAACTCACGCCTATCTATGAGCCAGTCTTCAAGCTATTGAGGAAAAACACGTCAAAGAAGTGGAACAAGGACTGTCGGGAAGCATTCGACAAGATCAAGCAACACCTGCTTAATCCACCAGTCTTAGTCCCTTCTACGCTAGGACGACCTCTGTTGATGTACATCTCAGTGCAAGAAACGTCAATGGGGTGTGTACTAGGACAACATGATGAATCTGGATGGAAAGAACATGCTATCTATTATCTCAGCAAGAAGTTTACTGAGTACGAGGTAAAATATTCGACACTTGAGAAGACTTGCTGTGCATTAGTCTGAGCATCTCAACGACTACGTCACTATTTGCTCAGTTACTCAACTATGCTTATTGCTAGAATGGACCTCCTAAAGTACCTTTTCAAGAAACTGGCATTAACAGGTCGTACAACGAAATGACAATTATTATTATCTGAGTTCAATAAAAGAAATCATGAAGAACCAATTTGAAGAACCAATCTGAATAAGATAGTTCCGAAGACCTTCTCAATGATCCCTTGACTAAAGTGTTTGGTCAAGATAAGAGGGAATGTATTTGTGGTGTTGGGACTAATGTTTCAAAAATATGGATTTTTGGGTCAGCCACTGCGATAGAAATGTTAAAGATAAGCAAATTATTTAACAAACCAGGAAATAACGAATATCAAAGTTGAGGTGAAAGATTTACGGGAAGACATTGGGGATGTACGTGGAAGTACTCGAAACATTGAGGTATATACTATTACATTTTCTTGTTTAGTCATACATATATAAATATATATATATATATATATATATATATATATATAGAGAGAGAGAGAGAGAGAGAGAGAGAAGTTGATATCAATCTTTATTATAGCATATACTTTCAAGATCCCAAATAGTTGTTCGTATTCAATTGCACAACCATGATTTTCTATAAAAGAAGTTCCATGGGAACTATTGGATTGGGGAAGAAATGTTATTGCAGTTGGAAAAGCAATTATGGATACTACCCCTTCTACTGTACATGGGCATCCTCTGGGTGAAGATGATGTCAAGGTTCTTTTTGACATCATTCATATAGCAAACACCCCTCTTACCTAACGAACTAGTTTTGCAAGGACTCTAGGAGAAATTGGAATAAGCGGATTTACTGTGTAACCGAAAAGTTTTATTAGGGTTATCCTATGTAATTTTGTCTATGGTTTTATATGCTACTTGCAATGTGAACTGGTTATCCATCTGTTGGCATATATCTAGATACTAAGTGGTATTACTAGTTGTATTTGGACAACCCCTCTAAAGTGTGTCTCTTTTTTATGGTTGAGCACATTTAGAGCAGTAGAATTGTGAACTTGACCACTTATATATGCATAATGTTCTTCTTCGCTACAAGGTTCTTTATCTACAAAATACTTTTACTTTTTTACTTAAATTGTTTAACTAATAACTGATTATTTTTTGTGTCAACTAACCCCTTTTTAACTCCGACATTGTAAAATTATGTTTTACACTATCGATCCCAAGCCCGGATAAAGGAGAAGGGAAAAAGATGATTCAAGGAGTATTAACGTGCTAACAGGTATTGCTTTTCTTCATCTTTTTTCTCAAAACTTGTAGGTAATGTGAGATTAAATCCTCAACATACTAATTATGGTTGTTTGTGTGAATACAGCTATTGAGAAAGTTGACATGGCATGTAAGAGGTTATGGATTGCCTAGCTATAACATATGAAGTATGAATGTCCCTTTTAACTTAATCTTCTTTCCTATGAGCATCATATATTTGCTAGTTGATTAGTTCACACTTTTAAGACAATGCAACGACCTTTTCTTTTCTTAGAAGTGAGATCAAAACCAATGAGACTAGGGGATAGATCCGTGACAAGTGGCTGTGGAGATGGTTAGAAGCTCTACTTGTGGTGTTTTCTATTGTGGTTTAGAGTTTCCAGTGTAACCCTTATTTATTCCTTTGTATTTTGTGTCCCCTCTATCTCTTTTTGTCTTGATACCTACATTGATCTAGTCCTACCTTGTAACTCTCAAGGTTGAACTTCTTAAAAATAGTAAAATATTTTTTGCATCTTATGTTCAACCTTAGATCTCACTCTAATGAACCTATGATATGTCTTTATATATAGAGGATAATTATAGGCTATTTCGTTCAACATGGCACTAGAATATTCCAATCTTATGTATGATAAACACGTACATTTTTTAGAAGCAATTAACATCTCTCCTTATTGGATATTGCAAAAGTAAAATAAAAAATAAAAAATCAATGTTGTTCTTTATGTCATGTTTCCTAAAGCCATGATAATAGTAGCAAAAAAAATAAATCCACTGCTATTGCCCTTGCAAGAATTTTTATAATTTGTAATGGTCTTAGTTGCTCCCAAATAGACAAATCCTGGCTCAACCCCAGCAATTAAATATAGAGAGCTTTTATTGCCACACCAACTTTTACTAAGAACACCCCAATATATGTGTTAATTCTTGTTTGATTTTATTTGAATTGGAGTGCTATTAACGAAAGTTGGTGTGGCAATAAAATCTTTCTAAATATATCGTTCATATATTTCATGAGAACTCCAAATAATGAAGTTCTAATAGAGTGAGGAATCTCTGTATAATCCTGTATATAAATTTTCTTCTTCCACACTCTAATCTTTCATACGTTATTAGACGTATATAGGCTTCCGTTAGTATTATATTTTGTTTGTTTATATGCAGGACTGTATGTCGTTTATCAGGTGTAGGTTGAATACCTTGGAATGCTAACATAAACAGAGGAGACCATGCCGAAATTTCGAGGTGCCACCTAATACCTCGAGATCTAACATGGGGATTTGTGTTTGAGTTTGGCGGGGCGCCACAATACTGACCGATGCATCTCTCTCCATCATGCCATCCAAAATCTCATTGATGATAAAAAAAAAAGTCATCATTCCTACCCCAACACCGCCAAATGTCACTGCTAATCCACTACCTGCATATCAACCTCCACCAACATTGAATATGCTCTCAAACACCCAACTACCATTCGACCCAGTCTCTCTCATCCACCCAATCTACGCCAAACCACCCAGTTATCCCCTTGTTGGAATAGCCTTCAATAACGAAGTCTATGCCACAAGCTATGAGCCATTTGATCTAGCTGAAGATGAATCATACTGTCTATCCCCACCTCGTTACAATAGCCTATCATATACTAGCTACCTCTTGGCACAAATGATATCAAAAAATCCATTATCTGCAATAAGTGAAGATCATTACCTATTAGCCGAAGAAGACGAGCCATTTTCACTCTCTTGTGTTAAAGTCAAACACAAGACACGGGGAGGAAGAGTCTTTAAACCACTGGAACTCAACGTTGACAGTCCAGCGACCTTCGCAAGGAAGGAAAAAGTAGACCCCATCCAGGAAACTATTAAAGAGGATGATATCGTGATCAAATAGCTAAAAAAGACAGGCACCAACATTTCAATTTGGGATTTGCTCATGGCCTCCATAGCCCACAGGGAAGCTATTCTGAAAGCATTAAGCGCAGCCCAAGTTTCCCTCAACACTTCCCCTGATCAATTGGCTAGTATAGTAGGGGCAACCTATGTCGAGAACAGTTTATCTTTCTCGGACTTCGACCTCCCAAAAGAAGTGCCGAGCCACACGAAGCCATTGCATATCACTATTGATTGCAATGGAAAGAGAGTCCCTCTAGTCTTGGTAGATAATGGAAGTATACTAAATGTCTGTCCTTTGAAGATCGCAACTTGCCTCGGGTTCAAAACAGAAGATTTCAAACCAACTAGTCAAGTTGTCAGAGCTTACGATAATACCAAAAATGATGTACTGGGGACTTTGCAGCTACGAATATCTACAGGTATAACAGACTGTCCTGTGAAATTCCAAGTCTTAGATATTCAATCATCATTCAACTTATTACTAGGGAGACCGTGGCTGCATCAGATCAAGGTCGTACCTTCTACTTTGCATCAAAATATTAAGTTTATCAAAGACGGTTTAGTAATCACACTTCATGGGGATGTCGAAATTATGGGGATTGTGAACGAAATCGAAACCAAGGATAAGTCGCTGCCTGAAATTCAACCCAAACAAAAAGAAATACAACTCAATGGGTTTGAATTTAAAAATATTCATGCTGTTCAGTGTGATAATTCTGCAAAAGAGCTTATTCCTATTGATAATACATTCAATTGTTGTGTGGCCAGCATGTTCAAAAGCATGAGATTCTTCCCAGGTATGGACTTGGGTAGTAAACAACAGGGGATTAAAGCTGCACTAGCCATTCAAAAAGTAGTTGGGACATTCAGATTGAGGTACAAACCTACCAAAGAAGACTGGGCCCGATATTGGAAGATAAGGAAAGATAAGGCGAATGCGAGGAGGCAAGGGCATGTCACTGATCTAATCAAAATGAAGCCTTATCGTAAGACCCTTAATGGGCGCTTCGTGAAAGTAGGGGAAGATTTCCCTTATTGTGATTTTCCAAAACCCTTTATCGACCACGTCACGGGTACTCGCCAACAAAGATTTGAGATTTTCTTTGGGATGAGCCTGATAAGGAATAAGACAAAGCATCTAAAGAACTCGAATGAGCAAATGATTGGTAAAAAATCGTGGATTCACTCAATATTACTCAAATTTTTCTCGAAGAAGGAAACGTGTCAGTCTTGTTAGTTAAGAGTGGTGCTCAAAACCTGCAGTCAAGTCTCTTTCCAATTACCATGCAATGAGTCCTTTGCTATATGTCGAGTCTAGTCATGTTGAGTCTGTTGAGTCCGCAGTAAGTCCTGTCACCCCATCTATCTTTAATGAAATAGAAGAAGTTTCTGAATACCCTGAGTGCAATAATGATTTAACTGATAATCTAACTTCGAATGACGAATCTTCTTATGAAGAAACTCCTATCGAATTAATTAAACTACTTGAACAAGAAAATGAACGTCAGGCTCAACCTGTAATGAAAGAAATAGAACTAGTCAATCTCGAGACTAAAGATAATCCTCGAGATATTCAAATTGGAGTCACCTTATCTCCCAAGGAACGTGAAGGGATAGTGAATTTACTTAGAAAGTTCAAGGACGTATTCGCGTGGTCGTATGAGGACATGCCAGGAGTAAGTACGGATATTGTTTAACATCAAATTTCATTGCATCCCGATGCTCTGTCAGTAAAGCAAAAACTCTGACGTATGAAACCAGAATGGACTTTGAAGATTAAGGAAAAGGTCACTAAGCAGATCAATGCCGGATTCTTGGAAGTAGTAGAATACCCAGAATGGATCGCTAATGTAGTTCCAATTCCCAAAAAATATGAAAAAGTGAGAATATGCGTGGACTTCAGAGATCTAAATAAGGCCAGTCCAAAGGATAGCTTTCCGTTGTCTCACATAGATGTATTGGTCGATAATACAGCAGGGCACGCCATGCCTTCGTTTATGGATGGATTTTCAGGATATAACCAAATAAAGATGGATCCTTGCGACATGCAAAAGACATCATTCATCACGCAATGGGGAACCTTTTGCTACAAAGTCTTGCCTTTCAATTTGAAGAACGCTGGGACTACCTATCAGATAGCAGTTATGACCTTATTGCATGACATGATACACAAAGAGGTTGAGGTATATGTGGATGACATGATAGTGAAATCCAAGGAACGATCAGGACATGTCGCTGCATTAGAGAAGTTTCACACAAGGATTCAAAAATACCAGTTACGCCTTAACCCGCAAAAGTACGTATTTGGAGTGACTTCTGGAAAATTACTTGGATTTGTAGTTAGTCAAAGAGGAATCGAGGTAGACCCTGAAAAAATCAAAGCTATACAAGAAATGACACCTCCTAAGACTGAAAAATAGATTCGGGGGTTCTTAGGCAGAATTCAGTATGTCAGTAGATTCATCGCTCAGCTCACCAATTTGTGCGAAACTATATTCAAGATTCTCAAGAAGAACGAGCCGACATTATAGAATGAACAATGCCAAAAAGTCTTCGACCAAGTTAAAGAGTATCTCTCAAATCTACCCATTTTGGTTCCGCCTACCCCAGGTGAATCTTTTCTCTTTTATTTGTCAATCACGGAAAAAGCTATGGGATGCATGCTGGCACAGTACGACAAAGACAGTCACAAAGAAATGGCCATCTAGTACATCAACAAAAAGATGTTAGAGTATGAACGAAAGTATTCAACTCTCGAAAAGACCTGCCTAGCACTAGTTGGGCTACTTAAAGGCTTCAGCACCACATGTTCTCTCATTCAGTCATTCAGTTATCTCGGATGGACCCTGAAAGCACCCTCGATCGGTAGGGTGTACGGATCCGCTTTTGACTTTTGAGGTTTGGGAGTCGCCACCTAATTATTACGGTCTAGGAACCGAACATTGACTCTAAAAGGTAAATAATACTAATCTAAAAAAGAAATACAGGTTCGGGGATCACGTTACGGGGTTGGAAAGTGTTAGGCACCAACCCCGCCTGGCAAATACCGGTCTCCACTTTTTCCAAATAAAATTACATTACTAAAAAGACATAAATAATAATAAAAAATTACCTTTACGAACGCAACGATTTTGTTCTCTCAAATCTGATAAAAGAGCTCCTTGTACAGCACTCCTCGCTTCGTTTTGCCACTAGATTCGCTTTAAATCTCCAAGATGATGTACCTCCTTCTTAGATCTGAATTTTTTTGATTTGTTTATGGATTTCTAGGTGTTTTTGAAGGGGTTTTGGGTGTTTTTTGATCTAAAATTATGGTATGGATGTTAGGTAAGGAGTTAGGACTTCAAAATTAGGGTTTGGGGAAGGTTGGAAAGGCTTCTTAACCTATTTTTTCTGGTATTTCTTTTTTGATACGAAAATAGGTTGTAAGGGCCCTTATTTATAGATTTTTTTAAGTGCTTTTTATATAGAGTTAGTATTTAATTATAATTATTTTAGATAGAATTAGTGTTTAATTAGAATTATTTTTAAATAGAGTTAGTATTTAACTAGAAAAATATTAGATGGTTTTATAGTTTAATTAGAATTCTATTAGATAGTTTTAGAGTTTAATTAGGTTTCTTTTAAATAATTTTAAAGTTTAATTAGAATTCTTTTAGATAGTTTTTGAGTTTAATTAGAATTCTATTAGGATTTTGACTTTGGTCTTATTAGATTGATTAGGGTTTTGACTTAAGTCTTACTTGATTGACTAGAATTTAGGATTTTGACTTAAGTCTTACTTGATTGACTTGACTTTAGGATTTTGACTTAAATCTTACTTAATTGACTTGACTTTAGGATTTTGACTTCAGTCTTACTTGATTGACTTGAATTTTAATTAGGATTTCACTTTCCATTAATTAATATTTTAATTATTAATTTTAAAATTTTTAATTATTAAAATTATAAAATTACCATTTTACCCTCAGAAAGGACTTTTTGCATTTTAAGTCATTTTTTAATGTTCAAGGATGTTTTGGAATTGATTTTTCGTAAGGAATTCAATGGGAATATTGGTTTTTGTCATTTATGAAATTTTTTGTGCGAAATGATCGTGAACTTTATGAGGGGCAATTTCATAATTTTGTCAAATTTTATGAAAATTGGTGAAATGGTTTATTTGGTTTCGATTTGTTATTTTATGTATTTGAAAGGGTTTTTCTAAGCGTAATGTAGGCTCTAGGGATGTTTTGCGGTTAGGGGTATTTTGGTAATTTATTCATTTTTTAGTGATTTTTATCGTGAAGCTTCTTTTTGTCTGAAAAATGATGATTTTTATATTTTTGGGGTTATATTTTCCTAGCGTAGTGTGATTTCTACAATTTTGTTAGTTTGAGATACCTCATCTGAATTTCTAAAACTTATCTAGCAACAAAATATAGCAGTGAAATAATCATCCATTATTGGGAACCATTGCAATCGGGTTGACAAGTTGATTAATCAGGCGATTGCAAAATGAGGTGTCTACAGACCCTTAAAATATCTCTTCGAGAAATCGGTATTGACAGGAAGAACTGCACGGTAGTTATTGTTATTATCAGAATTCGATATTACGCATGTTACATAGAAGTCTATCAAGGGGAGAGCAGTAGCAGAATACTTGGCTGATCATCCAGTGGTAGAAGGAGCAAGACCTATTAATCAATTCCCAGAAGAAAATATCCTCAACCTCGAAAAAGAATCACGGGAACGAGTATGGCAGTTGTACTTCGATGGAGCAGCAAATCAAAATGGGTATGGAATAGGGGCAGTCTTTTTTTCTCCCGAAGGATGCCACATCCTAATCGCTATTAAGCTAGCTTTCACCAATACTAATAATACAGTTGAATACGAAGCATGCATCGTTTGGGTCAAGGATGCTTTGAATCTAGGTATCACAGAAATTAAAGTATTTGAAGATTCAACTTTAGTTATATATCAGTCGTTGGAATAATGGAAAACTAAGGACGTGAAACTGAAATCCTTTTACGAGTATCTGCTAAATTTAGTAAGGAAGTTCAAAGCCATCTTGTTCCAACATCTGTCAAAGGAAGATAACAGATTCGCTGACGCTCTGGCTATTCTTTCTTCCATGATCCATTTGCCTTCAGGCATAGAACTAAGGTCTATCACCATCGAAATCAAAAATAAACTTGCATAGTGCTATCAGGTCAATATCGTTGCTCGACTCCCTGACAGAAAGTCATGGTACATTGACATCCAGAAAGTATTGAAAACACAAGAGTTCCTAGTTGAAGCGTCAAAGAAAGAATGACAAACCCTACAGAAATTCGCATCCCAGTTTATCCTGTGTGTAAGAAACTTATATAAGAGGTCTTATGATGAAATACATTTGTCATGTGTTGATGAAAATCAAACTGAACAGATAATGGAAGAGTTGCATTCCGGATATTGCGGACCACATATGAGTGGGAAAATGTTAGCCAAACGAATCATGAGACAGGGGTATTATTGGTCAAAAATAAATAGACTGTCATCACCTGGTCAAGACCTGCCATAAATGCCAAGTACATGCTAACCTCATACATGTACCTTCATCTCAGTTAGTTGGTTTGACTTTGCTATGGCCATTTTCTTTTGGGGAATTGATATAATTGGTAAGATCACACCTAAAGCTTCAAATGGATATGAGTACATTCTCGTGGCCATTGATTATTTTACAAAATGGGTGGATGCCATTCATATACTGTTCTCACTGCATCCAAAGTTGTCAAGTTCGTCCAAATACATATTATCAGTCGATATGGGGTACCTTCTGAACTGATATCTGATAACGGGTCACACTTCAAAGCTGAAGTTGTTACTTTATGTTCAAAGTTCAAGATCTGACACCACAAATCATCACCCTACCGTCCCCAGACTAACGAAGCAGTTGAAACAACCAATAAGAATCTCAAGACAATTATCAGGAAGATGTGTCAATCGCATAGGGATTGGTCTGAAAAATTACCATTTGCGCTCTGGGCATATTGTACCTCGATACGATCTTCCACCGGAGCCACCCCTTATTTATTAGTATACAGAATGGAACCTGTCTTACCAGTTGAAATGGAAATCTCATCCCTCAGGATTCTAATGGAAAGTCAGTTATCAGAAGCAAACTAGGTTCGTCATTGGTACAAAGAGTTGAATTTAATCAATGAAAAATGACTTAGAGCTCTATACCATGTGCAAGCTTATCAGAGAAGAGTTGCTCAGGCATTTGATAAAAGGGTTAAAGTTTGCGACTTACAAGTTGGGAACCTAGTACTCAAAGAAAATCGAATACCCATCTTCGATCCTAGAGGTAAATTCAAACTAAATTGGAGAGGTCCCTTCATTATCAAAGAGGTGTTGCCTGGGAAAGCTGTTAAACTCCAAGATCACGATGGCATTGAATTACCAGAACCGACAAACCTTGATCAGATCAAGCCGTATTACATTTGAGGAGGTCATCTTTGGTCGAACCAATTTTTCTATTACCCAATTAATATCTCATTTCTCAGCCCGATCACCTAACCTAGGGAAGGGAAATGTTCGAACTACGTTTTGGTCTGATCCCAAAATTCTGGGGTACGTAGGCAACCTGAGAAGTTACTTCAAGCTCGACTAGTTCAAAAAATAAAAATAAAAAAATAAAAAATATATATATTCCCCACAAAGAAAAATTGTCAAAATGGGAAAGGAAAAGAAAACTATTTTAAAGGAATCCCACACAATGGGCATTCGGGTTCTTGAGCCTCAAGTCTCCTTTTTTTTTTAGCCTACTCCTAAGCCCACCTATGGAAGTCCTCCTAAGTACCGCACGGAAAGGTTGAGGAAAATAACAAATATGATCAGACAGTAACTCCAGAAGTAAAAAAAGAAAATAAATAAATAAATAAAAAATAAAAAGCCTGCTAGGTTGAAAACCCAAAAGGGCGGCATAGGCAAACATTAAGGTAAGTTCGCAAGGGTGAAAATTCGAAAGGACGGCCTTGGCAACAATCAGAGCAAAGAAAAAGAAAATTATAAGCTCGATAGATCGAAAATCTGAAAAGGCGGTCTAGGCAAAAGTTTGAGAATGCTCGTTAGATTGAAAACCTGAACAGGCAATCTAGGCAAAAGATAGAATAATCAAAAGAAAATCTCCGTCGAACCGAGAATCTAAAAAGACAAGCCGAGTCAGAGCATCAGAAATCTGAATGACCAAGCTTCAATACCCAGTTTAAGTCAGGCAAAGACTTAGAAGCTACATGTATCTAGTCTACGACTAATCTGAAAAGTTTACTTTCTTAAGAACCAAAGGGAAAAGAACGTAATCTCCAAGATGAATCTCAAAAGTGAATATTTGTTTCCAACAGATGAGCCTGACTCATGATCTTCAATAAAGTCAAAATTAAAAGTGAATCCTTATTGTGCTTGTGGTAATCTAAGACTTCTGGTTTTCATATTGAGGGGCACTTCTCCTTTTGTTCGGAAGCATATTTATTTTCCCCTTACATTAAGGGCATGTCTTTTCAAAATATGTTCAATTATCTCCAGTGTAAGGTCCTATCAAACTAGGGGCATTTTTTTGCTCTTAAGCCTGATCAATTCAAGTCCCAAAGGACAAGGAAAATATGAAATTAAAGGTTACCCTTTCGATAGAATTTTTTGAAAACCCATGAGGTCTAAAAAAAAATTACAATGTAGACCTGATCTTTATTAATAAATAAATAAATAATTTGGTTCCTATGGAATGAGATTTTACTTCAATCTTTTACTTAGACCTGTTCAGATTGTGCTCAGACCCGCCGAAATTCATCTCGGATTTTACTTAGACCTACTCAGATTTTGCTCAGACCTACCGAGATTCTTTCTCAGATTTTGCTCAGATACTGCCGAGGGTTTTCTGGGATTTTGCTCAGATATCACCGAGGGTTTTCTCAGATTTTGCTCAGATGCCGTCGAGGATCTTCTCGGATTTTGCTCAGACCCATCGAGATTCGTCTCGGATTATTCTCAGACTTACTCAGATTTTACTCAAATATTGCCGAGGGTTTTCTCGAATTTTGCTCAGATACCGCCGAGGGTTTTCTCAGATTTTGCTCAGATGTCGTCGAGGGACTTCTTGGATGTTGCTCAGACCCGTCGAGATTCGTCTCGGATTATTCTCAGACCTACTCAAATTTTGCTCAGACCTACCGAGATTCTTTCTCAGATTTTTTTCAGACACCACCGAGGGTTTTCTTAGATTTTTCTCAGATATCACCGAAGGTTTTCTCGAATTTTGCTCAGATGCCGCCAAGGGTCTTCTCAGATTTTGCTCAGACTCGCTGAGATTCATCTCGAATTTTACTCAGACCTACTCAGTTTATGTTTAGATTTTACTCAGTTTTATTCGATTTTTTTTAGATTGCTGTCTTTTCAGCATGAATGTGTATAATGGAAGTGCACATTTTCAAAATTATCACTACACAATGGCATACACGTCCACTCACATTATATTCGCATTAGTCAAGGAGAATTTTTCAAAATTCAAGGATCTGACCATTTCCCAAGGAGAGGTTACCCTCAAGGATCTGGACGCTTCGACAAATTGTTGAATCAGGCTACAAAATAGACTGTCACTAGCTTTGGCATTCGGATGTCGCACTATCTACCACAATAGATTGGGCATCTAGTTTGCTTCCACCCTCTGCCAAAAAAGGGCATTTGTAGACATCCCATTTTTGCATCTGTCTAATTCGACAATTCGTCACCCGATTTTGGTGGATTTCTAATGATGAGCATAAAAAACTTGAAGGCTTGTGAGTACTACTTGATTCCTTCTGTTTCTAGTTTCGTTTCATCTCCCTGCTCGTCACGACTCGACTCGACATAAAAGTTTACGCACGCTTAGGATCACTACATCTTACATCCAACTTAGCAAGCACGTACGCATAGGTTCACTACACAGTTCGATAAGTTAAATACCTCGTTATGCTAGGAAAATATGACTTTGAGACTTAGAAATAATCACGTAGGAACTGAAAGAAACCTCACGCTAAAATTTGTAAAAAACTATAAAAATCACCAAAATGACGAAAATACCCCTCATAAATTTTGGACCCCCGAAAAATCTCGAAAGTACCTCCATTGCACTCAAAATGTGATTTCGAGTCTAACGAGAGCCAAACCGATGAAAACAGAGAAATTCAAGAAAAATCGTCAAAAATTGTAAAAATGACAAAAACGCCCCTTAACATCCAACTCTAACATAGAGACCTTGATCTCTAGGAAAATAAAATTCAAATAAAAATTAAACCAAAATAAAATTCAAATTGAAAATCTCTAGAAAAATAAAATTCAAAGAAAAATTAAACCAAAATAAAATTCAATTTGAAAATTAAACTAAAATTTAACTAAGATCCAATTAAAATCCAAAATTTAAAATCAATTTAAAATCATAAAATCAAATTAAATTTCAATTAAAATACAAAATAAAAATTACATTTAATTTAGAAATCAAGAAACCGATTATCAAAATCAAAATCAAATTGAAAATCAAGTTAAAAATCATTCAACCTATCAAAATGCAAAATTGAACTAAAACTTTAAAATCAATCAACCAAATTGACCAATCAAAGTGTAGTCAACAAATTAAAATCTAATTAACCGATCAAGTAAAATTTCAAGTCAATTTAAAATTTAAATTTAAATTAATTAACCCGCTCAACGTTTAAATTAAAAATCAAGAAACCAATTAAAATTCAAATCAAAACTCAAATCGAAAATCAAATTAAAAATTACTCAACCAATTAAAATGTAAAATTAAATTTAAATCGATCAACCCATCAAAATAAAATAAAATCGATCAACAACCAATCAAAATTCAAATTAAATTTTAATCTAACAATCGAAATTCGAAATTTAAAACCAAACAAAATATTAAATTAAAATATTGACAAAATCCAATCGAAATTCAATTCAAAATTGGATGAAAAATAAATTTAAAATTTAAAATCCAAAATAAGACTCATTAACCAATCACAACTCAACGATGGTAAGCTATTGTAAGGCGAGTAGTGTAGGATCACCACCCCCCATTCTCCAAAAATAAAAAAATAAAAAATAAAAGAAGAGAGAAAGAAAAAAATGTGGACACACATTTTCTTCTTCAACTCTCTCTTTCCCATATCCTCCATCTCCCTCTCTCCAACTTCTCATAACTACCCATGTCCTCCACCATCTCTCCCATCTCCTCCTTTCTTATGTTTGATGGTAGAACCACCATAAAAGAGGAACAAAATAACCTTTAAAAAAAAATATTTTTGAAGCTACCTTTCAAAAAAACAGCAACATTTTTTTCACCATTAAAAAAACAGCAACCTTCTTCTTCCTTCTTAAAAATAAAAATCACACATTCTTCTCCATTAGCATCCTCAACTCCTTTTTCCCACGTTGGACGACAACCCCACTCTTTCTTCTTTCCCATTTTAAAAAGAAAACAAAACCTGCAACAATCATCTTCTTCCATTAATATTTTTTCGCCCTCTTCAAACAAAAAAAAAATCAAGAATAAAATATACCCCCCCAACCATCTTCTTTTTTTCACTCTCTTTATTTTTTTCCTCTTCATACATCCTTTTTTACAATCATTCAAACAACCAAAAAAATAATAATAAAACAAAAAATCGATTTTGGAGAAAGATTCACACATCAAACTCGCAAGATCACAGCATAACTCATAAGCTATTTCGAATTTTTATTGAAGGAATCCAAACATCCGAAATCATTCGACAAAAGGTAATTTTTCTTTTTTTATTTACTTTTTTATTTTTTTTATTTATTCTTGATTTCATAATTTTTATGTACCCGAATGGATTCGTTGATTTTTGAGCTGTACGTGACACTAATGGCAATTTTTTAAAGTTTCTGAAATATTGATGGATCAACCAATTGATTATTAATATTATCAGATTGATTTTCTCATTTTATAATATTAATGGATCAATTCGTTGATTTTGCGAAATGTATGGGCTAACTCAATGATTTTGGCGCCCGTGGTGATTTTAGAAAATCAAAATTTCCTTGATCAAAATTATTGAGTTGACTCACTGATTTTAGGTACATTAGAAACTTAAATCAATTTGTTTTCTATAAAATGAATATGTGAGTTAATTCAATGATTTTGACGCACGTGGTGATTTTAAAAAATCAAAATTTCTTTGATCAAAATTATTGAGTTGACTCATTAATTTTGGGTACATTAGAAATTTGAATCGATTTGTTTTCTATAAAATGGATATGTGAGTTAATTCAATGATTTTGGTGCACGTGACGATTTTGGAAAATCAAATTTCCTTGATCAAAATTATTGAATCTACTCACTGATTTTGGGTACATTAGAAATTTGAATCGATTTTTATTTTCTATAAAATAGATATGTGAGTTAAATCAATGATTTTGGTACACGTGACGATTTTGAAAAATCAAAATTTCCTTAATCAAAATTGTGAGTCTACTCACTGATTTTGGGTGCATTAGAAATTTGAATCGATTTTTTTTATAAAATGGATATGTGAGTTAAATCAATGATTTTGGCGCACGTGACGATTTTAGAAAATCAAGATTTTCTTAATCAAAATTGTTGAGTCGACTCACTAATTTTGGGGACATTGAATATTTGAATCGATTTTTATTTTCTATAAAATGGATATGTAAGTTAAATCAATGATTTTGACGTACGTGACGATTTTGAAAAATCAAAATTTCTTTGATCAAAATTATTGAGTTGACTCATTGATTTTGGGTACATTAGAAATTTAAATCGATTTGTTTTCTATAAAATAGATATGTGAGTTAATTCAATAATTTTGGCGTATGTGGCGATTTTGAAAAATCAAATTTTCTTGATCAAAATTATTGAGTCTACTCACTGATTTTGGGTACATTAAAAATTTGAATCGATTTGTTTTCTATAAAATGGATATGTGAGTTAAATCAATGATTTTGGCACACGTGATGATTTTGGAAAAATCAAAATTCCCTTGATCAAAATTGTGAGTTGACTCACTGATTTTGGGTACATTAGGAATTTAAAATCGAAATTTTCTATGAAATAGGCATGTAAGTCAACTCACTGATTTTGTATACACAGAAAATTTTAAATCGATTTTCTCAATAAAAATCAACGAGTTGACTCACTGATTGTAATATATGTGAAAATTAAAAAAAAAAATTGAATTTCTTTTATTAGAAATGTGTGGGTTAACTCACTAATTTAATGCACGTAACGATTCAAAATCGAATTTCTTTAATAAAATGTTGTCAATGAGTCAATTCACTAATTTTGTGTACATGACATTGAAAATTAATTTTATACTCCTCAAAATGTAATCGAATTGATCCATTAATTTTTTGTACCACGTAAGCCTTACTAAATCGTGGGATTCCTTTATGCGAAATTCGAGAATCCATGTAATTATCTTAACCATAAGATTCGTTTGGTAAATCTGACATAAATCGACGATGATGATTGGACCATAGTCTTATCCCATTGACCATAGGTTAGTTTTAGATCGTAGTAAAGATCGATCATCTCAATCGAGCGGGTTCGGTGCCTAACACCTTTCGAAACTTGTAACCTGACCCCTTACCCATCTCTCTGATCTGTGGACCGACCCATATCCCTTTGGAGTTAATTTTGGTTCCTAGACCTAAACTAGGTGGCGACTCCATATTCTTTAAGAATTCCTGAGATACGTATAATCGGATCCCTATCCGCTATTTAGCGGAAAGGTCGAGGTCGAAGCGATTTCAGATCTGGGTACCACTAGTTGAGAATCCGAGATGTGGATATTCTGAAGACTGCATTTGGAACCAGGCTAGGATACTTCGAGTATCTAGTGATGCCTTTAAATCTGACGAATGTACCGATAGCATCTATAGATTTTATGCACTGGATATTTTAGGAGCACCTCGACAGATTTATCATTGTATTTATAGATGATATCCTAATATATTCTAAGTCGAGGAAGGATATGAGAGACACCTTAGAATCACACTACAGATTTTACAATAACATAGGTTATATGCCAAATTTAATAAGTGTGAGTTTTGGATTCATAAGGTGAAATTCTTAGGACACGTAGTGTCAAGTGAAGGGATAGTAGTAAACCCTTCCAAAGTTGAAAGCCTATTATCATGGAAATAGCCAAGGATAGTAACAGATATCATGAATTTTATTGTGATGGCAACTTATTATAAAAGATTTATTATGGGATTCTCCACTATTGCAACACCGTTAATGAGACTGGCTCAGAAAAATGTTTAGTTTGAGTGGGATGACAATTGCTAGATTGTATTTTAGGATTTAAAAAAAAAAGATTGATTATTGCTCCAATTCTAGTATTTTGAATTCTGGTGAGGGTTTGACCATCTTCATTGATGCATTTACAATTGATTTAGGAGTTGTATTGATGCAATTTGGAAAGGTAGTGGCATACACATCTAGGAAATTGAAGAATTACGAGAAAAACTATCATGTTCATAATCTTGAGTTAGCTGTTATAGTGTTCACACTACGCATATGGAGGCATTACCTATACGGAGAGAAGTTTAAAGTATTCTCCGATTATAAAAGTCTCAAATATATATTCTCAAAGCGAGAATTGAATATGAAATAATAACGTTGGATGGAATATCTAAAGGACTATGACTTTACCCTTAAGTATCACTCGGTAAAGGCGAATATAGTTGCCGACACACTAAGTAGGAACATTGTGGCACATATGATGGTAAAAAAATGGTAGTTGCTTCAGCAAACCACAAAAACTATGTTTGAGACTTCGAGGGAAAGGTATAGAGTGTGCATTTATTTGGGTACACTGGGGATAGAAAATGAATTAATAGCACAAATCAAAGAGTCTGAAAAAATAAATAAGGATGAACAAGAATACGAGTCAAGAGCTAGGGATCTGACAAACCTTGATTGGTCTAAAGGATTAGATAAGGTTATTAGATTCAAAAATAGGATGTGGATACCTCAGGACTCATAGTTGAGGTCCAATATATTGGGTGAGGCACACTTTTCCCAATATTCTATTCAATTAGGAAGTAAAAAAAGTTATAAAGATCTGTGTAAACATTTTTAATTTTTGAGTTCGAATAAAGTTATTACAGAATACGTGAGTAGATGCCTAACGTGTCAGTAAGTCAAGGTAGGACACTGCAACTCAACAGACTTACTCACGCCATTACCCATAGTAGAATGAAAAGTGGAAACATGTGACCATAAACTTTGTAGTTGGGTTATCGAGAGTCGGTGACATATCTGATGCCATATGGGTGATTGTGGATCAACTGATGAAGTTGACACATTTCATTCTTACTTGAGTTTCATTCAGCGTTGACAGACTGAGCCAAATATATATAGTTGAGATAGTTCAACTACATAAAGGGGCAGTTTCTATCATATCAGACAAGGATCTCAAATTTACTTCCCAATTCTAGAAGAGTTTATACAAAGCCATGGGTACTCAGTTCAACTTCAGTTCAACTTTTCATCCAGAGTCATATGGACAGTCTAAGCAGGTGATACATATTTTAGAGGACATGCTATGAGCCTGTGTTTTGAATTGTATAAGAGGTTAGAAATACACTTATCATTGGTAGAATTCTCCTACAACAACATTTTTCAAGCCAGTATCGGCATGGCACCATTCGAAGCTTTATACGGTAGACCGTGTCGATCACCGATATATTGGGTAAAGACAGGAGATACCACGATGTTAAGATCTGAGATTGTTGAGAAAACTACTAAGACAATATGCATTATACGGGACATTAAAAATTGCTCAAAGTATACAAAAGAGCTATGTAGAAAAGTAATGCAGAAAAGCGGTGCAGACCTTTAGAGTTCCAGGTTGGGGATAGAGTGTTCTTGAAAATATCACCCCGAAAAAGAATCTCCAAGTTTGATATGAAAGGTAAATTAAAGTTGCAATTTGTGAGATAGTTTGGGGTAGTTAAACGGACAAGACCCGTGGCTTACAGATTAATTCTACCACTGTAGCTTGAACAGATTTACGATGTGTTCCACGTGTCCATGTCGAAAGTATTTGCTAAATCCTTCACACATGGTTGATTTACAGGATTTAGAGGTAGACGAAAACGTGTCTTACAAGAAAGTTACAATACAGATATTTGACAAAAGAGTAAAGCAACTCAGATCCAAATATATTCTCCTGGTCAAAGTATTGTGGAGATACCATAACATAGAAGAAGTTACATGGGAAAAAGATACAGAGATGCACGTCAAGTATCTAGAACTATTCTAAGATTAAGGTATGATTTCAATTTCAAGAATGAAATTTTTATTAAGGGGGGGAAGAATATAATACCCCAATTAATTCATATCTCGAGAAAATCAAATAGTGAAATTTTAAGAAAATTCTAAAAGTGAGACTTATGGTAAAACTTTCTAATTTTGTTCTATTCATTTTAATGAAACTTGACTTCACTATTAAATTCAAAATGGTCAAAAAATATACTTTAACCTGTAAGCACGCTCAAATTAGAGTTCGAACGAAAAAGTTACAAATCCTCAATTTTTTTATCGAACGAGGCCAAAAAATTAAATTTTTGTTAGAGGAATAAAGTAAAGAATCTGACTGCACCATTAGGTCCACAACGAAAAATTGATGAAAATTATGAAAAATTGAGTATTTACTCATCAATTTTCGAGCTTGGAATGTTAAATTATCGTAAAAAACATAAACAAGTTTAAAAATATTGGTTTCATCCCGTAATTACTATATATAAAGGATTTAAAATTTTCTTTTTATGTCTATTGTCTTCTCCAGCTGTCAAAAACCAACAACCAAAGTCGACTAAAAAACCTTGGTTTTTTAATCACTTTGAGTCAGGTTTTCGTTGTGATCGGGACCCCATGGGCCGTCAACGAAGAAAGAAAATTTATTCGCAACGTCGCACACTAAAAATCTACCTCATCAATCTCTTTCTCTCTCTCTCTCTCTCTTATTTCTCTACTTTTCATCAAAAAACAATCAAACCATAAAGTAGATTTTGACCTCTTCAACCTAACTAAACTATTCTCCGACGAAGAAGAAAAAAATGACACTATCATCGAGATCTTTGAAATCATCAGATTCTTTTCAAAATCAGTCGTATCCAAGTTTTGTTTGACTTGATTTCCACGCATGTTCTTTGTTTCTAACAACCAAAAATAGATAGTGATTTATAATTCTTACTCGTAATCGTAGATTTCAAAAATGCATTTAGGATTGTGAAAGCGCCCACGATCCGCGGGGTGCGCGGATCTGCTTTTGACTTTTAAAGGTTTGGGAGTCTCCACCTAGTTATTACGGTCTAGGAACCGAACTTTGACTCTAAAAGGTAAATAACACTAATCTACGAAAGAAAACACGGGTCCAGGGATCATGTTACGGGATTGAAAGGTGTTAGGCACCAACCCCGCCCGGTAAATGTCGGTCTCTACTTTTTCCAAATAAAACTACATTGCTAAAAAAACCTAAATAAAAAAAAAATTATCTTTACGAACACAACGGTTTTGTTCCCTCAGGTCTGATAGAACAGCTTTTCTTGCAACACTCTTCGCTTCGTTCTGTCATCGGATTCACTTCAGATCTCCAAGACGAAGTACCTCCTTCTTAGATCTAAATTTTTCTAATTTATTTATGGATTTCTATGTGTTTTTGAAAGGTTTCTAGGTGTTTTTTTGAGCCAAAGTTAGGCTATGGATGTTAGGTATGGAGTTAGGTTTTCAAAATTAGGGTTTTGGGGTGGTTGAGGAGGCTCCTTGACCTACTTTTTATAGGATTTTCTCTTGGATACGAAAATAGGTTGTAGAAACCCTTATTTATAGATTTTTTTAAGTGCTTTTTAGATAGAGTTAGTGTTTAATTAGAATTATTTTAGATAGAGTTAGTATTTAATTAGAATTACATTAGATAGTTTTAGAGTTTAATTAGAATTCTTTTAGATAGTTTTAGAGTTTAATTAGAATTCTATTAGGGTTTTGACTTTAGTCGTATTAAATTGATTAGGGTTTTGACTTAAGTCTCACTTGATTGACTTGATTTTAGGATTTTGACTTAAGTCTTACTTGATTAACTTTAATTTTAATTAGGATTGCACTTTACATTAATTAATATTTTAATTATTAATTTCAAAATTTTTAATTATTAAAATTAAAATATTTCCATTTTGTTCTTGAAGAGGATTTTTTGCATTTTAAGTCGATTTTTAATGTTTCAGGATGCTTTGGAATTGATTTTTCATAAGAAATTCAATGGAATATTGGTTTGTGTCATTTATAAAAAAAATTTGTGCGAAATGATCGTGAACTTTATGAGGGGTATTTTTGTAATTTTATCAAATTTTGTGAAAATTGGCAAAATGATTTATTTGATTTTGATTTGTTATTTTATGTGTTTGAAAGGATTTTTCTAAGAATAATGTAAGCTCTAGGGATATTTTGATGTTAGGGGTATTTTGAAAATTTACTCATTTTTTAGTAATTTTTATCGTGAAGCTTCTTTTTGTCTGCAAGATGATGATTTCTATGTTTTTGGATTTATATTTTCCTAGCTTAATGGGGTTTCTACAGTTTTGTTAGTTCGAAATACCTCATCCGAATTTCTGAAACACATCTGGAAACCAAATAGAGTATTGGAATAATCATCCATTATTGGAAACCGTCGAAATCGGGTTGACAAGTTGATTAATCAGGCGAGTACAAAAATGGAGTGTCTACAGATGCCCCTCTTTGGCAGAGGGTTGAAGCAAACTAGATAGTATGATATTTGAATGTTAAAGCTAGTAATAGTTCATTTTGCAGCTTGATTTAGCAATTGTCGGGGCATTCGAATCCTTGAAGGTAAAACTCTCCCCGGATAAGTTTGTCAAGTCCTCGAGCTTTAACTCTCACTGACGATGTCAGATCCTCGAATTTTAAAAAATTCTCCCTGACTAATGCAAAACTGCACGTGTGTACAATGGTGTGATGCTTATTGAGTAAAAATGTGTCAGGTCCTAGAGATCTTCTATCAATGAATGTGTTTATGCAACGAAAGCAATCATGGAAAAGTTGAACAATGAGGTAATTGGAGTTATAACATTGTAAGAACTTCGTTAAATCCTATTTGAAATTCTTTTTTAGAGTTCAAAAAAGTTTAAGTCTTGTTTATCGGACTCGAGCCTATTGTAGTCACGCTTCTCGGGCTAAGGAACTTAAACAATCCTATTAATTCATTCTATGATTCAAAAAAGTTGGAGTCTCATTTCTCAGACTCGAACTTATTAGAGCCACGCTTCTCGAGCTAAGGTTTATAAGAACTTAAACAATCCTGTTAATTCATTCTATGATTCAAAAAAAGTTGGAGTCTCGTTCTCTGACTTGAACTAACTAAGGAACTTAAACAATCTTATTAATTCATTTTGTGATTTAAAAAAAGTTAGAGTCTCGTTTCTCGGACTCGAACTTACTAAGTCACGTTTCTCGGGCTTAGATTTATATGAACTTAAACAATCCTATTAATTCATTCTATAATTCAAAAAAGTTGAAGTCACGTTTCTCGGACTCGAACTTACTAAGCCACATTTCTCGGGCTTAGATTTATAGGAACCTAAGCAATCTTATTAATTCATTCTATGATTCAAAAAATGTTGGAGTCTCGTTTCTCGGACTCGAACTTACTAAGTCATGTTTCTCGGGCTTAGATTTATAGGAACTTAAACAATCCTATTAACTCATTCTATGATTCAAAATCGAGTTCAAAGTTTGAAAGATCGGGTCTTTATTGGCTTATCATGCATCTGGATTCATAATTATCATTGGACTTCATCGGACTTTTAAGTAAGATTTTTCCTTTTATCATGTGATTAAGAATAAAATTTTAGAATAAAAAATGCCCCTAGTTTCAAGGTTGACTTTAACTGGAACTACTTAACTACGAGACTAATGGAATGGATTACAATTGAAAAATATGAACTCTGATGTATGACAGATAGAAGAACTAACATTCCCTTAAATTTAAGACTCTTGAGATTATCATATGTGCAATAAAGGATTGATCATTTTCTTTCAAATTTCTTTAAAAAAATGCTTGAGCTAGACTTAAAAAATCTTGATAAATATTAGAATAGAAGATCTTTCTCTTCAAAGTGGTTGATGATTCTACATCTTCCAATAGCGAATACTTGAACAAGTAAACATACTATTGAAGATCTTACAATGTTCAAGATGACTTCTGATTTTTTCAACTTCAACATTGTTTTCCTTGGATGTGAGCTCTTAGCTGAAAAATGAATGTTGTGGGTTGAATGGTTCTACATTTCCTAGTTTCTACATAAACTTCCTTCTGAATTTTTCTTCTTGATGGGACATGTCCTCCTATTTGATGATGCCCTAATTTTTGCGTAGGCTGCCTTTCCATGTTTTCAACCTAGCAGATTTTTCTTTTCTTTTTCTAAAGATGCCTTGATTTTTTCCTAGGTCGCCTTTTCAGGTTTTCAACCTAGCAGACTTTCTTTTTTATGGTTATGCCCTAACTTTTTCCTAAGTCGCATTTTCAAGTTTTCGATTTAACGGACTTCTTTTTTTTCTCGATGATCTTGAATATTCAACTCAACAGCTTCTTGATTCCCTACACCTTAATCGAGTCAATTAGCATTTAAGAGGACTTAATAGGTGGTCTTAGGACATGGTTTAGAAAAAAAAAGGGTAAAAGGCTCGACTTTCCAAAATACCCCTAGTCTAATATTCTCTTTTTTTGTCATTCTTTTCTGTAAATTCTTTTGACTCTTTTTTTTCAAATGCTCCTGGTTTGGCATTCTTTTTTTTTTCTAATGCCCCTCGTTTGACATTCTCTTCTTTTGAACCTTTCAATAGGGGATTTTTCTTTTGGATGGTACTTTTCTTAAGAGAATACATTTATGCGTGACCGGACCTAAAGTAACTTCTCAGGTTGCCTACGTACCCCAAATATTTTTTTTTCTTTTGGGATCAGGTCAAAATGTAGTTCATGCTTAGACTTCCCTCCTGAGGTTGGTTGGTATAGTTTAGAAAGAAACAAGCTATTTGATTTTTTAGAGGCTGCGAGGGGCTAAAGAAAGTTATCTTTTTTTTGTAAGATAGGAAAATTGTTCGACCAAAGAAGGCCTCATTTAGTGAATGATGCTTGACTTGGGAACTCGATATCTTGATTGTCCTGTCGAGTACGATCTTCTTTTGAGAATGAATATTCTTCAGTCTTCTTTTGTGAAATCGAGTATGATCAAGTTTTCTGTATTCGACTATTCAACTCTTCTAGAACTTTAGAAAAATCTTTTTTTTTTAATGAATGAGAACTCTCATCTCTTGAGTGAAAAATATGGTAGATCCACTTGTAGGTCTTAGCACCTTTGTCGATGGTTTCAACTGCATGATTCTTAACCGATAATCTTTGATTTTGAAGTTTACCCTTGACTTTATGCCCTGATCTATTTTGGTACAATCTATCCTCATGAGACCATGTAGGAACGTTGTTATTCTCTCATATTCTCCTGAAGATAATGGATCACCAATTTGCACTTCTTGAGTGTACTCTTTAATTTCAATATTTATAAAATTTGATTAGTGAACTTTAAGTCATTTCTCATGTTAGATTTTATATTTACATCATTATTGCACACATGATAATCAAAAGCTTCTATATTTATTAGAATAAAAAAAAGCATAGACTGACAAACCTGACTAAAGTCCAAAATTAAAGATGACTAACTCAAAGAATGACGCAACTGAAGCTAAAAAAAAATAAAGAAGACGACATCATTCTGAATGGAGGGACACAATTCTAGGGTCTATGCCACTTCGGTTATCTTTGATGGATGATTTGAACTTGCCTGCTTTTACTATCTCTTCATATTCCGATTCAAGTATGTCATATGCTGGACAACCCGTTGATTCAATAATCTCTCTGTTCTTTAATTCTGGTACTGCCTTGGGATAGATATGCTCATCTTAGCATGGTGGGGGTACACTGTTAGGACCGACTGAATAAATGAAAGAAATTGGGTCAACCGACTCGGATTTGAATAGGGATATCAGGTTCAAAGTAGGGGGAGGTTGATTTTGAAAGATAAGTAAAGGATTAGTTTAACATTAGGTGCGGTAATACACATGTCAAGAACTTGACCAGGTATCTGATGGAATTCACAGAATTGCCCATTATCCATGTTTGGAGGAAGAGGATTAGGCAAAGGCTTAGGTTTAAAGGTGTCAACAATCTCCTTTTCATCAATTTTTGATAAGCAACACTAAGGGACATTCTAAGATTGGTATATTGTCTCCTAGGCTTGGCTTGTGAGGGCAGAGTAGCTTGAGAAGATAGTGCAGAAAAGGTGTTGGCCACTTGTAAGGAATTAATATTAAGTTTGAAATATTTGAGTTTTGACTCAGACGAGTTAGTAAAAAGTCCCGAAGAATAGGCATCCTTAACTTGATTTCCAACCTCAATAAGGGATTGAAAAGTGAGAAGGTACTGAGGCATCAAGTACTTGGCATAATTTGGAGTAAGTTTCCTAAAGATGATCATGACTTGTTCCTTCTCTTAAGGTCGGTCTCACAATTGATCGGTTTTAGCTCTCCATCGAACAATGAACTCAGTGAAAGTTTTCCCGAGCTTCTGTTTAGTAGTTTCTAGGTCTCTTCTTGTGAGTTCAATATCAATACTGAATGAATACTGACCAATAAACTCCTTCATCAATTCATGCTATGTTCTTACCCGAGATGAATCCAATGACATGAGTCAACGTAAGGCAGGACCTATAAGGGTTCTTTGAAAAAGTTGTGCCTTCTGTTCTTCACTCAAACCCTAAGATTGCTTGACGCCGACATATACTTTTAAGTAAATCCTAGGACATCCAATCCCATCAAACTTCTCCATGTCTGGCATTGTGAACTTCTCTGGTAGACGGACCATGGGAAATAACGTTATTGCCCCTAATCCAAGAGTAAAATTATCGGGGTCTTCGATATTCTTCAAAGCAGTTTCAACCTGAGTTATTCGATAAGCTAAGACAGGATCGACAGGTAATTCATTATCTTCTTGATTTTCAACGAGGTCAAACACATCCTGGGATTCTTTATCTTTTTTCTTTTCAGTCTTCAGGGCTTCAATTTGTGTCTGAACAGAAGTGATAATTTTTACTTGAAAAGATTCTATAATCTAACGGAGCGTTGTTTCATCCATTGTACTTGTTTCTTTTTGTGACGAGGGCTGACTACTTGGACTTGACAATGATACTCTGGAAAAACAATTGTTTTCACAGACCCAAAGTGGTACAGATGGTGGTTTAGAATGTTTAAGAGCAATTATTACCTGATTGGAAGTAAACCAAGGTTAACCGTTGACTCTAAAGGTTTGACTCTTAATCAAATGATTAAAGTTTCGATATAAATTAGCCCAAGTTAGATGGGAAATATCGAATCAAATGCACTATAAATCTATAGTGACCAAGAAAATGAGAAAGGTTAGACGAGGGTCTACCCCTGATTGGGATTGAACCTTTGATCAGACAAATTTAATTTGATCCTAAGATCGAATCTTTTTATATAAAGTGGTCTAGATCTTTAAAAGTGAAACCAATTAGTCCAATTGATTTGGTATTGATCAGTTTAATCCATTTGTCAATTGGGCAATTGGTTTAATTGATTTAAAGTGATCGGTACATTTCATCGATTGGGTCGGATCGATATAGTGGGTTTAGTTTGAACAGTCTGGATTAGTCCACCCATTTACCTGTTGGTTGGATTAAATAGAGCAACCCGGGAACACCCATAGTCAGTTCAGGTCATGACCTATAGGAAGGCTTTTAAACTCTAAGTTTACTACGTGCAATGCAATTTATCTGGCCACCCTTGCCCAAGTGCACTTATATACCTCTCGAGCGTACTCAATTAGATGATACATGGTGACTTGGTTTGATATACTGTATACGTGATAATCTAAGACTCCAACCCATTTATCTAAAGTCAAAAGCAACCAGTTTAATCCCTAGTTGAGAGGTAACGCACAATGCTGAGCAAGGGCCCTCTTAAATACCTCTCATCTAGAATAAACGTAGTCTATCCCCCTCATATAGCAGGGTACAGCGGGGCAGGATCTTGCTTAGACACTGATTTTGACCAAGAAGTGCAATTGGTGAACTTGGATTACCTTTGATATACCGTATAGGTACGAGTCTAGGGTTGTAGCTTTCATAAATGGTTTAGCATCCCACAAGGGGACCGACTACATACTAGTACTACGTTGGCAATCAGGACATGTGACTGTGCGGCTTACAATAGGTCAAATGCTTAGGTCGCTCCAGTTTGGGTGCATCGATATACCTATTCAGAATCACCTGATTAGATGGTATTGATGCCCCAGTTTAATATACCTTAAGGTACGTGACTAGAGTTATGATTTTCATGAATGACATCGCATCTCTAAAGAGACCGGATCACACACTAGTGTCACATTGACTATATTGTGGCATGCAAGTATGCAAAACAGTAAACGTTTTTGTGGTGTATGTAATATATGGTGGGGTGTGCCTTGGGCGTTTTTTTCAAAGAAATGGGTCTGTGAGCCATATCAAACCACAAAATATAGATATCCCATAGCATCAAAAATTAAGACCAAGGCATGCACATAAAAAATATATATCAAACAAGACCATGACATGTCAAATAAGCGATTAATCAGTATAGCACAAAGAATAATCAATCAGATCCAATATTGAAATAGGCACAAATTTTTAATTTTTTTTTAATCTATGGTTCATCAAAGATCACTTTATGTGATCCAACATAAATCAAGATTCTAACAAATATTGAATTGATGATAGAATGATGGTTGTAGGGATAAGGAGCGATGAACCCCTTTTTTTATTTATAAAAAAAAACTAGAAACACATCCCAAAAGAAAATCAAAAAGAAATATCATAGTGCCAAATAAGCTCGCTCTCACAAAATAAATCAGCAACATTAACTGTGCTAACACTAGATAAATTCGGATTTTCTATGAATTAGAAAAATACAATCCGAACTTGCATCGATGATATCTAAGGCTCCCAATAACGAAATCGAGTGAATTTAGATTCTAAATTAATCCACTCGATGGGATCTACGTTTTATTAATAGGTGCTCAGACCTAATTCTGAATAGAATGTTCTGTAAAAACGTTTTAACCTTCTTTCAGCAACAATTCCAGATTTACAGATTAATCCAAACTTGCATCGATGATATCTAAAGCTCCCAATAACGAAATTGAGTGAATTCCGATTCTAAATTAATCTACTCGACGAGATCTACGTTTTATTAAAAGGTGACCATACTTAATTCTTACTAGAATGTTCTATAAAAATGTTTTAACATTACTATCTCAACCTTCATTCAGCAACAATTCCAGATTTACATATTAATCTGAACTTGCATCGATGATATCCAAGGCTCCCGATAACAAAATTGAGTGAATTCAGGTTCTAAATTAATCTACTCGATGAGATCTACATTTTATTAAAGGTGTCCAGACTTAATTCTCACTAGAATATTCTGTAAAAACGTTTTAACATTGTTGTCCCAACCTTTATTCAGCAACAATTTCAGATTTACAGATTAATCCGAACTTGCATCAATGATATCTAAGGCTCCCGATAACGAAATTGAGTGAATTCAGGTTCTAAATTAATCTACTCAATAAGATCTACGTTTTATTAAAGGTACCCAGACTTAATTCTCACTAGAATGTTCTGTAAAAACGTTTTAACATTGCTATCCCAACCTTCATTAAGCAACAATTCCAGATTTACAGATTGGTATTCTAGGTAAACCTTATAAGATGCTTCGACGCCATTGTTGAGATTATTAAAATCCAAATTAGAATTCTCAAAATTACCATTAACAAGAGTCTATAAAGAGAGAGAGAAAGAGAGAAACGTCTCTCTTTGCTACCCCTTTCAGCACACATATGGAGAAGAAGATAGAAAGAGAGAAAAAAAATATTTTCACTATCAAAACACCATACTTAAGTGCTATTTTTTTTTAAAAGAAAAACATTATTCTCATCCCAACCACCATCATTCCATCATTTTCTTATTAATCTTTGAAATCTTGAATTATTTAAGATCATCACAAATGACCCTTGATTGGATCATAGAGCAAACAAACAAACTAGTAAACTCAAAAATCAAACAAATACAATAAATACTTGGTCAATTTGGCAATGCTCTCATACTTGGAGCTTTTCAAGTTTGATCCTCAATAGTCCCCAGCAGAGTCGCCACTGAAAGCGCCCTTGATCCGTAGGGTGCGCGGATCCGCTTTTGACTTTTGAAGGTTTGGGAGTCGCCACCTAGTTATTACGATATAGGAACCAAACTTTGACTCTAAAAGGTAAATAACACTAATCTACGAAAGAAAATACAGGTCCAGGGATCATGTTACGGGATTGAAAGGTGTTAGGCACCAATCCCGCCTGGCAAATGTCGGTCTCTACTTTTTTCAAATAAAACTATATTGCTAAAAAGACCTAAATAATAAATAAAAAAATTTACCTTTACGAACGTAATGATTTTGTTCCCTCAGATCTGATAGAACAGTTCTTCGTGCAACACTCCTCGCTTCGTTCTATCACATGATTCACTTCAGATCTCCAAGACGAAGTACCTCTTTCTTAAATCTGAATTTTTCTGATTTGTTTATGGATTTCTATGTGTTTTTTAAGGGTTTCTAAGTATTTTTTGAGCTAAAGTTGGGGTATGGATGTTAGGTAAGGAGTTAGGACTTCAAAATTAGGGTTTTGAGGTGGTTGGGGAGGCTCATTGACCTACTTTTTCTATGATTTTCTCTTAGATATGAAAATAGGTTGTAAAGACCCTTATTTATAGATTTTTTTAAGTGCTTTTTAGATAGAGTTAGTGTTTAATTATAATTACATTAGATAGTTTTAGAGTTTAATTAGAATTCTTTTAGATAGTTTTAGAGTTTAATTAGAATTCTATTAGGGTTTTGACTTTGGTCTTATTAGATTGATCAGGGTTTTGACTTAAGTCTCACTTGATTGACTTGATTTTAGGATTTTAACTTAAGTCTTACTTGATTGACTTTAATTTTAATTAGGATTGCACTTTACATTAATTAATATTTTAATTATTAATTTCAGAATTTTTAATTATTAAAACTGTAAAATTATCATTTTGTCTTCGATGAGGACTTTTTGCGTTTTAAGTCAATTTTCAGTGTTTCAGGATGTTTTGAAATCGATTTTTCATAAAAAATTCAATGGAAATATTGATTTTTATCATTTATAAAAAAAATTTGTGCGAAATGATCGTGAACTTTATGAGGGGCATTTTCGTAATTTAATCAAATTTTGTGAAAATTGACGAAATGGTTTGTTTGATTTCGATTTGTTATTTTATGTATTTGAAAGGATTTTCCTAAGCATAATGTAAGCTCTAGGGATGTTTTGATATTAGAGGTATTTTGATAATTTGCTCATTTTTTAGTTATTTTTATCGTGAAGCTTCTTTTTGTCTGCAAGATGATGATTTATATATTTTTGGAGTTATATTTTCCTAGCGTAGTATGGTTTCTACAGTTTTGTTAGTTCAAGATATATCTCATCCGAATTTCTGAAATACATGTGGTAACCAAATAGAGCTTTGGAATAACCATTCATCATTGGGAACCGTCGAAATTGGGTTGACGAGTTGATTAATCAGGTGAGTACAAAAATGGGGTGTCTACAGGTTGTTATCAAATTTGCGATTTTATTTCAAAACTTAGGATTTTTATCTTTTATTTTAAATTCATGAGAAATATATATGTATGAGATATTTTAAACAAGTTTTATAATAATTTATATGTAGGTGGGTTTGCCAATTCGGTCATGTACCATTGCCAAGACCCCGTTTTAATCCAAATTTTATAGTTTTTTTAATTTAAATGATAAAAGAAAATTTAAAATTTAAAAAATGATTTGATATTAAATGAATTTACATTGATTTGATAAATATCAGAAAAAAGAATGGTGTTTTCAAAAAGTTCAAAAAGTACTAATACCGAAAAAAAAGGAAAGAGAGATGAAACGGTAAAATGTCAGAATTACACCCGAGGGATAATATCTACATTTTACATTATTATGAGATGTGTGGGTTGATGAACGAATATCTAAGATTAATTTATTTTATGTTATCACTAGGTGACTTGCATGTTTATTTACTTTCGGTTAACGCGAGGCGCTGTTTAAATTTTTGCAAGTGTGCACCGTACAATACTGTTATTTCATGTAGGTCAAGTGGGCACAGTTGTATGATAGGAAACTAGATATCCATTCTCAAAATTGTGATGTTAATTTCTTATTTATTATCAAAGAAAAAATGATATGTATATGTCTATATTTTGTGAACTGTTAAAGAGTTTACAAATACCTGAAGTGATAGTCTGTCATATCATTCGAAGTGATATACTATCTTGGGATGTCCGGTGGAGACAACCAAACTTATACATGTTATGGGACGCATATGAGAATGACGTCACAATTGGAATTCGGATTTATTTTTTTCTATCTTTTTCAACGAACATGTAATGTAAAAGTGGTCGTACACGAGTAAGAATATATAATGGAATCATATGGACACCTAATAGGCATAGATGAAGATGACTAGTTATTGATCACTAACAATCTAAACTAGTCGAACGTCATGACATGTCATGAAGATGCGTATTTTCTTATGGTCACAGTCAAACGGCCAACCTGAGTCAGATAAATGATCACCCAAGTGTGGTAAGTTTCAATGATCGACCATAAAATCAAGAACTAATGGTGGAGTTCCACACCGATGAAATATTGGAACACGATATCCCGATTGGGAGCTATCCAGTCGTAGAATCCCAACTATCTAATTCCATTACTCCACCGATGTGTATTATGTATCTATTACATTATTTTAAATTATAATATGAAAACATATTTGCTATTTCAAGTTTATAAATTTGAATTGTATAAAAAGAAAATGTTACAGTATGAGTACTACTAATGGATGTAATGTTGATTTCAACTGTTTAGTTGCTCATCCCTAACTATATGTATCAGTTAATCGTATTTTATTCTAAAAAATGTTGCATGCCTATAAATGATTTAGTAGATTTACTCGTTCATGCTAGTAGAGGTTATTAGTCAGAAGTGTTTGTTTACCTACTAGGTAATCCTTGTTACTCACCATTTCCTTATCATTTTTTTAGTTTCAGATTCTAGATTTGTTGAGATGGGTATAGAACAAACTAGTAAGGATCATCTGGTAGGTCAGAAAGACGACCAGAGTCCATTACCTGGTGAGCACTGGGGCTATACCTACTAGTTGTGTTAGTTTGCCCAACTTATACCTACTAGTTGTGTTAGTTTGTCCAACTTATATCATAGGTTTTGATTGAGCGTTAGGATTCTGTTAGGGAAAGAAGATTCTGTAAAATTATGTATATTATTTACTTCTTCCACACTCTAATCTACCTTACGTTAGTATATGTATATAGATTTTTACTGCTTTTTTATTTATTAAAATATACAGGATATTATTTATATAATTTATCAGGTAAAGCAGGTATTTAAGTGCCTTGGAATATTAACATAAACCAAGGAAACATGTTGAAATTTTGAGGCGCACGTAGTATCTCGAGATTTGATATGAGGTCTTGTGTTAGTGTTTCAAGAGCGCCACAAATTCAATAAAAAGGAAGAAAGGTTTTGGTTGCATTCATCTCTCTTAGTTAATCTTACAACTTGAAAATCTTGAAGGAAAAACACCATATCTTATTGTCTAATTATTCTTTGGAAGGAAGAAAGTAATAAGGTACTTCTTATTATCTTTCATTTAAAGATGATTCTAATACAAGATAGTAACTTGATACACATTGTTGGGTGCTGATTTCATTATAACTAGTAAACTTTTGACATTTACAATTTTAGGATTATCTCGAGCTTCATTTTTTTTCTTTTCTTTTTGGGTATAATACTTATTACATGTTTGTTCAAAGTCCTCAATGAATTAGAACTTATGTTGAACAATGTTTCTAAAATTATTTATCTATTTATTTATTTTGACTGTTTTAAATGTCCAAAGATTATTTTTATGGGCTGGTTTGATGTCATAGAAATTTGATTTTGGGGGAACTATTTTTGTAGTGTGAATATTGATCATTGGCAACTACTTTAACACTAAAAATTATTTTTTTCAAACTAGTTTTGGGGTGCTAAAACGGTCTGGATTTTATAACTTGCTTTGGTGTATGCACTAGTTTTCTGTTGTAAAACCTTTTTTAGGGTTGATGTATGGATGTTATGAATCTGATTTTTTAGACTACTTTGACTTTACAATATCTGATTTATTTTGGGAATGTTTTTAATGTCAAAAATTTGTTTTTAAGGGCTAGTTTGGTGCCATGACAAATTGATTGTGGTAGATTGTTTGTATATAAAAAAAACAGTTTTCGGGACTGGTTTTAGGAAGATAAAACTTGATCTCATGGGGTTGTTTTGGTGTTCTAAAAGTTATTTTTTATTGATTTCATCCTAGTAAAACCAAATCCATAGGATTGGTTTAGTATTTCAAAAACTATATTTTTGGGATCAAATTTAATGTTGAAAATATGGATTTTTTACACTTCTCAATACAAAAAATTCTAAATTTGGGAGCTGCCTTTATACTCTAAAACAGATTTTTGAAACTAGTTTTGGAGCTAAAAAATTTGGGTTTATATGGAAATGTTTTTATGCAACAAAGGTCATGTTTTAATATTAGTTTTGATGTAGAAAAACAGAAATGTTAGACTGGTTTGGGAGTCATAAAAACAAAGTTTTTGGGATAAGTTTTATTACAAAAATCTGGGTTTTTAAAGGATTATCTCATATATCGAAAGTTGGATTTTGGGGACTTTCTTATTGGTACAAGAACCCAGATTTTTTTTGTTTTGTTTTTGTATGTGAAATTCATGTAGATGAGAGTGTTCTTATGAGGTAATTGTTGTTATTTGTTCTACTATGAAAAGATTGGTATACAAGATCACAAGGTGTTGGGTTAATCTAATCATTAATTACAATGGAATTTTCAGATTTGGCACGATATTATGGCTAGTCAAGTCATTTCACTTTACAATTTTTTTTTTTTTCATAAGCTTGCAAATCACACATGCACACAAATCCAATTGAATTTGATTTAGTTAAATCATGGGTTCTGATTCTTTAATGGGTGAGTAATCAAAAACAGTGTTGGAGCATGAGCTGTAAAGTCCTCGAAGTACAAGTGGATCAAATACCTATGATTTACTTAAATTTAACTCAATTCACTGTACATAATTTGTAAATATTGAAATAAATATAAAAATCACGTGAGTCTAAAAAATAAGTAATGTTAAGTAGGTAACCATGTAAACAGGTGAGTCGGGACGCTAACACTTTCACTGAGTCACAATTGAACCTCCAAACCTGGATCTCCAATTCGTAGATTATTCCTATGGAGTCAACTTGTTAGAAAAATAATTTTAAAATAAAAAATTAAATCGGGTGGGCATTCACACCCAATTAACTCAATGAATGGTGGCAATTCCAAATCACGTGGCCAATCGATTCTATCTCAAGAATTTGGTCGCTACAGTCTCTTAGAGATGTTTCGCTATAGATTTGACTATGTTATTGCTCTCAATTCCCCTTGTTTCCATATAGACCGTGTGTGCGCCCCTGACCATCAAGGTTTCGTTTACTATAGTAGGCAATTGTAACTCGCTTGACGCATTCTTTTTCTCAAAAATACTCTTCAAAGCCTTTCATTCTTTGGTATGGTGCCCTACCACCCTATGAAAGCAACAAAACCTCAGATTCCCTTCATCTCTAGGGGATGGTTATCTTCTTACAGGTGAAAGTCATACAAAATCATCTTGGACCTAGGCTTTAAGAAGCTCCTCGACCTCGTCCATACCACATGGAAAGTTCGGTATATCTGTATAATCATTGTTCCTTCACAAGGTTCGCGAGTTTGGGGTTTTGTTGTCTCAATGTGGTCGCTTAAATGATTCAACAACATATGCTTATGGGACCGAACGCTTTTCTCGTTTAGGCCATTTTGTCCACCATTTGTTTTCATTCTGAACAAGTTTAATGGATACTACTGGTCACTTAACAGCCTCATGTATTCCCGAGAAACTTGGGATTTGCAAGTTCTCCAAAAGGGCTTCGTATGTAGTGATCATACCATTGATGCACATTTTGACAAGATGGGCTTCAGATGCGGATTCATGGCAGTCCATAGCAATACTACGAAAGTGTCTTACGTATTCAGTTAGAAATTATCCTTGACGTTGTTGCAGCATTCCGAGATCCACCAATGTCACTTGTTTGGTAACTAAGAAGAGTTTTTTGTAGAAGATATCAACCATCTGACGCCATGAATGAATTGAGGGTGTGGATAGGTTGTTGTACCATGTGTAGGCGTGATCGATTAAAGACTTAGAAAATTCCCTCAAACAAAGATTCACATTTCCCTTATGTTCCCTCAAAGCCTCCAAGAAACGTGAAACATGTTCTCATGGCGTTACAAACACCATCATACATGTCAAAGACTGGCGCTACGTACCCTTTGGGGTAGGGTTGGCATTGCAATTTGGTTGGGTATGGTGGTTTGTGTTTGTACATGTATTTACTTTTGAGGGTGTTACATTCTAACTCCAAAAGGTGAGTTAGCTCGGTGATAGTAACAAAGTTGTGAGCCTCTGGCGCCTAAGATGGTATTAAGTCTAATGTGTCCACCATGGCACCTTTGGCATTAGGCACCTCTACTTTGCAAAATTGCTCAGTAACCGAGGTGGATCCGTCACGTGTTCTTCCGTCGTCTTCACTTGTTGGGCACAGTGTTGTGACGCCTTGGAACCCCCATGTCTTCCTGCTTAAACAAGGACAAAAGCTCCTTGTTTGTCTCAATGAATCCCCGCAAACCTTCCACTAGTCTTTTGGTAGGGAAAGTCATATGTGACCATTCAGTACTCAAAGTGGTTCGTTTAGCCGTTGTGATAGCCTCTACCGTTGGATATTGATCTGTGTTGTTTTGAGGTTCATCCATTGGTTTAGTCCTACTATCCGAACCTGTCATCTGGTTTTTAGTATTGCGACTCATGTTGACGAAAGTATAGATTACCCTTTAATTATCCAATGGAGTCGCTAAATGTGAGTACACACTGAAATAAAAATGATAAAAGTTGGATAAGACCCTTATAAATTTCTTAAAGTAGATACAAGTGGGTAATTTCCAACTGTCACCTAAACTACGACAATTGACGTACGAAGGTGGTTACTTAGGTCGTCAACATCAACTATTGAATATTTTATTATTGTAGAGGTGTAGAGACAGAATAATAGTTTTTCCTGGGAATGGGGCCCTCAAAAAGTCCCTTGCCCTATGATTGTTTTTTCCTATTTATAAGCAAACATTATTCTGTTAGGACCAACAAACGTCCACCACCTATCCTCATTTCCTCTCTATCTTAAAATTCCCTTTGCTTAATTAACCAAGTGGGCCTAAGCCTACGACCCAATCATCACATATGCATATCCATCATCTTTGACAATGCCTTTGACCAAGGCTAAGACCACGTACAATACCCAAAGTTTTTAATTCGTATCTCGAGAAAATTCAAATAGTGAAACTTTGAGGAAATTTTGAAAGTGGGACTTAAGGTAGAAATTCTTAGATTTTGATTGTTCACTTTTGACAAAAACTAACTTAGCCATTGGATTCGAAATGGTCGAAAAATATATTTTAGTCTGTAAGTACGTTCAAATTTGAGTTTAGGTAGAAAAGTTATAAAATCCTCGATTTTCGTGTTAGAATGGACCTAAAAATTGAATTTTTGTTAGAGCGAGAATTTGTAGAATCCGATTGCACTATTAGGTCTTCAATGAAAAGTTATCAAGAATTGAGTATTCATTTGTCATTTTTCAAGCCTGGGAAGTCAAAATACAACCAACAATAGAAATAATTTAAAAATTACCAACTTTACCCCTCAAGATCTTTAAATAAAAGAACTTAAGAGTTATTTTATTTCACTCTTTTCTCTCCAATAACCCAAACCCCAACTGATTGAGATCTAAGAGTTTTAACTCTCTTCTCTTTTAGATTCGTCACGAACGAGCTATCGTTGAGCCTCGACGAAGAAGAAGAAGTTGTCGGCATTGGACAAGCTCTATAACCTCACCATATTTGATCATAGTTTCTTTTTTATTATCTCTATCTCTCATCAAAAACAAGCGAGTGGGTTTCAATACATTCCACTCGGGGTTTCATCTATTTAGAGGAAGATCCACCCTTTAATGGAAAAGGGAAATGAAGTGCCGTCATCAAGAGTTTCGCAACCATTCAATCATTTCACATCCAAATCCATCCAACCTCAACTTGCACATTATCTCACCTTGATTTTTGTGCTAACTCATCATTTTTGACAACCACGAACATCGGTAGAGAACTCTCAATTCTTATTGATAATTGTAGATTGCGAAAAATTGCAATTAGAATTTTTATCAAAATTGCGATGTTGTTTTAAATCGTAGATTCCTTTTCATTTATTTTAAATTCATGCGAGATTTTAATGTTTGATGTGTTTTTATCATATTTTTAACAATTGAATCATGGGTGGGATAATGGATCGAAGAATCGACGAAGAAACCCCAAAAAAATTGGATGAAAAACCCAATTTTCTCTTAGTCTGCCAATTCTGTCAGCAGGATTGGTGGTGCCATCGCTACTTGCAGTAAGCCAATTTGGTGATGCCACCACCAACTACGGCCAAAATTGAATTTGACGATTTGATTCTGCACATTTCTAAGGCCCTCATTTTGATTGAATTTGCTATAGTTTTCAATTAAATTTTCAAAAATGAATTTTAAAGTTTGAAAATGATTAGTATTAGGGGAATTTACGTTGTTTTTGAAAAAAAAATGGTATTCGAATAATCGAGAAATGAAAATATTGAAAAAATTGATAAACGATAAAATGTCAGAATCACACCTGAGGGATAATGTTGGCATTTTACAAGGTTGTGCTATGTGTTGGTTGATGAACGAATATCCAAGATAATTTATTTTCGGGTGCATGTTTATTTACTTTCTGTTAGCACAATGCATTAGTTTAATTTTTGCACTATTATTTAATTTAGGCCAAGGGACCATAATTGCATAGTAAGAAACTAGATATCCCTTTTCAACTCTGTAATATTAATTTCTCATTTATTTTTAAAGAAAAATGATATAAATATATGTAGTTATTTTGTGAAATGTTAAAGAGTTTGTGAATACCTAAAAAGATAGTCTGTCATATCATTCGGAGTGACATGTTATCCTGGGATGTACAGTAGGGATAACTAAGCTCGTGCCAGACACGTATGAGAGTGGAGTCAACTGGAATCTGGATTTATTCCTTTTTATCTTTACCAACAAACTTACAATGTAAATGTACACAAATAAAGATGTATAATGAGAATCACATACATGCATGATAAGCATAAACAAAAATGATTGGTAAGTGATTACTAACAATCTAGAGTAGTCGAACATTTTGACACATTGAAAAGAGACCCAATGCTTATTGTCATGTCAAACGGCCAGCTTGAGTCGGATAAATGATCAACCAACTGTGGTAATGCAGTGACCAACCACAAAATCAAGAATTAAAACTAGTAAAGGATTGGAGTATCATATCCCAATTGAGAGCAATTCAGTCATAGAATCTCAATTCTCTAATTACATTACTTTATTGTTGTGTATTATGTATCTATTATTTTATTTTGAATTATAAAACGAAAAGCATGTTTATTGTTTAAATTTTATCAAGTAGAATTGTATAAAAGGAAAATGTTATAGTACGAGTACTAGTGATTGATGTGAATTTTAACTGTTTAGATGTTCATCCTTGACTATATGTACCAGTTAATCGTAGTTTTATATTGTAAAATTATGCATGTATTGAAATGATTAAGAATGCGTACTTGTTCATGTTAGGAGAGGTTATTAGTGAGAATTGTTTGTTAGCTACTAGGTAACCATTGTTACTCATCATTATCTATTCATTTTTTTTTAGTTTTAGAGCTTGTAGTTGTCGAAGCGAGCGTGAAGTCGACGAATGAGGAGTACCTGGTTAGTCACATAAACGACCAAAGTTTGTTACCTGGTGAGGATTGAGACTACACTCACTAAAAGTCAATTCATTCAGGATGTATATAGATTTTGGGTTGAGTGTTAGGTTCATGTTAGAGGGAGTTTATTTTTTGAAAATCTTAAATATTGTTACACCATATGCACTTTAATTTTACATTTCGTGTTAGTTGTACATTTGACTTCTGCTGCTATTCTATTCATTTATATATATATATATATATATATATAATATTTTATATAAGGGTTAACAGTTATTAGTTGTGTCGTGAAATGCTAACATAAACAGAGAAGACTATGCCAAAATCTCGAGGAGCCACCCTCAAAATTTGACATGAGGATTTGTATTAGCATTGCAGGGCATTACACCATGTGTAACATAAGACACTTGTCCTCTTTTCCAACATGCTACATCACCTCTTCTTATTGCATCCATCAGCACCATTTACATAAGTAAATCATGGTTTTAAGTCTCATTCGAAACCTAGGTCATCTCGGTTTTGTTCAGTAACAATACATATATACAAGGTGTCTTAACATTCACATCATCTCGCAAGATAAACGAGATATCTTGAATGATATTTTGAAAATCTCGCCTGAGTCAATTAAGATTTTGTAGATCTTGATTGAAATAATAAAAAAATAAATAAATTTAAATAATTATTACATTGATAAAACATGATTTTATTACTAAACATGTTCTAATCTACTTATTTTATTAAAAATTTATAATTATTTTATCAAGCAAATTAAAATGTGTCTCGTCCAAAATGGGTTGACTTGTCCAAGACAACTAGAGTTCGCCATGGACGACATGAGATGTTAAAATGAGGGTAAATAACTACTTAATTTCAAAAAGGATTGGTACATTGTACCTTAAAATTGGTGTGGCAATATAATTTTTCTTTGCGCAATACCGACAATCGAACTCGATTTATTAGCATCCTCGAATTCACAATCCTAAGTATTCACTACAGCTTAAGTACCTACTTAATTTCAAAAAGGATTGGTACGTTATAACTGAGAATTGGTGTGGCGATAGAATTTCTCTTTGCACAAACCCGACTACTGGACTCGATTTATTCGCATCCTCGAATTCGCAATCCTGAGTACTGACAATACAGTTTGAGTACCGGTTCTACTTTACCGACTTGCTTTCTCCAGTTCATATAGAGTCTGAACGCAACTCTTTAATTCTCTCAGGTTTCATGATTTCCGTTATCTTTGACGGAATCTGAAGAAAAAAATGCTGAGAACTCTCCGTAACAGGAGACGGCCCCGTTACGGTGCACACATTTGCGCCATCTTCGCCGCTCTCCTTCTCCTCTTCTCAGTCTCAGTTCTCCACAGTCGTCTCGGTTTCGATCGAAGATCTCAATCTCAACCTTTCTCCTCAAAATCAGGGTTTCAATCTTTCCCTAATTTTGAATCCTCGCAAGATTCTACAGACGAAATCGATGCCAATCCATTACTCGAAGACGTCGAAAATGACGGATCGGGTAACAACGAGGATGATCGCATTGATGAACTCGATGTCATCGAAGAAGAGAATGATGATCAATCTAGGGTTTCTGACGAAGAGGAGCTTATTAGACGAGTTGAACTTGAAGATGAATCTGAATTGGATGGGATTGGTAGTAGTAGGCGATCGGGTTATTACTACGATCATGTTGTTGGAGCAATTCGTCGAGCCTTTGATAAGCATTTGGTCGATGCGTGGGAAGACTATTCAAGTTTTGATTTTTCGTCAAAATCGGAGGATCGGAGTAAGATTGCATTTGGTTCGGATGATCAACCAGTTGACGAAGATGTTCGAAGTAAATTGGATTCTATTAAGGGGATTGAGGATGCATTGTTGTTGAAGACGAGTCGTGGAGATTCGGCGTTGAGGGAAGGTTGGGCGAATTGGTTTGAGAAAAAAGGTGATTTTTTAAGGCGAGATAGGATGTTCAAATCGAATTTGGAGATTTTAAATCCATTGAATAATCCCCTTCTACAAGATCCCGATGGGGTCGGCTTGACATTTCTTACAAGAGGTGATAAAATCGTGCAGAAGGCATTGTTGAACGAAATTCAGAAAGTTCGGCCTGTTGTCAAGAAACCCAATGGAATTGTAGAGAAATCCAATGAGCTTGATTCAGGCGGAGTTGGTGATGGATCCGTCTCTAAGAAGGCGAGTGGAGTGAAAGATGAGGAAATTACAGGCAGAGGAAGAAATGAAGTTAAGAGGGTGGAACGTAGAACTTTAGACGATAATGGTAAGAAGATTGGTATCAATGTTTCGAAAGAACAAAGGATCTCGGCCTATGAGAGAAGCAAGAGGGGGCCGTTACGACTCAATAATGTGAATGGTGGTGTTGAAAAGGTTGCGGATTTTTCTATTCGTGAATTCGGTCAACAAAGAAAAAGTAGCACAAAGAAATCGGATTCCAAAGGAGAGATAAAATCTGAGTTGTCCGGGCACAAGTATGCTGATGGCCGAAGATGGGGTTATTTTCCTGGTTTGGGTCCTCATCTATCTTTTTCTGATTTCATGGAGGAGTTCTTTAGGCAAGGAATATGTTCAATGAGGGTCTTTATGGTATGGAATTCTCCACCATGGATGTATAGTGTTCGACATCAGCGAGGCCTTGAAAGTTTTCTGTTCCACCATCCAGATGCATGTGTTGTGGTTTTCTCTGAAACAATTGAGCTTGATTTCTTTAAAGACTTCGTGAAGGATGGGTATGCTCTCTAACACATCTTTTTGTGTGAATTGTATTGTTAATTTGTTGTAATTTGGGTTGGTTAAAGTTTTTTTAATCCTGGGGTTATTGATAAATATAATATGAATTCAATTTAAAAACAAAATGAATTGTGTTGTGGAGGTAGAGATCAGAGAACCTAACAAGAATTGCAGAGGAAACAATAATTAGAATAATTAACTAGCTAAATCGATCACATGATCCTATTTAAATACGAAATCTTCAAAGAAATAACAAACAGTTTAAAAGAAGTATAAGATTGAACTTGAGTGGAAAAAATATTTTGATGATTCTAAAAGAAATTTGTGCGTTGTTTTTATTAGAATTTTTTTGTGGAAGTTTAAGAAATGCTTGGATAACATTATTAGCTCACTACAGTGTAGTATGAATAACAGCTTATATTGAACGTCTGATTGCAAGTGTGAGAACATCCCACATGAAAGGAATTGTGTTGGACTTCAATATGTAGATAAAAGAAGAATAAAATAGAATTTCTGTGGAAAAAAATAATATTGTGATGAGTCTAAAAGAAATTTATGCATTGTTTTTATTAGAATTTATTTGTAGAAGTTCAAGAAATGCTTGAATAACAGCTTATATGGTTTTTGGTTTCTTAGCTTCAAAGTTGCTGTTGCCATGCCAAATCTTGATGAAATGCTGAAGAATACCCCCACTCAGGTATTTGCATCAGTGTGGTATGAATGGAGGAAGACAAAATTTTATTCTGTCCACTATAGTGAGCTTGTCCGCCTTGCCGCTCTTTACAAGTAAGTTTCCTTAATCCGTCACTTGTTCTGTTACTCTCCAGTTTGCTTACTCGTTCATTGGTAGTGTTATTCTAATGTCTGTAAGTGAGTATTGGTCCTTCATCTTTTTGTTTTGTTAAGAGATTTTCTATGCATGGTTTCTTTCTAGTGTTGTTTTAAGTCATGCTCTCTTTATAGACTTTACATTGTAAATGCTTCTATTATCAATATAATATAAATGAAAGTTATACTAAATAAAAGTTGTTGAGAGAGCTACAAGGAATAACCAAAGGAAAAAAAATGGAAGTGAAGAAAGTGAATAAAGAGAGGGTGTTATGTGAGTGTTTCTGTGTTGAAGTAATTAGTTGCATCTAGGATGTCTGGAGGGTCCTATTTATGCTTTTTTCACCCTTCTAGAATAGGGTGATTACAAAAATAGAAACTTAGTTGAGTTCCTAAAACTAAAATAATCACTTTCAAAGTAAAAATAATACATATTTTGTAAAAAGAAAAAAATGTAAATTATTGATTTGTGGTTGCTTAACTTCGAATTTTTTGGAAAATTTAATATGCTGAAACAGGCTCTATTATTATTATTATTTATTATTATTATTTTTTTTGGGGGGGGGGATTGATCCAAAAAAAAGTTTCTGCCTAAATACTCAAGTGGCCAATTAGCTATTGTTTGCTGGTTGGGTTTCTTTTGGGTGATGAATAGGCCACACTGCCATCAAATTGGCCGTTAAGCAATTCCAATTTTGCTCAATTTTTCCTCTTTTTTTGCCTGGAAAAGGTTTTAGGGGCCTTTGTAAAAATGTTTTGGATGTTTTTATTTGTTAAAACTAGCTTCATAAATGATGTTATCCTCAATATTTGGTAATGGATAAATTTTCTGAAGTTTTTTTCCTCTTCCTTCAAGGGTACTTCGGTAATTTTGACTAAAAGGGGGAATTTACCAAAAACTCACATTTGTGCCGAGATATGTATATTTTATGGAATCTGAGTTATCTAGATGAAAAAATTCTATTGACACTTCAAATCTTTTGTAAAGTCCTCATATGTGCTAATAAAGGTAACTAGTGATTGTTGGAGAATTACGCAAATGCTTGTTGTTTTACTTTTTGTTAGATAAGTAAAAAACACATCTGGTTGAGGTAACCAAGAAAAGAACAACCCACAAGATGGTCAATTACTTCCCCAAAATACTACACCTCTTCCAACGGACAAGGAAATCCTTAAAAGTTTTATTCCAAGAAAAAAAAGAAAACCCATAACAGAAAAGATACTGCACTAGTTGGCTACTCTTTCCCTGCAAAACATCTACTATTGTGTTCCTTCTAAATATCCAAAGAAATAGCAAACGGAGTTATAGTCCACAACACTCTCTTAGAGTTCTGAAAAGGCTTACCCAACTGCATCCAAGACTCCCACAATGTGCTAACTGACCAAGGCAAATTACACTCCACCCCAAATAGACCAAGAAAATGTGACCAAACCTCCTTGGCCACTGAGCAATACAATAACAAGTAGTTTGCTGACTCTTCCTCCCTTCTGCACATATAACAAAAATTTGCACCACAGAAACCTCTTCTTCTCCATTGAGTAAAGATCCTTCCCTGCACTGCTGCCCAAACAAATAAAGAAATCTTGGAAGGCACCTTGCACCCGGACAGCTACATGAGGAAACAAATCAGAACTTAACACGAGCCAACTCATGATGCAACCCTGATGCAGGATGATGAGGGGAGATAAGAAAAATAGAATTTGATTTTGGAAAAGTAGGGGATTTAGGGGAAATCTGGTTAGGGATTTGGGTTAGGATAGAGCAAACCCAAAAGGTAAGATGAAAATTTTATTTCAATTATTGTATGATGGAGAAAAGGGTTAAAGAATGATTAAAGGTTAAGAGAAAAGATAAAGGTTAAAATTTATAGGTTTCAAGTATCAAGAATCAAGGATCAAGGATCAAGAATTAAGAATCAAGAATCCAAGACTTCAAGAAAACAAGAATCAAGAAAGGGGTTTCAAGAATCAAGAATCAAGGATCAAGAATCCAAGACTTCAAGAAAACAAGAATCAAGAAAGGAGTTTGAAGAATCAAGAAAATAAAAGAATAAAAAAATAAAATAAAAGAAAGATTAGAAGAAGAAAGAAATATTGGACTCACTCCAAAATGGCACACCACACTATTAATGGGAATATCGAAGTTTCAATCTCAATTTTATTCATCATTGAAGAAAATTATAGCAATAAGCAAGTATTTATAATATTTTCTAAACCCTAAATCTAATCTTAACCATCTAACTAAAATAATGAGATCCAATGGTTGTAAATAAACTTAAAACAACTTAAATAAAACAAAAGTAGAAATGCCATCTGTGTCCCAATCCCGTTACTTTATTTCCCTTGAATTTTCGGTTTATGAAAATTCATTAAAAAATCTATATAAAATTACCAAATTTTCCCTAAACACCTATATTAACACCATAGGCTAGTAAAACATGAAAATAAGCTCAAAGAAACATAGAATTAAAATCTTAAAATAGAAAATTAAACAAAATTAAAATCTATTCTTCAATGTTTGATGTCCCTAATCACAAAAAACCTTCTATTCGAATTAGTTGACCATACTCTCATATCTTCCCTTTCAACACAAGGTGCTCCATCAATGCTAGGGATGGCAATTTTGCTCTACACCTCCCCTATAGGGCTTGGTTTTTCCACTTTTAAACAGTTTCGGGACAAGGATGGTTTTGATATTCCCCGCCTTGTGAACCTGCACTGCCCCGATATATTGCACCCCAATTTCTTAAATTATTTATCACACCCCAATTAAAGATTAAAACACACCCTTCAAACATTACAAAGTTTTGGCTCAATTATTATCTCTACATTCCAAAACATTATAACACTCATTCAAACAATTTCAGGAGTTTATAATTTTGATTAGGCTCATATTAAATCTTAAACCCAAAAAAATAGAAATCAAAGGAAAAAAATGAGAGAGAGCTTCTATAGGCACCCCAACTTTTACTTGTTGGCAAGTTGCTCATTTGAAAGGACGGGGCAGGAGTGGGTTTTAGAAAAACTATTAGGGGCGGGGATGGATCAAAAAAATCAAACCTGAGTCCGAATTGGTGCGGGTTCAAGGTGAATAATGGTAATCGGGGTCAAGTTCAGCTAAAATCGGCCCAAACCCGTTGTATTGCCATTCTTGATCAATGCAGGCCTACAAATTGGTCAACTTCGAGATCTCACAATCGTTGAGAACCCTCCTAAACCAAGGACCCAAGAAAACCCATTTGGGTTCCGAAACAAGAAATTAGAAATGGGAGAAATATTCTTTTTGGAAATTGCTTGTAAGGCTGAAAATTGCTCCTTTAACAACCTTTCCCCACACCACACATCCTCCCAAAAGTTGACTTTACCCCCCTCCCAATCTTGAAAGAAATTCCCCTCTTGAAATGTGGCAAGACTAGAAGAATACCTTTCCAAACACCACATCTGTATGACCCCTTAGCCCTCCCACTTTCCTGAAGCCCAAACCACCCACTTCTTATCCACTCAAATGCACTCCCAATTCAACAATTGGTATTTGCTTTTGCCTTCCTTTTCATGTCAAAGAAACTCCCTAAAAAGCTTATCCAACCTGCTTCTTACTCTTCCATGTCACAAGATTATTCTCGGTCTCTAACTAGATCTAGCAGCAATTCTCTGCTTCTTATTCTTCCATGGCACAAGATTTCTCCCAAGAAAAGTACAATACCCAGTTGTGTATCTCCTATCAAAAGAACTAGCCCAACTTGCATTTGTATACCCCTCCACACGATTATAACCATTGGCCTTATACAATAATCCACGGCCAGGGGAGCCCTTCAAGTACCTAACAATATGCTGCGTGCAACCCAATGAGGTACTCTAGGAGCTTCCATTAACTGACTAATAGTACTAATTGCAGAAGTATCCGGTCTTATAATAGTGAGGTAATTCAATTTTCGAACAAGTTTCCTGTACCTGCCTAGATCATCCAACAAGTCTCCCTCATTAGTAGTCAACTTCTGCTTTGAATCCATGGGTGTATCAACAGGCTTGGACCCGAGTAAACCACTCATCTAGAAGGTCCAAAGTTTACTTTCTCTTTATTTGATTATTGATTCTTGAAACCTACAAATCTCAACCCTTAATCCTTTCCCACTTTTTTTAACCCTTATTTCATTAATACTTTTCATATTTCCTTAATTTTTAATCATAACCCTATAACTTTTCATCTATCCCATTGTAATTGCAAAAAAAAATTATATTTTACTTTTGGTTTTACCCTTTCCTAGCCCAAATCCTTAACCTAATCCTAAACCAAATTCCATTTTCTTATCTCCCCTCATCGTCCTGCATCACCTTGTCAACACAATATCACCTATATACACGATTAGTTGAATAAACTCACCAGTAGAACGGGAATGAAAGATTGAGTGATCTGTTTGACATCTCGAAATGCCAAACTCAAGTACTATATCACTGAACTTCCCAAACCACGCTCTTAGAGATTGTTTCAAACCATAGAGTACCTTTCTCAACTTGCATACCTATCTCCCCTTGAGCAACAGACTAAGGTGATTTCTCCATATAAACCTTCTTATGTAAGTCACTATCAAGGAAGGCTTTCTTCCAATTGGTACAAAGGCCACCTGACATAGTAGCTAAAGAAATAATCACACATACTGAGGCAATTTTTGCCACTGGGGAGACAGTCTTTGCAAAATCAATGCCATAAGCCCATGTATAACCCTTCGCAACCATTCGTGCCTTTAGTCTCTCCACTTTGTCATCAGGTTGAAACTTAACATACACCCATCTGCATACGACAATCTTTTTCTTAGGTGGAAGAGAAACGAGAGTCCATGTCCCATTACAATGAAGAGCAGTTATTTCCTTTCTTTTTTTGATAAGTCAAAGATCTTTATTGAAATAAAACATGATTGAGATGACCATGAAAGGTACAACAACAATAAGAACAAAAAAGAACAGGAGAAAACCCAAAATTACACCTCAATGCTACACACCCAACCTCACTTTGTTAGAAAATCTTCAAAGAAGACCCCATTTGATTCTTGGAACACCTTGCTCCACAAAAAAATAAACCCTAAGATTGAGAACAAAATTCCTTCCAAAGAAGTCTCATTTCCCTTGAAGTTCCTTAGGTTTCTCTCTTTCCAAATCTCCCAACAAATCGCAAAGGACGTGAAGCTCCAAAGTTTTTTCTTGAAAGCCGCGAAACCCACTCCAATGGCTAACCACCCAACAATGAGCTCATAGAAGGTCTTCGGAGCACACCAAGAAACACCAAAAAAGCTCAAGAAATGTGACCAAATCTTTGAAGCCAACTTACAATGAAGTAGTAAATGATCCACATACTCCCCATCCTCATTGCAATCATTTCCTCTTCCATTGCTGTCCTTCAAGCTGGCTTAGATAAAGGATCTTGAAGGCTTGTAGGAATAGAAATAAAAGACATGGAAGAAACAATAGAATACAATGAAGAAGATAACAAATTATATGAAACAAAATTAACCATTGGATGTCTGGTAACGCAAAAACGGGTACCTTTACCAAGAGCAATAGGCAACTCTTTTGAAGGAAGAACTAGCAATGGACATGGATCTTCAGAGGAGGATGGAACTAGATCTTCATGGGAGGAGGGAATTGGAGCAAGTGGTGTCGTAGTGACTTTTCTTTTGGAGTATACCTGGAGAGGATGAATGGCAGAAACAGGCAATGAAATGCTTGGAGAAACATGAACGTAAAATGGTGTAGGACTATTAGTGAAGTCATTAGAAGAGTTATTACAAAAATATGGAACTAACTCAAAGAAGGTAACATCAACACATACAAAATATTTGCGGAAAGCAGGGCTGTAGTTTGTAGCATGTATAACCTTTTTCTATGTACATGAATTCCCAAGAAATACGGATTCAATTGTCTCTTCCTACTCCCAAATGATGAACAAAACAAATGCAACCAAAAATTCATGGAGGAAGGTGAAAAGGATTGTTACTCTGTTACGAAATAAAATCTTATGTGGAGATTTACCATCAAGAATAGGTGTCGGCATTCGATTAATGAGATAACAAGCACTAAGAACAGACTCACTCCAAAATGTTTTGGGGACATCGATCTAAAACCTTAAAGCGCAGGTAATTTTCAAAAGATGACGGTTCTTTCGTCTAGCAACGCCATTCTGTTGAGGTGCATGTATACAATACGACTGATGGATAATGCTAAGAGAATGAAGATAAATACCAAATCATCAAGAAATTATTCTTTAGGATTATCATATCGTAAAACACAAATTGGCAAACCAAATTGAGTTTGTATTTTCATATGAAAGGCTTTAAAAATAGTAAACAATTCAGAACTGCCTTTCATAATTAACAACCATGTCATTCTTGAAATATCATCTACAAATGTAACAAAATACTTAAAATCAAGATGTGATGTAATTCTTATCAAACCCCAAACATCTGAATGAACTAAACGAAAAAGACTAGACTCTCTATTACTAACACTAGGTGGAAAAGAAACACGATGACTTTTACTTAGCTGGCATGTTTCACAATTACATAGAGACTCACGACTTAAACTAGGAATTAAACTTCGTAAAATCCGAAAAGATAGATGATCGAGCTGACAATGCCACTGAGAAGAGTAGTAGATGAATTAAGTGTTGAATTGGTAGAAACACGATCTAGATAATAGAGGCCATCTACTTCACAACCGTTATCAATTGTCTTCCTCGACTTTAGATCTTGAAAAATACAACAATCAGGAAAGAAAGTCACTGAGCATTGCAATTTCCTTGTCAACAAAGTAACAAATAGAAAAAGTTTAAAAGGAAATGTAGGAACATAAAAAACAGAAGACAAATAAATATCAGGCTGAGATTGAGATGTACCCAACCCAAAAACTTTAGAAAATGAACCATCTACCAGTTTTACACTTTGACAAATAGAAGAACAAAAATAAGACAACAAACTAGAATTACCCGTTATATGATCTGACGCATCGGAGTTAATGATCCAAAGACTAGATGTGGACAATAAACAAGTGGATGTATATTTTTCTGGGCTAAAGTAGCAGTAGTGAGGCTTGGGACTAAGACGATCTAGCAATGAGCCTTTCATTCTCTTCCCTAGAAAGAAGGATAGACTCCTCTGTAATCTGATCAGAAGGAGTAGGTGTCTAATATGCATCATGAGCCAATGATGAAGCTTGATGGGTCTACCATGTAAATCCCAACAATAGTCTATTGTATGGTCATCAAGGCCACATTAGGTGCTCTTACAGGTTCCACGGCCTCCACCTTGGCCTCCCCCTGAATTTCTACCATGACCCCTTTGACCACCATGATTACCACGACCTTGGCCCCTACGATCTCCAAGAATCACTAAAGCTGAATGATCACCACCACTATTACTATCTGATAACGTGGCTCTCTTAAATTGGAAAAAAAATCAGTAAGAGATGGGAGGTCTTGGTTGCCCAAGATTTAAGACCTAACAACCTCATACTTTGGCTTGAGTATCCTTCCTTTGTTTCTACATCTTCTAAATATCACTAGTAATGGGTTGATACTGATTTAATTCCTCACGTACACGCATCATGGTTGCAAAAATCTGCTTGATTGTCTTGTCATCTTGTTGCATAGAAAAATACTTGTGTGAGTTCATATGTTTAGTGATATTATAGATCCTGAGTACATATTCTTCACTCGTTTCCATATCACCTTAATCGTGTCAAAAAACATGAAATTAACACTAATTTGTGGCTCCATATTGTTCCACATTCACATCACAATCCGAGCATCTTCTAGCTCCCATACATCAATCACAACAAGGTTATTAGAATTAAGCTTGTCCTTTGATCAAGTGGTTGTGTTTCCCATTTGCTTTCAAAATACCTTTATAGCTTTGGACCACTATATGTAATTGCTTCCATTGAGTCCAACGGAAGTCATCTGAACCCTTACAAGGTCTTGGGAAATCCCCATAATCGTTTTCTACTCCATAAATCAACAATGAAAAATATAGTAGAATTTCTTTACAATTTTCCGATGCATCTTTGATGAGAATTCCGTACAGTCAAGACTCGCGAAAAAACTCCAAAATACTAAAGAGGAAAATCTCTTTGGTGAAATCGCACAACCCAAAAATAATACAAACAGCAGCAACCATCTCTACTGCACTGAAAAAATCACAAAACTTACCCGCATTAGCACCAAATCACTAAAATCCTTTTGCGACTTGATCACATGAGGGCATATATGCACTCACGACCAAAAATGATCCTCTACATAAAGGATTTAAACTCCAATGAAGTCGTAAGCTTCAATTAGGTAAAAAAAAAAAAAATCAGATTTTCCAAAATCAAGAGGAAACACAGAAGAAAAGATGAAAAAAATAGAGGAAACAAATCAAACTTTTGTTTCACGATGTGCTCTAATACCATGTAGAATAAGAGTTTGAGTGAAGAGAAGAATGGAGAAAACGTGGGAGGAGTCAAAGTGACTCCAACCCTAACCATCAGCCCATATGTATATATATATATATATACACACACATTAAATCTAACATAAAAACGAAATTACACATATACCCCTACTACTAATAATTTATTACTCCTAACAATTCTAAATATAAGTAAAGCTTTGCAATTGGATCATGTTAACTGAGATTTATTCTGACAATTAGACATGTTGTTCTCCTAAACATAGTATTCACCGGATTTACGCTTTTACAATCCATTTCCATCTGTCTTAGTACTTGCTCATTTCTTTTGAATTGAATATGAATCATCCGTTAGATATGAAGATTTGGATGAAAAAAAACTTACGCTATAATTTGTATTGATTCCATTAATTTATATCTGAAAATTTGAAATGTTCATATTTATGTTATGGCCTTTTTCAGATATGGAGGACTCTATCTTGATTCTGACATTATAGTGTTGAAGCCATTGTCTTCGCTTAGCAATTCTATTGGCGTGGAGAATCAGTTGGATAGAACTTCTTTCAATGGTGCTGTGATGGCATTCGAGAAGAGCAGGTACTTCTGGCTTTAATTTCTATAGAATGTACTTTAGTTGCTGCCTTTGCTGGTTGTTGGTTTTTGTTTTGCAGACAAATAAATAACTTAGGATTATTTAGTGTAAATGAGATGTCTCTACATCACACTAAATTTTATTTCTTTGCTTCTTTCAACCGATTTTGTTTTTGGGCACCAAGGGAAAAACATAGTTTTTTGGTTGAAAGTTTAAGACTACACAATTCATTTTGAATACCGGACTTTTTGGTCAGAATCGTTACTCTTGTTGTTACACATGTTAAATGTACATCATCATCATCAGATTGGTTGGGCCATTATGTGCCACAATGATGACACCATCACAACTTTATAGTATTCCATCAAAGTCCACAACTATTCTTCTTATGCTTCCCATGTGAATTATTTAATCACATGCTCAAAATTTTCTGGGACTTGAACACTTGAAAGTAGATTGAAAAAAGAGTTACTTATCAAAGGGTTGGAAGATCTTTTCTTTTTTTTTCTTTTTTTTTTTTTTTTTTTTTTTTTTTTTTGGGGGGGGGGGGGGGGGGGGGGTTGTACTTTATTGGCTGGGTTTTGAATTTATCAGGTGCCATTCAATCAATCGAAAAGGGAAACAGTTCGTGGAGGTTTATGGAAGTGTATAGAATTACTGTGAATTGAAGGTTAAAAGGAATATTGAAAAATTCAAAGGAACCACACGGTAATATTTCTGGAAATGATTACAGAAGAATGAGAATGTATATTATAATTCATCCTAATACAACAAACAATTATCTGGAGGAACAAATGCCGGTTCAATAATGTTCAATACATTATAATGCAATATGAAATATATTCAAGGAGCCAAAATTACACAATAATAACTGAAATCATGTTGCCTAAAAGAAACAAGGTCTAGGTTGACTAGAAGTGCTCTCAAGTAGGTTGTGAGAAGGGAGAATATTCCAAAATTTGAAATTAATGGACACTCAAATAAGTCATCAACTGCCATTATCGCTGGTATCATTATTTTTCTAAAGATATAGTTCGTTTTACTTTTTGAGTTTACCAATAAAGGGATAATACCACTCTAGTAATATATGTTGCTGAATTGAGGTGAACTAAATAAAAATTATTCTAGAACAAGTAATAAAGCCTTCAATATAAAATACGAATGTTTTGGTTCCTAGGCATCACATAATAGTTGGCCAATATTTAACTTTATGCATCTAGATGCTAGCTCTATAGTAAGTCATAAAGGTGAAAAGCTTTGACCTTCTTTTTCTTATTTATTTCTTTATCCATGGTCAATTCATCTATTTATTTTCTTTTTTTTTTAAAAATTAGTTGATTTTATTAAATTGAGGCTTTGGCCTCTTACTTACGTGCGTCATACACCTAGTCTTGTGAAGGCAAAATTCGTCATACACACCTCTTGATTTTTAATGTTTAATCTTAGGCATTTTATTGGTACATCTAGGGGTCGATAGCCATTAACTCGCCCATCTATGGGTATGTTAGATAATCTTGATACCTTGGTTGTTCTCATGGAAAAGTCTCGGACTCAATATCCTTATCATCCAGGGCTGAGTCAGAGTTAACTCAGGTGATTAGGATGATAAAGACCCAAGTCACAAAGGAGTAATTTGAGCATTTTCTTTATTTTCTAAAGCATTTTCGCACAAAACAACAGGACACATTCGAGTCATCTAAGTGAATATGTGACAAGTGTGATACAAATGAGGTACAACCGATCCATTTAAGTCAATCTAGACAAGTTCAATCCAATGTGACTTGTGATTCACAACTGGAACATGACCCTTTCCATGCAAGACTGACATGGCAAGACTTAAACCATGGTTGTGGTCCTCTTGTTGTAATTGGCACTGCCTAGGATCAATGATACACAACCGTGAGGTCTATAATGGACACTAATCCCATAATGTGTAGCCATATTAGCGAGGGTACGTGATGAGGATATTATAGGCATACCCTTCAGAGCATTCCAAGGATGAAAAGACACTTAGATTCATTGTGGATGGACAGAGTCTAGACGTGAAGTTTATGGAGGAGCACCGTTGGATCCTTATTGGGTCATCATATTTCATGTTTTTATTTAGTTTATGTTTATGAGTCTATTTGAATGTTTAAGATGAGTATTTCAGGTTATTTTCATGTATTATTAGTCTATGGTGTTAGCATAGGTGTTTAGGCGCAATTTGGTAACTTTATATTGATTTTTAATGACTTTTCATAGGGTGAAAATTCAAGGGAAATAAAGTTACGGGATTAGGACATAGATGGTATTTCTGCTTTTGTTTTATTTAACTTATTTTAAGTTTTATTTACAACCATTGGATCTCCTTATTTTAGTTGGATGGTTGAGATTAGATTTAGGGTTTGTAGAATATTATAAATACTTGCTTCTTACTATAATTTTTTTCAATGATGAATAAAATTGCTATAATGGTGTGGTGTGAGGCCATTTTGGAATGAGTCCAAGGTAACATTTGTTTTCTCTGTCGATTTCTTTATCGAGGAAGGTATTTACTTTTTTTTTCTTAACATCTTCTTTCTCACTTTATTAAATTTCTGTTTTGAACCTCTAAAACATCCATAAATCTTATCCAATCCACTCTATAAATCAAAATCCCATCAACTTTCTTTTCTCCGTTGAAACCTAACCCTAATACCCATAAAAACCTAACCTAACCCTTCCCGACTCAAATCACATCATTCTTTACCACCAAAACCCTAATCACCCCCCCTTTTTTTAGCCTACAATTTCTCCAAACATTGTTAACTTGATGCCCCCATAAATCAGCATAAATTATTTGGCTATTTTTGCATTAAAATTGAGCCTAGAAATCTGGAAACCCTAGGCTAGAGGAAGACTTGTCTTCCATTGGAACCTATTGTTAGTATTTGAATAGCTATTACTGTGGGATTGTGACGAACCTTAGGACTACTTTGATTATCGCTTGGATTCTCTTGCATATCCATGAATGTATGAGCTAATGATTTATATTTGCATTGCTTATATTGATTCCGTCTGATATCAGATTTATCATCCTAGGGTAACATTCACGGTCCTACATCAACTTTGATATCAGAGCTTAGGTTTAACTTAGGGTTCTTGTCATGCAATTAGGTTAGGATTCATAGAGATTACCTTGTGCATATCATTAACTTCTAGGAAACTATAATCTTAGGTTGCATCTGTCCACTCGTAGTGTTAAAAGTGACCACCTCGAAATGGATCTCCCTGAGCTTACTCGAGTAATAACAACCCTTTCAAATCGTCTGGCTCAAAATACCACTAATATCAATGTTCGCTTGACTACTTTGGAGTTTGCCTTACAGAACAAACCTGATGTCTTAGATGACACTAAGGTCCATATTGGAGGTCAAGGTAGAGGTCCAGATTTAGGTTAGGGTGGAGGACTGGTTAGATTACCTCCACCATGGTGTGTTGAGATCCGTGATCCTTATGATCCCGATGATAGAGTCATGCATAGCGTCAAGATTGAGGCCCCAAACTTTGATGGACAACTTGACCAAAAGGCCTTTCTTGATTGGTTATCAAACATGGACTACTTTTTTGAGTGGCATGAGATGTCTAAAGGTCGTAGAGTGAGGTTTGCCAAGATGAAATTAGTAGATCAAGCCAAACTCTATTGGACTAATGTTGAACGCACAATTGAGAGAGCTGATGAGTATCCTATTGTCAATTGGGCTAAGATGCAAGAAAAGCTCAAAAGAGAAATATCTTCCTTTGTCCTATCAAAAGAGATTTCTAGACCAATGGCAAACACTTCGCTAGGGATCTATGACTGCTAAAGAATACATTGCAAAATTTGACGAATACATGATACGATGCGATATCAATGAAAATCCCCATATGACTCTCTCTAGATATAGGGATGGGCTTACGTCCTGAGATCCACAAAGAGTTCATTCCCCATGACATTAGCACCTTAGATCATGCTTATTAGATGGTGCAAGAGTTGGAGAGGCATTTGAAATCGCAAGTAATCAATCGATTTGATCCTTGTGGCCGAGAGTTTTGACCTATTGCTCATGGAATCAGACCTAACCTAGGATATCTGCCACCTTGGAATCAGACAGGCACTACGTTCAATGTCAGAAATGACAAAGAAAAAGCCATAGTTGGTGAGTGTCAACAAGGAGATGACAAAGAAAGATGTTACAAGTGCCATGCTTATGGACACCATACATACCAGTGCCCCTCTAGAGACACCAACAAAGCACTGCTGATAAATGAAGCAAAAAAGGATGAAGGCAAACAGGTTGGACTTGATGAAGTAGTATATAATCCTGAGGTAGGTGCCAGTGACGAGGAAGGTTATGACTACCCTGATAGTCACTTAGGTTGTGTTAGGCATGCCCCATACGTTGATGAGGTCTCAAGAGTCTTAGTACTTAGGTGTGCCCTAGTACAGGAGAAGAAAACAGATGACTGGCGTAGGACTTCTATCTTTCATATTTACATTAATTGTGGGGAGAAGAATTGTAAAGTCATTATAGATATTGAGAGTTGTACAAATGTTGTATCAACTCATACCATGTCCCGTTTAAGCTCAACTCTTATACCACACCCCTAACCTTATAGAGTTGCATGGGTAGATACATCATCTATCCTAGTTTCCCAGTGGTGTCAGGTCCCCATTCAATTTTCATCTTACAAAGAAACCTTGTGGTGTGATGTCATACCCATAGATGTAGGTCATATCATTCTTGGTAGACTTTGGTTGTACGACAATGATGGAACTGTCTTTGGTCGTTCCAATTCATGTCCTTTCACCCACGAGGACAAGAAAATCAGATTCAACTCTTTACCGTCCAAATTTTCTACGGAAAAGAAAGAAAAAACAACCAACACAGAGGATAGTCAGTCAAAGTCTATCCATATCATAAATGTGAAAGGGCTTGAAAAAGAGACGAAGGATGAGACTATCATCTATGCATCGGTCACAAAAGAGGCCTCCCTTGCCTCAATTATGGAGATTCCTAGACAGGTGGAGCAGTGATTAAAGAATTTTAGGATGATCTTCCAAAAGAGCTTCCCCCAATACGTGATATCAACATGCAATTGATCTCGCTCCCAGAGCGACTCCTAAACTAACCAAATTATAGAATTAACCCTATTGAGCATGGATAATTAAAGAAGCAAATTGACGAGCTTCTAAAAAAGGGTTCATCAAAGAGAGTATGAGTCCTTGTGTTGTACTTGCCCTCTTCACACCTAAAAAGGATGGTTCTTGGTGAATGTGTGTGGATAGTATAACAATCAACAAGATTACCGTCAAGTATAGGTTTCCAATTCCGAGGCTCAATGATATGTTGGACATGATGGCAGGTGCAATCTTTTCAAAGATAGGTCTTAAAAGTAGCTACCATCAAATTCGCATTTGTCCAGTGGATGAGTGGAAAATTGCCTTCAAAACAAAGGATGGTTTGTATGAGTGGTTAGTCATGCCTTTTGGGTTAACTAATGCCTCGAGGACCTTTATGAGGGTTACGATGCAGGTGTTAAGGCCCTTTATGGGGTAAGTTCCTAGTGGTTTACTTTGATGACATTTTGATTTACAACCACTCTTAGGAAGAACACCTAGACCAATTGAGACAAGTCTGCAGTATTTTTAGGAAAGAACAACTCTATGCTAACCACAAGAAGTTTTCGTTCATGTACAATCAAGTTATCTTCTTAGGTTTCATAGTTTCCTCTAACGAGATGTCTACAAATCCCGAGAAAGTCAAAGCCATATTGAAATCGCATGAACCACAAAACATTCATGAGGCTCGTAGCTTTCATGGCCTAGCTACATTTTATAAGTGGTTCATCAAAGGATTCAATTCTATTATGTCCCCCATTACAGGTTGCATACGAAAAGGGGAATTCAATGGACGAATGTCGCAACAAAGGCATTTAAGGAGATCAAGTCAAGGATCACTGAGGCTCCTGTCATGGGCCTCCCCGACATTTCAAAAGTCTTTGAAGTAGCCTGTGATGCTTTAGGGGTAGGTATTGGTGGAGTCTTAAGCTGGGAAAATCACTATATTGCATACTTTAGTGAGAAACTAAATGATACAAAACAAAAATACTCCACCTATGACAAAGAACTTTATGTGGTAGTCTAGTCCTTGAGATATTGGAGACATTACCTATTGCCACAAGAGTTCGTTTTGTTCTCAGATCATGAGGTTTGAGATACCTCAACTCTTAGAAGAAGTTAAACCCAAGACATGCCAAGAGGGCTGAGTTTCTTCAAGTGTACACATTTGTACTTAAGTACAATGAGGGAGTTGAGAATAAACCTGCAAATGCACTGAGCCGCGAGGATGCATTATGGCATTCCATGAATGTAGAAGAAACTGAGTTTGAGCATATTAGAGATGATTATCCCACGTGCCCAAAATTTGGAGAGTTATATTCATTAGTCTCAAGAAATCAGATTAGGAGTAACAGAGAGTTTGTCTTACAAGATGGATTTCTTTTCAGACGTGGTAGACTGTGTGTTCCTTGCACATCCTTACAGGATTTTCTAGTTTGGGAGCTCCATGCAGGTGGAGTAACCGGTCATTTTGGTCGGGACAAAACTATTGTTCTCATTGAGGATCGTTTCTGTTGGCCAAGTCTCAAGTGAGACGTAGCTAAGATTATCACGGAATGTAAGGCATGTCAGCATGCAAAATAAAAGAAGCAAAACACGGGTTTGTATATCCCTTTGCCAATGCCACATTCTCCATGGCAAAGCATCAGCATGGATTTCGTGTTAGGCCTCCCAAAGACTATTCGAAAGCACAATTCTAAATTTGTGGTAGTGGACCGTTTTTTCAAAATGGCTCACTTCATTGCTTGTTCTAAGACTACTGATGCGTTATTTGAGGAGATAACTCGTTTACATGGGTTGCCTAAGACCATAGTGTTTGACCGAGATGTTAGATTCATGAGTTATTTTTGGAAGACATAGTGGGATATGATGGGCACCAGGCTCCAATTTTCATTGGCATACCACCCACAAGCAAATTGTCAAACTGAGGTTGTCGATAGGTGTCTAGAAATTTTATTGAGGTGTTTAGTAGGAGAGCATGTTAGATCATGCGATTCATTACTTTCCATAACTAAGTTTGCATATAATAGTTCCACTAATAGGACCACAAGCATGAGTACATTCGAAGTAATACATGGTTATAAACCTAAGAAGCCTGTATATCTTATACCCATGGTAGTATCACATAGGCCTTCTGAGTCAGCAAAGTCCTTTGCACGTCACATTTATGAATTGCATTCTGAGATCAGAAAAAATTACTATGAGCAATGCACAATATAAATTATATGTTGATGCACATAGTAGGTTTAAAGAGTTTCAAGTAGGTGATTCAGTAATGGTTTGTATAAAGCCTAAACGATTCTAACAAGGAGTTGTGAAGAAGTTACAAGCCTGCAGTGCTAGCCCATTCAAAATACTCAAACAACTTGGTTCCAATGCATATTACATTGATCTTCTGACAGACATAATGATTAGTCAGACCTTCAATGTGGAGGACTTAGTTCCTTTTCATGGCCCAACATTTGTACCTAATAATTCGTACTCAGGTCATACTTTTGATCCTACCCAAACAATACCAATTTCGCCTGATCATACTAGACCTATTACTGATTTAGCCATTGACCCCTCGCTTGACCCACAATACATACCATCCTAGTTTTCAAAACATTTACCTCCAATATCCATTTTGTCTCGCATGAATGAAAAAATAGAGAATGTCTTGGATCACCAAGTGGTCTCCACCAGACATAGAAGTTATCAAAAATACCTCATCAAGTGGAGAAATAGACCGGATTAGGATAACACATGGATTATAGAGATAGAGTTACAGTGGATTGATTCAGACATATTGGAAAGGTATTACAGTTTTATCTCACTAGAGGTGAGTTCTTCTTAGCCGAGGGGAGTTTATGAGAACATCATAGGCATACTCTTCAGAGTGTTGTTCCAAAGGAGGAAAAGAAACTTAGATTCATTGTGGATGAATGGAGTATGGACATGAACAAACACCGTTGGATCCTTATTGGGTCATCATATTTCATGTTTTTATTTAGTATATGTTTATGAGTCTATTTTAGTGTTTAGGATGAGTATTTGAAGTTATTTTCATGTTTTATTAGCCTATGGTGTTAGTATAGGTGTTTAGTGGCAATTTGGTAACGTTATATTGATTTTTTTAATGAGTTTTCATAGGCTGAAAATTCAAAGGAAATAAATTTACGGGATTGGGATATAGATGGTATTTCTGTTTTTATTTTATTTAAGTTATTTTAAGTTTTATTTACAATCACTGGATATCATTATTTTAGTTGGATGGTTGAGATTATATTTAGGGTTTAGAGAACATTATGAATACTTGCTTCTTGCTATAATTTTCTTCAATGATGAATAAAATTGAGATTGAAACTTTGATATTCCCATTAATGGTGTGGTGTGAGGCCATTTTGGAGTGAGGCCAAGGTAACATTTGTTTTCTCTATCAAGGTAGGTATTTACATTTTTTTCTTTCTTAAGGTCTTCTTTCTCACTTTCTCTATTAAATTTCTGTTTTGAACCTCTAAAACATCCATACACCCTACCCAATCCACTCTATAAACCAAAACTCCATCGACATTCTTTTCTCCGTTGAAACCTAACCCTAATACCCATAAAAACCCGATCTAACCCTTCCCTACTCGAACCACATCATTCCTTACTACCCAAAACCCTGATCGCCTTCCCTTTTTTTAGCCTATAATTTCTCCAAACATTGTTAACTTACTGCCCCCACAAATCAGCACCACTTATTTGGCTATTTTTACATTAAAATTGAGCCTAGAAATCTATTTTGAACATCTAACTGAAACCCTAGGTTAGAGGAAGACTTGTCTTCCATTGGAATCTATTGTTAATATTTGAATAGCTATTATGGTAGGATTGTGACAAACTTTAGGACTGTTTTGATTATCGCTTGGATTCTCTTACACATCCATGAATGTATGAGCTAATGATTAATATTTGAATTGCTTATGTTCATTCAGTTTGATCTCAAGTTTATCATCCTAGGGTAACATTCACGGTCCTGCAACAGTACGGCTTAGAACTATTGAATGCCAAAGTTTTGGTTTTAAGTTTCTTACGCATAGTTCAGGCAGCTTAGAAATTGTAATGTATTATCAATGTGAAAATATTTTATGATTTGTGTAGTGTTGGACATGTATCAAATATGAAAGAAACATTATATAAAAACACATTGAATTTTAGGAAATTATAAAATAATAAAATGTGGTCAAACTACAATAAACAACCACTTGAAGTACAAAAGTTAAATTCAACATATGCTGGGCCAAATGTCCAATTCAGAAAACCAAATATAGATGAACTCGCAAATATAAATATTCATGATTATGTCAATTTGGTTATTAAAACCACAAGAATTTGTGCACTGAATGAGGAGGTCATGATCTCACAATCCTTTTGTGGCATATAGATGCCATATGACAAGTTTGCTTGCAGCAAATTTGAATCATTGGCTCTAATTCAATGCAAACATTATATCAAACAATGCAAATATCTGTATAGCACTTCATTAATATAGAATCTTAATTCCCTTAACAAACTATGTATAAGAATATTAATTCATAATTTTACATAGAAGCTAATATGAATGTGTCATATATGCCTAAGTCATCATATATGCAAATGTGTGATAGATATGATGAATTCACTAAAGCCCATTCAGCCTTTTCCTATTGCTTCCTTCCCTGACTAGTTGACCAATAAATCAATGATTTGGAAAAATGTTTGGGTCAATCTCAACCTAGCTTTTTAAAGTTAATTCTTTATTTTGCACCCAAAAACAAAAAAAAGGAAGAAAGGAAAAAAAAACTAGAAACCTAGAATGGATCACCTTAAAAAAAAAACACTAGAGAAACTTTAAATTTTCCTTTTTAAGTTATTTAATATATATATATATAATATATATATATATATATATATATATATATATATATATATATATATATATATCTCAAAATATCTCTGCGAAATAGTTCCATTTCCAATCTGATCGAAATAGATATTGAAACTGAAATTTAATACCTTACTAGCGGATGCTTGTGCCTACATCATGGGTCATTTCGTGCATTTGTTCCTTACACATTGAAATATTCCTCATGTGTTTTTAAATCGATGCAAAGATTTAATTATGTTATTGCCCTATATGATGTAGTTAAACTTACCGACACTTATCTCAATGCCTATGATCAAAGTTAAGATGCGTTAAAGAAAGAAATCAACAACATTGATTGAGTCAAACAATCAAAACCGAGTCACCTAGATCCAATCTTTGACCGATCTTCAAGACCTAATCCAACTTCTCTTAGGCCTCTTTCTTTTATTGAGTTTCTATTTTTTAAGGTTTTAAGTAGTCCTAGTTAGTTTTTAATTTGTTTTATGACCTCCATTGGTTGCTACGAGGTAGCGTTTGGAAGACACGAACAACCTGGACTGGAAAAGAAGCATTTTAACGAGCCTAGCGGAGGAAGACACAGGAACTGGACAAGGAGAGATGGAAGTAGAAATAGATGCGGAACCCTAGTTTCGCCTGCTTGTTCCCCCGGGGATGGAATGGCATAATCACAAGATGGGAGGGAAAACGCAGGTGCTTCTTTAGGATATAATTAGAAGTCCTTTTAGATGTCCAAATTGAGTTCTAATAGTATTAAAAGGTTAGTAAAATGTTATAGATAGATTATGAAGTTACTTTTTAGTATTTTAGAAGATTTCTAAGTTGTCATGAATGAGTTATCTATATAAGAAGTTCCAATAAACAAATTCAGCAAGTTAGTTTTTTTGATGATTAATTAATAAAAGAAAAAAGAAGAGACTTTTTTTTCCCTTTCTTTGTTTTCTTTTGAGCATAAGAGCCCGATATGGTTCTTAATTTTAGTGTTTGTGATTAATTTCAAACCTAGATTGAAGTTTCTAGTCTATTTTGCTTGACATAGAGATTCTTCATTACTTCTAATTTTTAGGATTTCACCTTAGAATCAGATTTTTTTCAGTTTATTGCCTTGCTTCTCTCTTCTCCAATCATTCTTTCTGAAATATGACATCGACTCAAGAGACAAAGGATTCCAACACTATTCTTGGGGCAAATTCCTCAGCCCAACGTATTACCAGTGCATACTAGTGCACTATTAAATGGTCGGAATTTTCAGTCATGGTCTCGGTCTGTGAGGCTCTATTTGGGCAATAGAGGTAACTCTGGATGGCTTTTGGGCATCGTTAATAAGTCACCTATCACCGATCCCAAATTCGAACAATGGGAGATTGACAACTGCACCCTTCTTGGGTGGTTGTTTAATTCCATGGAGCAGCGCATCTATATCATATTTATGTACCATGAGATGGTCTCGTCCTTTTGGTCTGTTCTCACTTAGACATATGTACATGCTAGGAATGATTGAAGGATTTATGAGCTATATCGAGATATTACCTAGGCTACTCAGGGGAATCAAAGTGTAGTTGATTATTTTTGGGTTTATTCAGTTTTGTTGGAAGAAGTTATCTCATTATAAGTTTATGGCAGAGTTGTCTGCAGAGACAGCCGAGTATGTGATTAAGAGGATTACTTAACATCAGACATACCGCTTTCTCATGGGCTTACGACCTATGTTTGAAGCATTACGCAATCAGATTCTTTACACCTTTCCTCTACCTCCCTTATTTGAGACTTTTGCAACTATTGACAGTGATGAGCATCGTCGTCGTGTAGTACCATCTTAGACACAGGCTCCTTGTATAGTTTCTGCTCCAGTGACAGATCAGATGGCTCTAGTAGCCAATTCTGGCTTCTCTGACCCTCGTGCCCCAAGATCTAGGAACTGTGGTCGAGGGAATGACTTTATTTGCAGTCATTGTGGGAAGATTGGCCATGAGAAGGCTCGATGCTTTTAGCTCTATCCTCACTTGTTGCATCTTATATCACTCCTGTAGTGCATTTTGCTCCTCGTGTTGTTGCTTTAGACTCATCACCAGTTCTTGTTACTGACACCCTCACTTCTCTTGGCATTATCGATTTGTAGCAATTTCATATCCAAATTGCTACTATTGTGCATGATCGGCTATATGTTCATCTTCGGTTGTGGCCTCAATTACCACGCCTCCTGGTACATCATCTGCATTTCATGTCACTCAGTTTGGCTTTGTTCCCTTAACATGGGTAATTGATTCTAGTGTCTCTGATCACATGACCGGTGAATCTAGCCATTTCACTTCATCTATTTTTCTTACTACTCATAAAGAGGTTTGCCTAGCTGATGGGTCTCTTTCATCTATCCACATCAAGGGTACAATCATTTTATCCTCTGATTTTTTTCTTGATTCTATGCTTCATGCTCTTCACCTATCTCTTAATCTTGTCTATGAGTAGTTTTACCAAATCTCTAAATTGTGCAGTAACTTTTTTTTCCTACTTACTGCATTTTTTAGGACCTGGCTTTGAGGAATATTTTTTTCAAGGGGTATGAAAGGGATGGGTTGTGCTTGTTTGGATCTCAGCCTACTGCTGCTCTGGTTTTTGTATTTCCACTCTCTGAGAGTTATTTTTTCTTCTTAGTCTTTAGATTTGTGGCATACTCGCTTAGGACATGCGAATTTTTAGCACTTATATTCTTTATTTCTTGCTTTTAAAATTTCTTGTAGTGGACACAAATTTCAATGCTTTGTGTGTGAACTTTCTAAATATACACATACTTCATATCTTCCTCGCATGCATCAGTTTAATGCAATGTTTGATTTAGTTCTCTCTGATGTGTGGGGGTTTTCCCCTATTATTGCTTTTACTGGTCATCAATATATGTTACATTTATAGATGACTATCCTCGTTGTATTTGAATTTATTTTATGTGATATTGCTCTAAGGTGCTTCCTATTTTTGTTAATTTTCTTTAAATGATTCAAACTCAGTACAACATTACTGTTAAATCTTTTAGATCTGATAATGACGGGGATTATTTTTCTGATGGGATTCATTCTCACCTTCATGAGCATGGTATGCTTCACCAATTAACTTGTCCCTACACTCCTGAGCAGAACGAGATGGTTGAACTTAAAAATTGTCACTTGATGAATATTGTCTGCTGCCTTCTTCAAGGAATGCGTTTTCCCAAGCTATACTGTAATATGGCCGTCCTCACTACGGCTTTCCTTCTTAACCATGTTCCAAGTCACACTTTAGGAGGACATGTTCCTTTTCATGTTCTTCACCCTCTTCCCCAATACACCTAGAGTCTTTGGATGCATTTGCTTTGTTCAGGATAGGACCCCACATCACACTAAATAAGATGACAAGGTCATTCAGTGTGTTTTCTTGGGTTACTCCTCTATATCAAAGGGGTATTGGTGCTATGATCTTATCTCTAATCGTGTCATACATTCTCTTGATGTCACTTTTTTAAAAAAAATGTTCTCTATTTTCGTGCAACATCTGCTTTGCATGTCTCTTTTCCATTCCAGGATCCTTCTCCTATGATGTTGCCTTCTCCAGTATTATCTATATATTCATCGCCGCTTCGGGTTTACTCTCGTCGCCCACGCCCTTCTTCCCGTTGCCAACCTCCTCCTTAGACTCAGGTATATCCTCTGTTACACTTGCTTTTATCCCTTTTGTATCTGACTCTCACTTGCCTACTGCACTTCACAAAGGCAAGCGGAAGTGTGTTACTGATCATCCTATTGCCCAGTTTATTTCTTATTATGGACTTTCTCCTTCTTATCAGGTCTACCTTGCTACCACTGATTCTACTCATGTTCCTCGGTCTATATTAGAGGCTTTGTGAGATTCTCCGTGGACTGGAGCCATAACTGTTGAGATGGATGCTTTACAAAAGATCACGCCTGGGAGCTTGTTCCCCTTTCCTCTGAGGAGCGGACAATTGGTTGCAAATGGGTTTTTATTATTAAATATCTCGTAAATGGCACAGTTGATTGATACAAGGCACATCTAGTTGCTAAGGGATTAATACAGATTTCTGGAAAGGATTTTGGTGCTACATTTGCTTCTGTCGTTAAACTTTCAGTTGTTCGCTTACCTATCCCGCTAACGGGTTGTCACTCATGATCTCTTCACCAACTCAATGTGAAGAATGCCTTTCTAATTGGTGATTTAACTAAGATTATCTATATAGACCCCCCTCATGGATTTTATTTTCAGGAAGAGTATTCTGGGAAGGTGCGTCACCTTCTCAAATCACTATATGGCTTGAAACAGTCTTTGCGAACTTGGTTTTAACGTTTTTATGAGCTTGGTTTCAATGTTTTTCTGAGGTCATTTAATCTATAGAGTTTTCCAGATCCACTCAGATCATACTTGTTTTGTTTGTCAAGGATTGGATGGCCGTTATGCCATTGTTTTGGTTTATGTGGATGATATTATCCTGACTGAAGGTGATGCCCAGTGGATTGACAAAGTAAAGATGATATTGGGTCGTGCTTTTGAGGTTAAGGACTTGTGTCCCCTAAAGTACTTCTTGGGGATAGAAGTGACTCGCTCTCATCGTGATATTTCATTATCTCAGCGCAAATACACATTGGATCTTCTTCAGGACATTGGTATTTTTGGTTATCGTCCTGTTTCCTTTCTTATGGATCAAAATCATCGCCTTCATGCCAAATCTGGTGATCTATTATCTGATCCTTCTTATCAAAGACTTATCAGCTGTCTAATTTATTCTTCGTATTCTTCACTACTTGAATCCTGGTTTTAGGTTCTACTCGTCCACTGCTTAACCTCATTTATCCTACTTTACAAACATTGATTATGCTGGTTCTAGTACAATCAGAAAATTTACCTCTGGTTTCTATACTTTCCATGGTGGTAACTTGATCTCGTGGAAAAGTAAGAAATAAAGTGTTGTTTCCCATTCTTTTGTTGAAATTGAGTATCGTGTTATGGCCCTTGGCACATGTGAGCTTATTTGGCTTTGATATTTGTTGACAAAGTTGGGATTTTCTGTCTCTGGTTCCTCCACATTGGTTTGTAACAAAAAATCTACCATCATGCTTGTTTCTGACTCAATTCTTCAGGAAAGAACCAAGCATATAGAGGTTGATGTTCACTTTCTCAGGGAGAAAGTTTGATCTGGTGCTCTTCAGATAATGTTTGTTTCTTCTTCAGATCAGTTTGCTGATATGTTTATGAAGTCTGTTGGTCCTTCTGTCACTAACTCTCACCTTACCAAGCTGGGCCTAGTTAATATATTTGCCCCAGCTTGAGAGGGAATATTGGAAATATTGTAGTTTTCCTAGTTTTCTAGTATTAGTTTTCTATTATTTCTGCGTAAGGACATTTATGTCCATTCACACTTCAGTTAATATAAATATTTGTCAAGCTCTCATTATGAGACTTGACAATTATTTTTCTTCAATTCTTCTGTATAAAGGTAACTGTTTCTCTCTAGATTCGTCATCGTGTCCCATTCCTATACCACTATAAGGTGTAGACGTGGCATGCTTTTTATTGGATTTAAACACATACGGCTGAATGCACGGCTTGTTTAAGATCCCAATGTGTTTTAAACTCCAACCAAATCCTGCCACGTAGACTCTTGACTCTTTTCTAACGTGAAAGAGAGGAAAGGAAGTGATCTCCAACCGTTGGATTTCTTGCAACGCAATCTTAGACCACGAAATATCTGTATTGGGGGTATAAAACCCTGTTTTATATAGATATGCAGCAGGGCCTATTAGAAAAGGAAGGGTCTTAAGATTTTTAAGGAAATAAATGTACTAATATACTATTTCTTTTCTTTAACTACCACACAATTATTTTAGATAACCTTGATTTATGTTTTTGATGCAGTCATTTCATAATGGAGTGCTTGAAAGAGTTTTATTCCACTTATGATGATACCCGCTTAAGATGGAATGGAGCTGATCTTTTGACCCGAGTAGCTAAAAGGTTATTGAACACAGACAATAATTCTGATAAGCAGCTGGAGCTGAAGATACAACCCTCTTCTATGTTCTTCCCAATAAGTTCTCAAAATATCACCAGGTATTTCCAACTTCCAAGTGATCTCTATGTATGTTTGTACATATGTGTTGAATTATATTTGTGTGTACATCGGGGCATGTAGGATACACATGATGCATAGGAAGCACCCTCTATGCGACACATTGTTTGGTGTCGTGTGGCACACTTTTGCACCAACTGCCCCATTAAATTTAGGCCTACTAGCTTTTTGAACCCAAAGTGGGGTTGCATTTTCTCACCATGCGCACTAAGAATAACAGCAGGTCAAGGCTCATTGAAGAAAATGAAGCATCGGCTGCACGTGCAATGCATGTACAGTAATCGGCCACAACCTTTTTTGCCGAAGACAAGTTTTCCATGCTCAAGGATAGAAGAAATTTCTAGAATATTCCATAGAACTGGTAGCCATGCTGTTTTTTTTATTTTTTATTAAGTAAACAATTTGATAAGAAACGTGGTTGAGATGACCCACTGAGAAGTGATACAAGGAAAAGAAAACTACGAAACAGCAATTCTATAAACCCTCTCCCATCTACCAACACAGTCATCAAAGAAGACACCCCTAAACTCAGTGAACGCCTTACACCAAAAAAACAAGCTAGCAAGAATAGACAAAGACACGTCACTCTTTGTCGGTTCCCTACCTTCAAAGCACTGCCATTGCATTCCTTCCAAATCACCCAACAAAACACAAATGGGGTAAATCTCTATAGCACACTCTTGGCATAAAAAGGGAACAGACTCACTCATCCCAAGACTCGAAGAGCGACTGAATTGACCAAGGGAGACAATTCACCACCCCAAAGATCCCCAAAAAGAAACCCCAAACTTGCCAGGCGAAAGCACAATGACTGTCTCCTCATCACATCCAGCAGATATTATCACCACTGAATCCTCTCCGCATGACTTGATCCAAGGTCAAGATCCTCCTCAGTGACACATACCAAATGAAGAAGCTAACTTTAGAGGGAACCCTCTGACCTCAAACTGCTCGGACAGGATAATAACATAATCTCGAATGCCCTAAGGAGTTTTAAAATGAACTAACTGAGAATACCCCCGACAGGGTCCCCGTCCCCCCAGGAATGGCTATCTAAAAACTCAGATCTTAACACCATGCCATCAAGGCAACCAATAAACTTGCCATCTGTTCAATCTATACCCAAATTGATGGACTCTTGTACCCATCCCTAACCCAAAAGTTACACTCCATAGCCATGCACATTATTTTGGATGTTCAAAAGTTAAAGTGGACCACAGCAAGCTTCCAAAACCCAAGATGTCAGGAGCAAGAAACATCTCATTGGTGCAATGAAGAAACAATGATCAAATTGGTGGCAAGTGTAGGATTTGCTTACAGTTGAACGTGAAGTAACTTTTCCATGGCCACAGTGTAAAGAAGTATTTAGGGATTTTTTGTTGATCCATGATTACACAGTTGCACTTCACTTAAGTGGTTCTGGGCCAGAAAAAATGAGCATTCCCGCCCATAATTTTCATTTTGTGCATTTCACGGGTTTTGCAATTGTAAGCACAACAATTTTGATGATGCAACTATTGTTCCGGGGTAAAGGGCTGGTGCTTTGGTTGCATGGCTTTTTGAAGCCTAAACTTCTGAGAGCTGTATCCTTCCATCCTTTTCAGATTGGGGTTTGTCTGAAGTCTAGCCTTGATTATCGGAAAGAACCAGACAACTAGTAAATAGAAGAGATATTCTCCCTTTTGCTAGCTTATCTCCACTAAGTTACTTCATCTCCTGATGACTAAGTTTTATGTCATGTAGTCCGTGTAGTCAGTCTTGTGGACCTTCTCTTTCTTACACTCTTGTCCCCACAGACCTCTGTTTGTTGGTCCTCTGTTGCTACTTACACAGTAGGGCTTTTCAGCCTATTAACTTTGATCATTAAACTGTTACAGCATTATATTGAATCTCAACTACCTGTTTGCATCCCTGGTGGTTTTTCAAGTTTGTTCTTTGCTGCTTATTTTAGGTTCCTCCTCAGATGGTTATGTCGACTCCCAATTATGCATCCCTATTTCTTGTATCTTTTTTCTTGTTAAAGAATTTACTTTTTTGATTTTGTTTATTGATCTTGTTGGGTTGCAAGCAGATATTTCACTGCACCAGCAGCAGATGAAACTGAGAGAACGCAGCAAGATATTCTCCTCAGAACAATTTTAGATGAATCACTTGCATTTCATTTTTGGAACAGCTTAACATCCAATCTTGTTCCCGAGCCCGACAGCCTTGTAGCGAGGCTTATTAATCATCACTGTATTCGATGTCTTGATGTGTTGTGATTCTTATGAGTATGACATTTTTCCTGGTCTCATCAGTTCAAAAAATTTCCCATACATCCATCCAATCCCTTGTCATGGTACAGTTTTTATCTCTGTTTGTTTGGCATTATATCAAAGAATTAGGGTTTTCATCCTCACAAGCAGCAAAGAATATATATTGTAAGAAGGTGAAAACAGTTGAAAAGCAAAGAATCAGATATTGTGGAAGAGACAATGCCTGGTGCATGTGGCATGTCTGCTTTTACCTACTCTTCTTCTTCTCCAATTTTTTGTTGTTGTTGTAGTTAAATATATGTAAAGAATGTATAACAATTTTGATTAGTTCGACCTTTCACAGGAAAATTCAAGGATATATGGGTCAATTGAATTTTTTTTTTTTGGCTGAAAGTGGCAGGAAAACTTACCTTGACTTTGAGTCTTGGATGGACCTGTGGGTTCATAAACTGCAATTTCTGGTGTTGAGTATTGCTACCCACAACAACAATAACACTCCTATTTTTTCGCCACGCGACAAGTATTTTGAACCACTACTGACCCAAAAGGATCTGCACACACCAAAATTAAATTAGCCTGCTGGTAAACTATGCCATTTGGAAGAATGAAATGGTCAAAGAAATAGGCCTCCTTTGGGTGGTAAGGTTGATGGGGGCAATCATATCACTTATTATGTACATATCAAATGAACTGAATTGTGTTGATCCTTTACTAATCATGAACTTTGTCACATCCAAAGCTTATTCCCATAGGGGATGTAGAGGAAAAAAATTCTAATAACTTAGAAATTTTTTTTTTTTTTTAATTTTTAATTTAGAAATTGTGGTCTTTCATTTTAAATACCTTGGATCAAGTTTGAAAAAGACTTTAGTTTTTGAATTTCTTTCTTTATATTCTGAAATTTTCTACAAAATCTAGAGGGATGTCGTCTTGGAATGCCAAAGTGGATCAGTCCAATATCAATTTGAAATTTTGTAATCATATCCCCGATCTGATTAGATTAACAAATATGTGAATTGAATCTGATCCATTTCATTTCATTCTTAATCCAAAATCGATCCAAGTACATGCCTTACTTTCAATTATCAATGTTCAATGGTTTTAAAATAATATAAAATTTTTTTTTAAAAATTTGCATTATAGATGCCCCAACCACTTTTCAAGTTATTTTTGCTTTCATTTTTGTATTGTATATGAATAATAAAATGAATCGTGCTGGAGTGACATGGGGGTACATCGGTTGATGTGGATGTGTGCTAGAATCATAGATGCGTTTCATCGAGACACAAGTGAGATCTCGATGAAAGCATCTATGATTTACATTAGCATTATTCTAATAAAATTTTATGAAAATATATTTCAGATCGAATATTTTTGAAATGCGTTGGGATACTGTTAGATGCGTAGCAAAGAACAAGGAGATGTCTGAAGGGTAGGGTTACGAATTAGGGATGTTTAGAATGAATATATATTATGGCATGAGTTGTAATTACGTTGTCTTTGAAGTCCTTTATGTAGTTGTTGAGTCCGGTTGTGGGTCATGGGCTAAGAAGTTGTGAGTTGTTTATCAGTCGAGTTACGTAGGACTTGGTCAAAGTCTGTTATAGGTATTTGTTAGGTGGTTACAAGCCATGTTGGGCCACGTTTATTATGGGTAGCTATTTCAAAGTATTGAGTCTTCTATTTAAGTCCATTTACATTCATCAATGAAGTTTATCGAGTGTTCATCCAAATATTGTGAGGGAGAGGTTATTGACACCTCATATTGACCAGATTTATCATTTTTATTACAAAACATATCCGTGCATGTAACAATTGGTATCAGAGCCACAATTCCTGCGACATGGCTAAGGGAACTAGGCATGCTCATTGAATGAAATATTGGCAGCTTTAAAAGGAGAGAATGAGACCCTGCGAGAAGAGCAACAAAGGCAAAAAGACATGTTAGAGGCAATTCTACAACTGCTCAACAATTTGGCTTCAACTTATGAGCAAATGGTGAAGTTTTGGGAGAAGGGCCCTCAAATACAAAGGTCAGTACCAATCATTTATTTGAAAATAATAGGGGGATACAAGCTAGATTTCTTAGGCTTGAATTTCCTAGATTTGATGGTATTGATCATGTCCAATGGGTTTTAAAAGCAAATCAATTCTTTTCTTAATATGATATCCCAGATAACCAAAAAATTCAAATAGTTTTCTTCCATATGGAAGGAAAAGCTCTATCATAGTATACATGGCTTAAGGAATCGAGCCCAGTAACCACTTGGGATGAGTTTACTGGTGCTTTAGAAATCAGGTTTGGACCCTCTGCTTATGAGGATCCTGTGGGGCAATTTACTAAACTAAAGCAAACTAGTACAATAGAAGAATATCAAACTCAATTTGAGGAATTATCCAACAAAATCAAAGGATTAACAAAAGAATTTAGGATAAGTACCTTTTTGAGTGGTTTGAGAGAAGATCTCAGGATAATGGTAACCATGTTTAAACCAAACACTTTACATGATACTTTTGGTTTAGCAAAATTACAAGAAGTGGAAGTAATAAGGAGAAATTCACCATACACCGAGCGAAACCATTCCCCTGCCTCAAACACTAATCAAACTCCCAAATTTCCTCCTTCATCACCTATACTTAGGCTTCCACCACCACCACCCAAAAACAGTAACCATTACCAAAACAACAATCTCAGATCTTCCAACAACAACAGAAGACCAACCATTCTAATCCAAAGAATATCTCCTGGTCAAATGTAAGAGAGAAAGGCAAAAGGACTTCATTATTATTATGATGAGAGATTCCAACCAGGTCATAGATGCAATAAACCTAAACTCTTTCTGTTAGAAGGGATGAAGATAGAGGAAATTGAGGGTGAGGAGATAGATGAATCCATGGATGTTCTTAACTCAGAAAAACCTAAAGATGAAGAGGAAGAAAAAGGGGAACTTTTAGGGATTTCATTGCATGCCTTAGCAGGGGCTTATGCTCCTAAGACCATGAAAATAGCAGGGGTCATCGATAAAATTAGTGTGATTACTCTCATTGACACTGGGAGTACACATAGTTTTATTGATCCAAATGTAGCAAGGAAAGCTAGACTGATAGTTGAGGATACCAATCAATCAATCAAGTTGGTTGACGGATCAACCTTTCCTTGCCTTGGTTTCTGTAAGACTGCCCCACTCCAACTACAAAGTCTAGAAGTTACTCCTAGTCTATATTTACTAGTTTTTGGGAGGTTGTGATGTTGTTTTAGGGATGGATTGGTTGAAAACACTGGGAACTGTAGTGTGGAACTTCAATGACCTAATTATGAGTTTTACACTCAGGAATGACACTGCCACACTAAGAGGAATACAACTACCCAGTAGAGTAGTTGAGGAGATTGAGTATATGGAAACTCTAAAAGGGAATTCTGCTAAGGGAGTTTGGGTTCAATTTTTAGAAGGAAAAAAATTAGAGAGTGTTGGGTCCATACCAGTGGCTATGCAAGGGATTCTTCACTAATGTCAAATTGTTCTTGAGGAACCTAGTGGCTTACCCCCACCAAGGAGTGATGACCATAAGATAAACCTTTTACCAGGTTCTAAACCTACCTGTGTAAGACCCTATAGATATCCCTACTACCAAAAAGAAGAAATTGAAAAGTTGGTAGCTGGGATGTTAAGAGGAGGAATTATCAGAGGTAGCCAAAGCCCATATTCTTCACCAGTTTTATTGGTAAGGAAAGCTGATGGAGGTTGGAGAATGTGTGTGGATTATCGTGCTCTTAACAAAGACACTATTAAGGATAAATATCTCATAACCAACATCGATGAACTTTTAGATGAATTATATGGGGCTCAAGTTTTTTCTAAGCTGGATCTACGTTCAGGTTATCATCAGATTCGAATGAACCCTGAAGATATTCCAAAAACAGCTTTCAGGACCCATAAGGTCACTATGAGTTCTTGGTTATGCCTTTTGGATTGACTAATGCAACTTCTACTTTTCAGGGGTTAATGAATCAAGTGTTTAGACCTTATTTAAGGAAATTTGTCTTGGTATTCTTTGATGATATTCTGGTTTATAGTAAAAGTCTACAGGATCACCTGGCACATTTACAAACTGGTTTAGAAGTTATGAAGACTCATCAATTTTTTGCTAAGGCATCAAAGTGTGTTTTTGGAAGCAAAGATGTAGAGTATCTTGGGCATATCATTTCCAGTAAAGGTGTGAAGGCTGACCCTCAGAAAATTGCAACCATGCAGGAGTGGAAGGAACCTAAGAACCTCAAGGCATTATAAGGATTCTTGGGACTCACAGGGTATTACAGAAAGTTTGTGCAAGACTATGGAAAGATTGTTGCCCCTTTGATAGCTTTACTAAAGAATGATACTTTTTGCTGGAATGAAAAGGCTCAACAAGCCTTTTTGAAATTAAAGGAAGCTATGATGAATTCCCTAGTATTAAGGTTGCCTAACTTTACTAAATGTTTTGTTATTGAGTGTGATGCCTCAGGTAAAGGATTGGGAGCAATTCTCATGCAAGAAGGATAGCCTATTGCATATCTCAACCAAGCTTTAAAGGAAAGGAGTCTCTCTTTATCAACATATGAGAAAGAACTACTTGCTCTAGTGATGGCCATAAGGAAGTGGAGACACTATTTACTAGGATAAATTTTCACGGTACACACTGATCAACGTGCCTTGAAATATCTTTTGGAACAAAGGGTGGGTATCCCTACTAAATAAAAATGGGTTTCCAAACTACTTGGTTATGATTTTGTGATTGAATACAAGAGTGGTAAGACTAATACAGTAGCTGATGCCCTGTCCCGATTACCCTACTCAGAACACCCAAATAGAAATACAGATCTATACTCCCAAACCCACCATATAGAGTCTACCCCACCAAACACCATTCAACCAAACAGCACCCCAATTACCATAAATCTAGAAATTCAGGCAGTTTGTATGATCAAAGCAGCATGGATAAATGAGTTAAAAAAGTCTTACCACCAAGATCCAATGTTGCAGAGGTTAGTTAACCTTTACCATCAAGGGACCTTGGATTCAGCAGTATACCAAGTTCACAATGAGCTACTCTTTTACAAGGGTAGGCTTCACTCGGGAACCCTTGTGCCATTCCAACAGTAGATCCTGTAGTATTTTCACAACAGTCCATTAGGGGGCCACACAGGAGTTCATAAAATAAATTCAAATATCAAAAAGGAGTTTTTTTGGCCTGGTCAACGCAGTGATGTAAGAACTTTCATTCGAGAGTATGATGTATGCAAGAGGAACAAGTTTGAAAACCTCCACCCAGCGGGGTTGCTTCAACCTCTTCCTATACCACAGAGAAATTGGGATGACATTGGTATGGATTTCATAGAAGGGTTGCCCCCAGCAAAAGGATATACTATTATAATGGTAGTTGTGGATAGACTGAGCAAATACGCCCACTTTATTCCACTAACTCACCCCTATACTATACAGCATTGTCAGTAGCTAAGGTTTTCATGGAAAATATTTTAAAGCTACATGGTATGCCCTAGACCACCATAATCAGTGACAGGGACCTAATATTCACAAGTTAGTTCTGGAAAGAATTGTTTCGCAGCTGTGGAACAGAACTATTAATGAGCTCTGCCTATCATCCTCAAACAGACGGACAAACAGAGGTAACCAACAAAAGTTTAGAATGCTATTTATGATGTTTTTCCAGTGACAGGCCAGAGGATTGGGTACGATAGCTACCTCTCGCAGAATATGTTTATAACACATCAAGGCATAGTTATATTCAAATCTCACCATATGAGGCTATTACGAACAACCTCCACCCCAAATGTTGCCTTATGAACCAGGAACAACCCGTGTGCATGCAGTAAAGGAGCAGCTACGAAACAGGGATTTCATCGCAAAATTAATACATGAAAATTTGCAGGAAGCCCAAAGCAAAATGAAATATTATGCTGATAAGAACAGAATCGAAAGAGAATTCGAGGAAGGAAACTGAGTTTACCTGAGATTGAAACCCTATCAGCAGATGTCTATAGCCACGCGAAGAAACTTGAAGCTGTCACCTCGTTACTATGGGCCTTTCCAGATCCTTCGAAGAATCGAAAAAATTGCTTATACGCTGGATCTCCCCAAAGAATCTCAGATTTTTCCTACCTTCCATGTTTCGTGTCTCAAGAAACACATCGGAGATAAAATCCAGCCAATACCAACACTTCCTCATGTAACCACTGATGGAACTCTTGTTCTTGAACCAGAACTTGTTTTTCAATGGAGACTCAAAAGGAAGGAGCAACCATCGAAGATGCTACTTGGGAAGACATCGACGATCTACGAAGGCAATACCCTGATCTTGTGGGCAAGATCTTTTGAAGGGGGAAGGAATGTTAGTTGCGCAGCGAAAAACAAGAAAGGGATGTCTGAAGGGTAGGATATTTGCCATTGGCAACTATGTTAAGCAAAGGTTACTGTACCCAGTTCATCAACTGTTGAATAGTTGAAGCGGTAGATACCCGAGAATGAACAAAAAGAAAGTTTGACCGAGGCTTGTGTTGAACACAATGTCCTTAAGACAATTTTGTTCCCGCAACTTGGTGCACACGGATCAATGAACAATTGTCTCCCAGGATACAACGATCACACGTGTAGAGGTAGCACTACAATCTATACGTCTAGCGAACCGAACGCTACTGTTTATACTCTCAAAGAATGCAGAAGGAAAACAGAATGCTTGCACGTTTAAACAACAAAGAAGAGAAATTTTTTTTAAGTGAATAAAACTGAGGTCGAGATGACCTATTTATAGAAATTTAAGAGACAAGGTGTCTCTTAGGAAAAGGAATGTGCAAGTGTCTCTTAGAAAAGGACAGGTGCATATGTGTCTCTTAAGAGACACCCAAAGAAATCAAAGGATTTGCACCCCCCCCTACGCGCGCATCGTGTGCCCGCATACGCATTAAGGATATTTTGGACCAATGGATTAAATCCTTCTTGAGCCCATGGGCCCCTTGTGCGCGTGCGTGGGCTTATCCAAGTCTCTCTCTCATATACACTTAAGTGATATAAGAAGTTCTATATAAGAACTAGACAATTTTCTTATTCCTATCCGATGTGGGACTAAAGAGTTTCTCTTATAAACTTAATAATCTTATAAACCACATACAACAAACCATGGCTAATAGGGGTTCTTTGGAGCTGATTTGTCATTCACCCATAATGAATTTTTGACAACTTAAAACATGAAACTATTCTCTTCAATGAGATGAATAAGTTTCCAAGTGGTCCAACTACAAAAAAGTAATGGGACCCACTTGAATCGTAGCTCAAATATCCCTACTCGATCACAAAAATCTGGATAGAAATGCAGATTTTTTCCAACATCAACTCCTTCGGACCCTGTTAAGGACACTGCCCACCGATGGTACTTTTGACCAAACTGCACCTCTAGATGCATTGGTTGGGATTTCAACCTGCTATAGTTTTGATTTGAAGTCAGCCACCAATAGGTGGCCTTTGTACTTCTTATTTTGTATAATGCAGCGTTGGTTCGGGCCTTCAATGGCCTCATCGTCAATACATGTTTAGGATCTAATGTGTTTGACGTCCTGATATGAGTTTAGAATGAATTTATACTATGACATGAGTTGTAATTACGTTGTCTTTGGAGTCATTTATTTAGTTGTTGAGTCCGGTTGTGGGTCATGCGCTAAGAAGCTGTGGGTTGTTTATTAGTTGAATTACGTAGGACTTGGTCAAAGTCTGTTATGCGTATTTGTTGGGTGGTTACGGGCCACGTTTATAATGGGTAGTTATTTCAAAATATTGAGTCTTCTATTTAAGTCTATTTACATTCATCAATGAAGTTTATCGAGTGTTCATCCAAATATTATGAGAGGGAGGTTACTGGCATCTCATATTGGTCAGATTTATCCTTTTTATTACAAAATATATTCGTGCACGTAACAGATACATTCCAATCTGATCCAAAAACCTATCGGATTTGAAATTAAATCGATTTGGATGTTGAATAAATTTCAGATCATTACCAGCCCACCATATTTTTCCAAAAGAAACAACCTTATTTTAAGAAGAGTCGTGATTTTCCAACTCCCAAGGGAACAAACACGAAACTCTCTCCACGTGACGATTATGCATAGAATCACAGATTTTTCATCGTGATACACAACAAGAGATCCCCATCCCCATAAATATGAGTAGCCGTATATCCCGACGAAAAAAAAATCTATGATTTTATGCACAGCCACCTGGGAAGTACCAGATGGAGAGTCCATTTATCATTATTCTTTTAAGAACCTGCACCAACCACAGTAGTGGGCGGCAACTATATGTGTCTGCGCCGCCCCCATCTTTCTTATATATTACGGTGTTTTAGATCAAATGTAACTGGGTGTTGACTTGTGTATTTTTATTGTTTTTTTTATACACAAGTGGTACATTCTTGGGGTTTTCTAATTATTGCATTTTAAATTTTTTTTTTTTTTTTTTTTTTTAAACTACTTGCAAAAGATTTGTTTATGCCTAAGTTACCTTAATTTAATATTTTATTTTTTAATTTTGTATGCCAAGGGATAAGCACAAGGAAGGACCCTTAGAAAAGCACAAGGAAGGACCCTTAGAAAAGCCAGTGAGTGAGATACTAATGCCACGCGGCACACAAATGAGGCATGGACTTGGTAGCTAAGAAAATTCGTGTACTATATAATCATGACTCTTCCTTTATTCTCATTTTTGAGAAAGAATAGAAAGAGGGGATGATCGGTTACTTTCCCAAACTCCATAACGGTGATTCGGTTTTGCTTGAAAAGTCCTCTTTCTTTATATTCTCTTTCAAGGTATAAATAAATCCTTAAATCTCATTTTCCTTCGTCTTTAATTTTATTCAAAATTGATTGTTTTTTCTTTTTGTATCTTTTTCATATATCCATTTTCCATTTCCATTAGTTTATGTTCTGTTTCTTTGGAGTGAATTCTAACCTTTTTCTTGAGAAAATTATGCAGAGATTAGAGATGGATTTTTTTTTTTTCTTTATGATACAAAGTGGAAGATTTAAATAAACGTTGGATCATCATCTGCAAGATATTTATTATGTATTTGAATTATATTAAGCTATTTAAAAAAAAAAAAAAAATCTATAGTATTAAGAAGTTTGATTGTTGTTGATGAAATGATTTTATCTGTAAATTGTTTTCTGCCTTGTTTGATTTGACATAGAAAATTGGATTTCCAGTGGAAAACTAAGGGTCTGTATTATAGAATGGAAAATGGGTGGGAAAATGATTTCCCGTGGAAAATGCTATTTTGGGGCAGCGTATGGTTAAAAATTCAATTTCCGATCCAAAAGGATTCCCAATAAGAAATAATTTGTTTTTTTTTCAAAAAAAAAAATGGCTTTGAGTTGATTTATATGATCTGTAAATCATGTGAATGGGAGACGAGGTAGTTTCCAACTATAATGGCCTTGCATTAGGGATTGGCCTTTTAAGTATCTTTTGTACTTGTTATGGATTAATTCATTGCTTATCGGTAGATGAAATTTGAAAGAATAAATTCAAGACAAGATCTATAGAGAGGTGTTTTTATAATTGAAAGTATGTTTGATTGGCAGGAAAACATTTTCCTGGAAAAATATTTACTTGGTAACTAATTTTTCAAATAAATGATTTTGTTTCTTGGCATTTGATTGCACATGGAAAATTTCTTTTTCTATTGGTTGATTCCCTTGGACTTGGAGAAACAAAAGGAAAGTCATTTTTGTTATTGTTTGATATTACCACAATGTAACTCAAAACTTGTCTAAATAAGTGGAACTCATTTGCTAAAATAGCTAAAGACCAATATTCAGATAAGATATCCACCAAAACAAATAGGATATAGCTGTTACTCATATAATGTTTTAAAAAAATATATATATATTATATAAATACGCCCAAGAATACCGGTTTTTAAGAGAAAGAATGCAGTCTAATATAAGTAACCCATCCATGGAAACCTTATAAAGCTTTCCAGTCAATTCAAGGAAGGAACTAGGATTGCTTGCTATTCATCTATACAATTAGATCTGTTCCAACTTAAAATGAACCCTCAATTTTAATTGATAAAAAGACAAATAATTTCTATGAATTGTCTAGATCAATCAAAAGAAAACAACAAGCATGCCCTCTAACATGAGATATTTTAGAACTTAGAGCTTAAATTCCTCCTAATGATTTTACTTTTTGAAACACATTTGAATGGATTTTATTGGACAAAAAGCAATGAAAACAAACACTTCAATCTTCTGTAAGTGTTGTGATTGCTTTCTTTTCTTTGGGTATACACTTGATCAATTGAGAACGATGCTAAGGCTTGTCTGCTTGACCTTCTTGGGAGGCTTAGTGTTGTTTTCGTTGCATGGTTCTTCTTCTTCCAATCTTCATGCTCTATTTGTTGAGAATGATGTGTTGTCTTTTGAGAAGGGCTTGTGAACTTGATTTCTCTAGAGGCTTGGAGTCCAAGTATTGGTTTTGGAGAGGTTTTTCCATTTCTATGGATAAGGTCTATAATGAGTTGTGAGCTTGATTTCACTTGAGGCTTGGAGTGTTACCCATCTTTAATGGGTTTGTGGGCTTGATTATGGGTTGACCGATCTGATTGGGTGTGGAAGCTCAACGCCTTGCTTGGCTGTACATGAACGACAAGTTTTATCCGTTGAAACTCAGGCCTGAGTTGTGGGAGGCCTATTCTAAGATATCATACCAATTTGGATGTGGGGCTCATTTATGGCTTGGAGATTTATTTTTATTTTTATTTTTAATTTATGAGAGACTTATAGACCATTATGAAAGGTTTCATAATTTTGGTATATTCAGTTGTAGCAAATGATTTTTCTAGGGGGATGATAGGGAAAATATATGGTATGTTTTTCTGGGCAAATGATTTGCTTGGAAAATGAGGATTTTCTCTGAAATCAAACATGGGCAAAGAATAGGTTTTCCACCATGCAATCAAAGCACATTCTAAGATATTTAGGATAAGTAAGATCAATACAAAATGTTTGCGGTCCAAATTTATTAGGCTAGTTAAGATTGACAAGCAGGAAATATCTCAACCATTTCAACTGCGTAGGTTCAACTATTCATAGAGATAGAGAGATTGGTTAGGATAGCCCTACAATCAGAGCAAGGTGGATAAAGTGTAGGAGCACTTATGGAGTAATTGGTGATCGACATGTAACGATCAATCTAAAGGGAAAACTTTACAAGTCGACAATTACGCCAACCACTCATTATGGAACTTAATTTTGGATAGTCAAGAAACAAGAGACAGGATGTTGATATGGATGAGAGGTAAGATTAGGAAAGAATAAAACAGAATTACTACATTTGAGGGAATTTAGGAATAGTACCAATAGGAGATCATATAAATGACAACCGATTAAGATGGTTTGGACATGTGCAACAAATACCAACAGTGACACTAGTGAGGATTGTTTTGGTGCAAGTCAAAGGTTAAAATGGCTTGGATATACATCTAACATCCAAGTTAGCAACCTCCAAAATAATGTGTTTTCCAAAAATACCTTAAAAAGTAATTATATTTTTGTCTTCTAGAGGGGAAAAAATGATCTTTCTTGCACTAAAAGACAATACAAGATTGCTTTTGATGGGTATTTACAGAAAACACATGGTTTTAGAGGTTACTAATGTTCCATTGAAGTCTTGGATGTTAGCACTCTCAAAGGCATTACGACAATTACCTCTTCAAAAGCACACACACAGACCTCTAGATATATAGAAATACCATAAAACTATACACTTTATATATTAATACTGCCAAAGCATAAGTAATACCATATTTTTGGATTTTTACTGTATTTTAGTCTTTCGGATTTTCCTCATTCTCTTCTAGTCGCACATAATATTTGAGGGAGGAAGATTGGATAATATAAAGGTCATAGTAATGATCTGTCTTAAGTTAACATATAATACTTAATCTGCATTTACTTTATTCTTTAGAACACTCTTCGAATGGCTCGTTCAGCTCTGGATGAGATGTCAGAGTCGGGTGCTTTCAACCGAACCCCTTCTACATTCCGTAATTTAATATCACGGGATCCATCATCACCTTTTCCCGCGGAATCTGGAAGATATCATCTGTACATATCTTATGCATGCCCTTGGGCATCTAGGTGCCTTTCATACTTGAAGGTCAAGGGGCTTGACAAAGCTATCAGTGTCACGGTAAACATCACTATTGTTGTTTGGTTACATTGATATTTGGTTTATTATCATTTGTTACATGTTGTATGCATTCATGTGTTACTCAGTCAGTCAACCCCAAATGGGAGAGAACAAAGGACACCGATGATCATATGGGATGGGTCTTTCCTTCTTCGAGCACAAAAGAACCAGGAGCCGAACCTGACCCATTGAACGGAGCGAAAAGTATTAGAGAACTTTATGAGCTTGCCAGTACAAACTATTCGGGAAAATATACGGTTCCTGTATGTTCACACCATGACATTTACTCCCCAATTATGGTTCATTTTGAGAGATTCTTTCGCCACACTAAATGATGCTAACACCATCCCAATTTATATGTAAATCACAAAGAATTAGCACGCATCTTGGGGTGGCATTAGTAAATGTTGGTACGGCAATATAAGCTCTCTTCATTTTGTATTGTATTCTGCAATTGTTTGGTGTAATTGGTTCTTTTTGACAGGTTTTATGGGATAAGAAACTCAAAACAATTGTTAACAATGAGAGTTCAGAGATCATCCGCATGTTCAATACCGAATTCAACGATGTAGCAGAGAATGCAGCTTTGGACCTTTACCCAACTCACCTCCAAGCCCAAATTGATGAGGTTAACGAATGGGTATATAGTGGGATAAATAATGGTGTTTACAAGTGTGGGTTTGCTAAGAAACAAGGGCCTTATGAAGAGGTAATCATTAGTCATGCTTGTGTTGAAGCAAAATCTCTCTCTTTTTTAGAGAGATTCTATTGCCACACCAACTTTTGCTAACAGCACCCCAATTCATATGTAAATCATCATAGAATTAGCACACATCTTGGGGTGCTGTTAGTAAAAGTTGGTGTGGCAATAGAAACTATCTTTCTTTATCTTACTTAAAAGGCTTCAATCTTCCTTAGCTTACCGAGACTACTATGTGGTTTTGGTATTTCTAAATGTGTGCAGGCTGCAGAAAAATTGTATCAAGCTTTGGACAAATGTGAGGAGATACTTAGCAAGCAGCGGTATATATGTGGGAACTCACTTACTGAAGCTGATATTCGATTGTTTGTGACTCTCATAAGGTTTGATGAGGTATGTATCTTTGTCTTCCATGTAAAGATTGTTCCTTGAACATTCATTCAGATTTGCATTGTAGTTTATGTTACCTAAGTGAAATTACATTGTTAGGTACCGTCATGGTCCCTAGCATTACACGCTTGACCCCCAAATCTTGTGGACAGGGGACACATCTATTCGTGGTTCTTATATCTCTATGTAACAAGGACACCCAATACTACTAGAAATTTATGTTAATGGATCGGGTCCGGATTGGATCACAGTTGATTTGGTACCAATCCAATAAGGATCGGTACAGGGACTGATCCGATAAGTATATCGTTTTATCGGATCACAACCTTCTCAGATTGGGTTTTTATTGGATCCCAATGTTAAGATCCAGATCCAATCCATTAACAACCGGATCAGGCAAAACCCGATTATATATATAAAATCTAAGTAAAGTTTATATATCTCAACAAATATGTAACATAATTTATATACTTTCTAACATATTATTGATCGGGTCCTTATCGGATCGGGACATGGTTGATCCAGATCCAATCCAATAAGATATCGGATTGGATCCTTTTCTAAATCCAAAAGATCGATCCAGACCCAAAGTTATCGGATCAAAATGGATCAGATTTTGGGTCTGATCCAATCCATTGACAGCCCTACTCCTAACCACACATCCTAACATGTATACTCTTTATTTTTAATTGTTTTTTACTATTTAAAAAAAAACGGTCCTATGAAATAAAGTTGATTTAATCCAATCCTCCATACACTGGTTCATTGAAATGTTAAATATATAATTGTTTGATATTAGAAATATAATTCTATTAAGTTATGATCTGTAGAAAACGTTTCTTCACTATTAATGTATTTCTTTCCTTATTTTATCTACTTGTAAGTTAAATATAGCTAGAACATAATATGACAATGGTGTACATATGCATAAGAATTTTGGGCTTCTCATAATCAATTCAAGCGAGAAACTTCATATCCATGTCAGACTCCGACATGCATTGGTGTCTTTATTACATAGTTAGACAGTTTCAGTTTTCTTTGGTGTAGAATGTATTATAAACCATTGGATAACATACTCTCATTTCCCTTCAATCAAATTCTTTCGGTATCTCTCAAATTTTGCTTCACTTTCCTACAGGTTTACGCGGTTCACTTCAAGTGCAATAAAAAGTTGCTTCGTGAATACCCAAATCTGTTCAATTACACTAAAGACATTTTCCAAATCCCAGGTATGAGTAGCTCCGTTAACATGGACCATATCAAGAAACATTACTATGGAAGCCATCCTTCTATTAATCCATTTGGGATCATCCCACTTGGTCCCAATACGGATTTTACTTCTCCCCACGACAGACACAGATTTAGTTCTTAGATCAATATATATATATACATAGATAGATGTATGTATGTATCTGGAGAAAATGTTACATCTTTGTTGGCTTGAACTTATATGTTTTGTTGCTAAAGTGTGTACACAGCTCTACATACCAAGAACTGTAATAAGTGCATCTTTGTTGAATGGTCATTATTGTTATCATTTCTCCCTCCATGTTTTTTGCTTACCTTTTATAGAGTTTTCCTTAACTGGTGGGGGTTCTTGTTGATGTGATTTCAATGCTGACTAGAAATAGTATCTAAGTTGAAATTAATTGAATTTTAGACAAAAAGTTTTATGTTTTAAGAGTCTTAATTACAAATAAAGAATTGGGTTCATGGGTTGATTTCCAATAGAGGTACTTGATCTCGCTTGGTTAGAATTTGTAACTCCAACGAGGTCTACTCTTACCCAGCCTTACCTTCCATCAAACCAGCCTCTATTTTAAGTTCTGATTCCATTAGATTTGCATTTTAAGTTTCATCCCACTAGATATGCAATTAAAGCTCCAAACTCAATCCAATATTATATTTGTTGTTTTGCATCCACTCTATGCTGATCTGATCCAAAAATAAAAAAATAAAAAAATAAAAAATTTGATTATAATTCGATTTGATAAAAGTCATATAAAATATATAGACATTATACATTATATATTTGTATATTTCTAGGGTTGGGATCCGTTGACTCATGAGAAAACACATGATCTCAACCATTTAGATACAAAATCCAACAGTTGTGATTTATGCATATCTTGATAACACAAATCTATGAGATATTTATCCGGAGGATAAATCTTAGCAATTGAATATTGTGTTTAAACAGTTGGGATCATGTGCTTTTTTCATGAGTCAATGGATCCTGACCCATTTATTTATATAAATATTATCATTTATACATTTTCACACACTTTATGAGATGATGACATGGTTGATCCGATAAATTATCACATTGGCTCCTTTGTGGAAGCTAACTACTTGACCTAGACCTAGAGTTATCAGATTGGAATGGATGAGGTTTTGGATTGGATCTGAGTTGTTACAATCCATTGACAGCCCTGTCCCTCATCATATTTATAAATGATTATTGTTTCAATCTTGAATAAAGGTTGACATCTTATGGTCTTGAAGGAAAATAATACTTGAGTTTAGGCGCGGTCATCCTCTTTCAGGTTAAGGGGTGAAAGAGGAAAGACAATAAAGTTGTTACGGTATTAATAGAAAAGGAGTAGAAGGATAAAGGCAATAAAGTTGGATGGTATTATTGGAAAATGGGAAGAAGAGCAAAAGGAATAAAGTTGGAGGGATATTGTTGGAAATGAGTAGAAGAGAAAATTGGAAAGAGAGGAGAAAAAGGGAAGAAAGTCAAAAAAAAAAATCTTAAGATTCATGTGAGATTAAATCCGAACCACTATTTATGGGATAAACCTTAGGGGAAAACAATTGTTGTGTTTTATTATATAGACTAGAGTTTGCCCGTGCCTACGACACGGTCATCCTCTTTGTGATCAAGGGAGTAAAAAAGTAAAGGTAATAAAGTTCAGGGGTATTATTAAGAAAGAGATAGAAGGTAAAGACAATAAATTTGGAGGGATATTATTGAAAAGGGGGAGAAGAGGAAAGAAACTAAAGTTTGAGGGGTATTATTAGAAAAGAATAGAAGAGAAAAGGTTATAAAGTTGAATGAGTATTATTAGAAATTAGTATAAAGAAAAGGCAATAAAGTTGAAGGGGTATTCTTGGCAAAGAAAGGGAGAAAAATGAATAAAGTTGAAATTGTTCCTTGAGATTTGTGAGGAGATTAATCTCTTTCCCTTCTTATTTGGGGGATAAACATTGGGAAGAGAACCGTAATATTTTATTATATAGATATACTAGGGTTTGCCCCTGTATATTGGAACGGGCATCCTCTTTGGGGTTAAGGGTATAGAAGAGGTAAGGTAATAAAGTTGGAGGGTATAAATTCTTGGAAATGAAGAGAAGAGAAAAGACAAAAAATTAAAAAAATTTCTCGAGATTAGTAGGGATAAAGAGAGTGGGGTCCATCGTTGTGTTTTATTATATAGACTAGCACATCCTCTTTAAGGTTAAAAGAGTATAAAAGGAAAGATAATAAAGTAGGGATGTTATTGAAAAAGATGGAGAGGGAAAAGAAGAAATACAATAAAGTTGAAGGGATAAAGAAGAAAGGGTAGTGTGGAACCCACTCCACTATAATTGGATGGGACGTTTATACCCCATAATTCTAATTAGAGTGGGTCTCATTGTTGTGTTTTATCATATAAGAGTTTTATTATGTAAATATAGATCTAGATATGTACTCTTTAGTTGAGTGAGAGTATTTTTATGCATATAATTTCTTTTATTCAATTAAAAGCATACTTCAATTTTGTTTAAGTGGCATTTAATTAATTAAATTCTCACGATTTTTTTTTATTTTATTATTGATGCATCATTTTATACACCCATGGATTAAGTGATATGGTTAAGGAATTAAGATTGCCTTCTAATATTTTGTGTGAAGCAATTTGTACTAATCTTTGAAATTTTCTAGTGGTCAATGAATGGCTGAGATGGGAAGATGAACGGCTATGATGGGAGTCAATGGCCAATTAAAAAATGAGTTATGATAATCTGACGCCCCCTTCTGACATACACCCCCATCTACGGTTTCATGATCGGGGGTGGGGGGGTAAAGTCACTATTCTTAGAAAATTATTAAAGACCCCAACAGCAAATAAACAGAATATCCGCCTCCTCCTATAGAACTTTGATTATAAAATAAATAAATAAATAAAGGTTTAGGGAACATCTTCCCATCTCAGCCATTCATTGGATACTACTAAAGTTGTAAATATTTTTTTTACAGATCTGTTATCGTGGTTTATGAGGAAACACATGATTTTGACCATGTAAACATAAAATCCAACAGTTGAGATTTATACATATCCCGATAACACACATCTCGAGGATGATTATCTCCAAAAGAAGTATTTTTTAAATGAGATCTTGTATTTTTTTTCCATGAGTCAATTTTCATGAGTTATCCTGATCCCGACCCTTTTCTTAGATACTTGGGACTTTTCTCATGTTCAATGGTATTGGAACACTCATTCTCCAACCAATGGCTGAGATTGGAAGACAAATACTCTTAGGAGCCTGTACAGGTTTAATGGAGATCAGTCATGATGTTGGGCACTAAAATTTTCCTATATACTATATAAACCAAAATATTGGGCAGGCCTTTGATATTATAAAGATATATAAAACATGTTTTATTTATTTAAATGTTGGGATCGGGTGACTCCTTATAAAACACATGATCTCAACCCTTTAAATGCAAAATTCAATGATTGAGATTTATCCTCAAGATAAAGCATATATGAGGCTTGTGGTATAAAGATACTCATAAATCTCAATCATTGGATTTTATGTTTAAAGGGTTGGGATTATGTGTTTTTTTTTTTTTTCATGAATAAGTCTTAAGAGTCAATGAATCCCAACCCACATAATACTTTAATTGTAATTTCTAACCTAATTAGAAAGAATATACAAGTTGAGAATTCTAGAAGAGGGAAAAAAGATTCAAAAGAATTTGAATTGAAATGGTGAAAGTGAATAGAAGGTGCCAACTTAGGGTGTGTTTGAAAAGGGACAGTTCATCCTGAGAGTAGAACTTTCAAGAGTTCAACTCTCTAAGTTCAACTATCAGAAGTTCAAGATGAGACATTATTATAACTTTCCCCCTTTAGTTGTGTTGTAAGAATAAGATTTCTATCATTTCCTTCAAAGCCCTATTACAATTTTTTTTTTTTCTGATTTTTTTTAATGTTTGTATGTTCATACTCTCTCTCACACCTTTCTAATCTGAAATATTTTGTTGATTTCTCTAAATAGTTGTAATCGAAGTCAATTTTGGGTATTCACAAAACATGGAGATAGAAAGATGATTTTATAATGGAGAGAGAGAGAGAGAGAGAGATCAGAAGGGGTTTTAGGATTTGTTGTGTTGAGAGCAAGAGAGAAGAGATGGGTGATGAGAAAACAAGGAAGAGAGTGGTAGAGTTACGGGAGAGAGATGTGGAGATCAAAAGGGTTTAAGGGTTTCTTGTGTTGAGAGAGTTGATGAGAAAATAAAGGAGAGAATTGCATAGAGCCATGAGAGATAGGGAGAGGTGGAGATCAAAAGGGTTTTGGGGTTTGTTGTGTTGAGGGTGAGAGAGAACTGATGATGAAAAAACAAAGGAGAAAGCTAGAGAGAGAGAGAGCACATCTTGGTTGAGCAATTTTCACTATGGAGAGTAGTATTTGTTGAGGATGTATTTGCTCACACACGAATGCTCCCAACAATCACCTTAAGAGGTGAATATTGAAATAGGCATAATAATGGGAGTTGAAAAGTTAGAGAGTTGACAACCAGCATTAGTTGGGACTTTCAAACACGAAACAAGATCAACAACTGCGGTAAACCAACGGTTATCAAACACACCCTTAGCTAAGTTAGTAAATGATTGTAGAGTGTTGATCACATGACCTAGGTTCAAACCTTGTTGAACCCACCTTCACATTGACCTCTACCACTTTCCTGACCTATCCAAGGAAAAAAAAGATAATGCAAGTGAATATAAACTCACTTTCAATTATAGAAAACATAAGTTTGGATAAAATTGTATGATTTGTTAAGCCGAACCCAAATATTTGATATAAGGATTTGTTACTTTGATGATGTTGTATCAATAGTGGACATGTGACATGAGTGAGGCCTATCGTTTGATGGGTCAAGCATCAAACATCTTGTCCATGAAAGGTAAACTTATCGAATGATAGAAGCCATAGCTTCTCATCCTATACTAGAGTTAGCATGTGCCTATAACACGGTTATCCTGTTTGGGGTTATGGGAGTAAAAGAGAAAAGACAATAAAATTGTATGAGTATTATTTAAAAATGGTAGAAAGGTGAAGGCAATGAAGTTGGAAAGGTATTATTGGAAAAGACGAAGAAGAAGAAAGAGAATAAAGTTAGAGAGTATTATTGAAAAGTGGATACAAGAGAAAAGGTAATAAAGTGGAATGAATATTCTTGAAAAGTGAGGATATAAAAAGGAATAAAGTTAAATAATTCCTCAAAATGTGTGTGATATTGAATCTAAACCACTTTTTATGGGGAAAAAAAAAACTTTGGGGGTAAACAACCGTTATATTTAATTATATAGATTTTTTTTCTCTAATTAGAAAAAATAAATTAATAATTCAAGTTGGGTTTCAAGAAATAATACACGATCTTGAATGTGTAAATACAAAATCCAATGATTGAAAATATTCACGTGATAAGTATAATCAGATATGTATTATTGAGATAAGCAAAATTCTTGATCATTATATGTTATGCTTGTACAGTTGAGACCCTACACTATTTCTTAAATCATATTTCTTAGTCAATGGAACACTATCGAAATAATATTTATGAACTATGAAGCGCCCCTAAATTTTAACACGAATTCCCATAATCTTGTGATAGAATCCAAGGCACTAAATAACACTCATCATATTTCTTATATTCATGTGTTTCTATTAGTATTGAGGCTAGTAAAAGTAGTGGATGGGCTCATGTGTGAATGTGAGAGGCCAAGAGGAAGACCCACGATTCTGAAGGATTTCAATTGGAATTTAGATTCAACCTCCAAAATAATCCCTTAGCGCATGTGTGCTGGCATCCCAAATCTTGCACGTTTAACAAACACGCACATGCATTGAGCTTGAGCTTGGGTTTAGGTCTTAATTGCCAAAGTTTTTATTTAAATTTTAGTTGCAAATCTGAACCATTTTTTTTTAATTTAAAATTTAAGTCTATTTGAAAATGTTTTCTTTGATTATTGTTCCCTTCCACACCTTGTTTTGCTCTTATTCTAATTCATTCAATTGATTACAGTTTAGTTGTTTTTTGCATTCCTTACTTATTTGCGATCTATAATAAAAGAGTACATAATATAAATGGTTTGCCACTATCAGAGATTGGAGTACTACATTCTTTGTTACAGACATGGGTGGAGCTAGTAAGGAGCTGGTGGGGCAATTGCGCTCACAAAACTTTGAGACACCCCTATATTTTCAACTAATTACATGCCCCATTTGTTCTTACTCCCTCACCTCTCTCCCCATTTGCCCCTGTAGACACCCCAATTTGAACGGGCCCACACTCGAAAGGGCCCAAAAATACCGATTTTCCAAATAAATGGGCCAACGAGCCTCAAAGGCCCAAATCACTAAAAGGGATATTTTGATCGAATCGAGGCCCCTAAGACCTTCCAATGGTCTAAGGGACCCACCAAAAGGGATTTGACTTACCCTACAATTTTTCAACCCTACCGCTCCGTCCTTGTATCTCAGAAATACCCGATTTTTAATAAAATTCTCCGACAGGCCTAAAAAGCTCGATTTGCCAACACGTGGCGTTTCGATCAATCCAATAATTTTAAAGATTCCTAAAAAGATAAAAAATGTAAAATGGGACTTGGGACCATCTCCACCTTCCTTACCCTCCACTGCTCCACTTCCAAATTCGAAAATACCCCTAAATCCACCTAAGGCCCATAAACCCTCATACTGACAAAATACATTTCTCACCTTATCCCCTAACCTAAATCCAATCCCACACCACCTAAATCCCAAAACATACCCACCTTCAAAAATCCAATAAAAAACAAACCCTACCCAATCCAATAATCCAAAACCATTCCATAACCCAAACCCAATACACTAAAAAGCCCACAAGCCCAAACCCATATCCAATTCATATCCAACTCACAATCCTAACCCACTAATCACAACCCACATCAACCAATCACCCTCTTATCATCAAAAGATGACACATGTCATCACCCCCTCTCACCTCCCTCATCAAACCACCCACCCCATCACCTTTCTCTAAAATATTAAATACCCACATCACATTTTCTCTAAAAAATCACATCAACCCACACTCTTCCCTAACCTATCCTTATTACTCCTTATAAACCTCCATTATCTCAAATCAAATACATCAACCCACACCCTCCCTTAACCTACCCTCATAATTCCCTAATCCCTATTTTCTCAAATCAAACACATCGACCCACACCTCCCCTTAACCAATCATCATCATACCTCCCCCTAATCTACCATCATCATTTCCTATAAATCCACCTCTACAACCTAAACCTACACCCATCCTCTCAAATCAAACACTCAATCTCTCCCATCAATTAAATCTAAACCTCTAACATCCACACATCTTGCCACATGTCACCATCTCTCTCACCCTCCTAACCACCCTCTTACACCCTCCATTCTCTTAAATCAAACACCACTCAATCAATCAACCACTCTCTTAAACACCCATCATCTCATCTCACCAAACACTCCACCCAAATGGTTTGGGTAAAATCCAAATCATTTGGATCAAAACATAACCCATTTACCTCCATTACATAATTACCCATCTCCCAACTCCTAATTTCATACCCCCCCACATTTAAAACATATGTCATTCTCTACTCTTCACCACTTTACCCTATTATATCCCTAAAATAATCCCTCAACATCTATAAATACCCCCATTCTCTTTCCAAAAATGGTTCCCAACTCTCACTAAAAAAAATCTCTCAAAAAGTCTCACAAAAAATCACTCTACTCTCTACTCTCTACTCATCTCTTCACTACTTTCTCACACTAACCTCAAAAGAGTTACCTTTTCATAACTCACCAAGGACTCAACTCAAGAAAACATAGATGAAGAAGAAGGAAGGAGAGAAAAGAAAAGAAAACCTTGAAGCTTTAAGGTGGGTGCAACAAAAATAACCCCCCCTCTCTCTCTACCCTCTCCTCCTCCCTCTTCTATCATCCCTTCTCCTCTTCACTTTGTTTTTAAATGGACTTGGGATGAATGGACCTCAAGGCAAATGATCCATTAGGATCATCTCTTTCAATGAGATGACCCTATGATCAAGTCGAAAATAAATCCCTACTTAAGGTACAAATGCACACACATGACACTTTGTTTTTCACCTTTTAAAAATCAAAATAACCGAGTTATTTGAGGTTATCGCTACTTGGCGGGGAGAAAAGGGTGCCTAACACCTTCTCTTTTCTCCAACCGAGCCGCTTACCTTAATCTCTGGGTTTGACCAACTTCTTATCCATTGTGAGTCATTAAAATGTCAAAAATGACATTTTTGAAAAATGTACATCGGGTGACCATTTACACCCACTTATAACATGAATGGTGGCGACTCCAAATCATAGTAGATGTAGTCGTCGTAATGACGAAAATCACGTATCTACAGCCCCCACACCCTCACCTCCTTCCAATCCCCCGCCTCCCTACTCAATTTTTTGTTGATGACATTGCCTATTGGCTCTTGACCGGACCTTCTCACATATTAATTGGAAATGACCTAAATATCATTTTTTTCAACTTCTAACCAAAAATCTCTGAATTTCTCCCTAAAACCTCTCATCTTCAAGTTCTTCAACTATACAACTAACCATAGTTTGCCCCCACTACAAGAAAATCCTGGCTCTGCCCCTGGCTACAGATCCTTATATCCTAGGAGACATCTTGCCTATCGAATTGTTGGCACCTAACATTTTCTTTTCTTTTTTTTTTTTGGTGTATATTAGTGGAGTTTAGAAAAAGAGATATTCTATTGTCACAACAATTTTTGCTAATGCCACCTCAATTCTATATAAAACACGAAAGAATTAGCACACATCTTGGGGTGGCCTTAGCACAAGTTGGTGTGGCAATAGACCTAACGAAATGATCTAAACTAGTTTTAAAAAAATTGGATCAAATCAATGCTGTGATCAAGTTTAATAAAAAAAATTATGACGAAGTTGGTTTGGTTTAAATGGAGTTGAGTGATATGATTTTTTATTTATTTATTCCATATTTTATAAATATAAATAATAATAAAATAGTTGATCATCTGGGAAGATGATAGGATTTCTATACAAGAGGAATGCTAACACCACCATCTTTAACAGGAGTGTGTTGGTTACCTCCCCACATCAGCTAACACGTCTCTTCCACGTTAAAGCATGCACCTTAAGCTTTTGTAAATCTTTGAGATGCCTCCTTATTTTTTTAAATTGATTACAAGACCCCCTTGACCTTTGTCTTTTCTTATAAATTAAGGAAAAAGTGATCTCAATATCATCAACATCGTCATCATGATCATGATAATGATCATCACCATCATTAAAAATAGAAATAATGCCCTCATCATCACCACTGAAAATGGCCACAATGCACTCATCATCATGATCAGTGTCACCCTCAATAATCAAAATGTGACTTCAATGCCATCATCAACATCAATATCATGGTCGTCGTCAAGATTGTCGAAATCGTATTTGAAAGTTTAAAGATCTACTTATTTTGGAAGATAATTTAAGATTTTTCTTGGTCATTTTACTTAAGTCTATAGGTGGAGACCGTCGTCAAAGGGACACGTTAATAGTTTGATACCAAAACCATAAGAATTCCAATGGAAAATTGTGATCAAGGGACGTGTCAACAGTTTGACACCAAAATCATAAGGGCGTACCTAAGCTTTTTCATGGATTAAAGGGAAGTGGGCTGATAATATGATAGACTTTTGGTGGACAGACTTGACGCACATTAATGTGGAAGCACATAACTTATTAAAAAATAAAAAGAGAATTTCTCTCTTACCCATTCTCTACTCACATATTTATTTTTTTAGATTTTAAATCTTAAAAAAGACCACTGAGCCCACATTGATTATCACATTGACAATCTAACAACATAGATATCTAGATTTCATGAAAATATTCATATTCAATACAAAAATTTATAAAAACTTGTTTTTCGAGCTTGGTCCATGGTGTATAAAATGGATGGCTACCAAACACCAACATTTAAAAATAAAATTCGACGGTAAAAAATAATTATTTTTTTTAAGTTTATATAATTTTATCCTCTACAATCCCATGTCATCAGATCATGATTTTGAATGTCACAAGGTGATCAAATATGAAAGTTTCTTGTTTTTACTATGGACTAGAGAGAAATTCTCTTTTCTCTTTTTTTTTTTACATTTTAAGTAAGTTACGTGCTTCCACGTCAGTAGTCCGTCATATTATCAACACTTTAAAGGGAAAATGACTTTAAAATGTAAATTCCCCACCAAAAAAATATCAGTCAAATCTTTTCAAACCTTCCAATAACATTGATGATGATCATAGTCACAAAGTTTTCCAACTTTATAAAAAAAAATTCTTCAAATTCTTCAAATTAGAGGTTAACCGACCAATTCGGCAAATTGAGGAGCCCTTAATCCATCATGGAATATGATAACATTTTTAACTTTCACCTCCCAAAATTTTAGTTTTTCTAACATTCAAACGTCAAGAAGAAGACAAGATTTATTAAGAGATTGAATATGACAAGTTTTAATAAGAAATCCAATAAAATATTTTGTATAATCTTCAAAATTTTATTGATTTTTTCACGAATTTTTTTCGAATTTAGTCAAATAAATCGAATTGAAGCGCTACCGAAAAATTATGGAATCCAAACTTTGTTACAATGATGATGATGATGATGATGATGGTATTATTGTCAATTTTTGATAATGATGATGATGATAATGATAATAATAATAATGACGGCGACAATATTAATGATATTGAAACGACTGAAAAGACTAAGCTCATAGGGGTTATCTTATCAATTTCAAAAGATGATGAGGTATCTCAAATATTGCATAAGTTTGAGGTGCATACTAATAACAAAAAAATTAAAATAAAAGAAACGTGTTATAGGAGTGGGCTCCCTAACAGGAGCTTCGTGCTAGCATTCCTCCTATGGATAATATTCTTTAGGTTTGACAATCAATTTTTGTATGATAATTTAGGGAAAAATTACTTAATAGACATCTGTAGTGGGGGTAAGGCTGAAAAAAAACAATTTGCTCCCCCTCCCACTAGGGGTGTGCCTCAATTGTAAGACCAGCAACTAGCGTTTGCTCCTCTAGATTGTGAGTTCAAAACTAAGGATCTTTCTTGATTAAAATGCCACATGTGTTGTGTGGGTTGGTGCATGTGGCCATGGATTAGTCTTATCGAATATGGCTGGAAAACCTAGGTTGGGCGTGTCCTATGGACTGCTTGTTGGACCAGGTCTTGGTCCTTTACCAACGGAGATACCATGTCTAAAATAATAAAAAATTTGCTAATAGGATATTTATAGAGATTACATCAACCAAGGTGATAAGTCTAATCTAAATATACTAATTAACATAAATCATTCTTAATATTTAAATTTAAATATATTGTTTACCAATCATTCCTGATATAGAAAATACTAATTGATATATTCTAAATATATCAATCTTCATTACAACCTTCCATTCGTAATCCAGTGTATGTCATTTGTTCGGTGAAGATTATCAATAAAAATAAATATGAACAAAATACTAAAAATCTTGGCAAGCAAGGGTTGATTCACAGAGATAATGTTGACCCAACAATTTTTTATTTAAAAACAATCACAGTTCAAAGTATTAAATAAAACTGAAATAAAACTAATCTAAGATAAACAAGAATAAGAATCACAATGTAAAGAATTAAATTAGTCAAATCTACCAAAATAATTCATCTAATTAATTTATTTGTTTATTTATTATCTCGATCCAATCAACAAAGCTAATGTTATTAAATCGAAAGATGAAAGATGAAAGATGAAAGATGTTAGTCCAAATATTTATCCTAAATTCTGTGATGATATTTAATAAGATGGAATCAAAAGGATAATATCAAATTTCTAACAAAGCATAATTCAACTTGAGTTTATCTAAGGTTAAACTATCAAAATCATGAGATTAATATTATATCTAATGATCACTAGTTAACAAATTGAAGCATAATTAAAAATAATTTTTTTTTATCTAAGATGATCTTGCTCAGGCTTAATCGACATCTCTAATGGAGGTCTAGCCACAGATTATGGTAAGAATAATAAAAATACAAAAATTAAATAGAGAAGAGATTGGAAAGAAAGTGATGATCATTTTATTAATCTTGGCTTGAAATTGGCAAAGTACTCATTCTGTTTACAAAGCTTAAACGAAAAGTAGACTCAAATAAAAACTAGAAAAGATAAGGGATGATAATAGAAGATGATCCTAAGCTTTTGTCTGATCTCTTATTTATAAAGACTAGATTAGGGTTACTTTAAAATTTGGAACACTTTTATGTTTTATAAAGACTCTAAATCCTAACTTGCTACGTTACAAATCATATTGCCTCAATATTACAGGAATCTCGAGACAAAGTTCATTGACATCACCGCACCGCAATGCTTGTAGGCCCATTGACTTTGGTCTTCGGTCCGTGGTCTTGTCTTGGATTTTGAAACATAATGTATGTCTTTAATTATCTTGATTCATACTTTTGAATCTCGCGACTTTGACCTATATAAATAAATAATCGTAAGTAGTTAAAAAATTCACAATTTATTAAAAAACAATAATAAACATGGATTATTAACATACTATGTTTATTGATGGAATTTTATGTATTATTAACCTTAAAATATTTGTAAATAAAGCCATAGAAATAACTTTCTAGGCCTTGATCACACCCCTTAGATTTTGCTAGTCCCGAGAAAAAAAATAAAGAAAACTTAGGGCCCATGTGGATATAGGAGTTAGAAGTACTTAGAATATAAGTACTCTCAAAAGTACTTTTTGAAGTATTGTCTGGAGTACGTGGATAATTGTTGTGTGTTTGGATGAAAGTTTTGAGAATTATTGTCAGAAGTACTTTTAATAGAATTTTGTTTTTCGGAACTATTCTGGATTCCATTAAAATGATCAAAATTCCCTTATAAGTATTAGTTACTATTTTTAACATTATAACTCAACAAATTATGCTCCAAAAGAAATAAAAGTAGTTACTTTTTATCCATAAAGACTTATATAAACACCCAACAATTATAAACAAATGGAAAATATTGTGAGCAAATACATACAACTACTAAAAATATGAAGAAACTTTCACCGCATCAATGGATAGTAATTGCTCACATCAATCTTGCAAAAAGAAATTTTCAACCATGGTTGTTACTCTCATGGATAAATTATTGAGTGAACAATTGGGGGAGCTAGAAATCCAAATCCAAATGCTACACTAAAAAGCTACCATTATATCAATGGAAAGTAATATAATATTCTTCAATTGCATTTTTTAGGTTATGTTTATAGTTTTCAAAATTTATAAGAGGCATGTTTGTCCCAAATGCTACACTAAAAGGCTACCACCACATCAATGGATAGTAATTTAATATTATTCAATTGCATTTTTGAGGGTATGCTTATAATTTTCAAAATTTATGAGGAGCATATTTGTCCCAAATGATACACCAAAAGGTTACCACCACATCAATAGATAGTAATATAAAATTATTGCAATTACATTTTTGAGGGTAGGCTTGTAGTTTTCAAAATTTATGAGGGTGATACTTGTCACAATCCCCTCATTTTAACGGTGTTTTGTGGCTTTCCGCAAGAGTAGTTTCGAGAAGTAGTACCATCAGTATTTCATGAAAAAACACCAAAATGACTCCAAAGTAAAGTAGTTCTTTCTACGAGTTATTTATCCAAACACCCTTAAAATGCTTCTAATTCCTCGCAATAGTCATAAACACTTAAAAAAGTTAATCCACACTGGCCCTTAAAATAAAAATTCTACTTCACAATTTATGTGACTAAATTTAACGGATACAATAAGCCCTTAAACCCCTAATAGACGAGTTTGACTCGTGAGAGTTTATGGTGAATATACCCACAAAATTCAAACACTGAATAAAATATCGAAATCAAATCGACATATGTAATGAAAACGTAACGATATTTAATAAATCAACCAAAGGTCCTTTATGTTTGAGAAAAGTTCAAATTTTTTATTCATCACTTTCGAAAATTTTAAAAATCAATGACTTGAGTGCCTATACAAATTTTCTGATTTAAAGAATAAAATATTTTTTAGAATAAGGTTTCACCTCCTAACTGATAAGAATAGTCAATTATATTTATGTTCTAACTCGAAACTAAGCCTCCTATTTAGGATAATGAGATATGTGAATGTTCATTTTAATGCCTCTAAGGGATTTTTATCTGTAATATTCTAGCTTACTCACGTTTTTACTATTGTTGGCTTTCTTCCTTCTAAAAACACTGTATTTTGCACCATTTAACTCTTTTTGCACTTTTTCAATTATAATATTTTTACTTTACTTTGATCTTTATTTTTATTTTTTCTGTCTTTTTTATTTTGTTAACATCTTTCACACATGTAACACCCCGTATTTTTAACTCGTATCTCGAGGAAATCAAATAGTATTTATTTGAAGAATATTTTAGAAAGGAAACTTAGAGTCAAGTACCCGGATTATACTATGTTCATTTTTATTGAAGATCGACTTCGCCATTAGCTTCAAAACGATCGAAATATATACTTTAGCCTATAAGCAAGTTTGAAATCAAGTTCGGGTGAAAAAGTTAATAAATCCTCGAATTTCGCATCGAGTGGGACCCATACAGAAAAATTTTCGTTAGAGGGAAAATCAGGAAAATCCGATATTTCCATTTGATTCGTAGCGAAAAATTATTCAAAATGGAATACTCGTTTGTCATTTTTCGAGTCCGGATAGTCAAGTTACGATCGAAACTAGAAATAATAAGGAAATTACAAGTATGCCCTCACCCTTGTTATAAAAGAAAATTTATTTTCTTTTAAATCACTTTCTTTCTTCTCCAAAGCATCCAAAGCTCAGATTTTCCCAAAAACCTAGGGTTCTCCTCTCTTCTCCTCAAGATCCGTTAAGAATGAATGACCGTTGAACTTCGACGAAGAAGACAAAGTTGTCGGCTACAACGATAGCTACAACCTCACCCTCCTTGTTAACCCATTCTCATTTGTTTTCCCCATCCTCCATCAAAACCCAGCCGTGTGGTTCGAGTGAATCCTAACACATCCTCATCGAGGGTTCCATCGAGTAAGAGTTAGGCCCCCATTCATTGTAGAAGCAAAGGAATGTCGTCGTCAAAGGGGATTGCAAATCCTAGCTCACTTTGCATCAAACTCAACTCAACACCAACTCCTTCACCACCAACTTTGATCCTTATACGAGTTCATTGCTTTCGGCGTCCACAAACAAGTAGGGGACTTTCAATTCCTATTGGTAACTTTAGATTTCTCAATGTGCATTTAGGGTTTCGAAACAAAACTTATTGTTTGCATTTAAATCGTAGAAATTGGTGTTTGATTCCAAGTTCATGGTAGAAGTAGGTGTTTTATCGAATTTTGATAACAAAATCGTGGGTGGGTTGAATGATTCGAATAACGGAAGAAGAATCCGAAACATGGATCGAAAACTCGAAGGTTCGAGTAAGGTTCAGGCTGTAGGTGGGAAAGGTCGGTGCCACCGGCACCTACCGAAGGCATTCTGTCGGTCCCACCGACAGAATGTTGCTTCTGCCACCGACGAGATCAAGAAACCGTCGAAAACTTTGTTCTGTCGGCAGGACCGTCGGTCCCACCGACACCTGCCGATGTGTATTCTGTCGGTTCCACCGACAGCATATTGATTCTGCCACCGACAGACACAGTTTTCTTCAGAACAGTGTTCTGACTCTTGGTTTGACCCCCTCTTTAATTTTTACTTTCCATTTAATTTAAGTTCTTTAATGAAATTAAGGTTTTACCCCCCATTTCGAAACAATGGGAATGGTTTTAAGATCCAAATCTCAAAGGATCAAAATTCGAATTTTGGTTTAAAGAACAAAACGTAATTTTCGACGTTTTCGGCAAGTTTTCAAAATGAAATAACTTTCGCGTTCCTTTGAATTAGATTACAAAAACTATATGGTGTCGAATCTCATGATCAAGACTTTCATTTCGAAAAACCCGTTTTTAATTTCGAGAACTTTGAAAATTTGAGTTTCTGACACTTAGCCAAATTTTAACCAGCTTTCTCTATTTTTAACAGTCTTGGTCCCGAGCATCGTTGGGACTTTGTTTTTAAATAAACTTTGAGGGTTTTTAATGGAAAGACCAAAAGAATGACTTTGAAATATTGAAAATGGATGGTCGATGTGAAAAGATGAAAAGTGAGAATGTCGAGAGAATGGGAAAAGGGAATGAACGGTAAAATGTCAGAATCACACCCGAGGGGTGATGTCTACATTTTACATTGTATGTTGTGTGTAGGTTGGTGAAAGGATATCCAGGTTATTAATGAAAGGGTTGCATGTTTATTTCCGATTATGTTAGCGCGTGCGCTGAGTACTGTTGTTTATTTTAGGCCGGGTGGCCACAGTTGCATGGTAGGAACTGGATATCCATTCTCAACCCTGTTCTGTTAATTTCTCTTTTGTTTTAAATGAAAAACTATATATATGCGTAACTATTTTGTGAGCTGTTAAAGGGTTTGTGAATGCCTGAAGGGATAGTGTGTCACATCATCCGGAGGGGTGCACTATCCTGGGATGTACGGTAGAGACCACCAAACTCATACGTGGTATGGGACGCGTATGAGAGTGGAGTCACAACTGGAATCCGGGTTCATTCCTTACTTATCTTTACCAGTGAACGTGTATTGTAAAGGTGGTCGTATACGAGTGGAGTGTCATTTGGGAATCACATGCACGCCTGATAGGCATAGACGGAGATGATTGGTCAGTGATCACTAACAATCTAGTAGTAGTCGAACGTTCTGACACATCGAAAAGAGACCCATTGCTTACGGTCACGTCAAACGGCCAGCCTGAGCCGGATAAATGGTCACCCGTGTGGTAAGTGCAGCAACCGGCCACAAAATCAGGAACTAAAAGCCAAATTTATGTTGTAACATCATGTCCCGACTGGGAGCGATCCAGTCGTGAATCCCAACGCTCAAATTCCATTACTCCACCACTTGTATTATGTATCTGCTGTTATACTTCGAACTATAAACTGAAAAGCATGTTTATCATTTTAAATGTTGTCAACTGTATTTGCATAAAATGGAATTTGTATAATGAGTATGGATGATTGATGCTATGTGTTACTCTTAAATTGTTTAGTTGCTCATCCCTGGCTATATGTACCAGTTAAATCGTAGTTTCTATTATAAAACTTGCATGTTTTGAAATAACGCAGTATCATTATTCGATCACGTTAGGTGAGGTTATTAGTAGGAATTGTTTGTGGACCTATTGGGTAACCATTGTTACTCACCCTTTCCTTCCATTTTTTTTAGTTGCAGAGCCTTCAGTTGGCGCAGCGGGTGCTGAGCTATTAGCCGAGGAACACCTGGTCGGTCAGATCGACGACCAGAGTCCGTTGCCCGGTAAGCAACACGACTACTTCTACTAGGTGTCTGTTCATCCTAGGAAGTGTACATAGTATTTTGGGACCGAGTGCTGGGTCTATGTTAGAGTGAGGATAGACTTTGTAATCCTGTATAACTTTATACCTTTTTGCGCAACTCTGATCTTGCTTATTTTGTTGTTCATAAAATCTATTGTCTTTCGTTCATTAGTCATTGTGGATTCGTTGCTTTACACAGGATTGTTTGGTATTGTTTATCAGGTTTGAGTTCCGTGAAACGCTAACATAAACAGAGGAGACCATGCCGAAATTTCGAGGCGCCACCTAGTGCCTCGAGGCAGTATTGGGATTTGTGTTAGCGTTTGGCGGGGCGCTACAACACATCACCATTTTCTTTTTCAATAAAAAGCAAATAGCTCTTTTTCAAGGAACCAATCTAATCCTATGGTTGTTATCTAAATCATACTAACTCCAATTATGTTTTTCTTCTAACTAGTCAACTAAAGAACAAGGAAGTCAAAGTTCACTTGCTAGGTTTTCTCTAACACTCTAGACAGAGAAGAGGGTCAACTCTTATTTCATGAAATCTAAGTTTGTACGTGATTTAATTAGAAGTGTCGTAAAATTTTCAAAGTAATATTTTTGTGATTTTCTAGAGAAGAATAATAAAAAGGACTCGTAATAAACAATTTAGAACATGAGACTAAGATTTGAAATTTATATGTAAAAACTACATACAAAGATTTTGAAGAAAATATTTCAAAAGTGTTATATATATATTGAAAACTTGCAAATAAATTAACAATGCTATTGTGAGCTAACCTAATACCCCAAAACTTAAATTAAATATTGTCCTCAATGTACAAGCAGTAAGGAAATAGAGATAAATGTTAGATCACACTTGAAACGGATTGGACATTAAGTCATAAAATCTTATTATAACTAATCTGAAAGGATTGAAAATTATAACAATGATAATTTTCGAAATAGTTTTGCATAAAAGATATCATACCTAAGAAAAATAACCTAACTAAAAAGTAAAAATATTATAATTTAAGAAAGAAAGAAATCTTAATCTGATTCTGGTCTTTGAGCGGTCCGAGAACTAGCACATGCTTTATGTACTTCAATATAGGCCAACATATGTCTCTACTATTCAATTAGTAAGTGCTAACCAGTCTGCAAATCTTTGTATCGTTAGTTGACCTTCTTAACTCCCCTAAAAACCTTCCTAAAGGAATTATATGCCCCTACTGAGGTACTTGATTGAGCCAAGACACATCCTCAAAGTCGGGGCTCGATGTATGTTCCTCCTTAAGTGCTGGTTCGTCAAACTCTACCCCTACGGGTCCATAACCATGAAAGCTACCATGTTCCTCATTGTTAAGACCAAGGATCCAAAGACCCTGAATACAAGTCTTAAAAGTTATTGTTTCCTCTAAATGCTAGAATTTTCTTGAGTCAACCCTGAGTAAGTACGTTAGGGAATACCCATCCATCATTTGAGAATGTTATAGGCAAGATCAGGCAGAGCCAATAAACGAGTCCGAGTCATCATCACATCTGCGATTGTCTCAAGAAATAGGTAGACCACACAAAAGGTAGGATCACAAGTCTGAAGAGCGTGTAAAATATATAGATGTTTTGTGTACATCTCAGTCGAATGTTGAGTGCCCAAAATATTTCTCATGATCTATTGCCAACAGAGGTACTGATTCTCGTAGAGGCATTTGGACTTGAGTCCACCATCAGTGATGTGGATTTATTATTTAGAAAGTCTGGCCTGGGTGACATAATGCTCAAAATCAAAACTTGGCTTGCAAACACCATTCTCAACCAATTCGATGCCTAAAATTTCTTTAAAATTGAGGGCATCGATTGTGACAAAAATTCCATGAAATTTGATATTGAGTGACGGGATGGAGTGGTCAATGGAGATGAATGAATCGTAAAATCCTCTAACAAGTTCTTCAACAAATGTCTCATTACCCTTATTAAATAACTGATTCCACCCTTAAGCAAGGAACTCATCATAAAACCATGCACCTTGATGCGAATCGAAAGTTGTCGAATAGGCTTATTCGAAAAATATTGTGCGAACTTTCAATGACATGAGTAAAGAGATGAAGATGATAAGAATTTGATGGGAAAAATGGAGGCTAGGGGGATTAATAGGCACCACGGCGCCAAGAGAAGGGTGGACGATGCGGTAGGATGGCACGAGGTAGAAATTGGTCGAACAAAGTTTGGTCGTTGCCCGCCCTAGGTGTGGAAGCACTGATTGGTTTCGTTGTGGGTTTCTTAGAAATGGGTTGGCCGAACTATGGTATGGAGGGGCTTTGTGGAGATTGGTTGCTGGTTAGAGAGAAGAAGATGAGAAAGATATTAGGGTTGAAGGTTTTAAGTGAGTAATTTTCCTGGAAAATAAAATTCCCCAATTGAAAATCCTCAAAAAATAAAATTTTTAGGAAATATTTTAGTGGAAAATAAATTTTATAAGAAATAAAATTCTGAAATTTTTTTTTAACCCTTACACCCATATTTGGGAGTTTAGAAAGAGAAAAAAATTAAGATCTTACATGATAGTAAAATAGACTTGCTAACCAACTATTCAAGGGTTGCCTCTTGAAAAACGCTAAGATTATTGTCTTCAATTAGACAATGACACGAGTCTAATCCTAGTACACAAGATGATTCAAAAATGAATTTCATTCTTGAGATATTGGAAGATGGAGAAAAAGTTTTAGGTTTTGACCATTAGTTTGAAAAATACTTCTATCAGAGGGGTTGAAAATCTCAATGGCTTCATGTGGATGTGTAATGCCCCGCCAAACGCTAACACAAATCTGAGGTTCAACATTGAAGCTTGGACAGTTTCCTCCGTTTATGTTAGCGTTCCACGGAACTCAAGACAAAGAAAACCGATAACCAACAGATCTTGCATATGACAATGAACCAAAATATACAAAGTGTGGAAGACAATAAACTGCGAATGTCGTAGAATTTGATCAGAGTTGCAGAAAAGAAGGAAATATATAGGATTACAAAAAATTTCTCACTCTAACATAGACCTAGCACTCTGCCCCAAAAAGAATATATACCGCTCCTAGGACGAACGAACTCCTAGTAGAAGTAGTCATGATGCTCACCGGGTAACGAACTATGATCGTCGATGTGACCCACCAGGTAGTCCTCGCTAAACGGCTTTACGACTGCCTCTCCAACTGCAGACTCTGAAACTAAAAAAAAATAGAAAGTAAAGGGTGAGTAACAATGGTTACCTAGTAGGTCCACAAACAACCCCTACTAATAGCCTCACCAAACATGTACGAATAAACATACTAGAACATTTCAATATATGCAAGTTTCACAATCAAAACTACAGTTGACTGGTATGTATATCTAGGGATGAACAACGAAAAAATTTTAAAGATTCACTTGGCATCAATCATCAGTACTCACTATACATTTTTATTTTGTTATACAACTATGATTTATCACATTGAATTAACAAGCATGCTTTACAGTTTATAATTCAAAATATATAACAGATACATAATATAAGTTGGTGGAGTAGTGGAATTAGAGAGTTGGGATTCAAGACTGGATTGCTCCTAGTCGGGACATGATTGTACAACATGAATCTGGCTTTTAGTTCATGATTTTGTGGTCGATCGCTGCTCTTACCACACTGGTGACCATTTATCCGGCTTAGGTAGGCCGTTTGACGTGAGCGTAAGCAATGGATTTCTTTTCGATGTGTCTAAACGTTCGACTACTACTAGATTGTTAGTAATCACTGACTAATCATCTTCGTCTATGCCTATCAGGCGTGCATGTGATTCCAAAAATAACACTCCACTCATATACGACCACCTTTACAATACACGTTCACTGGTAAAAATAAGAAAGGAATGGACCCGAATTCCAATTGTGACTCTATTCTCATACGCGTCATGGTGGTCCCTACCGTACATCCCTCTGGATGATGTGATGCATTATCCCTTCAGGCATTCACAGAATCTTTAACAACTCACAAAATAGCTACATATATATTTTACTTTTCATTTAAAACAAAAGAGAAATTAAAAGAACAGGGTTGAGAATGGATATCCAGTTCTTACCATGCAACGGTGGCCACCCGGCCTAAAATAAACAACAGTACTCGGGGCCTCTACGCCAATATAAATTTAAATAAACATGCAACCCTTTCATTAATAACCTAGATATCCTTTCACCAACCTACATACAACATACAATATAAAATGTAGACATCACCCATCGGTGTGATTCTGACATTTTACCGATTCATCCATTTTCCATTCTACCGTGTTTTTACTTCTCGACTTTCCAAATCAAATATTTCTTTTTCAAACTTACAAATACATTTTGATCATCGATCGACAAACTATCCAATTGTCATTAAAATGGGATCCTAATAGGTATGCAAAAGCAAACTGCCAAAACTGAAAAAGTTGATGAAAATTTGGCTAAGTGTCGGAAATTCGATTATTTCAAAGTTGTCAAAATTGAAAATGGGTTTTTGTAAATGAAGACCCTTGACAACATGATAAGGATCATGTAATTTTGTAACCTAATTCAAAGTAATGCGAAAGATATCATGCGAATAATTGAAACATTTCCGTCGTGATGAAATTTTTTTTTTTTTTATTTCGTTTGAAGGAGTTACGGGGGGTCATAAGTAGTCGTTTTGACATGTTAAAAGCATGAGGAATCCAAAAAGAATATCAAAAAAAATTTTTGGGCACTTTTTAGTTTTCACGGTAGCACCGTGAATAGTGCATGGTAGCTTACGGCGGCACCGTGAATAGTACACGGTGGCTCACGGTAGCACCGTCAGAACGCTGAAAGCTTCGATTTTTTTTCAATTTATTTCATCATTTCTTCGAGTTTTTCACTCGTTTTCGATTCTAATAACCCTCCCTCGAATTAACTATTCAAACTACGATAAAACACATCAAACATAATGATTTTTATCATGAATTTGAAGTAACTTAAGCGACATTCTATAAATTTAAAATATATACAAGTTTTGAAACATCCCTAAATGCAATTTTTTGAAATCTATGACTATAATAGAGTTGAGAGTCCTCTACTTAATTTTTGATTGTCAATGGTGATGAACCAACAAAATGATCAATGTTCAGCGGCTCGAAATTCCGAAAGTGGTTGAAATCGGGTGCCAATGGTCGAGTTGATTTCAAAACCCTCTTTGAAAGTGTTCTTCCCCTTTTCAATGACGATGGAAAACTCTCCCTTGGTTTTGATGAGACTCTTAGTAGATATAGATGAACCTACTTGCTGATTTTTGTGAGAGAACAAGAGAAAGAAAGAAAAATGAAGGTTAAACAGGTTGAGGGTGTGGAGTTCTTCGATGCCGACGACTTTCTCTCCTTCTCTGATGATCAACTCGGACTCGCTTGTAATAAATCTTGATGGGAAGGGTTGAAACCCTAGGTTTGGAGAATGGGTTGTTTCTTTATGAGTTGGAGAGGAGAAAGTGAATAAAAGAATGAGTTGATTCTTTTTATAATAAAAACTGAGGGCATTTTTGTATTTTTCCTCCATTTACATTTTCGACAAAATCTTGACTATTCGAACTCGAAAATTGACATATGAGTACTCCAATTTGAATAATTTTTCGTTGCGGACCTCATGCTATAGTTAAATTTTCCTGATTCTTCCTTTATCAAAAATTCATTATTTTGGATCCCACTTAACACGAAAATCGAGGATTTTATAATTTTCTCATCCGAACTCGAATTTGAACATTCTTACAGGCTAAAGTATATATTTCGATCATTTTAAACCTAATGGTGAAGTCAAAATTTGTTAAAAATGAACGGACTAAAATTCGAGTATTCTACCCTAAGTCTTTCTTTTAGAATTTTATCGAAATTCATAATTAGACTTCCTCGAGATACAAATAAAAAACTCAGGGTGTTACATTCTCCCCCCTAATAAAAATTTTGTCCTCGAAATTGAAATCATACCTTATTCTTGGAATAGTTCTGGATACTTTGCCTACATTTCCACCTATTTTTACCACGTGGCTTCTTCTACGTTATGGTGCCTCCACAATACCTTGACTAAAGGGATAGATTTTGATCTGAGTTGTTTTACTCTCCTCTCTAGTATCTATACTGCACCTTCCTCGTAGGATGCGTCTTCATCTACCTCTAAATTCTGCAAGTCGACCACGTATGAAGGGTCTGGTAAGTATTTCTTCAGCATAGACACGTGGAACACATTGTGAACTTGCTCAAGTTGTGGGGGTAGAATCAATCGATACGCCACTTGACCTATCCACTCAACTATCTCGAAGGGTCCTACAAATCGCGGTTTTAATTTGCCCTTCATGCCAAATCTGGAGGTCCCACTCCAAGGCGATAGCTTCAAGAACACTTGATCCCCAACTTGAAATTTCAAAGGTCTACGCTGCTTGTCTGCATAGCTTTTTAATCTACTCTGAGCAGTTTTTAGTTTGTCTCGAATAATGTGTACTGTCTCAGTAGTTTCCTCAACAATCTCGGGCCCCAATACCATGGCATCTCCTATTTCTACCCAACATATCGATGATCGATACGACCTGCCGTATAAAGTCTCAAATGGTGCTATATCGATACTAGCTTGGAAGTTGTAATTATAGGAGAATTTTACCAACGGTAAGTGATGCTTCCAACTCCCTCCAAAATCCAAAACACATACCCGCAACATGTCCTCCAAAATCTAAATTACTCGCTCAGACTGTCCATCAGATTGTGGGTGGAATGTTGTACTGAAGTTCAACTGAGTACCCATTGCTTTGTACAGACTCTCCCAGAATCAGGAAGTAAATCTGGGATCCCTGTCTGACACGATAGAAACTGGCACTCCATGTAGTCATATTATCTCGACTATGTATATTTGGCTCAGTCTATCGACACTGAATGAGACTAGGATTGGGATAAAATGCGCTGATTTCGTCAGTCGATCCACAATCACCCATATGGCATTCGACCCTTCATTAGCTCTCGGTAACCCTACTACAAAGTCCATGGTTACATGCTTCCATTTCCATTCCGCTATGGGTAATGGTTGGAGTAAGCCTGTTGGGTTGCGGTGTTCTGCCTTGACTTGTTGGTAAGTTAGGCATCTACCTACATATTCTACAATTATCTTTTTCATACCCAGAAACCAAAAATTTCTTCGCAAGTCTTTATACATTTTTGTACCTCCTAGGTGTATCGAATATCGAGAACGGTGTGCCTCACCCAGTATGTTGGGCCTCAATTATGAGTCCTTTGGTATCCACATCCTGCCTCGAAATCTGATAACCTCATCTGATCCTATCGACCAATCTAAGTCGATCAGGTCCCTAACTCTCAGTTCATATTCTCTTACATCTTCATCTACTTGCTGGACTTCTTTAATACGTGTTATCAACTCGTTTTCAATCCTCAATGTACCCAAGTAGATGTGTGGTCTGTACGTTTCCCTCGGAGTCTTGAATACTGTTTCTATGGCTTACTCATGCAACTGCCATTCTTTCATCATCATGTGAGCTACAGTGTTTCTACTCAATGCATCGGCAACCACATTGGCTTTCCCCAGGTGATACTCAAGGGTAAAGTCGTAGTCCTTAAGGTATTCTATCCAACGTCGCTGCCTCATATTTAATTCCCGTTGCGAGAATATGTACTTGAGACTCTTATGATCGGAGAATACTTCAAACTTTTCTCCGTATAGGTAGTGTCTCCAAATACGTAATGCAAACACTATAGTGGCTAACTCAAGATCATGGACGGGATAATTCTTCTCATGATTTTTCAACTTCCTCAATGCGTATGCTACTACCTTCCCACACTGCATCAATACAGCTCCTAAACCAATCCTAGAAGCATCTGTAAATATTGTAAGACTTTCACCCAGAGTTGGTGATACTAAAACTGGAGCGGTTGTCAACCTTTTCTTCAATTCTTGTAATGCAGTCTCTCATTTGTCATCCCATTCGAATCGGACGTTTTTCTGCGTCAGTCTCGTCAACGGTGCTACAAGAGTGGAGAATCCCTTAATAAACCTTCTATAGTAGCTGGTCATCCCAAGAAAACTCCTAATATCGGTCACTGTCTTCGGTTGTTTCCACATCAGCACGACTTCAACCTTAGAAGGGTCTACTGTTATCCCTTCATTAGACACCACGTGTCCTAGGAACTTTACCTTCTGGACTCAGAATTCACACTTGCTAAACTTGGCATATAGCTTATGTTCTCGTAGAATCTAGAGTGTGATTCTAAGGTGTCTCTCGGGGTCCTCCCTCGACTTAGAGTAGATTTGGATGTCATCTATGAACACAATGACAACCTTGTCGAGGTGCTCCCAAAACACCCGGTACATCAGATCCATGAATGCTGCCGGTGCATTCGTCAAAATCGAAAGGCATCACTAGATATTCAAAGTGCCCTAGCCTAGTCCGAAATGTAGTCTTCAGAATATCCGCCTCCCGGATCCTCAATTGGTGGTACGAAGATCGCAAATCAATCTTAGAGAAGTATTGGGCACCCTGTAATTGGTCAAATAAATCATCGATGTGCGGAAGGGGGTACTTATTTTTTACGGTCACTTGATTTAACCTCCGATAGTCAATACATAATCGGAGTGACCCATCCTTCTTCTTGACAAACAAAATCGGTGCTCCCAGGGTGAGGAACTCGACCGAATAAATCCCAAGTCAGTAAGCTCATCAATCTACGCTTTCAACTCTCAAGTTTCTTCAGGGGGCATTCCTATATGGTGCGATGGAGATAGGCCCTGTGCCTGGTACCAAATCGATAGAAAACTCTATCTCACGACTTGGAGGCAAACCTGGTAATTCGCCTAGAAAAACATCCCCAAATTCCTTGACTACCTCTACCATATCCGGTGATGTCTCTAGCTCCACTGTGCTCAAAGTTCTCAACTGGTTGTATATAGGACCGTCTCTTCTATATCTGGATCCTCAAACCTTGACTTTCGGATATCCTGGTCTTCTAAAGACTACTAACCTCACGAAACAATCCACGTGGGCATGGTTCTGCACTAGCCAATCCATCCCCAATATGACATCAAAGTCACAACTATCTAATGTCATAAGGTGGTACTCATCTCTTGGTCCTCTATCCTAATTATACAGTTTCGACACAATTTTTGGGCTATTGTTGGTCTCCCAACGATGTGGATAGTTTCATTACTCGGTCCATGTCAGAAATCTCAAAGTCTAACAACTATGCAATCTCGGTGGAAATATATGATCTCGAAGAACCGGTATCGAACAAAACTCGAATCTTAACATTGGAAATCAAAATTGTACCTTCTAGTACCTCGTCTGAAACTAGTATCTCTCCTGAGTCAGATGATACACCCTGCCCTAGGGTCTAGGAATCACCCCTGATTATGGTTGTGATGAAGGGCAGTTCCTCCTGATATATCCCGTCTGCCCGCACCCAAAGCATGCCAAAGGTCCCGTCTGTATAGGTCTCTATGAGGCGGGTGGTCTCGGAATCTGTCTGGTTGGTCCCCTTGGCCCTGCTGGCCTCACTGGAACCCCAACTGGTCCATAACTCTACTGCGTAGAAGCTCGATGTTGTGGATATGTAGGTCCAGAAGCACTCAATCTCGAAAGCATCAGCCTCTTGGTCGGATCGGCTCTGGGAGGAAAAGAAGTCTGGGGTCGACTGGCCTGTCCCCTCGAAGTCTGTAGCTCCATCTCCTCTCGCTCAACCCTCTGAACTCGGCTCACTGTGTCTCGATAGCTAGTGGTCTCAATCACTAACATCCTGGCCCTTAGGTAGGGGTTGTAGTCCTTTGAAAAATCTACGACCTTCTGCAGGTCAGTCGGAATGAGGTCGGATGCATATCGTGATAATCTGGTAAATCTCAGCTCGTAATCTGTAACGGATAGATTACCTTCGATCAAACCTGAAAATTCTGGATGCTTGATCTCTCGGGCCGTCTCAGATATGAATCTATCAAGGAACATCCTCTCAAAATTGACCCACTCGAAGGGTCCCTCTCCCAAAACATTCCTCTAGGAACACCACCAATAGCTGGCATCCCCGTCAAACTAAAAGGCAGCCACCGGTACCCACTGGTCTCTCGGGCACTGCATGGTGCTCAGAATCTCTCGGGTCCTCTACCTCTGCCTCTGTCTCGTCCGCTCATCTCGTTTCTGTTCATCAATAACAAAGCATTTATTATCGTTAGGCTAAAGTCGTTCTTATGAAATAATTAATGAATATCCCAAGGTAGGAATAGAGTAATGAACACCATTTTCATTACTAACTGAAATACCCTAGAATCATATCTTAGTCCTACTAGGCTCTATGGACTTTAGACACGAAAAAGCTTGTAATCCCAATATGGAACTACTAATGAGCTCTGATGCCATCTGTAACGCCCCGTCAAACGCTAACACAAATCCTGAGGTTGAACCTTGAAGCTTGGACAGTTTCCTCCATTTATGTTTGCGTTCCACGGAACTCAAGACAAAGAAAATCAATAACCAACAGATCCTGCATATGACAATGAACCAAAATATACAAAGTATGAAAGACAGTAAACTGCGAATATCGTAGAATTTGATCAGAGTTGCGCAAAAGAAGGAAATATACAGGATTACAAAAAATTTCTCACTCTAACATAGACCTAGCACTCGGCCCCAAAAATAATATATACCACTCCTAGGACGAACGAACACTCCTAGTAGAAGTAGTCATGGTGCTCACCGGGTAACGGAATCTGATCGTCGATGTGACCCACTAGGTAGTCCTCGCTAGACTGCCTCTCCAATTGCAGACTTTGAAACTAAACAAAATAGGAAGTAAGGGTAAGTAACAATGATTGCCCAGTTGGTCCACAAACAATCCCTACTAATAGCCTCACCTAACATGTACGAATAAACATACTGGAACATTTCAATATATGTAAGTTTCACTATCAAAACTACGGTTGACTAGTACGTATAGCTAGGGATGAGCAACTAAATAATTTTAAATATTCACTTCGCATCAATCATCAGTAGTCACTATACATTTTTATTTTGTTATACAACTATGATTTATCACATTGAATTAACAAGCATGCTTTGCAGTTTGTAATTCAAAATATACAACAGACACATAATACAAGTTGGTGGAGTAGTGGAATCAGAGAGTTGTGATTCACAACTGGATCGTTCCTAGTCGGGACATGATTGTACAACATAAATCTGGCTTTTAGTTCCTGATTTTGTGGTTGGTCGCTGCTCTTACCACACTAGTGACCATTTATCCGGCTCAGGCAGGCCGTTTGACATGAGCGTAAGCAATGGGTCTCTTTTCGATGTGTCGGAACGTTCGACTACTACTAGATTGTTAGTGATCACTGACTAATCATCTTCGTCTATGCCTATCAGGCGTGCATGTGATTCCCAAAATAACACTCCACTCGTATACGACCACATTTACAATACACGTTCACTGGTAAAGATAAGAAAGGAATGGACCCGGATTCCAATTGTGACTCCATTCTCATACACGTCCCATACCACGTATGAGCTTGGTGGTCCTTACCGTACATACCAAGATAGTACATCCCTCCTGATGATGTGACGCACTATCCCTTTAGGCATTCACAGACCCTTTAATAGCTCACAAAATAGCTAAATATATATTTTACTTCTCATTTAAAATAAAAGTGAAATTAAAATAACAGGTCTGAGAATGGATATCCAGTTCCTACCATGCAACTGTGCCCACCTGGCCTAAAATAAATAACAGTACTCGGATAACCTAGATATCCTTTTACCAACTTACATACAACATACAATGTTAAATGCAGACATCACCCCTCGGTGTGATTCTGACATTTTACCGATTCATCTCTTTCCCATTCTACCGTGTTTTTACTTCTCGATTTTTCAAATCAAATATTTCTCTTTCAAACTTACAAATACATTTTGATCATTCGATCGAAAAACTATCTAATTTTCATTAAAACGGGATCCCAATAGGTATGTGAAGGCAAACTACCAAAATTAGAAAAGTTGATGAAAATTTGGTTAAGTGTCGGAAACTTGATTTTTTCAAAGTTGTCGAATTGAAAACCGGTTTTTGTAAATGAAGACCCTTGACAACATGAGAATGGTCATGTAATTTTGTAACCTAATTTAAAGTAATGCGAAAGATATCACGTGAATACTTGAAACATTCCCGTTGTAATGAAATTTTATTTATTTTTTTCCTGCTTCATTTGATGGAGTTACGAGGGCCATAAAAGTCGTTTTGGCATGTTAAAAGCATGAGGAATCCAAAAAAAATATCAAAAAATAATTTTCGAGCACATTTTGATTTTCACGGTAGCACCGTGAATAGTGCACGGTGGCATCGTCAGAACGCTGAAAGCTTTGATTTCTTTTCATCATTTCTTCGAGTTTTTCACTCGTTTTCTATTCTAATAATTCACCCATGGATTAACTATTCAAACTACGATAAAACACATCAAAAATAATGATTTCTATCATGAATTTGAAGTAACTTAAGCGACATTCTATAAATTTAAAACATATATAAGTTTCGAAACTTCCTAAATGCAATTTTCTGAAATCTACGACTACTAATAAGATTTGAGAGTCCCCTACTTGGTATGTGATTGCCAATTATGATGAACCAACACAAATGGTCAATGTTCGATGGCTCGAAGTTCCGATAGTAGTTGAACTCAGGTGCTAATGGTCGAGTTGATTTCAAAACCCTCTTGAAAGTGTTCTTCCCTTTTCAATGACAATGGACAACTCTCCCTTAGTTTTGATGAGACTCTTAGAAGATATAGATGAACCTACTTGTTGACTTTTTTGAGAGAACAAGAGAAAGAAAGGAAAATGAAGGTTAAAAGGGTTGAGGGTGTGGAGTTCATCAATGTCGACGACTTTCTTTCCTTCACTGATGATCAAATCGGACTCGCTTGCGATAGATTTTGATGGGAATGATTGAAACCCTAGGTTTGGAGAATGGGCTGATTCTTTGTGAGTTAGAGAGGAGAAAGTTAATAAAAGAATGAGTTGATTCTTTTTATAATAAAAGCTGAGGGCATTTTTGTATTTTTCCTTCGTTTACATTTTCGACAAAATCTTGACTATTCGAATTCAAAAATTGACATATGAGTACTCCATTTCAAATAATTTTTTGTTACAGACCTCATAGTATAGTTAAATTTTTCTGATTCTTCCTTTATCAACAATTCACTATTTTGGGTCCCACTTAACACGAAATTCAAGGATTTTATAACTTCCTCATCCGAACTCGAATTTAAACGTTCTTACAGGCTAAAGTATATATTTCGATCATTTTAAACCTAATGGTGAAGTCAAAATTCATTAAAAATGAACGAACTAAAATTCGAGTATTCTACCCTAAGTCTTTCTTTTAGAATTTTATCGAAATTCACAGTAAGATTTCCTCGAGATACAAATAAAAAACTTGAGGTGTTACAGGATGGATATTGTGAACCACAAAAGATCATGACCATCAAAAATTTAATTTTACTGGAAACAAATGCAATTTAGAATTATAAAACAACACTTTTTGACTTAGGTGGAAAGTTTTCCTTTGAATGTGTTTATCGTGTTTAACTTTAGTATGATCCTTGTATATTTTTGCATTATCATAGGTATCATTTCGTAGCTTTTCCAACTCAGTAAGTTGGAGTTTCTTATGTTCACATGTCTTTGCAAGGTCAAAGTTAAGGTGTTTCACTGCACAATAAGCTTTGTGTTCGAGCTTTACTGGGAGGTGACAAGCTTTACTGAAAATCAACCGATATGGGGACATGGCAATCGAGGTTTTGTAAACAGTTTTGTAGACCTACAATGCATTGTTCCAACATAAAGACCAGTATTTCCTTGAAGGTTTCTTAAGAATGAGGTTAATTTTCTGATTGAAAATTTTCACTTGCCCACTTATTTGTGGGTGATATGGAAAGGCTACTTTGTAAGTTATTACGTATTTACACATCAGAGCTTCAAAAACCATATTACAAAAATTTTACCACCATCACTAATTATAATGCGAAGTGTACCAAATCGAGTAAACACATTGATTTTGCGAAATTGAACAACAACCTTGTGGTCGTTAGTTCGGCATGTTGTGGCTTCCACCCATTTTAACAAATAGTCTACAGCAACTAGAATGTACTAGAAACCGTGGGAGATGGGGAAGGGATCCATAAAATTAATGCCTTATACATAAAAAATTTCAAAAATTAAAATTGGTCATTGGGGCATCTCATTTCTTCTGTTAATCCTACCTAAACGTTGACATCTATCGTAAGATTTAGCAAAGAAGTGAATATCATGGAAAATGGTGGGCTAGTAAAAACTACATTGTAATATCTTTGTGACTATCTTTTTGCCACCAAAATGCCCTTCATAAGCATGATTGTAACAGAACTTGGGAATACTTTTTTGATCTCTATCAAGAATACACCGTCTAATTATTTGGTTTTGGCAGTACTTGAATAAGTATGGATCATTCCATAAAAATCATTTTGACTTGGTGAAAAACCACATCCTTTCTTGTTTGGTCCAAAAGACGGGTGTTTGCTCTATCACTAGGTAATTGACAATTTTAGCATACCAAGGTGTGTAAAGGTTGGAGATTAGCATGAGCTGTTCATCTAAAAAATTCTCAAAGATAGGTGGGAAGTCTGTACTGAACTCAACTACTAACCTAGACAGGTGGTCCGCAAATATATTATCGTATCCTTTCTTGTCTCGAATTTTGAGATCAAATTCTTGAAGCAAAAGGATCCTTTAGATTAATTGTATTTTAACACCCTTTTTAACAAGAAAGTATTTCAATGCAACGTGGTCTATGAAAATCACAACCTTGGATCCAATAAGGTAAGATCAAAATTTGTCAAGTGTGAAAACTTTTGCTAGTAGTTCTTTTTTAATGGTTGAGTAGTTGAGTTGGGCATCATTGAGTGTTTTGTTCGCATACTGAATGATACAGGAGAGTTTGTTAATTCTCTGTCCCAAAACAACACCTATAGGGCAATCGAATGCATCACACATCACCTCAAAGGGAAGATCCCAATTGGGTGGTTGGATGATAGGTGTTGAAGTCAACTAAGTTTTGAATTTCTTAAAAGTTTCTAAACAGAGTTTGGATAGATCAAACGTTGCTTCTTTGGTAAGTAAATCACACAATGGTTTGGAGATTTTTTCAAAATCCTTAATAAAACGTCGGTAAACTCTTGCATTTGATCATTTTTGGTAAAGTATATCAGTAATAAAATCAATTTTTGCCTTATCTACCTTTATTCCTTTGTGGGAGATAATATGTCCTAAAACAATTTCGAAAGTTACCATGAAGTGACACTTCTCCCAATTAAGAACTAGATTCTTCTCTCGGCAGCTAGCTAAGATTTTTTGAAGGTGACTTAAACAATTTTCAAAGCAAACCCAAATACAAAAAAGTCATCCACGAAGACCTTGTAGACACCCCAATTTGCACGAACCCGTTAGGAAGATCCAAATTTCTTTGAATTGATTTCGATTTAACACTCAAGCTCTTTGACAGACCCACATTACCACTTGGCATCATTATTCATGCATACATGCATATATACATCATGTCATATAGTTTGCATGCTCAACCTTGTCCCTAACCCATAACCATTCTCCATTCACCACTCCATCACCCATACCATAACCAAGGTCCATTTCCTCCTCCAACCTAACCCAAGTCCAAAACCCAAGTCCATATCCTAAATCCAAAGCCAAGTCCATTCTAAATCCAAAACCCAAGTCCATATCCTAAATCCAAAGTCAAGTCCATTCTAAGCCCAAACCCAAATCCATATCCTAACCCAAACCCAAGCCCACTCCAAGTCCATTCTCTCACCCCTTCACAAGATGACACATGTTGATACCTTATAAGCCCCCAATACCCAATGCATCATCTAATTGGAGGGTCAACTTTCCTTGTGTGAAAACTCAAGAATGCCCTTCTCAAAAAGTTTAATCAAACCAAAAAAGTTATTTGGTCTTTGGTAATAGTCCATAAAGGTGAGAGAACTTCCCATTATGCCCTCAAAAGGTGGGAATCTTCAAGTACATACATGGAGTTCTCCCATTGGTCCATTTCAAAAATACACTTCCACCCTTGCTTTATGAGTTATTTACAAATGAACCAAGGGCTACTTTTCACCTACCACTTCACCTTTACACATGTTATTCTCCCATTCACCCTCCCAAAAGTACTTTTGTTATCCCATTGATCTATTTCAAAAATACACTTCCACCCTTGCTTTATGAGTTATTTACAAATGAACCAAGGTCTACTTTTTACCTACCACTCCACCTTTACACATGTCACTCCCTTATTCACCCTCCCAAAAGTGTTTTTGTTATCTCACCTCTATTTACTAAAAAACCAAGGACCAAAGAATGCTTTTAGGGTTTCTTCACAAATGTCATCTTTACCCCCATACAAATGAAAAATCCAAAAAGAAATAACCTAAACCTTATGTCCATTCTCATTATTTTTAGGGTTGGACCACTTTATCCCCAAAAGTTCTCCAAAAACTCTATAAATACCATCATTTTCTAAAGAATAGTTCATGCTCTCAAGCCCCCATCTTTCAACCTAAGACTCTACCAAAATTTCTACTCATCTCTCATCTCTCAACCTTCAACTCTTAAGTTCATTCAAGACCTTCAAGGGGACAAGGTGGGATAATAGTTGTTATTTATTTTCTTTTAACTTGCATCTTCTTCTTCTATCCATTTTTTTTCTTTTTAAAAACCTTTAGGATGTAATGGAGAACCCTCCTTCATCCCGAGTAGATTGAACCTCAACCTTGGGCATGGAATGCTTAAGGCGGTTTGGTCGAAAGGATGGAGGTTGAAGTCCTTTTTGACCCCTTCTCATATCATGCATCATAATGTACACTGTGCACACACATCATACATGTTTGACCATGATGAAGAATTGTGTAGCTCTCTTGATGGGGCTAAAACACTAAGTTTCTAGCTAAGCATGCATACATTAAGGTTATGGATCTAAGGGAATTCCATCCATGTAGTTTCTCTAAAATCCTAAATCAACATCTCAACTCATGCAAAAGTGTGTTGACTCCATAAAATATCCCCTCCATAGGATATTTCTTATGTTAACACTAACATCAAATCTTCTTTCAAAGAGGTACATATTCACTAAGTGCACACACCCACCCAATGCATTTCATGCAATTTTGTTATGTTAATCTTTCCAAAAAGTGGCCAAATCTCAAGGTAACCACCTTAGGTGGAGAGAATGGGGTGCTTAACACCTTCTCCATTCTCTAACCGAATGCCCTTACTTAGATCTTAGGTAGACCATACCTTTTCCATAATTGAGAGTCACTACAATGGCATAAAAAAATTATTTTCAAAAGAATCAATTCGGGTGCCCATTCACACCCATTTCCAAAAGAGAATGGTGGCGACTCCAAACAACGCAGCATTGAGGTTCAAGGATGAACATTCTCATGTCTACAACTTAGCGACTCTACTGGGGATGTTGCGGGTTCAAACCATGACCATTTGGCCATTTTTACAAAAAAGAATAAAATTCAATATGTGTTTACTAACATTGTTGTTGTTTGTGTCTTGTTTGAAACTTTGCTTTCTTTTCTTGAGGAATGGTTGTAATATATTCTTTAACATTTTGTGGGTTGAATGCTTGTAAGGGGGGGTTGATACTTATTGTTTTTAAAAAATGCACTTGTGCACCTACGTTTACATAACCCATTACAGAAACCTCCTTTACTTATAAAAGTTTAAAACCCGGATGCCTAGTAGTTTCACGACTCGAGATCGTTTATTTCGGGTACGGGGACGAACACATCCAACCTAATCACCAACTTAAGACGTGTGTATTTCGGTATGCATCGAGGTTTAAAGAATGGGTAACCGTGAAGCCACCTATAGCCACATGCATTAAATACGGTTAGAGGCTTAGGACACAATTTTGAAAAGATGATTTATCAACCCCCTCATTATTGTAATTTTACCCATTGAAGGAGGCAATATTGTAAATTTCATTTTGAAACCCATGAAGGCAACATTGTATAGAATTTAGGATTTTCTATTTTCATACTCTCCCCTAGGTAAAAGGGGAGCATCTTCATTTTCAAGTTTACTCATCTTGCTTTGTATAAAGAAAAAAAAATTCGGCCTAAGAACAAGAACAGTGAACAATGTACTCACAACCAGTGAGCATAGTGTCAATGACCGAAACGGATAAGTATAAACTATACCTATCCGTTTTATAAGCAAGGATAGGTATAATTTACACATATCCGTTTTTAAAAAACGGATAGGTATAAATTATGCATATCCGTTTTTGAAAAATAATCCAAATTTTTTTTTTTTGCTCATTTTATTCTTTACATCAGTCCTGACAACTTTTCTCTTGGACTTTATTTTTCTTTTGAGTTTTAAGACTTCAAAATGATCGATTGGATAATTTTTATCGTTAGGTTTAGGGCCCACCCCTCATCACTTAGTGTTTGATCCAAACGGAGTTCACCTACACTCTACCTATCGATATTGATCTCGACCCAACATGGCACACTATCAACCTTACCCATAACCACCTTGAATTGGGTCCACGACCTGTATCCACACCAAAATGGGTCCACGACCCATATTCGTGTCCAAATGGGTCTACAACCCATATCCATTCTCAAATGGGTCCACGACCCATACCCACTTCAAACTGGGTCTACGACCTATATCTACTCTCAAATGGGCCCACGACCCATATCCTTTTCAAATGGGCCCACTTCCAAATGGGTTCACAACTTATACCCACTTCCAACTGGGTCTACGACCCATATCTACTCTCAAATGGGCCCACGACCCATATTTTAGCTTCAAATGGGCCCACGCCAAAGCGGGTCCACGACCCATATCCATATCCAATTGGGTCCACGACCCATACCCACTTCAAAAATGGGTCCACGACCCATATCCGTTCAAATGCGTCCACAACCCATATCCATTCCAATTGGGTCCACGACCCATATCCGTTCAAATGGGTCCACGACCCATATCCATTTCGAATTGGGTCTACGACCCATATCTAATCCAACCCAGGTCCATCGACCCGTATCCAATATGAATTGAGTCTACAAGCCATATCCATTTTCGAATCGATCTATAATCCATATTCAACCCAAAGTAGGTTCATCTTCCAATTTCAACCCAAAATATGATCCATCAAAATCAACGACCTTTTTGGCTAATTCAAATAAATCCGATCGTTTTCTAACAAGTTAAAAAAAAAAATTTACAAACCCCAGCTTTGTGTCGATAAACCTCCGGCTTCGTGCTGACAAACCTTCGGCTCTGTGCTGACAAACCTCCAGTTCCGTACTAACAAAGCCCAGCTCTGTACTCACAAGCCTCCGACTTCGCGCTAACAAACATTGGGCTCCGTGCCGGTAAATCCCCAGCTCCGTGTTGACAAACCCCAGCTCCGTGCTGATGAACCTTCGACTTTGTGCTGATAAACCCCTGCTCCATGCTGATGAACCTTCTGCTCCGTGCTGATAAACCTTCGGCTTCATGCCGATAAACTTCCGGCTCCGTGCTGATGAACCTTCAGCTCCGTGCTGATGAACCTTCGGCTCCGTGCTGACAAATCCTTGGCTCCGTGTTGACAAATCTTCAGTTCCGTGCTAATAAACCCCAGTTCTGTGCTGATCAATATCTGGCTCCGTGCCAACGAACCCCAGCTCCGTACTGACAAAAAAATTCAACCTCAACCAAATTCAATGCTTTCTTAGTGCAACTTTACCATTTAATCCAATATGACCTAAAAAATTATCATGCATCTTCATTGTGTAAACAATATATTAATGCCTAACCTTTTGTCCACAAGTGGCCAAACGACCCAGAAAGAAGTACTTGCCACCTAACAATCCTCCATATTTTCTGTGCTCGCAACCAATTATGAGTACCTCAGAGCAACCTCAACAGTCGGCAATAGAAGCCATAACAGATCTCACTTCGAAGCTAGATATAGTAGTAAAGGCGTTGGAAAAACATGATAAGATTCTGGACTTACTAATGACAAATCCGAGTATTATTCAAGCTGTTCAGCATCAAACCTCAGGCTCAAATCAGGCTACACTGGAACAACACCAACAATTACCACCACAGTTACAGAATATTCTACCTCCCATGGCTCTAACTAATCAAGGGCCACCAATCCACATTCATTGCAACCCTTAGCAACAAGATGTAGTTCAAGAAAAAGAAGGTGAATTTAGAGTAACTGAGGTAAGAAGTACCACAGAGGAAAAATTAGCAAACAAGTTAGAAGCAGTTGAGGAGGAGATCCGAAGAATGAAAGAAAAGGATTCTACAAGTGGAATGAGGTTCAGAGATCTTTGCCTCTACCCAAATGTACCATTACCACTGAAATTCAAGTGTCCTGACTTCGAAAAGTATAACGGCATTGGATGCCCTCTATCCCACTTGAAACTCTACTATGGTTCTATGTGCCAATTTGGTGATGACGACAGGTTGTTGGTTCAGCTTTTTCAAAGGAGTTTAACAGGGGCGGCCCTCTCATGGTTTTCTCAGTTAGATCATTCACGGATTAAGAGCTGGCAAGACCTGGCTACAATTTTCTCGAAAAAATACAGATTCAATACGGACATGGGATTGGATAGAAATGACATGGCAAAAATGACACGAAAACCGAAAGAAAGTGTGAAAGAGTATGCGCAAAGGTGGCGGGAATCAGCCTCCAAAGTAAAACCACCCATGACTGAACAAGAGATGAACACCATATTCATCTCAACTTTGGGCCATTCATTCTATACCCATCTAGTGGGTCATACAACTGCAAGCTTCTCATCATTGGTCCAAGTGGCGGATCGAGTTGAGGACGGTATTCGGTCAGGTCTGATCTACGACTTGTCCAGTCTAGGGGCGCCAGCAAGGGGGTCCACTCAACGAAAATCGGTGATCTTGAACAAGAAGAAAGAAGAAGCACAAGTTAACAATGTACAACATGTTCGACCTTTCTTTATCTCAATACCAAACCAGAGGCCGCTAGCACCTCAGGTCCCCTTCAAGGTTAACCCACCCCAAGGTGCTCCTATTCCACAAGCATTTCAGTTCAGACAAAATTTAGTATTTGGGCAAAACCCACAATTTGCACAGAATCATCAAATCGAGCAGCGCAGACCCAACAGGGTCCTCAAGTCTTCACCCGCTTGCCTATGACTCTGTCAGAACTACTCTTGGCATTACTCAGGGAAGAATATCTTACTAAAAGACAGTCAAACCCAAAGACGATAAAGGGACCAGGGTATAATCCCAATCAATTCTGTGAGTTCCATATGGATGCACCGGAGCATGCCACCGACCAATGTTGGCAACTCAAGCACCAAGTTCAAAATCTAATCGACAGGAAAATGATCATCTTGGATGGTCCGGCAACCCAAGCACCTCAGCAGAATATCAATCAGAACCCACTACCGACTCATAATAGGGGAGGCAGTGGGTCGACAGTCAATGCCATAGAGAGGGATGAACCAAGCTTCAACCCTTCAGTTTTGATAGCACCAATTGGCTCCAAGGTTAGAGTCAATCTGAGGAAAGAACCAATATCATCAAGCATCAATGCATTGCCACCAGATACAACCAACCAATCATCATCCCAACTTCCAATCAATTTGGCCAATCTTACCATTCACTCCAACTTCCAAACCTCAAATCCTTCACGACCACCTTTCATCATACCTTACACAGTACCAACTTCAAGCTCTTCCTCTCAGCCACCTCTCATTATACCTTGTACCACACCAACTTCAGACCCTCCTTCTCGACCACCTCTTATCATATCCTGCGCTGCACCGACCCCTCAAACTTCAAGCTTCTCCTCCCAACCACCCCTCATCCTATCTTATATTAATCCACAAATCCCAAATATCACTACACTAACCGTCAAACCCAATCTACCACCTCTCGTCCTTCATCTAAAATCAGACCCTCAACCCATGACCATCAGGTTCCCCAAATTATTTCCATATCGCTCAAATCAAATCGTCCCATGGAGTTATGAGACGATGATTGTGACATCCGCAGGGGTTGAGAAGCCGAAAGAGGCCATAGTAACGGACATTGGTCATATGACCAGATCAGGAAGATGCTACAAAATACTGGAAAAGAAATAGAAGAAGCAGAACGAAAAGCACGAAAGAAGGAAAGAAAAGAGAAAAAGAAAATTTGTAGAAGAGGAACAAGTACTACAAGGGGAACTAAAGAGGAAGAAGAGCAAAGTAACTAACAAGGAGGCAGCTGAGCTCCTCAAACTTATTCGAAAGAGTGAGTACAATGTAGTAAAACAGTTGAACAAGATGCCAACTCAGATCAGTATATTTGATCTGCTATTAAACTCAGAGCATCATCGGGAAGCATTACTCAAAATCCTTAGTAGTGCACATGTACCTGAGACCACCTCGCCAGAAGAGTTGGAAAAGATAGTAGGTCAGATCATGACCCCCAATCCGATCGTCTTCACCGAGGATGAATTTATCAACGAGGGGTGTGGACACATTGAACCATTGCACATTATGGTAATGTGCAAAGGTATGATGGTAGCAAGGGTACTAATCGACAATGGTTCGACTCTTAATGTCTGTCCTCTACAAATTTTGCACAAGTTAAACGCAGATTTATCTTACCTCAGGCCAATTAGAAGGACTGTAAAGGCTTTTGATAGTAGAAAAACTGAGTTATTAGAAGAACTGGATCTCCTAGTCACTATTGGATCATGCACGTTTGAAGTAACGTTTGAAATCCTAGACATACCCTCAACATTCAATCTCCTTCTAGGAAGACTCTAGATCCATACCACATGGGCAGTCCCTTCTTCCTTACACCAGCGAGTCAAATTCATCATGGGACAAAGGGTGATATCGGTCATCGCAGAAAATCTCATACAAGTCGATCGATCGTTGGATGTGCCTTATATAGATGTAGAGATAACCGAAGATAAAGAGGGGTTTCACGTTTTCCAGTTCACATCTATCAATCATATCCCAAGAGGAAAAGAGAAGACAAGGGCAAAGTTGTCAAAAACAAATCTGATGATCGAACGAGTGATGAAGAAGACGGGATATCGTTCGAGACAAGAGTTAGGGCCTAAAGGAAAAGGCAGGGCCACTTTGATCAGCACGTAAAAACACACTCCCTACATTGGTCTCGAATTCAAACCTACGAGGAAAGACATCTCTGATATGAATGATAAAAAGAGAGAGCTTCGACTTGCACGAAGATAAAATCGAGAGCCTAATATATGGAACTTGGGCAAAGTACCACACATCAGCATCAGCTTCCCACAGTCCTTGAAGAGGCCAGAGGACTTATCAAAACTACCACCTACAAGTCACATAGGAGAACCAAGTGTTGTAAGTATCGAGCCCATTCAAACGCAAGAAGACTCATTCGTTGAGTCCCCGCATTCCTTTACAGATGGCATGGACATCTTGTTCGGAGGGGATTCCGAATGGGGTCAGAAGGAAGAAGAAAGAGAGCCCGCCAAGGCGGAAGTCGCAATGTGCGAAGAAGAAAGATCACTATTCCCCTTTCAAATCGATTGGGGATTTGTCATGATTCCACCTACCCTACAAGTACCCAGACTTGACGACAGTCAACCGGAGGTGATGGTCATATCTGAACCATCAAGGGAGCCACTTGCCCGACCCATCTACCCTGTAGAGGATGGAAAATTTTCAAGAATTGGAAAAAATACCCAATCACTTATGAGGCCGCCATGGGGTCCAGAATCCCTACGGCCTCCAAAAAAAAATGCCATCAGCAAAATCTCATCGGCCCGAGTACCATAATGAGCCCTCGTCCTTGGGACAAGGCTGTTTTGGGGGCTCACCTTCGTCGCTAATGAATTTGCATGATTTTTCTTCATCTTTTTTCAGGCATACGGTAGTCCACAAAATCCAAAAAAATAAAAAATCTTTCAAAATTCAAAAAAATAAAAAATCTTTCAAAATTCAAAAAAATCAAAAACTCTCCAAACTTCAAAAAAATCAAATATTTTCAAGAATTGAAAAAAATCAAAAATCTTCAAAACACCTAAGGTTTCCAAAGAATTTCCTCGGTTGAATGAATCTTGTGACAGAATAGAGTATGAAAGAGATGAATACGACTTTAACCTCGAGCTCGACTTTGATCTCATGGGGATTGAAGAAAAGTTAGAGGAAGAGGTTAAATATCCTCCAAAAGAAATCAAAGAACTCATAGAACGTCACGAGAAGGGTGTTCAACCAAATATAGAGGATACAAACTCAGTGAACCTAAGCACCGAAGATGACCCACAGATCATTAAAATTAGAGTCCTATTAACGATTAAGAAGAAAGAGGAGATGACAAAGTTCTTACAACAATACCAAGATGTCTTCACATGGTCCTACCAAGACATGCCCGATTTAGACATAGATCTAGTCGTTCACAAGTTACCTATCAAAGCGGGAAGAAAGTCGATCAAGCAGAAATTACGAAGGTTGAAACTAGAGTGGACACTTAAGGTCAAGGATGAAGTAATAAAGCAGTTTCAAGCAGGGTTTCTCGCAGTATCCACTTACCCTGAGTGGCTCGCTAATGTCGTTCCTGTACCAAAAAAAGACGGAAAGGTACGCATGTGTGTAGACTATCATGATCTGAACAGAGCCAGTCCTAAAGATGACTTTCCATTACCACACATCGACACCTTGGTCAATAATACAGCAGGGCCTGGTATGTTCTCCTTCATGGATGGCTTCTCGGGTTACAATCAGATAAAAATGTTTGAAAAAGATCAAGAGAAGTCTGCATTCATTACACCTTGGGGTACCTTTCACTATAAGGTTATGCCATTTGGTCTCAAGAACGCTGGGGCAACTTACCAACGAGCCATGACTGCCTTATTTCATGACATGATTCACAAAGAGATAGAAGTATACGTGGACAACATGATAGTTAAATCCAATCTCGACGAGGATCATCTGGTAAACTTGAAGAAACTGTTTGATCGACTAAGGAAATACAGTTTAAAACTTAATCCGGCAAAGTGTGTAGTTGGGGCCACGTCAGGAAAGCTATTGGGGTTCATTATCAGTAGAAGAGGCATTGAAATTGATCCAGCTAAAATGAAGTACATCATAAACATGGAGCCACCCAAATCAGATAAAAAGTTCAGGGGATTCCTAGGGAGAATTCAGTACATTAGTCGGTTCATCGCACAACTAACTCCGATCTGTGAGCCAGTATTCAAACTACTGAAGAAAAATGAGCCGAAAGAATGGAATGAAGACTGTCAAGAAGCTTTCGACAAGATTAAGAGATACTTGCTTAATCCACCAGTCTTAGTTCCGCCTACACCAGGTCGACCTCTACTGATGTATCTTTCCGTGCAAGAAAACTCTATGGGTTGTGTACTGGGGTAACATGATGAAACATGTCAAAAAGAGCAAGCCATCTATTACCTTAGCAAGAAGTTCACAAGTTACGAAGCAAACTATTCAACCCTCGAAAATACATGTTGTGCCTGGACATCACAACGATTACGCCACTACTTGCTTAATTATTCGACTATGTTTATTACTCGAATGGATCCTTTGAAGTATCTCTTTGAGAAGTCAGCACTCACAGGACGCACTACGAAATGGCAACTGCTATTATCTGAGTTTGATATCACCTATGTCACTCAAAAAGCCATTAAGGGATAAGTTATTGCTGACCACTTGGCGGAACACCCTCTGCTCGACTATGAGCCACTAAGGAAAAATTTTCCTGATGAAGCCATTTTATTTGCTGAAGCCGAGAGCGATGATGAAGAATCTAGTTGAAAAATGTACTTCGATGGAGCATTAAACCAAAAGGGAAACGGAATTGAGGCAGTCTTGGTTAAGCCAAACGGAATGCATATCCCCATTGCAGTCAGATTAAGGTTTCAGTGTTCGAACAACGAAGCCGAGTACGAAGCATGCATTGTGGGGTTGAAAGCAGCGATCGACCTCGAAGTGGATGAAATAGATGTATTTGGAGACTCAAGTCTGGTAGTCTACCAGACAACGGGAGAATGGAAGACCCGAGAGCAGAGACTGGTTCCGTATCACAAGTATCTCAAGGAGCTTAGCTCAAATTTTGTCCGGATCTCATTTACTTATATGCCGAGAGCTAAGAACCAATTTGCAGACGCGTTGGCTACTCTGGCCTCAATGGTCAGCATCTCCGAAGATACCATAGTCGACCCTCTTGAGATTGGTATTCAAGACGAGCCTGCGTATTGCTTACCTGTGGGGGTCGAAGAACCTGAGGAAAAACCATGGTATGCAGACATCAAAGCATTCTTAGAGGATCGAACTTTTCCATCTGATGCCACAACGACGAACCGAAAGACTATTCATAGATTGGCAGGACAGTTCTTCTTGAGTAGCGGAGTCTTGTACAAAAAGTCGCATCATGAGGTCCTCCTCAGGTGTGTAACACAGACAGAAGCTCAACGCTTAATCGAAACTGTACACGGTGGGGTCTATGGAGCTCACATGAATGGACATATGCTCGCGAAGAAGATAATGAGAATGTGTTACTACTGGATGACTATGGAGAGCGACGGGTACCAACATGTTCGAAAGTGTAATTTGTGTCAAATCTATGCCAACAAAATGAATGCACCACCTTCAGAATTGCACAATATGACTTCTCCTTGGCCCTTCTCACTCTGGGGCATGGATGTCATCGGGCAGATCAATCCTCAAGCTTCCAATGGGCATCACTTCATCTTAGTCGCCATCGACTACTTTACGAAATGGGTAGAAGCAGCATCTTATGCCAATGTTACAAGGGGCAATGTCTTGAAGTTTGTGAAGAACAACATCATATGTTGGTACGGCCTCCCAAGCGAGATAGTAACCGATAACGCCAAAAATCTCAAGAACAAAGACATGTCTAAGATATGCAAAGATTTTCAGATCACCCATCACAACTCAGTCATTTACAGACCAAAGATGAATGGAGCAGTTGAAGCCGCTAACAAAAACATCAAGAAAATCATCGAGAAAATGGCCATTACTTACAAGGATTGGCACGAAATGTTACCATTCGCTCTACATGCTTATCGAATGTCAATCCGAACTTCGATTAGGGCAACGCCTTACTCACTGGTCTAGGAATGGAAGCAGTCTTGCCCGTTGAGGTCGAGATTCTCTCCCTTCGGATATTAAAAGAAGTTGAATTGGATGAGGCAGAATGGGTCTAAGCCCGATTCGATAAGTTGAACTTAATAGAGGAGAAACAACTTTCAGCAATCTGTCATGGGTAAACTTATCAACGGAGAATAGCACGAGCTTATAACAAGAAGGTTCGACCTAGGGAATTCTCGCCAAGAGATCTTGTTTTAAAGAAGATTTTGTCAATACAAGAAGATGCGAGAGGAAAGTTTCATCTGAATTACGATGGGCCATTCGTCTTCTAAAAGGTACTGTCTAGAGGGGCGCTAATCCTTACAGAGATAGATGGGGTAATCTTTCCACAACCGATCAACGCTGATACCGTAAAAAAATATTACGCCTAAAGTCGTTCCTTGAAATGAAGAGAGGCCATCTTTCTACTACCTGAGCAATTATCTACCCTTAGTTAACCTTTTTTGAGCCATCACATTCATTTCTTAACCTAGGACCGGGGCAAGTCACCACCATAAAAAAAAATCATCAAAAGTCAAAACAAAAATATCAAAGTATACTCCTGGCCCGCATGAGGATAAACTATGAACGGCTAAAAGTACAAAAAAATCAAAAAAATCAAAAATCTCGAATACTTGGTCTCAAGCTTGACCCAAATCTCCCTCTTAAACGATTCATGAGATGCTGGGAGGAGACATAGATCATACTTCCAAAAAAAAAATAGACAAACCCGATGTCCATTCTATCCCTCAATAAATCCAAATTCAACCTTTCTTATCCTTCTGCAACCATAGTCTAATCCTATGTTTCGTCCTATTTAAAATCTTCTCAGATCAGGAAATGATTTAAGGCAACTCAATCACGGTGGAAGCATGTCATGAGAAATATTATCAAGTGTAGTCGATCTTACCACTTAAATCGGATTTCAAGCCACCAAAATCGTTGGAAGACCCGAGAGGGGAGGTCAAATCGAATATTTGAAAAAAAAAGAGTGACTCAAAGTGTAGAGTCATCGATCTCGAAGCTCAACTTGAGTCACCGCACCATGAAAATCGTCGGAAGAACTCGAGAGGGGAGTCCAGATCTGTTACTCAAGAAAGAGTGCCACTAGAAGAGTAGAGTGTTCAATCTCGCAGCTTAACTTGAGTCACCAAGCCACAAGGGGCACAGAGAAATCAATGAGGTATGCAAAGTGAAAATCTATAAAGTAAGCATAGACTGAAAGGGCATGATGAAAATCCGTAAGGGCACTGTGAGAAAAAAGATCAGTCTATGGCAAGATCAAAACCACGGGCACGATGAAAACCCAAAAATGGCTTCGATGCACAAAAATGTGGAAATCAGGTCTGGTGAAAATCGTAACTTGCGCCAGGGGCAAAAATGAAAAAAAAAAGAAAAAATTAGAAAAAAAATTACTAACAAAAAAAAAAAAAACAATTCCTGGCCCGCAAGAGTATAAACTGTGAATGGCAAAAATCTCGAAGTCCTCAATGTTCCAATAGATACAACTAAGATAACTCAGTCAAAATTCTCAGCCTCGGGGATGACTCTAAAGAGGCTAAGGATTAGCTGACACTTGTATCCTGGGCATTTGGCAAAGGCACCATGATCGTTAACTTTCAGAGTTTTCAAACACAGTCTGTCACAGATTATTCGACAAAGGAAATCTTTTAAAACCTAAAAAAAAATAAATGCATCGTCAAATTACTATTTTCGGCCTATGACGAAGAATCTAGGACTTTTCTTAAAATCAAGAGTTTTCGAAAGTAGTAGATATATCTGAGGCCACTACGTAAAAAACCTATTTCATTCATTTAAAAAGTGTTACATCGTTCTTGTTGGAAGTAGGGTACAAGAAGGAACAACAGGCAATGAACAACTCATACACTCCTGAAAGAAGCGTAATAGGCATCAAGTCTATCCTCTAGGGCTTTGATCTGAGCAGCTTGGTCAATGATGATTCTCTCCGCATCAGAGGCATGACGACTCACTAAGTATTCAACATCATATCAGTATGCAACCTCGAAGCAAGGCACTCTCTCAAATCAGTGATTTCATCTCGGAGCATGGGTACCTCACCTCTAGGATTCAGAACTTCGAGCTCGGATGATAATTGAGCAATCTCAGCTTGCATATCCCTTTCAGACTTGAGCCAAATAGCTCGGATACGACGATGATTTGCTTGAATCTTTTCTAACCAGTCACGATAATAAAAAAAAATGGGAGGCGCTAAGACGTGCGCGGGGCACAGTTGGTACTGCTACTTGGTCGAAAGTAAGTTCTCGAATCCAATGAATGTAAGTCGAAAAAAAGTGGCTTGCATAGACGGGATGATCCAAAACTTCTACTCAAGACCATTCTTTCACCAATCAACTCAAAATTGTAATGGAAGAATATGACAAAGGGCCAACCAACTCACTGAAGTCCTCAGGAATGAATATGCCTTGGTCATACCCAAATTGATGAAGAACACGAAGGGAAAAATACTGGGTGGCCCTGTGCAGGCCTATCAAAACAAGGAAACGAGCCCCATCAAAAGCTATCACAAGGGAACCCTTCGGTTGGAAAGCCCCAATCCACCTAACAGCCTCGTCTCTAAGATTACACAAAAAGAATGCCATCCTTCTTTCCCACCAGGAAACATGGGAAGCTCTCGTCTCGCCATCATGCATACCAAATCAGCATTCACACAAAAGGGACGATGAATCACTTCCGTGGAGGACATATGATCCATGAACCAAAGCTACAAGAAAAGGGAGTATTCTAATCGTACAATTTTAAAATGTGAAAGATAGATAACTAAATAACCCAATTTACCTGCAAGATAGGGGCACATCTACGAAATGTTCGGTCTTTTTTAGTCGAACAAGCGGTAAGAGATCGAAACATCTCGCCTAAAAGCATAGGGGCCACTCGGCGCCCTTGACGGATCTGTTGTGTCACACTAATGAGGGAGAGGTCCACGAATTCGCCTTCTCCCGGAAATAGCAATTGACCAACCACTACAAGGGTCAAAACTTTAAATCGGAGCAACAATTTGTCATTTTCCAAAAGACGCTCAAGGAGAAAAGACTTGGATATTCTCAACAAAGTTGACTCACCATCCGTGTTTTTTAAATATTTCTTGCTAATCCCTAAGAAATCTGATGCCTCCCCCTTGTATCCCTCTCTAAGGGGTGGAACCACCACCATACCCGAAAAAGAAAGACCCAAAATCACCTCGATCTCTTCTATAGTAGTGGTCATTTCATGTTCACCAAAGCAAAACAAGTTAAGGTCGGGAACCTAGCATCCCATCATGGCCTCAATGAGACCCCATTGGAAAGGGAACATAGGCAAGGAAAGAGTGAATCCTAACTTGTTAGAATCCCATTGGAGTTTGTCTTCGTGAGACATAGATTCCAACCATTGTCTCAAATAAGAATCTACTATAGCATATCTTTTTAGATGTGGGAGAGTGGGATCCACCTCTATGAGACTTGGAAAGGAGATCTTAAGGGAAGAGAAAGCTAGACAAGCTTGTTGTTGCAGATTCGTGGGCTCCACAGTCAATCCCAACAGGGAAGAAGACAAAATCATGAACCTAGGGCATAAGGAGTGTTTAAAGGGAGCACTGGTCCGTCTTTGTTAAACGGTTAGGAGGAAAGATGACCAATCCGTTTTTATTAAACGGATTCAACATTGTTTGACCAATCCGTTTTTATTAAACGGATTAAACATTGTTTGACCATTCCGTTTTAACCCAAGCCAGACATCCCCGAATCTGTCTCAGAAGCTAATGGTACACCCTCGGGATGCGCTCGTAATCGCCCAGTTGAATCAAGGAAAAATGTGTCGAATGCCAACGGAGGATCAGAATCGAGACCTATCTCTGAGACACCAGCAACAGGGACAGAAGGCTCGACGAAAGTAGAATCCTAAGAAACAAGTCTTGATCAGACACCGAAAGCAACAGACAGCAGTAAGAAACTGAAATAATCTTACCCCGATGAGGAGTAGGAGGACGAGCCGATGTACTCGCACCATCTCGACGACGATAATAATCTTGAAACATCCATAAGAAATGAACCATGTTAAGGGCAGGATATGAAAAGTACTAGTAAAGCAACGAGTAATATGAAGAAAGGTATACCATCTTCGCTTGCATCCGTGACTCCCTCATAGCCACCTCCAACTCCAGCTCATGTATACGATCGGCCTGCTCCTGGATATGGATGGCCTGCTCTCGGACAAAAGCAGCCTGAGACTCGGCCTCTGACTGCGTAGCCCGCCATCGATTATCCATCTCAACGGCCCGACCCGCCTAGGCCTCAATAATGTCATAACCCGCACGTAGTCGACGCAGATCATCAGCCTGAAACAAAGACATGCCATAAGAGTACGATCAGAAAGTAATTCTCGATAAACAATGACCGTACAAGAAACAACAAGACGAGTACCGTATCAGCATGCTCTCGAATCAGGATACCTCCGATCTCTATCACTCCAACACGGACAGACACAGCAGGCATCAGACAGCTGATCGAAACCTCTCGGAACCAGGCACGATAATCACCATCAATCACAAGGCCAGCAATATCCGTACCTCCCACCTGAACAGCATATTCCTCGAAGGCCATAATCAATGACATCGGCGAAGGTGGAGCAATGGGGATATGCAGGGTACGATCATGCTAAAAATACAGGCGCTCCCCAAGGTAGTAGGTATATCGAAGGTCTCCAATAAAACAAGGATAGAGCTGTCTCAATAGATCACGCCTATAGGCATTCCGCACTTCTCGCTGCCTGCTAACAGTGCGAGGCAGGTCCCTAAGTGTCACAGAGAACACCTGTGGAAGGAAAACATCAAATCATAGGTACCAAAAGAATATGGAGGGACTAAGATAATGTAGACTTACATCCTCAAGACGACTGTGATCAATGTGGGCCCGAGCACTATGAGGGCTGCTCCGAATGGCCCGTGCATCCCTAGTCGCCCAAAAGGCACCAAGAGGATAGCCATCATCAGGATGGCGCTAAGTAGGAAGATAAAAGGGGAAGTGCACATGCAGAAACAACTGAAATGGAAATTCGAAACAATAAGGTTAGCATGCTAAGGAGAAATATAGAGCGATGAACGAACAACAAGAAGCTAGCATACCTCAATGAAATGCCAAAAAAATCGAGTGGAGATCCCGCCACCTCGAGGAGCCGTGATGCCTTCGACAACTCGATCAATGCCTCTGATAATGGTCCCGTAGATGAGACTACCCCAGTCAAGGTCTCCAATATGGTCAATATCGCGCATAGTGGACATGAAGATAGTAGAAACGGTGGAATCATCCTCTAGAAAAAAGTAACTCCCCAACAGGAGAAGAAAAAAATACGGAAGATGACATCAAAGTCGTGGTCGCCGAAGTGAGCAACACTCTCCCGATGCAGGGGTGGACGCTACCCGTCCCCCTCAACAAGAAGCAGTCCCATGAGGATCTCCGTGCTGATACGACCCTGTTTCCCTACCATTCAGGCAGGGACTGCCTAAGGCCAAGCAGGGCCCTCATATCGTCAATAGACTGGGCCTCCAATATAACAGGGTCACCCTCTATGGCAATACCGGTAATAGCGACAAAATCAAATGGACGAATGCTGATCTCAACCTCTGGCATATGGAAAGTATGTGTCGACAGAAACCATCGCTCCATCATTGCAAGGAAAAGAGGACGATCAGCTCGAAAAGGAGGAATACGCAAGAAGTGATCAAACCCCACTATGGCGAATTGTATCCGAATATCATCAGAAAAATGGGCAGTAGTATCAAAAAACGCATGCCAACGGCCCCTGAAGCTAGCCCCTGGGTAAGGGGTAGGACGTCCATCCATACATACATAGACAAGTGTTGACCCAATCCATGCAGAAGTGACGTATCATGCACCCGATCACTAGCCTCCGTAGGGATCTCAGTACGAAGGCCACCTCTACCTCTACCACCAGCCCTACCCCGGGAACCCCTACCTCGATCGGCAGACCCCAGCTCTGAAGCACTCACATCCATATCCTCTTCGGTGGCAGTATCACTACCCGATGAAGAATCAACAACATCACTAGATGAAGGATCAGGCATCTACCGAAGATAAGACGACCTCCTAGCCGGTGTTAGGCTAGAACCCAAGGCAAATCGGGACCTAGAAGACGGCCTGACACCCTCCTCCTCATCCGAAGAAGGGGCAACAACTCTGCTCTTCCGCGGTCTCCCCATCTACAGAAGCATAAGGCACCTAATGATCACGACGGACGAAATCGAGGAAATGCCGAAAAATCAAATAGCCACATCTATCCTGTACCTGATCCCTTGACCAACCTAAACCTTTCAAGTCTGGGTTTACCAACCAAAATCCCTGACCTTAAGTCTAAGTTTGACCCCAACCTCAAAAACCCAATGGACCTAGCCAATGTCTATCCAACTTGGACCCATGACTCAATGACAACCTAACTTACCACAGGCCTATCCAAACCTACGTCCCAATCTAGTAACCCATCTCAAAACCACTACCCGAATTTGCATGAACCAACGACCCTAGTCCCTCCTAATTCTCAAGTGCCCTCTACAAATGCCCGCAACAAGCCAGTTATCCCACTACCTAGTCTATCGTATCATCCAGGCCAACCCACTATCCAATACCAGTTCTCAAACCCAATCCAACCTCCCTCACCAATACCTACACCCCATCATACCCCTCCGCTCCACCCGAAAAATCGAAGTAATCCCACAAATGGACCAAGGTCATAATTCACACATGATCAAAATTCGCAATGGACTTAATGGATTCAAATTACACGATTTAATTCATAATTCACAAATTGAAATCCAAAAGTGGATGGGGTTGAATAATTCACACATGACAAAAGAAAATTCAAGGAGAGATTGGGTGAATTCAAATTGAGAAATTACTCTATATTTAAGGCCATATAACAAAGCGGAATTAAAGGAACATTCATGCACAATCAAAGTAAGAAATTAAATGAGTAATGGCCAGAAGAGGTACCTCGAGTCGATTGTATGCAAATCCACACCTACTCAAGCTCAAAATCAAACCTCAGCTTTTGCCCGTCCAACAAAGCTCCGTCCAATCATGAGAACGAGAAAATGATCCCAATCTACGCTTGAATACTTCGGCCAAGAACACCCAATCTCTAGAAATAATAAAGATAACGAGAAAATCAAAGGAGGAAGGAAGAGAGGGAGGAGAAGCTAGAACACCAAGTGGAGAAGACGAAATGAGAGGTCACGCGGGTCTTGACGATTTTGAAATGAGTAATGGTTCGTTTTTATGAAACGGATAAAAATAAATTTGCGTCATCCGTTTTTATAAAACGAATAAGAATTAAAGTAATGAAATCCGTTTTATCAAAACGGATAGTATAAATTTCGGTATATCCATTTCTAGAAAATAGATTAGAGAATCAAAAAATCAAAAAAGAAAAACAATAAATCAAAAAATCAAAAAATGAAATAAAAATAATAATAATAATAAAAAAACAAAAAAATAAAAAATAAAAAATAATAATAATAATATAAAAATCCAAAAGGGGGAGTTTCAAAGCTCGGAATCAATGAGGGTAAAAGAGGAATATTTCAAAATTGCATGGTTTACAACATGAATCATTTTTCAAAACTCATCAAAAATCAATCCAAGAGTTCAAATGCTCCGTGCCACGAAGTCAAAGGTTTCAAAAAGGCTAACCATGTCAGACCCCGTGCTTGGGTAGCCACATCTTACAAACATCTTCAATCCATCCGACGGTTTTAATCAAAATGCAATAAATTACTTCTGATTCGTGCAAATAAAGGGTCTAATTTATTCTTTACAGTTCTTTTCAAGCAACTCATACAAAGAGGGACAACTGTAGACACCCCAATTTGCATGAACCCGTTAGGAATATCCAAATTTCCTCGAATTGATTCCGATTTAGAACTCAAGCTCTTTGACGGACCCACAATCCACTTGGCATCATTATTCATGCATACATGCATACATACATCATGTCATATAGTTTGTATACTCAACCTTGTCCCTAACCCATAACCATTCTCCATTCACCGCTTCATCACCCATACCATAACCAAGGTCCATTTCCTCCTCCAACCTAACCCAAGTCCATATCTTAAATCCAAAGCAAGTCCATTCTAAGCCCAAACCCAAGTCCATATCCTAACCCAAACCCAAGCCTAACACAAAGCCCACTCCAAGTCCATTATCTCACCTCTTCATAAGATGACACATATTGATACCTCATAAGCCCCCAATACCCAATGCATCATCTAATTGGAAGGTCAACTTTCATTTTGTGAAAACTCAAGAATACCCTTCTCAAAAAGTTTAGTCAAACCAAAAAAGGTTATTTGGTCTTTTGTAATAGTCCATAAATGTGAGAGAACTTTCCATTATGCCCTCAAAAGGTGAGAATCTTCAAGTACATACATGACGCTCTCCCATTGGTCCATTTAAAAAATACACTTCCGCCCTTACTTTATGAGTTATTTACAAATGAACCAAGGTCTACTTTTTACCTACCACTCCACTTTTACACATGTCACTCCCTTATTCACTCTCCCAAAAGTATTTTTGTTATCTCACCTATATTTACTAAAAAACCAAGGACCAAAGAATACTTTTAGGGTTTCTTCACAAATGTCATCTTTACCCCTATACAAATGAAAAATTCAAAAAGAAATAACCTAAACCTTATGTCCATTCTCATTATTTTTAGGGTTGGACCACTTTATCCCCTAAAGTTCTCCAAAAACTCTATAAATACTATCATTTTCTAAAGAACAATTCATGCTCTCAAGCCCCCATCTTTCAACCTAAAACTCTACCAATTCGTTGGTTCTATGCCAGCCTCGCCAACTGCAGGCTTTGAAACTAAAAAAAATAGGAAGGAAAGGGTGAGTAACAATGGTTATCCAGTAGGAAAACAAATAATTTATACCAATAACCCCTCCTAACATGAACGAATAAGCATACTGAATTGTTTTAACAATACAAAGTTTTACAAAAGAAACTACAATAAAATGGTACATATAACCAGGGATGTGCAACTAAATATTTTAAAATTGACATTACATCAATCAACAGTACTTACTATACCATTTTCTTTATATACAAATCTAATTGATCAAATAGAAACATTAAACATGTATTTCATTTTATATATTGAAGTAAGACAACATATACATAATACACTATGGTGGAGTATTGGAATTAGAGAGTTGGAATTCACGACTGGATCGTGCCCAGTCGTGACATGATGTTACAATTCTCCTCTAACTTTTAGTTCCTAATTTTGTGGTTGGTCGCTGTACTTATCACGCTTGGTTGACCATTTATCCGGTTCAAACTAGTCGTTTGACATGACCGTAAGCAATGGGTTTCTTTGCGATGTGTTAGAACGTTCGACTACTATAGACTGTTAGTGATCACTGACTAATCATCTTCATCTATGCCTATCAGGCATCTATGTGATTCTCAAATATACATATCCTTCATATACGACCATCTTTACATTAAAAGTTCACTGGTAAAGATAGAGAGGAATAACCCGGATTCTAGTTGTAACTCCACTCTCATACACGTCCCATACCACATATGAGCTTGGTGGTCCTTACCATACATCCTAAGATAGTATACCACACCGGATGATATGATGTACTATCCCTTCAAGCATTAACAAACTCTTTAATAGTTCACAAAATAGCTACATATATATATATATATATATATATATATATATATATATATATATATATAATTTTCATTTAAAAATAAAAAAGAAATTAACAATACAAGGTTGAGAATGGGTATCCAGTTTCCTACCATGTAACTGTAGCCACCCGGTCTAAAATAAATAACAGAACAGAAAAGTAAACAGCACATCGCGCTAACAGAAAGTAAATAAACATGCAACCAGTAACATTATCATTGGATATCCGTTCACCAACCTACAAACAATACAACAATATAAAATGCAGACATCACCCCTCAGGTGTGACTGACATTTTATCGTTTCATACCCTTTTTATATTTTTTCGATTTTTATAGTTTTCAATATCTCAAACAAAATATCCACTTTCTGATATTTATCAATCAATTTGAGTTCATTGAATATTAAATCATTTTTCTAACTGTGAAATTCATTTTTATCAATAATATTGAAAAAATATAAAACTTAAATCAAAATGGAGTCTGAGCGCTGCACATGACCCAACTGACGAAAATAACACGTTGAAATATCTTACTCACGTATAATTTGTTATAAAATACAATTAAACATATCAAATATGCAAATTCTGGCATGAATTTGAAATAATCAACTGAATTTTATATTTTTAGAAACTCATCACAAAATTTTAATAAAATCCTAAATGCAATTTTCACAATCTATGATTACTAATAGAAATTAAGAGTTATTTACCATCTCTAGGCAATAGGATTGAAGTGCGTGCGCAAAAATCGAGATTGTAAACACCCAAATTTGAGCGGGTCCTCGACGCAAAAATACCCAAAAATAATAATAATAAAAGTTGCATCGGGCCCTCAAAGTCCAAACCCCCTAAAAGCCCTCTCTCGTTCCCTAAAAGGTCCAAACCTACTCACATGGCCCACCAACCCAAAACCATCTTTCTACCCCTAAACCCAACCTAACCTGAGCCCATTACCTAAAAACCCAAAATCATTATTCTATATTCCTAAACCCAATCCAATATAAACCCAACCTAACCTAAGCCCATTACCTAAAAACCCAAAATCATTATTCTATATTACTAAACCTAAGCCCAACTCATAACCTAAGCCCAATTCACTACCCAAATCCAATCTAACCCATCATCCACATCAAACCAATCACCAATTCAACACCAAAAGATGACACTTGTCATCACCCCCTTCCACCTCCCTCATCTAATCAACCAACCACATCACTTCTCTCCAAAAATCACCTCAACCCATACCCTACCCTAACCTAACCTATCCCCATTCTCTAACACCATCAACTACCAACATCACAACCCATACCCTACATACCCTAACCTATTCCCCATTCTCTAACACCTTCAACCACCCACATCACAACCCATATCTCCCATACATCAACCTATCACTTTTCCTTAAAATACTTCCACAAAACCACCTCAACTCATACCTCCCACCATCACCACCCATACCCTTCTCTCTAATCAACCAACCACCACATCAATTAACCAATCTCATCATCTCCCCATTTGTCACATGTCATCATCCCTTCAATTCACTCAAAATCCAACCAATCAACCTCTTACACTACCCATCCCCTCAAATCTAACACCTTACCTCTTCCATCAAACACCCAACACCTTACACTCCCATTCTCCCATCAACCATCTATCATCTCATCCCACCAAACACTCTACCCAAATGGATTTGGGTAAGATCCAAATCATTTGGGTTAAAATACAACCCATCTCCTTCATTACAAAACTACCCTCATTTCCATTTCAAATTTCATACCCTTTTTCTCTAAAACCCATGCCATTATCCATTATTCCAATCCTTCACCCCATTATACCCTTAAAATAACCCTCCAACTTTTATAAAAACCCCTCATTTTCCCTTCACAACAACTAATGAAAATTTGAAAAAACAAAACACTATCCTAATCTCAATCATCTACACTTAACTATCTCTCATCCTATACTCAATACTTCACTCTCAATTATCTAGAATTTTCAACTCAACTCAATTCTCTACACTCTCAAGCAAATCAAGATCAAGGCAAGGACATATCATTTGAAGATCAACTCAAGATCAAGGTGGGTTTGAAAAAGGAACACCCCCTCTAACTTCTCCCTTCTACTCACCCCATTCTCTATACATTTACACACACCACAATGATTTAAATCACCAAAGAGCCCCTTCTTCAATAAGGGTGCCCTCAATGATTTGAACCAATATCGAAAGCCCCTCACACTTGAGGGCACACATCGACTCTTTTCGATTTTACTTTTCTTTTTTCATTTTAAAAGATCGAATCCGAGGTTACCACCTATGGTGGATAGAGTATGGTGCCTAACACCTTCCCTACTCCATAAATGGGCCCCCTTACCTTGAATCAAAGGTTGGACCACGTGTTTATCCTACAAAAGTCATCAAACAAAAAAAAATATGATTTTTGAAAAATGTAATATCGGGTGACCATTCACACCCTTTCACCAAATTTGAATAGTGGCGACTCCAAAACACCCCAAAATGGAGGGATGTTTAAGAATGATGAAAATCCTATGTCCACAGCTTGGCGACTCCACTGGGGAGTACATACTAGTGGGTCCGACCCTCTTCTTTGATTCGGTTATTTTAAAAAATAAAATGTTTGTTTTTTTTTTTGTTTTGTTTTGTTTTTGTTTATCTACTAACGTTTGCTTTGTTTCTTTTTTTTATTTCATAAGTTTCATATGGGAATGGTTGTAATGTTTATTTACATATGGTTTTTGTTTTATTTTTATTTTGGACAAGGAATGTTAGGATGGATACATGTTTTTCAAAAAAATGCATACGCACATGCACATGCACATGCGATTCATACCCCTATGTATAAGCCACCCCCCTCCTCATTAAATTTCTAACCCCGGATGCCGGTACTCTCTAGCCTTCGAGACCGTTATTTTGGGTGGTAGGGAAGAGAACATCCACCCCATTCACCAACCTAAGACATACACACTTTGGTGTACATCGAGGTTGGAAGAATAGGTAGCCGAAAAACTACCTACAAATCGCATGCATCGAAGCGTAATTAATAGACAAAGGACACCAAGACTTTCAAAATTAATTTCGTATCCATCCCATGCTCATATGTGATGTAATTTTTTTTAAGCCCACGATGGCAAGTTGTATAAATGATAGGAGGTTCCCCCTTTTATGTGCTGTTTCATGTCCCTCTAGGTAAAGGGGGAAGTCCCTTTTTGTTCACATTTGCATCATCAAAAAAAAAGTGACATGTTTGTGGCCCAAGCCAAAAAACAGAGGCTATGTACCTCAAAATCAAGAAATTCTAGGTTAAAATGGGATGAGGACCAAAAACAGAGCAAGTTTGGAGAGCCAGAAAAGGTTCTGATCCGTGTTTGAAGCACGAACTCAAGAAAAAGGATCTGGTCCGTGTTTGAAGCACGAACTCAAGAAAATGGTAAAGTCCATGTTTGAAGCACGGACCAACAAAAAAAAAATTAATGTTCTGGTCCGTATTTGAAGCACGGACCAACAAAAAAAAATTAATGTTCTGGTTCGTATTTGAAGCACGGACCAACAAAAAATGTTATGTCCGTACTTGAAAAATAGAGCCCAAAAATTTTTTTTTGCTCATTTTGTTCCTTATGTCAATCTTGATAACTTTCGTTCTCGAAGTTTTTTTTATTTTGAGTTTTAAGAATTGAAAATGATCGAACGACTCACTTCACTTTTAAACTCAAGGTCTACCACTTAGAATTGATCCTGCTCATGATTGATGTCGCCAAATGTGACACGCTATCGATCTAAGTTATAATCAAACCCATTATCATCTTTTACTAAGTATCCATTTCAAAAACTAGGTTCATGACCCAGATCCACTTCAACTGGGTCCACGACCTAGATCCATGTTTATTGGGTCCCCAACCCAGATCTACTTCAACTGGGTTCATGACCCAGATCCATTTCAAAAGTCGACCCAGATCCACTTCAACTGGGTCCCCGACCCAGATCCATTCTAACTGGGTCCACGACCCAGATCCATTTCAAAATGGGTCCACAAACTAGATCCATTTGAACTAGGTCCACGACCCAAATCTATTTCAACTGGGTCCACGACCTAGATCCATGTCCATTTTAACTGGGTCCACGACCCAGATCCGTTTCAATGGGGTTTACAACTCATATCCATTTATTTAGGTCTAAGACCTAGATCCACTATAGACCAGATCCATATCAAATTTTGAACCAAGTCCATGATTCATCTATGATCTAACAAAGATAACAACCGATCAATTGATCAAATGCATTCAACTTTCTCGAAAAAAAAAAGATTTCGGAAAGCACCAATTGTAGTCCTTGATCAAAGTCGGTGCCTAGAAAGATCTTACCATGTTGATACGAGGGGGATAGACTACGTCTATTCAGGGAATAAGGTGATTTAAGTATGCCATTATGCGTCGCCTCTTCTTTGGAGATCTACCTGGCCGGCGATGATTTCAGAGAACTGAATTGAAGGCTACCAAAAACATGGGTTATTCCAACTCTATTTATCTCAAAAATTACTTTTTCAAAATATTTTCCCGACTCCGTGTCAATGCCAACCCTGTACTGATGAAACTACTTTTCAAAATATTTTATCGAGTCCGTGTCGATGCCAACTCAACGCTTATGAAATTTCTTTTTAAAATGTCTTACTGACTCCGTATCGATGCCAGCTCCGTGCTGATGTAACTTTTTTTCAAAATATTCTACTGACTCCGTGTCGATGCCAGTCACGTGCTGATGAAACTTCTTTTCAAAACGTTCTACCGACTCCGTGTCAATGCCAGCTCTGGCTGACATAATTATTTTTCAAAATGTTCTTCCAACTCCATATTGATGCCGACTCCATACTGATGCCAGCTTCGTGCTGATGTAATTATTTTCTTTCAAACGATCCAGCTCCGCGTTGATGAACTACGTTTTCAAGCTCACCTAACTAAATTTTCCTTTTGAGTACCATCCTTAATAATTATCGGATGTAATAAAACATCATGCATTTTCCTTTTGATAAGTAAGATAATAACACTTGGTCTTCTGTATCCACAGGTGGCCAAACGAAAAAAGTACAAACATCTTGAGAAGCCTTCATACTTTCTCCGATCATCTTCATCAACTATGAGTAACTCAGATGACCCACAGCCTGCTACAAATGAACTGGCCAAAGCTAATGCGATGATAGCAAAGTTAATAGAAACAACGAAAAGACAGGAACAAATGTTGATGGTCATTTTGAGTAGTACCAACTTTTTACAAGCCACCCAACATTAGGCATCTGGGTCGAACCCCGAGCAATCTCGACCGAATCAACAAACCAATCCACATCCTACTGTGCCAATATATCAGGGTCCTCCGCTTTATATACCACAGAATCAACCACCTCCGGTGGTGATCCCAGATGATGAGTGTGACTTTAGGGCTCCCGAAGCTAAGAGTGCTACCGACGACAAAATGGCCCGACAGATCAAATCCCTCCAAGAGGAAATACTACGGATGAAGGGCACAAATACTTTGGGGGGAACAAGATTCAGGGACTTGTGTTTCTATCCCAATGCATAGCTGCCAGCTAAGTTCAAATGCCCAGAATTCGAGAAATATAATGGCATTGGGTGTCCTCTGTCGCACCTCAAATTGTATTGTGGGTCAATGTGCCAATATGGTGAGGATGACAGACTACTGGTACAACTGTTCCAAAGAAGCCTAACAGGACCGGCCCTCAAGTGGTTCTCAGGATTGGACCATACACTCATCAAGAGCTGGCAGGACTTAACTGAAATGTTTTGACACAATTATCGGTTCAATACAGATGTGGGTCTGGATCGAAATGACATGGTTAAGATGACGAGGAAACACAAAGAAACAATGAAAGAGTATGCCTAGAGATGGCGAGAGTCCGCTTCACAAGTATGGCCTGCGAAGACTGAACAAGAGATGAACACTACGTTTATCTCAATAATAGGGCATGCCTTTTACATTTATCTGGTTGGACACACTACAGGAACCTTCTCAAATTTAGTTCAAGTAGCAGACCGGGTCGACGACGGGATCCGAACTAGTCTAATATTAGACTTTACAGTCCTGAGTGCAACAACGGGGACATCGGCATAGAAGAAATTAATGCCTTTTGTCAAAAAGAAAGAGGAAACCCAAGTCAATAATGTACAACCTAGCCAACCTCTCGTCATTCGGGCATCAGCTCAGCGGACACCGGCACCCCAGGCCCCTTAGGCGCCAGTACCTCGAGCTGTTTGGGCTTCAGCACCACAGAATTCCTTCCGGACAGTTCCTCTACAAGCACAGCCAGCACCGTTATATGGGCAGAACCAACAGGTACGACCTAACAGGGTAAATAGAGTGTTTACCAGGTTACCTATGACACTATCTGAGTTACTACCGATCTTGCTCAGGGGTGAATATCTCGCAAAATGTCCGCCAAATCCTGAGGCTACCAAGAGGCCAGGGTACAACCCCATTTTGTTCTGCGAATTTCATATAGGTGCACTGAGGCATTCTATAGATCAATGCTGGCAACTCAAACATCAGGTACAGAACTTAATTGATAAGAAGGCTCTCATACTAGATGGACCTGCCAACCCACTCCAACAACAGAACATCAATCAAAACCCCCTACCTACTCACAATGGATGAGGAAGTGGGCATAGGGTGAATGTCATTCATAGGGAACTCGATTTCAACCCATCTGTCTTGATAGCCCCTATTGGGTTCAAAATCAGGGTCCATTTAACTCGGGGATCAAAAGCACCAACAGTCAGCATAGTCAACTATTATACAACAAACTCATCCCAAAATTCACTACCACCACTCAGATTGGCCGACCTCACCATCTATCCCATTCATCAAAATACTGCTACCCGACATCCTCTTGTTATACCCTACACACTACCAAATTCTCAAGGATCAATCCGACCCCCTCTTCATATACCATACACTTCATCTTCACGTCCACCGCTCGTCATTCCATACACTCCATCAACTCCTCACATAACTCCTCCTACCACCGCTATATCCAAATCATCGCCACCACCCCTCATTCTCAATGTAAAATCTGATCCGCCTCCCATGATCATATACTTACCTAAACCATTCTCCTATAGCTCCGATCAGGCAGTTTCCTTAAGTTACGAGACCACCATCACCACAACCGTAGGGGTTGAGACCATGAAGAAAGCAATGGTGGCCGACATTGGGCATATGACGAAGGCAAGGAGGTGCCAAAAGTTGTCAACAAAAGGGGTAAGTACTAGGAAAGAGACTGAAGAAACAACGAAAGGGATAACAGATGAAGAGAAAATAAAAGTAAAAGGAAAGGGCAAAATGAGCGAGAGTGACCAGAAAAAAGATGAGGTGAAAGTGACAGGTAAAAAGGTTGAGATGAAAGTGACAGATAAGGAGGCTGCAGACTTCATTAAGCTCGTTTGCAAAAGTGAGCATAATATTGTGGACCAGCTAAATAAATAGCCAGCTCAAATCAGTATTCTAGGTCTGATGTAGAACTCAGAGGAACCTAGGAGGCATTACTGAGAGTTCTAGAAAAATCGCATGTATCTGCAACTACCTCACCGGTACAGTTGGAGCAAACTGTTGGCCAGATCATGGCTCCCAATCCCATTTTTTTTACTGAAAGTGAATTTGTACTTGAAGGACGGGGGCACATCGAGTCACTAAATATTATGGTCATGTGCAAGGACATGATGGTTGCCAGAATACTGATTGATAATGGCTCAGTGCTCAATGTCTATCCTCTTGAAATCTTTCGAAAGCTTAACGCTAATTGGTCACATGTCAAGCCCAACAACAAGGTTGTCTGAGGTCTTGACAGTTAAAGAAGGGATTCCCTAGGGGAAGTGGATCTACCTATCACAATAGGCCCATGTATGTTCGAAGTAACGTTTGAAGTCATAAAAATACCGATAACCTTCAACTTACTATTGGGCAAGCCATGGATCCATATTGTCGGGGCAATACCGTCTTCTCTACACCAAAGAGTCAAGTTTATCATGGGACAAAGGATGATATCTATGCTGACAGAAAATATTATCTCGATGGGGAGAGCTCCGGATGTGCCATTCATCGACATTGAGATGACAAAGGATAAGGCGATGTACCACTCCTATGAATTTGTTGTTGTCAATCATGTTGAGAAGGGGAAAGAAAAAGAAATAGCAGAGTTATCCAAGGTAAATCTAATAATTGGCCGGGTTTTGAAGAGAGTAGATTATCGACCCAGGCAAGGGTTGGGACCAAAAGGGAAAGGGAAAGCCACGCCAATTGAAGTAAAAAAGTACAATCCTTATTTTGGCCTGGGATTTAGGCCTATAAAAAAGGATATTGCAGAAATGATCGACAAGAATAAAGAACTTCGACTAGCGAGAAAGTAAAATCGGGAACCGAATGTTTGGAATCTGGGCAAAGTTCCTCACATTAGTGTCAGCTTCCCGAAATCTCATATTAGACCCGACAATTTATCAGAACCGTTGCCAACAAAATCGGTAAAAAAGTCAAAAGTGGTAAATTTCAAACCTGTGCACATTCATGAAGACTCAATTGTTGAGTCCCAGTCGTCTTTCGTAGAAGGCATTGATGTTTTATTCAATGGGGATTCCAATGAAAGTCTATTAGAGACCGCTCTAGAATCCACAAAAGGGGAAATCACTACCGATAAGGGAAAAGAATCACATTTCCCCACTGGCATTGACTAGGCATCAGTTGTCATCCCGCCGAGTTTGTGAGGGACTATGCCCCAACTTGACAACAACAAAGATCAATCGGAGATCATGGTCATCTCCGAACCACCAACCAAATCACCCAACAAATCACTTTCACATCTCATCCACCCCCTTAGAGAAGGGGAATTCTGAACAATTGGGAGGAATTTCCTATAACCCTTGAGGTTACCGTAGCCTAAAAAAACGTCGTTAGGCAACATCAGTTTGCCCGAGGATCATAACGAGCCCTCATCCTCGGGTAAAGACTCTTTTGAGGGCTTCCTATCTTTACTAATGCATGACTCCTCTTCTTATTTCAGGTGTCCGGAAAATATCTCTTAAAACTCAAAAAAATCAAAAATCAAAAAAATCAAAAAGTCTACAAAAAAAATTAAAAAGCTTTCAAAATCTCAAAAAAATAGATATATTCCAAAAATCAAAAAAAGAGTTTTCTTAGAATTTAAGGGATTTTATCTCAATCGAATGGACCTTTGGACAGAACAGAATATGAAAATGATGAGTATGACTTCGATCTCGAACTCGATTTCAATCTCATGGGAATCGAAGAATAGTCTGAGGACGAAGTGGAATACCCTCCTAAAGAAATCAAAAATCTTTTAGAACGACATGAAAAATGTGTTCAGCCAAACATTGAGGATACAGACTCAGTTAATCTCGGCACTGAAGATGACCCACGTGTTGTGAAAATCAGAGTCTTGTTAACCCCTCAGCAGAAAGAAGAAATGATTGAACTACTGCGTAACTATCAAGATGTCTTCGCCTGGTCCTACAAAGATATGCCCGGTTTGGACACGGATCTTGTTGTTCATAAGCTGTTGATCGCTCCTGGGAGCAAGTCGATCAATCAAAAGTTAAGAAGACTCAAGTCAGAATAGACACTCAAAGTCAAAGACGAAGTGATGAAACAGTTCTAAGCAGGATTTCTCGCAGTCTCCACGTACCCCGAATGGCTAGCCAATGTCGTTACGATACCAAAGAAGGATGGGAAAGTACGAATGTGTGTCGACTATCGAGAGTTGAACAAAGCCAATCCTAAGGACGATTTTCCACTACCTCACATCGATACTCTAGTCGATAGCACAGCGGGGCATGGTATGTTCTCATTCATGGATGGTTTCTCTGGGAAATCAAATAAAAATGGTAGAAGAAGACCAAGAGAAGACAACATTCATTACACCCTGAGGAACTATTCATGACAAAGTCATACCATTCAGGCTTAAAAACGCAGGGACAACCTATCAATGTGCAATGACGACTGTATTCCATGATATCATCCATAAGGAAATGAAAATCTACATAGATGATATGATCGCTAAATCAAGCATAGAAGTAGATCATCTGGTAAATCTCAAGAAACTGTTCAACAGGCTAAGAAAATACAGCCTAAGGCTCAATCCAGCAAAATGCGTCTTCGAGGCAACATCAGGCAAACTGCTAGGCTTTATCATCAGTAGAAGAGGCATTGAGATAGATCCAGCAAAAACCAAATACATTCTTAAAATGAAAGTACCAGTATCAGAAAAGGATGTTCGAGCATTTATGGGTAGAATACAATACATCAATAGGTTCATCGCACAACTCACGCCTATTTGCGAACCAGTATTTAGCTACTCAAAAATAATGTGCCAAAAGCATGGAAACAGGATTGTCAAGAAGCCTTCGACAAGATAAAGAAATATTTGCTCAATCCACCAGTCTTGGTTCCTTCTACGCCAGGAAGACCCTTACTAATGTATATCTAGGTGCAAGAAACATCTATGGGCTGTGTATTGGGACGACATGATGAGTCAGGTAGAAAAGAGCAAACCATTTACTATCTTAGCAAGAAGTTCACGGATTATAAGACAAAGTATTCGGCACTCGAGAAGACTTATTGCGCGCTGGTCTGGACATCTCAACTACTACGCCACTATCTTCTCAGCTACTCGACTATGCTCATTGCTCGAATGGACCCTCTCAAGTACCTCTTCGAAAAGCCAGCACTAACCAATCGTACGGTAAAATGGCAATTATTGTTATCTGAGTTTGACATCACCTATTTCACTCAAAAGGCCATCAAGGGGCAAGTCATTGTTGACCATTTAGCTAAGCATCCATTGCCTGATTACGAACCACTGAAGACAAACTTTCCTGATGAAGCCATATTGCTCACTGAGATTGATGACGATGAAGAAGAACCAAGTTGGAAAATGTACTTTGACGGAGCAGCAAACTAGAAAAAGAATGGAATAGGGGCAGTCTTGATCAAACCAGATGGGTCCCACATGCCAATTGCAATCAAACTGAAGTTTCAATGTTCTAACAACAAGGCTGAATACGAAGCATGCATAGCAGGGTTGAAAGTCGCATTAGATCTCAAAGTAGATGAAATCGATGTGTTCAGAGATTCAAGCCTAGTAGTTTATCAGACGACTGGAGAGTGGAAGACCCGAGAGTAGAGATTGATCCCTTACCATGAGTATCTTGAAGAGTTAAGCTCAAACTTCAATAGAATTTCATTCACATATATGCCAAGAGCTAAGAATCAATTTGCTGATGCACTAGCAACACTCGCTTCCATGATCAGTATTTCTGAAGACCTGGTCATTGACCCCCTTGAGATAGGGATTCAAGATGAGCCAGCTTACTGTCTACCCGTTGAAGTAAAAGAATCTGAAGAAAAGCCATGATACTCGAACATCAAAGCATACCTAGAAGATCAAATCCTCCCCTCAGATACAACGTCAAATGATCGAAGGATTATTCAGAAGCTAGCAGGCCAATTCTTCCTCAACAATGGCATTCTGTACAAGAAATCACATCATGAAGTCTTACTCCGATGTGTGACAGAAATAGAAGCAAAACGACTGATAAGAATCGTACATGGTGGGGTCTGAGAACCTCACATGAATGGTCACATGCTTGCTAAGAAGATCATGAGAATGAGATATTACTGGAAAACAATGGAAGGTGATTGTTATCAATACGTCCGTAAATGCCATCTCTGCCAGATCTATGCTAATAAGATCAACGCGCCACCTTCAGAATTGTACAATATGACTACTCCTTGGCCCTTCTCACTTTGGGGGACGTCATTGGACAGATTTCGCTAAAAGCTTCAAATAGGCACCACTTCATCCTAGTCATTATCGATTATTTTACAAAATAGGTAGAAATAGCTTCTTATGCCAATGTCACAAAGAGTAGTGATAAGTCGGTTTGTAACGACTTATTCTATGAAATTTTACTTGATATTTTGTTAATTTGAGAGTGATTTTATTTAGTAATCGTTCTTTTTATTATTTTAGGTAATAAATGGCTAAGAATACGAAAAAAGAAGCAATTCGAGGTGAAATCGGAAGAAAAAACGATGTTTCAGAGAATGAAGTACAAGAGGCAGAAGCCGCCGTAGTGGTGGATACATGTCCGTCGCGACGCTCGTATTTAAATCAACAAAAGCCCCAAGATAGAAACTAGCCGCCGTAGCAGTGGGTACATGCCTGCCGCGGTACGCGGCGCAATCCCGTTTTCTGCACTTCGTCTCGTGTTATCATATCGTTTAGATCCGATTTAAAAGGGATTTAACCCCAATTGTATTCAGAACGTATGGAGGCTATAATTAGTTGATTTTTTAGGGTTTATTGAGATCTTGGAGGCTAGAGAAGAAGAGGAAAAGGAGATCAAGTGATTGCTACGGCAATCTCGAATTTTACTGGTTTATTCTTCCTTTCTTCTATGTTTAATTTCAGATGTTTGTTTCGTATTTTGTTATGAACTAAATTTCATTTCTAAGGTTGAGATGTAACTTAGATACAATTTCGTAATTGTTTCTACTCAAATTCAATTATTGTTTTTTGCAATTACTTATTTGTGTGTCTTTTTGAGTTTAATGCTGTCAATTCTGAAGGCCAAAGTTTTGATTGATTTATTGATCTAGGTTTTTAATGAGAATTAGAATCTAGGTTAGATCAATAAAATAGATCACGTTGGATGATGAATGAACGGTAGAGGTACTTTAGCATGTTATAAGAGGTTAGTAATTCAGTTTACAATAATTCCACAGATTTTATGACTCTTCGGTATTTAAATTCACATAGAGACGTGCTGAGTTAATATTTAAAGGAGTAATCTAGCGTATTTCGTGAGAAAATACTAGTTGGTATAGGGAATTAAACTTTCAAATAAGGCAAAGCAGGAATTACTTTGAATAATCAATTACGTAGGAGTATCTGTAGTGAAGTCGAAAGCCATAGGTTTTTAATCCATAAGAATCCATTCTTTCTTATTTCATTGTTATTTCAATTTGCAATTCTACAATTCTCGATTCATCAAATAGTAATTTAAGTGATTATTTTTTGTACTTAGTAGCTTAATCCTCGTGGGAACGATATCTTATATTATTACTTGAAATGATTAGTGCACTTGCTAGCATAAATCATGAACATCAAGTTTTTGGCGTCGCTACCGGGGATTAAAGATTACTAATATTAATACCAATTGCTTTTATTGCAACTTTGATTTTTATTTATTATTATTTTATTCATTTTTATCTTTCAGGTTTTTATTAGGTCTATGGACGGACAAGTAGCTTGGATTTAGTTCCAATCGACTTTGATATCAAAAGACACTTAGAAGGCTAAATAGGGAGCGCAAGCAAAGAGCTAAACAAGGAGTTTTAGCAATGGTTAGAAGAAAGAGAATAATGGTGGTGGTGGAGATGCAATTCGAATAAAGCACTAAAGGTTACTCTATTCCTAATGTGGGTGTCTCTAGCATTCGAAGGCCATATTCAAGAAAACAATTTTGAGATCAAGCCTGCCATCATTCAGATGATACAATCTTCGGTTCAGTTTGGGGGGTTGGCTAATGATGATCCAAATTGCATATTGCAAATTTTTAAAATTTGTGATACATTCAAGCATAATGGGGTGATGATGATACATAAGACTGCGTTAGTTTCCGTTCTCATTGAACAACAAGGCTAAGGCATGGTTGACCTCGCTACCTTCAGGAACCATTACTACATGGGATGGGCTGGTTAATGCCTTTCTAACTAAGTACTTTCCACCAGCGAAATCTGCGAAGATGAGGAAGGATATAACGAATTTTCTGCAACAAGATCAAGAATCTCTCTATGAAGCTTGGAAGAGGTTTAAAGATCTCTTAAGGAAGTGCCCGCACCATGGACTACCGTTATGGATGCAAGTGCAAACGTTTTATAACGGTTTGCTCTCAAACACTCAAACCATGGTAGATGCAGCAAGTGGAGGAAGCATTCTTCAACAAGACACTGGAGGAAGGATATGAACTTATTGAAGTCATGGCTAGTAACAACTTCCTGAAATCTGATAGGAATGCACAGAAAAGGACAGTCGGAGTTCATGACATTGATGCTTTTACTAATTTGGCTGCTCAAGTTGCTATTTTAAATAATAATTTTAAAAAAATGAATGTTGCTGCAATTTCTAATGTAGTTTGTGATAATTGTGCATGGAATCATCCTACTTTAGAGTGTCAAGGCCCATATGAAGCAAATTCTTCCAAACAAGTGAATTATGTGGCCAACAATCAAAGACAATACAATCCTAACTCCAATTACTACAATCAAGGGTGGAGGAACCATCCTAACTTCTCATGGAACAACAATGCGAATATGCAAAAACCGCCTCCTTTTTAATCTCAAGAGAAGAAACCAACCATGGAAGAGGTCTTCACCCAATTCATTCAAAGACCAAAACATTCATTGATGATACCCAAGCCAATTTCAGAAATCAAGGTGCAAGTATTCGCAACCTTGAACATCAAGTTGGGGAGATTTCCAAGCTATTGACGGAAAGAGCTCAAGGAGCACTCCCAAGTAATACTGAGAAGAATCCCAAGGAGCATGTGAAAGCTATAACTCTTAGAAGTGGGAAGGAGTTAGAACAATCAAAGAAGGGTAGCAAGCAAATAAGTGAGGATGAAACTGCTTTTTCCTAAAGATCAAGATGCTACCGCTCCTATTCAACAACCTATTCCACAACCATCTTCTAATCCCATTCATTTTCCTCAAAGATTGTGAAAATAAAATTTAGATAAGTAATTTTAAATTTATTGATATTTTTAAAAGCTTACATATTAATCTTCCTTTTGTAGAATATGCTGGAGCAAATGTCGAAATATGCTAAGTTCTTGAAGGAAGTTCTATCAAACAAGAGAAAATTGGTGGATAATAAGAAGGTTATGCTCACGGAAAAATGTAGTGCTATTCTTCAAAAAAAGCTTCCCCAAAAGCTAAAAGATCCAGGGAGTTTCACTATTCCTTGCACTATTGGTGATTTAATTTTGATAGAGTTTTATGTGATCTTAGTGCAAGTATTAATTTGATTCCTCTCTCTATTTTCAGGAAACTCAGTTTAGGAGAAGTGAAGCCTACTACGGTATCCTTGCAGCTTGCAGATAGATCTATCAAGTATCCTAGAGGCATTATTGAGGATGTTTTGGTTAAAGTGGACAAATTCATATTTTCTGCTGATTTTGTCATTTTGGATATGGAAGAAGACAAGGATGTTCCACTCATATTGGGAAGACCTTTCCTCACTACAGGTAGAACTCTCATAGATGTTCATCAAGGTAAGTTGATTTTAAGGGTTCAAGATGAACAAGTAACTTTTAATGTTTTTGAGGCTATGAAATTTTGTTCTGATGTTGATGCATGTTTTGCAATAAGTGTTTTGGATAGGGTAGTAGCTGAAAATTTTAATGTCCTCCCTTACCTTTGGAAAATTGCATATTAAATGGTAGAACTTTAGGAACTCTAAGTGATGACAAAGATATAATTGAATGTGTGAATAATCTTGATGCTTTGCCACTTTGTGAGTTTCCAAAAAGGCTTAAATTTAAAGAGTTGGGAGTTGTGCATGTTAATGAACCATCATCTATAAAAGAACCTCATAAAATTGAACTTAAACAATTGCCATCACATCTTAGGTATACTTTCTTAGAAGAGTCTTGTTATTATCTTGTTATTATTAACTCTTCTTTGAATGATTTGGAGGAAGAAAAGTTATTAAGGGTTTTAAGGGAGAATAGGAAAGCTATTGGATGGACTATTGATGATATCAAGGGAATTAGCCCATCTATTTGTATGCACAAGATTTTGATAGAAGAGAGCTACAAGCCATTGGTGCAACCTCAAAGAAGATTAAATCCTTCCATGCAAGAAGTGGTGAAAAAGGAGGCTGTGAAGCTTATGGATGCAGGTATAATTTATCCAATCTCGGATAGTTCATGGGTAAGTCCAGTCCAAGTGGTTCCTAAGAAAGGTGGTATGACCATAATGAAGAATGACAACAATGAGCTTATACCCACAAGAACGGTGACCGGATGGAGAGTTTGTATAGATTACCGAAAACTCAATGATGCCACAAGAAAGGATCACTTTCCTTTACCCTTCATTGACCAAATGGTGGAGAGACTTTCCGGGCATGACTATTATTGTTTCTTAGATGGATATTCGGGCTATAATCAAATTCTAATAGCACCGGAGGATCAAGAGAAGACCACTTTTACATGTCCATATGGAACATTTTCTTATAGAAGAATGACATTCGGATTGTGCAACGCCCCTGATACTTTTCAACATTGCATGATGTCAATTTTTTTCGATATGGTTAAAAAACATATGAAGTGTTCATGGATGATTTTTCTGTTTTTGATTCTTCTTTTGATAATTTTCTTTCTAATCTCTCTTTGGTTTTGCAGCCATGTGTTGACACAAACTTGGTCTTGAATTAGGAAAAATGTCATTTTATGGTAAAAGAAGGAATTGTGTCGGGACATCGAATTTCTGTTAAAGGAATTGAGGTGGACCAAGCAAAAATTGATGTAATTGAGAAGCTTCCACCGCTCATCAATGTTAAGGGAGTTAGAAGTTTTCTTGGACATGCAAGATTTTACAGGAGATTTATTAAAGATTTTTCTAAAATTGCTAAACCTCTTTGTGAATTGTTGGTAAAAGATGTAATTTTTGATTTTTTCAAAGAATGTTTAGATGCTTTTGAAACTCTTAAAGTGAAATTGATATCTTCTCCTGTTATTGCTGCACCCGATTGGGAATTGCCTTTTACTTTGATATGTGATGCTAGTGAATATGCTATAGGTGCTGTTTTAGGGCAACGAAAAGATAAGGTCTTTCATGTGATTTACTATGCTAGCAAAGTTTTAAATGAGGCTCAATTGAATTATGCAACTACCGAAAAAGAGCTTTTAGCAGTTGTTTATGCTTTTGATAAATTTCGATCTTATTTAATATGTTCTAAAGTGATTGTCTACACCGATCATTCGGCTTTGAGGTATTTATTTGCTAAAAAAGATACAAAGCCAAGGTTGCTAAGATGGATTTTACTTTTGCAGGAATTTGACTTGGAAATCAAGGACAAGAAAGGAACCGAAAATGTAGTTGCAGATCATCTTTCTAGGATAGACCATGTGCAGCCAAATAAAGAAGTTGATGGGGATATTAATGAGAAATTTTCGGATGAGCAGCTGTTTGCAGTTGAAGAAGTCCCATGGTATACTGATTTTGTCAACTATTTGGCTAGGAGGATTGTGCCTACCGAACTCACCCACCAAAGGAGGAAGAAGTTCTTTTCAATATTAAGTATTTCATATGGGATGATCTATTCCTTTACAAGATATGTGGTGATCGTGTAACTAGAAGATGTGTGCCGGAAGAGGAGATGGAGAGTATTCTTCAACATTGTCATTCTCGCGAAGTTGGAGGACACTTTGGAGCAACCAAGATAGCAGCAAAAATTTTACAATCAGGATTTTATTGACCTACTCTTTTTAAAGATTCATATAATTTTGTTGCCAATTGTGATAAATGTCAAAGGATTGGGAATATATCGAGGAAAAATGAGATGTCTTTAACAAATATTTTGGAAATTGAATTGTTTGATGTTTGGGGTATTGATTTTACGGGTCCTTTTCCATGTTTTTTTTCTAATCATTTTATTTTGGTTGTTGTAGATTATGTGTCCAAGTGGGTTGAAGCTGTAGCATTGCCAACCAATGATGCTCGGGTGGTGGTGAGATTTTTGAAGAAGTATATTTTTGCAAGATTTGGAACACTAAGAGCTATCATAAGTGATGGAGGATCACACTTCAGTAACAAACAATTTGATTTACTTCTGAGCAAATATGGAGTGACACATAGGGTGGCTACACCTTATCATCTGCAGACAAATGGTCAAGTTGAGGTATCCAACCGTGAGCTAAAGAGGATTCTAGAGAAGACAGTCAATTCTTCAAGGAAGGATTGGTCAAGCAAATTGGATGATGCTCTATGGGCCTACCGAACAGTGTTCAAGACACTTATTGGAATGTCTCCATATCAATTGGTTTATGGCAAATCTTGTCATCTCCCAGTTGAGTTGGAACATAGATCATATTGGGCTGTTAAGTTCTTGAATTTCAATTTACAAGTTGTAGGGGAGAAGAGATTGTTACAGCTAAATGAGATGGAAGAGTTCCGGAACGATGCTTATGAGAATGCTAGGATCTATAAGAAAAAGACGAAGAGATGGCATGATAGGCACATTGACAAATGGGAATTCAAAGAAGGACAACAAGTCCTCCTCTTCAATTCAAGACTTAAACTTTTTCTGGGAAAATTAAGATCACGGTGGTCTGGTCCTTTCACTGTCAACAAGGTCTTACCATCGGGGACAATAGAAGTCAAGCATCCGTCGAAAGGGATTTTTACAGTAAACGGGCAGCGATTGAAGCACTACTTTGGAGGGAACTTTAATACGGGCAGGTGTCCATTTTGCTCTCAATTCCGAAGGGAAGATTCAAGAAAGTCTAGCTAAAGACTTAAATTTTAGCGTTTCTCGGAAGGCAACCCGATTTATTTCAAAAACTAAAATTTCAAGGATTTAAGATTTCATTAGTTTATTTTATTTTAGTTTTAGTTGTTATTTTATTTTATTCGGTAGTTTAGGATTTATTTTATGTTATTTATTTTGATTTTAATTATGTTGGTTTTATTTTTCAAGTGAATAAACGATTTCAGTGCTACCCAGTCAATTCCACCGCAGCAGTGGATACATGTGCGCCGCGGCGGTTTCTCAAAATCAGAAAAGAGGCCAAGCCCAAATTGAAGGAATTAGGGCACGAGCCACGGCAGAAATGACTTACCTGCCGCGGCGCGAGTCGCGAAGGGAGAATTGGAAGGGATTAGGATTAAACCTGTCATTGGTTCAAATTCTCACATTCTCTCCGCCTCTCCTCTTCTTCTCCAAAAACCTCTCATTTTCCTTCACCTCTTCATCTTCCTCAACCTTCTACCTCCCCTAACTCTATTTAAATCCACAAAATTTCTTTCATTTATTCATATCACTCTCACTATTCTTGTTTCTTCTCAGAAAAATGAAAGATTGCTACTAAGTTTGGGGGAAGGAAGGTGATTGCATTGAATTTTGGATTCGATATTTGAAGAAGAGGTTTGAGGTTTGCAAAAGTGGTAAGGGTTTTCTTCTCTCTTGATTGAAATTCTGTGTTTGGTTGATTTCTGATTAGAAGAATTTTATTAGGGTTATAATGGCTTTATCAAGTACTTCTAAGAAGAGAAAATCTAGGGTTATTTATGATAAAAAGAAATTTGTTAGTGAATATGTACAGAACAGGTTCTATGAATCGGTAACTGGTAGAAATCCCATAGCAGAAAGGGGATTAACTGTCACAGCTGTAGGATATCCTCGTATTAGGGGGATTATAGAAGAAAGGAAATGGGGAACATTTTGTGAACAACCTAAGCCTGCAATAGTACCAGTTGTGAGGGAATTCTATGCTAATGCTCTTGAACATAACAATAGAAAGGTGTTTGTTAGAGGAAAACAGGTCGATTTTAGTGGGGAGGCTATCAACAAAATTTTCAATTTACCTGATATTACAAAAGATTATTATAATAGATTCAATGGGAGACAAATAGATTATCAAGAGATTGTTGTACCAGGTACCCAATGGAAGCTAACAGAAGAAAAACCTGTGACATTTCCGAGCATTAGGCTCACTAGGGACTGTAAGGCTTGGTACTATTTTCTGGCGGTCAGAATGATGCCAGTAAAGCATTTTAGTGATATTAATAAGGAAATGGCATTTCTCTTGTACTGCATTGTGACTGGAAAATCTATTGATGTGGGAAAATTCATATCTTCTCATATTATACAGTGTTATAAGCACACTTCCATGTCATTATTTTATCCTTCCTTGATCATTGCTTTGTGTGTTGCTGCTGGGGTCCAATTTGGGACAGATGAGGAGACTTTAGCTCCTATGGCTGCACTTTCTAACAGTAAAGTGCAAGGTATGAAAGGGGTTGACAGAATGGCACCAGTTGTTCAGAGTCAACAGGCAAGACCACAGTCTTCCAGATCTCTCACTATGGCTGAGCGGATGGAGAGGTTGGAAGAAAGGGTTAATCAGCAAGGTGAGCAGCTCCAGCAGTTTACAAAGTATCAGTATGCCTGCAACAACACTCTTGAGCTGATGATGAGGCAATTAGTAGTGGGGATAGCAATGGACATGTCACAGTTTCCTAACATGCCAATTTATCCAGGAAAGTCACATGGAGAGGGACTGGAGTCTTCTCGGGTAGAGGACTTAGATGGAGATGAGGGTGATGAAGCAGCTGAGGAGGAGGAGATGTAGTCTCTATTTTTATTTCGTTTAACTTTTCTGTCTATTTTTTTGTTTTAGATTTCAGTTTTATTTTCTAGATTTATTAGTTATGTTTTATTTTATTTTGGATGTTTGAACTAAGTATTAGTTTTCTTTGTGTGAGTTAACAACTTAACATTGGTTGCAAGTGTGACTTTTTCTTCTTTTTTTAGGATACTGCTTGAAAAGAAAGGAGAAAATGTCGTTGTACCCGAGATAAATCGAGAAGGAAGTTATTCTATCCCCTAATTTCCTTACTTTAGTTTGTTTGCTTTTGTTCATTGAGGGCAATGAAGATACTTAAGTTAGGGGGGAGGATAATTTGATTCTTTTATTCTTTGAGTTGTTAGCTGCATTAAAGTCATACTATCATTCTTTTAATTCTTCTATTTTTCATTCTTTTATTCTTTTTTATTCTTTTATTTGTTTTCTACATTAAAATTTTTGCAATAAATTTTCAACTTTTGAGCATTTCTTTTGTTTTCGAATCAATTCATAAAGTCAATGATGATAACTTGATTACTGTGATATGTGGCTGTTGAGTTGGAATTTGATATTACTTAGACTTTGAGGATAGCTTAGACGTTTGTTTTGTTTGAATTGGATATTCAATGTTGGTCTAGTATGGTAATTTTGAATAATGATCCTATTTTGCTACTTAAAGACATTTTATTTAGACATTTGTGAATGAAAAATAGGCCTTAACAGATTTTAGAACTTGGCTGATTGTCGCTCAAGGCGAAATCCTAGACTTTCATGTTGCTTAGGAAATGATTTAGGCTATCTTTGGACCGTTTGAGCTTTTCTTGCCTACCTTAATTATTTTTATCCGCTAGTTACCTATTTGAGCTATTTATTTAATTTTTAGCCTTAATTTTCTTTCTTTAAACTTGTTCTCCTACCTGATTTTAAGCCTAAACACTTATCCTTACCTTTAATGAGAATATTCACTTGTATGTGATTTATTGAGATTGAAGAGCAAAAATCTATTGTTAAGGGAGAAAATGATAGAAAAGAATGTTGTTGACCCCGGTGGTAATCAAAGATAAGTTAGGGGGTCTTGAAGAAAAATGAAGGAGGGATACAAGTTTGAAGAAAAGTGTTCTGCATTTATTTATTTATTTTGTTCGTAAATAAAAAAAAAGAATTTGATAGTAGTAGTGGTGAAAGTGTGCGAAAGTGTTATAGCACAAAAGAAAGAAGGAAAGTATGAAAAGTGAAGTTATGATGTTAGTATTCTTAAGCTCTTTAGAATGTTACATTTTGTTCAATTGTGAGTATTCTCATTCTTTGAATTATCCTATCCATTCTTTTTGAACCAATACCTAAACCTGACATTACAAGCTTAATTAAGACCTTTTGATCCGAGGTGGCATGATGAGTTTACATTAGTGGAAAGTGACAAGAAAGCCAAGCTATGAGATTTGATGTTTCATTACTATTTAGAGGTCAAATTTGTTTGCATTGTTTTTATAAAATTATCCGGGTGGTAGAATTGATTGTTTTAGAGATTGCTTACTTGGATTTTTCAGAGGATTGATTATTTGAATGGGATGAAAGTTTGGGTGATTTTTCTAGCTTTTGTAATGTCCAATAAATTCTTAACGCTTTATGTTATCAGTGATTTTTGAGACACTATTGTGAATTGTGCTTGTTAAATGAATCTTCTTTTTGAAAATTGAAGAATCTGAAGTTAGTTTTGATTCAGTCCGTTATAGGTTAGGTTTATTTCTGTTTTTGCTCGGAGACTAGCAAATGTTAAGTTTGGGGGAATTTGATAAATCGGTTTGTAACGACTTATTCTATGAAATTTTACTTGATATTTTGTTAATTTGAGAGTGATTTTATGTAGTAATCGTTCTTTTTATTATTTTAGGTAATAAATGGCCAAGAATACGAAAAAGAAGCAATTCGGGGTGAAATCGAAAAAAAAGACGATGTTTCAGAAAATGAAGTACAAGAGGCAGAAGCCGCCGCAGTGGTGGATACATGTCCGCCGCGGCGCTCGTATTTAAATCAACAAAGGCCCCAAGACAGAAGCTAGCCGCCGCAGCGGTGGGTACATGCCTGTCGCGGCACGCGGCGCGATCCCGTTTTCTACACTTCATCTTGTGTTGTTATCATATCGTTTAGATCCGATTTAAAGGGGATTTAACCCAATTGTATTCAAAACGTATGGAGGCTATAAGTAGTGGATTTTTAGGGTTTATTGAGATCTTGGAGGCTAGAGAAGAAGAGGAAGAGGAGATCAAGTGATTACTACGGCAATCTCGAATTTTACTGGTTTATTCTTCCTTTCTTCTATGTTTAATTTCAAGATGTTATTTCGTATTTCGTTATGAACTAAATTTCGTTTCTAGGGTTGAGATGTAACTCAGATACAATTTCGTAGTTGTTTTACTCAAATTCAATTATTTGTTTTGCAATTACTTATTTGTGTGTCTATTTTGAGTTTAATGCTGTCAATTCTGAAGGCCAAAGTTTTGATTGATTTATTGATCTAGGTTTATAATGAGAATTAGAATCTAGGTTAGATCAATAAAATAAATCACGTTGGAATGAATAAACGGTAGAGGTACTTTAGCATGTTCTAAGAGGTTAGTAATTTAATTTACGATAATTCACAAATTTTATGACTCTTTGATATTTAAATTCACATAGAGATGTACTGAGTTAATATTTAAAGGAGTAATCTAGCGTATTTCGAGAGAAAACACTAGTTGGTATAGGGAATTAAACTTCCAAATAAGGCAAAGCAGGAATTACTTTTAATAATCAATGACGTAGGAGTATCTATAGTGAAGTCGAAAGCCCTAGGTTTTTAATCTATAAGAATCCATTCTTTCTTATTTCATTGCTATTTCAATTTGCAATTCTACAATTCTCGATTCATCAAATAGTAATTTAAGTGATTATTTTTGGTACTTAGTAACTTAATCCTCGTGGGAATGATTTTATATTATTACTTGAAATGATTAGTGCACTTGCTAGCATAAATCATACGCATCAAGCAGCGTTCTGAAATTTGTCAAGAACAATATTATCTACAGATATGGGCTTCCCAGCGGATTAGTGACCGACAATGCCAAAAAGTTCAAAAACAAGGATATGATCAAGATGTGCGAAGACTTCCAGATCACTCATCACAATTTTGTACCTTATAGGCCCAAAATGAATGGAACAGTTGAGGCTACCAACAAGAATATCAAAAAAATCATCAAGAAGATGGCAGTCACTTACAAGGATTGGCACGACATGTTGCATTTCGCCCTTTACGCTTATCAGACTTCATTTCGAACTTCAATTGGGGCAACTCCGTACTCATTGGTGTATGGCATGGAAGCAGTCTTACCCGTAGAGGTTGAGATTCATTCCCTCCGGATCTTAAAAGAAGCAGAGTTGGATGAAACAGAATGGGTCCAAGCTCGATTTGATCAATTAAATCTGATAGAGGAGAAAAGGCTTGTAGCTATCTGTCACGGTCAAATTTACCAATAGCGAATCGCACGGGCTTACAACAAGAAAGTCAAACCCCGGAATTTCTCACCAGGAGACCTTGTCTTGAAAAAGATTTTACCAATACAAGAAGATGCTAGGGGAAAATTCAGACCAAATTACGAGGGATCATTCATTGTGCAGAAGGTGATGACAGGAGGAGCTTTGATCCTTACAGAGATTGACAGACAAGTTTTTCCTCAACCGATTAATGCTGACACTGTTAAAAAATACTACGCCTAAGATCTGATCCTGAGATGACGAAAGGCCATCTTTGCTAGTCGGAACAACTATTTAACCTTAGTCAATCCTTTTGAGCCATCACATTCATTTCTTAACCTAAGACTGGGGCAAGTCAACGTTATAAAAAAAAAGACAAACAAAAAGAAAATCGGAAAGTCAAAGCATCAAGTTACTCCTGGCCCGCATGAGGATAAATTGTGAACGGTTAAAAATTCAAAAAAATCAAAAAAATTCAAAAAACTCGGACACTTGATCTGAGCTCGACCCAAATCTCCAGTCTAAATAAATTTAAGAGACACTGGGAGGAGACATAGATCACATTTTTTAAACAAAAATATACGAACCCCATGTCTAGCCCACTTCAGATAAACTTAGACCTTAACCCCATTGAAAGTCTTTTCGGATCAAGGAATGTTCTAAGGCATCATAATGACAGTGGCAGCACCAATGATTTGGTAACTTGAAGAGGACCTCAAGTCTTATTAGTCGTTGGAAGACTCGAGAGGGGAATCCAGGTTGGATATTCGAAAAAAAAGAGTACTTGAAGTGTAGAGTAGCCGATCTCGCGGCTCAACTTGAGTTGTCGAACCACGAATAGTCGCCAGCAAACTTGAGAGGGGAATCTAGATCTGCTACTCAAGAAAAAATGTCACTACAAGAGTAGAGTCGTCGATCTCGCAGCTCAACTTGAGTCACCAAGCCACAAAGACACAGAGGCTCCAAACAAGATTTGTAATGAAAAAATCCAAAAAATACAAGCATAATCTGAAAGGACATAGTGAAAACCTGAAAAGGCGCTATAAGTAAAAAAATCAGATTATGGCAAGATCAAAGCCACCAGCACAATGAAAAGCCAAAAAGGCGTCGATGCGCAAAAATGTGAAAACCAGGTCTGGTGAAAATCGTAACTGGCACCAGGGGAAATAAGGGAACAAAAAAAAACAAAAAAAAAAGCAAAAACATAAAAAAAAATAACTCTTGGCCCGCATGAGTATAAACTGTGAACGAGGAAAATTTTTCAAAGCAATAGATACACCTGAGGCCAAGTAAGTAAAAAACCTATTTTCCTTTCATTTCAAAAAAAAAAGTTTCACATTACGGTTTGTAAACGAAAAGAAAATACAAAAAAAAAATTAGAGCTAATCACACATCTCAACGAGAAATGAAGAAGGAATCAAGTCTCTCTTCCAAGGCACGAATGCGGGCAGCTTGCCCCATCATTACTACCTCAGCGTCCGAAGCATCACGGCTTATCAGGTAGGATGCAAAGGCATCGAAATAGGGACCTTTAGCAAGTCTCTCCTGGAGATAATCAATCTCTGCCCTCAGAATGGAAGACTCTTCATTCTTCAAAGACTTGAGTCGAGCTATCTAGTTCTTCAAATCATTCTCAGAACACAACTAAATCTTCTCAATCCACTTATGAGACATCTTCATCTCTGCTAGTCGATCACGGTGGTCAAAAGAACGAGAACCAAAAGATCTCCTTTGAATCAAAGGCGTGGCAGAAGCCCTCTCAGTGACCTGTTGTTGCATCCAAAGTTGGTAGTTCAGAAAAAAATAACCGGGAAATACAGGATGGTCAAGAGTCACCACGTTCTTCCAAGCTTTCTCCAATCGATTACGCAATCGCCATGAGGGTGAAAAATGAGAAAAAGACCCAACCAACTCTCTAAAATCCCCATGAGTCACTATGCCCTGTTCTTCACCAAATTGCCACAACACACGAAGAGGGATGTAGTGTGTAGCCCCAGTCAAACCAATCAATATGGTAAAACAACTCTGGGAAAATGAAAGAATGGGTGAAGCCGAAGGCTGGAAGGTGCCTAACCAACGTATCTCTTCATCTGGCAAACCTTCAAACCAACCCAACTTACCGCCAGAATGGATAGGGAGTTTCCTTTTATTCATCAAAACCACTAAATCAATGTGGACGTTGAAAAGGCGACTAATGGGTGTAGTAAAAGCCCAATAATCGAATAACCAAAGCTGCACAAAAAGGGAAGTTAACTCTAATCACAACACTTCAAAATTTAAAGGCTTCAACTCTAATCGTGATGTTTACAAACTTGAAACAGACAAAAAAAGAGAAATTACCTGCAAAAATGGAACACACCCATGATACACTCGCTCTCTTCCGCTCGAACAAGCCGTGAGAGACAAATAAGTTTTCCCTAGAAGCATAGGAGCCAATCTAAATTCTTGTCGAACTTGGTCGAGTACACCTATCAAGGCCGGGTTCACATATTCATCATTCCGAGGAAATAAGAGTTGGTTCATTACCACCAAGGTCAAAATGTCAAATCGAGATTGGGAATTCATATCCCCAAGCCATCGAAACAAAAATTATTTAGAAACCTTGAGAAGATTTGAGTTTCCATCAATCCGCTCTAGTTGTTACTTTATGACCCCAAAGAATCCCGACGCTTCTTTCCTATAACTTTCACGCAAGGGTGGTACGACCACCCGAGGCAATTGGCAAAGGCCAAGTATGCGTTCAAACTCTTCAATCGTAGGAGTCATTTCTTTGTCTCCAAAACGAAACAAATTGAGTTCCGGGACCCAAAATCCCATAAGAGCCTCTATCAAGTCCCACATGATAGTGACCTTCAACAAAGAGAGAGTGAACCCAAGCTTGTTGGAATCCCACCTAATTCTCTCTTCATGGGTCATAAAACTAAGCCATTGATGTAAAAAGGGGTCTACAACGACGTACCTTTTAAGATTTGGAAGGTTGAGGTTACCTTCAAGAGCGGGAGATGAGCTTTGATAGCGAGATCAAAGTTGGTTGAAACCTCCAAAGCATGAGTGGGCTCTATTGATGCCCTAGTGTGTGTGAAACTTCTAAAAATCGTGAAAGAGAATGACCAAATGAGGTTCTGTTGGTTAAAAAGCAAAACAAAAAGGTTATGGTCCGTACATAGAATATGGACCGAATAAACCTATTTGAGTCTGTGCTTCATGCACGAACCGAAAAAAATTCAAACAGTCCGTACATAAAGCACGGACCGTTCAAAATTAGCGCAGTCTGTGCTTCATACAAGGACTAGTACGTTCAAGATGCGTTGAATTCATGCATAAGGGGCCGACAAACCCTGGTTATTTGATATTACCATTTCCAAGCCTCAGTTGCTCAATGATGGTTTCAATCATACTCGTCCGGGGTCTCAAAAATCCTAGTCATACCATGAGGGCCTTCGTGGGCCCAAATACCTCAAAACACTCATGTAAACCTTTGAGAGGCCAAAAATACTGTCAAAACCTTGCACTCTAACGAGGCCTATAGAGGCCCAAAAATCTCATCGCACGTATCTCGAGGTCTCGAAAAGACAAGCCAATTGAGAGTCTTAAGGACTCGTGAGCTCAAACGCCCTATAAAACTCACAATTTCACAAAAGGATCTAAAATGAAATAAACAATGTCATATATATAATCAAAATGAGTTATACAATGTGCACAAAATACAAAAAGACATATATACATGTGTTTCAAATGTTCGTAAATACATCCTAAGATCTATCATCATCTGATCCAGGAGCATCTCGAGCAGTAGAGTTAATACCAGATAGATCTATGTCCCTCAGACTGGAGAAGATAGAGCCGGTATCCGAAGAGGCAGGCAGATCATGCATCCCTAAGCCCATATCAGAAGTCTCCGAAAAATCTCCAGTGAAAGCTGGGGGTCGGGTAGAAGGTCCGGCACCATCCGAAGCCTGAAAAGATATATAGAAGCACTCAAATGACAGGCAAATATGCAAGCAGACTAATGAAAGAAAATGACTGAAATTAAATGTACCTGAGTGGGAGGAGGTGGATGAGCAGATGTGCTGGCCCCGTCATGGTGTCGATGATAGTCCTGAAACACCACAAGAAAACAAAACAATCAGCCTACAGTAATAAAAATACTGAATTGAAAGAGGTAAAGGAGAAAGAGAACATACCATCTCAACCTGTGAACGAGACTTTTGCATAGCCAGCCTCATCTCCAACTCATGGATGTGTTCGGCCTGAGCTGCCACCTCCGCCTGAGCTGCTCTCCATCGAGCCTCCATCTCATCACAACGGGCCGCCTGGGCCTCGATCACACTGTACCCTCCCGGAGGTGACGCAGATCATCAATCTGAGAAAGAAGCAAAAAATTAGACTCGAACAGATATGGAGAATCAAAAGACAAAAAGAAGAAAAAAAATCAGGACTCACGGTATCATCATGCTCCTGGATGAAGATTCCACTGAACTCAGTAATCCCGGCATGCATGGGCATAGCAGGTATCAGGCAACCAATGGAGGCGGTCCTGAACCAACTGATATAATCGCCCTCCACTAGAAGCCCTCGCGCAGGTACCCCACCGACCTAGGCCAAGTACTCCTCAGCCGACAGATCCATAGAAGAAGGCGTCATCGGAACTGTCAGGATATTGAGAGATCGATCATACTGAAAGAATAGTCGCTCCCCAAAGTAGTACACATAGAGGAGATGGCCAATGAAGCAGGGATAGATCTCCAGTCGCATGTCTCGATCGAAGGCTGCCCACACCTCTCGGCGCTCCTGGACCGAATGAGGAAGATTTGGAAAGGTGACTTTGCACAACAAAAAACAATGAGATTCTAAAATGACAGAAGGAAACCCTAGTACTACAAACTGAAACAAGTTACTCACCTAGTGAAGTTGGCACCTGTCAAAGTGGGCCCGAGCACTATAGGCATTGCTCTTGATAACGCGCCCATCTCGCATCACCCAAAAAGCATCGAGGGGGTAGCCTCATCTGGATGGCGCATCTTAGGGAGGTAATAGGGAAAATGTACATGTACAAAAAGCTAAAAAACAAGGAAAGCAATGAGATCAGACCGATCAAGTCAAGAGAAACGAAATCCTAAAAATCAAAGACTTGAGAAAGAAAGTACATCGATAAAGGGCTAGAAGAATCTGGCAGAGAGACCGCCACCTCGTGGGGAAGTGATGCCCTCCACGATACGATCTAGGCCACCAAGGATGGTGCCATAGATCAGACTCCCCCAGTCATAGGTAGCAACTTTGTGAATGTCTCGGAGGAATGGAAGGAACCATGTCATCACGGTGGAGTCATCCTCCAAAAAGAAACAGCTCCCCAGTAGAAGTAAAAAACTGAGACGGAAGACTACAGCGAAATCAGCATCTCCTTGCCTCACAGTACGACCTTGCTGACTGAGTGTCAACCACAAGAATCGCATGCCTAGCCTATGTAGCTTGCCGACCTCGACAGTTGGAATGAATGGAACCCCGATCAACTCAGCAATCTCATCTAATGGCAGCATGTGAGGAAAAATAGCCCCCCCTCCATAGATATCCCAATGATAGTGACAAAATCGGATGGCCTAATGTCAATCTCTGTCTCGGGCATATAAAATGTGTGTGTGGTTGGGAACCATCTCTCCATCATCGCAACAAAAATCGGCCTGTCTGACCTGAAATAGGGAATCCTCAAGAAAGCTCCAAACTCGGCCCGAGTAAACTGTCCCCTCAGATCATCGGTGAACAGGGCGAACTCCAACATGAAGGTCCTCCAACTGCCCCTGTAGCTTCTAGATGGATAAGGAGTCGGCACGTCCATCTGCATGTACATCGAGACATGCCTACTCAACCCTGTGAGGAGGGGAGTATCCGCTACACCCTCCCTAGCCTCTGCAGGTATAGCAGTGCAGGCTCCCTCTACCCCTCGGCCTCGACCACCACTACCACCACGACCACCACCACCACTACCACCCTCACCACTACCATCACCTCGACCACTGCTACTACCACCATCACCTCGGCCACCATGACCACCTCTACCAGCCGCCTCTCCAGTCCTGCTTCTGCTAGGCACCCGTCGGACCGTAGTTCGACGTCTAGAAACACCGACCTTTGCCTCGTTCTCTGAAGATGAACTGCTAGATGAAGACTGTGTCGCCTCCTTCGCAGGTGGTGTCCTCACAGTCTCATGCTCATACCGAGTCCTCACGGACTGCCTGCTCCTAGACTCACCAATCAAAGTCGCCCGACTCCCTCGAGTGCGCGTCATCTATATGTGAAAGCCAGCTACCCAATAAAAGCCTAGACCAAAAGCCCTAACTGTGATCAAACCCATTAACCTAAATCAAATCAACTGTGAAAACCCTGGCCCAAACTAGAACCTATCAACAAACCAAAGCCTTAACCTAAATCCAAAACCTACCAATGACCAAGAAATTAACCCAACCAAGTGAATTCATCCAAGACACCCCCTACAAATCAAAGTTCCACCTATCTTTCTCCAATAACCACGCCTCACAACTTCGGACCTCGAAAACCAACTCCAACCTATGCCTAACCTCCCCTAAAAGCACTTGAATCACTCAATTCGATGGCTTAATCATTTTCCCAATCGTTTCCCAAAGTCCACCACTATCTAACTACACCTACACCTAAGGGACCCGCCCCAACATCCAAAGCAAATCCTATGGTTTCTAGGAGAGCATGTTTAAGTATAAAAAATAACAAAAGCATGCAAGGTAAAATGAATAAATCATAAGAGACATGCCACAAACTTTGCATATCCAAAAGCACATACGACAAAAGAGCATGCAAGGCAATACAAATCACATTGGGCATACAACAAAAATTTCGTAATCCAAAAGTCATGTGATAAGAAATTTCAAGAAAAGGCAAAGCATACAACAATTCTCATGCAATCAAAGCTTCAAAATAATGAACAAAGAGCATACATACGACAAGTTGTATGTTCATCATGGATTGTTCGAAACAGGTGGTCATGTGATAGAGGTTTGCAAATTAAAAAGAAACTAATCTAAAAAAAAGAAGATAAACTAACCTCTATCGAAGGAGAAATCCAAGAAGAAGTCCAAAAGTGCTCAAATCTGAGTTTCCAAGCACCCAACGTACACACAAGAGCTTCATCAACTACCCAAGAAAGCAAGAGAACGAGAAGAAGATGAAGAGAAGGAGAAAACGAAGTAGAATGAGCGAGTGAAACGTCTTGGCGCGACGTTACGATTTTAAAATGGTTCTGGTCCGTGCATGATGCACGGACTGAGTTAATTTTGCGCAATCTGTGCTTCATGCACGGACCGAAAATATTAAAAATAGAGTTCGTGTTTGAAGCACGGACCGAATGAGATTTAAACAGTCCGTGCTTCAAGAACGAACCACCAAAAAACCATCAAAAAAATAAAATAAAAGAAAAAAATATATATAAATCAATAAATCAAACAAATAATAAATAATATAAAAAAAATCAAAATGATATTTTTGCAAAACCCAAATTCAATAGCTCAAAGACTCGTTTGAAAATACCTATTTCAAAGTTTTTCTCAAACTATCACAAATCCGAGACCTCACACGAGCTTCGCGCCATGAGGTCGAGGAAATCAAAAGGCTCACCCTGTCAGACCCCATGCTTGGGTAGCTACTTCTTATCATCAAATTTGTCAAACCAAATCAGTGTTTTCAAAACTTGTCTGAGTAAAATCCTCAGACCCGCACAAATCAGGGTTTCGTCTATTCTTTGCAGTTCTTTGCACGCAACTCCTGTAAAGAGGGGCAGTTGTAGACACCCAAATTTGAGCGGGCCCTCGACCTAAAAATACCCAAAAAATAATAATAATAAAAGTTGCATCGGACCCTCAAAGCCCAAACCCCCCAAAAACCCTCTCTCGTTCCCTAAAAGGTCCAAACCTACTCACATTGCCCACCAACTCAAAACCATATTTCTACCCCTAAACCCAACCTAACCTAAGCCCATTACCTAAAAACCCAAAATCATTATTCTATATTCCTAATCCCAATCCAATATAAACCCAACCTAACCTAAGCCCATTACCTAAAAACCCAAAATCATTATTCTATATTACTAAATCCAATCAACATAAACCCAACCCAACCTAAGCCCAACTCATAACTTAAGCCCAATTCACTACCCAAACCCAATCTAACCCATCATCCACATCAAACCAATCACCAATTCAACACTAAAAGATGATACATGTTATCACCCCCTTCCACCTCCTTCATCTAATCAACCACCAACATCACAACCCATACCCTACATACCCTAACCTATTCCCCATTCTCTAACACCATCAACCACTCACATCACAACCCATATCTCCCATACATCAACTTATCACTTTTCTTTAAAACACTTCCACAAAATCACCTCAACTCATACCTCTCACCATCACTACCCATACCCTTCTCTCTAATCAACCAACCTCCATCATCAATCAACCAATCTCATCATCTCCCCATTTGCCACATGTCATCATCCATTCAATTCTCCCAAAATCCAACCAATCAACCTCTTACACTACCCATCCCCCCAAATCTTACACCTTACCTCTTCCATCGACCCAACACTCCATCAAACACCTAACACATTACACCCCCATTCTCCCATCAACCATCACTCATCTTACCCCACAAAACACTCTACCCAAATGGATTTAAGTAAGATCCAAATCATTTGGGTTAAAATACAACTCATCTCCTTCATTACAAAATTACCCTCATTTTCATTTCAAATTTCATACCTTTTTTCTCTAAAGCTGATACCATTATCCATTATTCCAATCCTTCACCCCATTATACCCCTAAAATAACCCTCCAACTTCTATAAAAATCCCTCAATTCTCTCCTCACAACAACTAATGAAAATTTAGAAAAAAAATAATATCCTAATCTCAATCATCTACACTCAATTATCTCTCATCCCATACTCAACACTTCACTCTCAATTATCTAGAATTTTCAACTCAACTCAAAATCAAGATCAAGGCAAGGACTTATCATTTGAAGATCAACTCAAAGTCAAGGTGGGTTTGAAAAAGGAACACCCTTTCTAACTTCCCCCTTCTACTCACCCCCTTCTCTACATATTTGCACACACCACAATGATTTAAATCATCAAAGGGCCCCTTCTTCAATAAGGGTGCCCTCAATGATTTGAACCAATATCAAAAGCCCCTCACACTTGAGGGCACACATCGACTCTTTTCGATTTTACTTTTCTTTTTTCATTTTAAAATATCGAATCCGAGGTTACCACCTATGGTAGATGGAGTAGGATGCCTAACACCTTCCCTACTCCATAAATGGACCCCCTTACCTTGAATCAAAGGTTGGACCACGTGTATTATCTTACGAGTCATCAAACAAAAATAATAATATGATTTTTGAAAATGTGACATCGGGTGACCATTCACACCCTTTCACCAAATTTGAATGGTGGCGACTCCAAAACACCCCAAAGTGGATTGATGTTTAAGAATGATGAAAATCCCATGTCCACAGAGATGAACGACACAAAAATCGAGATGGATCGGATTTTGAAGCGATTGATTTTTTAATCTAACTTGGTGGTTTTGTTGATCTCGATGCCATCGTCATTTCTCCCTTCTGCGATGAAAGACAGTTTGACCCCGAAATAGGTGAAATTCGAAGTCAAAGTTTCGAAACTCTCGTATATATATACGATTAATTTTTTATGATACGGGGTTAAAGAGAAGATGAAACGAAGAGATCTTGTGTAGGTTTTGTAGATGTCGAGGCTGCAGACATTTTTTCCGTCTACGGCAGAAGTCAACGACAGCCCATTCGCGAGGGATCTGAGTTTGAAAATTTGAAAAAAAATAAAAAAAAATTTAATTTTTCTTGGCTGATTTGGGTAGTTTAAAACGAAAGTGCATAGTGAAAAAAATTAAAAAAATTTATTTATATAAATCTTGGGACGAAATCGATATTTTGCCAATTATTTCGATCGACTATAACTTGACCATCCGGACTCCAAAAGTGATGAATGAATACTCTATTCGTCTAATTTTTTATTTTGATCTAATGATGTGGTCAATTTCTACAAATTTTATCTCTAACAAAATTTATATTTTTGACCTGATGTGACCCCTAAAATTGACGTCATTTTCGTTTTTGACGATAATTCGACTTTTTAAGCTCTAGAAATAACAAGTAAATAGTCCATGTTCAATAATTTTTCATTACGAATCTAATGGTATGATTGAATCTTAACAATTATTGCTCTAGTAAAAAATTATTATTTTAACCTGGTTTGACTCGATAATCGAGGATTTTGTAACGTTTTTGTTTGGACTCACATTTGAGCGTGCTTACAAGCGAAAGTATATTTTTCGATTATTTTGAATCCAATGATGAGGTCAGATTCTATTAAAAATGATCAAAAATATCCTAACATTTTACCCCTAAGTCCCATTTTCAGATTTTTTTCAAAATTCAAGTATTTATTTTTTCTCGAGATACGAATCGAAAACTCAAGCTTTTACAATAATTATTGTTGCATGATTTGATGTTGTTATTTTAACAACTCACTCTTCATTGCTTATAATGATAAGTTTGTTTGTACAACTAAGAGAGAGTAGTTGGTCATAGGGTCGACAATAATCACGATTTCATCAGAATTCTAAGAATATGAAGAGTATTATTGCTGTGAAACCAAGGTTAGGTTCATAACAGGTTGAGACTGTTAGCTTCATTTTGACGATAGAAAAAATTCGAGTGAAACCTATCGTTAGAGTGGTAAGTTTGACTGTAAGAATTAGGAGTAAGTTCCCTAAAAGTGTTAGAAGACCTAATATCATTAGCTTGCTCAACCTTTACTATAGGAAAATTCGGACAACTCTTGATGGAGTGATTGAAACTTTCACATAGGAGGCATGTCATTGTGAGTTAGTTGCAACACTTATTACTAAGGTAGCATCTTGAGTGTTAGTTTTGATATTGAAAGCATCAAGTTTTTTATTTAAGTTTTGTACCCTACTAACCAAACTTGTCATGAAATTTTTAAGATATGGATCAATCTTGATTTCATACATGTCTGATTTCTTGGCACCTATGTCTTTTATATTGAATTCTCCTAAGTTGGTATTCCATTTTCAAGCATTTTCAGCCATTTCAACTAAGAACTCATAAATTTCATTCATAAATTTTATTTTGTGCATTAAGACCAATAGGATAAGTTGGGCTGTTAGGAGGTTGCGATAGAAGTAGTTGACTAATTGGGCTTTATTTATCCCATGACGAGGGCATTTGACTAGCAGGTCATTGAATCTCTCCTATATTTAGGAGAATTCTTCATCGGGTCATCCTTTGAAATTTTGAATGGTATACTTAAATTGTTTAGTTTTTTCCATTAGAAAGAATTTGGGCATGAATTTCTTTAATAACTCATCCCATATGGTAATAGAGTTAGAGGCCAAAGAGTTCAACTATACTACTACTTGATCCTTTAAGGAAAGAGGGAATAATCTTAACCTAACACTTTCTTCGTTCAAGTTACTATTTCTAAAGGTCTAACATGAGGTCAAGAATTTGTTGAGATGGTTGTAGGGTTGTTCACTCTCAAACCCATGAGATTTAGGAAGTATATTGATTGTGGCTACTCTAATTTTAAATTGAACCATATTGGTTACTGACAAGGCAATGTAAGAAGGTCGAGTGGTTGTAATAGGTACAAAAAACTCATTGAGAGTCCTTTGTTCTTCTATGACAGGTTGACGTGAGATAGGCAGATGATTAGGCAGTTGATCCATGTCAAGAATTTATAGAATAAGTATTGAATCAAAATCTCTCCTTACCCTAGGAAGTGGGTGAGATATTGTGATCTTTGGATCAAATGATTCAAGAGATTATTGTTGAGATCTCCTACTTACCATATTATGGACTTGCACATAATACAAGAAGGAATTCACATAGTGCTTCATGGGTTCTTATAGACTAAACAGCTTATAACTGTTTCAAAAGAATATTCTAAGCCTTAAACCCAGTTATTTAGAATCAAAGTTTTCCAATTCAATCCCTAGATGAGAGGTGGCACAATTCTGAGTAAGGGTGTTCTTAAATCACCTTCTCATTTTGAATAGACATAGTCTATTCCCCTCATACAACAGGGTATAGTGGGACAGGATTTTGCTTAGGCACTAACCTTAATTAGGAAGTGCAATTAGTACAACTTAAACTAGCCTTACCTATTGAGTTCGATGGGACATAATGTCAAGTCTATTTAGATTTTAAATAATTATTGACTGATTGTGAATTTAATTTCCTATTATGGCAATAAATCGATAATAAAATCTGATTCTTATCTTATCGTTTCATCATCGTAAAGGTACCCTTTTTACTAAGAGCAATTCAAAATGTGCAATTAATTCACCCAAAAGCAATATAGACAACCCACTAACAAGAGTTTCGTAGGAATTTGAATCTTACCTCCCGTTCTAGATAGGGGATGAACTAATTGAGTCAACTCAGGTCATCGATACCAATCTCGATGTACTAACCCAAGGGGCCAAGACAATTGCATCCCATTGTCGTCCTTCTCTAAAATTATTACACTCTGAGCTTTCTAGGATACGTTAAAAATAAAGAATAATGATGTTTCTTTATTGAAGAATTTGATCCAGATGACGATTAAAGCTTTAGTTAAAGTTTCATGCAAATTCCTTGTCCTGAAAACTACAGATAAACTCAAAATAAAAAAAATTGCAATTCAAATATTTCATTCGATTCAAAATCAATGCATAAATTTTATCCAAAGAAAAAAATATAACTACGCATCTCGATGTTTCACCATGCCGTCAAAAGCACTCTAGGCATCGCGGTAAAATTTTACTATTTTTTAAATTTTTTTGCTTTCATCTTCTTCTGACAAATTGAGAATTAGAATGAAAATATTAAAAGAAAATTAAAAATAAAATTTGGAGTCGTCAAAAACCTTAATCAAATTTATCAAAAAGAAATTGGATCAAACCGTTGTCCTGATAATAGCGCACATTTGTTCAGTATAGATTATCAATAAAAACAAAATACTAAAATTTTGGCAAGTAAGGGATCGATCCATAGAGATAACGTTGATCTAATAACTTTTTACTTAAAAATGATCATAGTTCAAAGTATTAAAGAAAATTGAAATAAAACTAATCTAAGATAAACAATAATAAAAATCACATTGTAAAGAATTAGATCAGTCAGATCCACCAAAAAAATTCATCTAATTAATTAATTAATTAATTTATTATCTCGATCCAATCAATAAAATTAATGTTATTAGATCGGAAGATGAAATCTGTTAATCCAAATATTAATCCTAAATTAGGTGATGATATTTAATAAGATGAAATCAAAAAGGTAAATATCAAATTACTAACAAAACATAGTTTAACTTGATCTTATTTAAGATTAAACTATCAAAATCATGAAAATAAATATTATATCTAATGATCACTATTTAAAAAATTGAAGCATGATTAAAAAGAAAAAAAAAATTATATAAGATGATCTTGCTTAGGTTTAATCAACCTGTTTAACGGAAGTTTAGCCACAAATCATAGAAAGAATAATAAAAAATGAAAAATAAAAAATAAATAAAGAAGAGATTGGGAAGAAAATGATCATCATTTTATTAATCATGGCTTGAAATAGGCAAAATACTCATTTTGCTTACAAAACTTGAATAGAAAGTAGACTAAAATAAAAATTAGAGAAGATAGGAGATTATAAGAGAAGCTGATCCTAAGCTCTTGTTTAATCTCTTATTTATAGATGTCAGATTAGGGTTCTTTTAAAATTTCGTATTTTATACGGACTCTAAATTCTAACTTGTTACATTACAAATCACCTACACCAACATTGCACGAATCTCAAGATAAAGTTCGTTGACATCACCGCACCGCGATGCTTGTGGGTCCGTTGACTTTGGTCTTTGATATGTAATTTTGTCTTGGGTCTTGAATCGTAATGTATGGCTTTAATTGTCTTAGTTCATCATTTTGAATCTCGCGACTTTGACATATACAAATAAATAACCGTAATTAGTCCAAAAATTCACAATTTATTCAAAAACAATAATAAACATGGACTATCACCGTATTATGTTTATTTAGGGGATTTTATGTATTATTATATCTTAAAATCTCTATAAATAAGGCCCTAAAAATAACTTTCTGGGCCTGATCATCATGCGCCTTAATACTATACATTTTATGTTATAACATCCTCCCATGATGGCATAATCCTTTGAAAAATGAATATGCAATTGGTTTCTTTGGATAATTTCTCTTGATCGATCTCTTCAAGTTATATGTTATTCGATCGCCTAAAATGTATTTGTACTTTCTAGTGGTCATCGTATATCTATGAAGTCCATCATTGTAGCATTCCACAATTTTTTGAGTCTTTCGGAGCTAGTGGCTTACGAGAATAGGTCTGTCATGATCTCTCCTAGGAGCATATAAAGTAGGATCTTACCATTTAAATGAAATAACTCTCATTAGAAAAAATTTAGATAAGGGAAAAATCAGATCGTGAGACATGAATATGTGAACTTGGGAGATTTGTAAAGATATGAAAAGGGGTGTAATTTTTAATGAAGAAACGTAGATAGTAAGGAGAATAAGAAAAAAAGATTTAGGTTTGATGATGGAATCATCGCCAAAAAATAACACACCAAGATCAAACTCTTAGTAGAGCTTAGGCTTTGATACCATTAAGAAAAAAATTAATTTATTAAGAATTCTTGGATGATCATTAGATGAACCCCAATAGGGTATTTATAAAGATTACATCAACCAAGATGGTAAACTTGATATAAAAATCCTAATTAACATAAAACATTCAAAATATTTAAATTCGAATATATTACTTACCAATCATTCCTAATATATAAAATATTAATTGATATATTTTAAATGAGTCGTGTTGGAGTGACCTCAAGTCGGAACCTCATATCGCACATCTTGACGTGAAAGTGGATAGGAACCATAGATGTTTTTTCACTCTATCTCCATAAAAAATATTTATGGTTTCCATACACTTTCACATCAAGAAATGTGATATGAGGTTCCAGTCAGAGGTTACTTCAGCATTATTCATTCTAAATATATCAATTTTAATCACAACCTTCCATTTGTGAATATACATTGTTAATGATTCAATGTATTTCATGCACCTTAATACAATGCAACTTATGCTCTAACACTAGGTAACCACCATGAAATTTCTTGCGAAATCATTTATTGTGTTTGGTTGATATTTTCAATGCAAAATATTTTCAACAATTTCTTGTTAAAATAAAATATGGAAACAGTGTTAACTTACTCAACCTCATCAAAGAAATGGGACAACGACTGTGAAGGACTCTTTATTGAGAATATGTATTGATTAGTCCCTTAGTAAAGAATACATATCATTTAAGTCCTACTTAATTAAATATTCACCTATTAAGAATCTTTTGAAGATTATTTTAAGGAAAATATCTGAAATGCCATTTTAACAACTTAAGTGGTTTAATCTAAAAATATATCAAGTCAAATAAAAAACTTGACCAATTTATTTGGTTATTAATATTTTGTGAAAATAATAAATAAATATTTTTTTATATTAAAATCTATTCATAAATTCAATATAATTTTATTTGACTCATTTAAGTAGATTTTCTAATTTTTTTAGTTGAATCAATTCGATGAATATTCAAGTCGGGTTTTAAAATTATGTTATAATTATTTATATTGTTTAATAAATATAATATACAGAGATCAAATTAGATGATGATTATGAGAACCATATTCATCTCCATCATCATCATCATCTATGTGAATTAAAAATCACTAGTTTTGGGAAGAGAAAACAGGGATCTTTAATTTTTTTCCACTTAGATTTTTTTTCATTGTTATATAAGAGATGACCGTAGTCAAGGGGCATGTCATTAATTTTAAAACATAGGATTACCTCATATATTCTCAAATAACTCGTTTTTCTTAAACCTTAAATTCGTTGAAAGGGTAATTATGACATTTTCGCTTAAAAAATCCTTTTTAGACTAATATTTGATAAATGAGTATTAAAGAGTCCATAGTTTTTTAGAAGGGAATTTTTGGCACATATTTTCAAAAAAAAAAAAAAAAAAGGTCTTTGGGGTCATTGTCCAAAAAAATTATTCAAATAAGAAAATACCCTTAATTTGCCACATTAACATGCATATGAAGGTAAAAATATGTCTACCCAAAGTATTGTAACCTACATATTAGAATTACAAAGCTAGCCATTATCAAAGAAATTAGTCAAATTACAAAAATACCTTCACCACTTGTTATAATAACAAGCATTGAAATTTACAAGAATACATCTATAATGAATGGTATTTTTTTACTAACATTGGTGAGAGGCTTTTTGTAATTTTTGTATGCAATTAGTTGTATCTTTGATGAGATGTATCATTATGAATTCAAATGCTGCATGTTATTATAACAAGTTCTAAGGGCTATTTTAAAATTTGAAATTTTCTTTAATGAGGGGTATTTTTATAATTTTAATATGAAATTTAATGTGTATTTGGTAAGGGGTAGTTTCATAAATTTATGTGCATATGGTTGTAACAAATGCTAATTGCTAAGAGTATTTTGGTAATTTAATTAATTTCTTTTATAACAAGTATTTTAGTAATTTTGATATGTAAATTTTTCACAATGCAAATGTAACCAAGCATCCATAAAATTGATTTCAAAAAAGTTATTTGCACCATACCAAACAAGGTCCCAAATTCAAATATCGACAATTTGAATGATTGATCTTGATAATTTGAATTAGTGATCTCAATGGTTATAAAATATTGATGCAGACAATTGGAGCAAAAGTTAATCTCTGTGATTTGAATTATATATCTCAACAATTTGAATCATCAATCTTAATGACTGAAACGGGGGCTAAAAGAGCATTACGAAATAAGAAGTTAGAAAGGAATCTATCTATCAACGTTGGTTAAGTAATTTTTTCATTAATTTAGAAGAAAAAAAAATTCTTAATCCCATCTTGAATAATTGATAATTTGCTTGCTATGCAAGTAACTATTTATAAATATTTTTATAACTCTTTAACTAATACAAATCAGTTCAACCAAATTGAATCAGGTCCAATCCTGGTATGACCAATTTAACTATTTATGTACAATCATCAATTTTGTTCGACTTATAGAACAAAATTCTATAGATCAAATTATTATGGTAACCTGGTCTTTTTTTTTTTTTTTTTAAATTCTCTAATTTAGTGGATAAGTGAGGATCTAGATGCATAATCATCGTCATGGTGTGGTATATCGACCAAATGAGCTACAAGCCGAAAACAGGTTTTATCGTTAAGTTGCTTCCACCATTTACTCATTTCAATCGATCTCTAACCTAAAAGCTTTCATCTCTTTCAATGTATTCCATGTGATCAATATAATTATGCTCATATCGTTGATTATTCTCTAATAAAATGGATTGTTTGATTACAAATTGGGATGGAGGTGAATCAACACACACACACACACACACACACACACACGTATGTATGGGGACGGTTCATGGGACATAAATAAAAGCATATGTAGAAACAATGGTTTTTCAAAATATGAGTTAGAAGTTTCGGATTGAGCTGATTTTTTGTGAGGGTGATCTCTATGATGAGAAGATCATCCTCACAAAAAATCAGCTTAGTATATACCTTCTAACCCCATCAAAAGTGATTTAGAATGTGGACCATCAATTTTTTACCAATAATTCGTAATCGCTTTTGATGGATTTCAAAGTTTCAGATTAGGTTGATTTTTGGTGATGATGATCTTCTCATCATAGAGATCATCCTCACAAAATATCAGCTCAATCAAAAACTTCTAACCATATCTTGAAAAATCATTGTTTTTACTTATGTCCCATGAACCGCCCTATTGTATATGGGGATGGATAATGGGACATATGTAAAAACAATGTAATAATAATAATTGTTCAAAATATGAGTTAGAAGTTTTAGATTGAATTGATTTTTCGTGAAGATGATCTCTATGATGAGAAGATCATCCTAAAAAAAATCAGTTCAATCTGAAACTTCTAAGCCCATCAAAAGTGATTTAGAATGTAAATCGTCAATTTTTTACCAATAATTTGTAAACCACGTTTGATGGACTTAGAAGTTTTAGATTGAGCTTATTTTTTATAGGCATGATATTCTCATCATAGAGACCATCATCGGGAAACATTAGCTCAATCTGAAACTTCTAACCCATATTTTGAAAAATTATTATTTTTACATATGTAAAAACAATGGTTTTTCAAAATATTGGTTAGAGGTTTTGAATTGAGCTGATTTTTAGCGAGAATGGTCATTATGATGAGAAGATCATTTTCACAAAACATCAGCTCAGTATGAAACTTCTAAATCCATCAAAAGTGATTTACAAATTATTCGCAAAAAGTCGACGGTCCACATCCTAAATCACTTTTATTAAGGTTAAAAGTTTCAGATTGGACTGATTTTTTTTTTTTCCAGATGATCTTCCCATCATAGAGATCATCCTCATAAAAAATCAGCTCAATCCGAAACTTCTAACCCATATATGAAAAAACATATGTAAAAACAATATAACATTAATAAATTTTCAAAATATGAGTTAGAAGTTTCGAATTGAGCTGATTTTTTGTGAGGATGATCTCTATGATAGGAATGTTATCCGAAAAAAAATTAGTCCAATCTGAAACTTATAAACTCCATTAAAAGTGATTTAGAATGTGGACCGTCACTTTTTTGCCAATAATTTGTAAATCATTTTTGATGGATTTAGAAGTTTCAGATTGAGCTGATTTTTTGTGAGGATGATCTTCTCATCATAGTGACCATTATCGCAAAAAATCAGCTCAATCCAAAACCTCTAACCCATATTTTGAAAAATCATTGTTTTATATATATATGGGGGCGGTTCATGGGACGTATGTAAAAACATATGTAAAAAACAATGGTTTTTCAAAACATGGGTTAGAGGTTTTGGATTGAGCTGATTTTTTGCGAGAATGGTCACTATAATGAGAAGATCATCTTCACAAAAAATCAGTTCAATTTGAAACTTCTAAATCCATCAAAAGTGATTTATAATTTGTATTATAATAGAGTCTCTGAAACTCGATTAAGATATTGAAAATCCAATTTGTTTGAATAAAAATGATGAATTATAACGATTGGGGCACATTTGTCATTTCAATCATGAGAAATGTGGGGAGTAAGGTCCACGGACTGATTAGAAATAATATTTTTTTACTAAATGAACTATTAAGAGAAACCCTAAAACTTATGGATTAATTAAAAAGAAATCCCTCTGTGAAGATCCTTCCAATAATTTATCCATTTAATCTTTAATGGGGGCATCATAAATAAATTAGGAAAAATTACTTAATAGTCATTGACACTAACTTTTATTTCAATTTAATCCTTGACTTTTGTGGGTTATTAAAATAGTCCATTTAGTAAATCCCTCTTTTCAAAACAGTCTCGAAACCCCACTCTAGACATTTCTCACGATTGAAATATCAAAATTTCCTTAGCCATTCAAATTCATCATTTTTGTATAAAAAAAAAAAAAAATTGGATTTTCGTCATCCCCATTGAGTTTTGGAGTTCATTATGATGAAAATAATTTGAAAAGGAAGAATAAGTCATTTTTATTTATTTATTTTCAAGTATTCTGAAGATTTATGAAAAAAGTTAAGGTTTTTCAATTGTTTTGCTCCCTTTTTGGATGAAAATCGATCAAGGATGATTCTTTTGGTTTGAAATCATTTGCACAAAATCGTTCCATCAATTTTTAAGTCGATATTTCTATTATTTTAGTTAGAAAAACTTGAAAAAATGAAAACGGATGGATTTTATAGCATTAAGGTTGACATTTTTTTATTTTTTATTTTAATTATTGTTGAACTCAACAATAATTAAAACTGGTGAGCTCCATAATAAATAAAATTGGTGAGGTCGACAATAATTATGTTGAGTTCGACAATAATTTTTTTAGAAAAATATCAACCTCGACAATACAATATTGAACTCAAAAATAAAAATTGTCAACCTCGACGCTATAAAACTTATTCATTTTCATTTTTTTCGAGTTCTTCTAACTAAAATACATAGAAAGATCGACTTAAAACTTTACATAACAACTTGTGTAGATAATTTTTAATAAAAAAAATAAAGTAAAATAATTACATATATTTTCAAAATGGAATCTCCATTCTCAAATCATTTTTATTAGAATGGAATCTCCAAAACTTGATCAAAGTTTTGAAAATCCAAATTTTTTGGACGAAAATGGTAATTTTGAATGGTTAGGGTAATTTCTAACATTTCAATAGTGGAAAATGTCTAGAGGTGTTCCAAGACTATTTTGAAAAGAGGAATTTACTAAATAAACTATTTTGATAACCCACAAAAGTCGATGACTAAATTGAAAAAAAAGTTAGCGTTAGGGACTATTAAGTAATTTTTTCAATAATTTAAGAAATTAAGGTGTAATAAATAAAATTTGGGGTGCCAAAATTTAATTCATTTGCGGAGTGTTTTTATTTTAATTTTAATTTTATTTCATGGGGTTTTGTCGTAACAATCCATTCTGCAATTGATGCAAGCTGGCAATCCCAGTTATTACAGAAGAGATTCCTGTTGTAATCTGACAAATGGGCAATCTACTACTGCTACTACTAGTACTAGCCCATCTAAATACTCATCAAAAGGGGGTCTAAACCTCAGTTTTTTGACGAGCTCTCTTCCTTCGTCTTCTTCATCACCAGCTTTGATCGGTGAGTTCTCATTCGAATTTTCTTTAAAGATCATTTTTTTCTTCTATTTCAAGCTATTTTTTTCTTTGTATTTTATTTTTAAAGCTCATGCATGAAGTGGGTACTGCTCTGTTTTCTTGAACTTTCAGATACCCATTTGTAGATTGTTTCAGCTTCTAGCCTATTTGATGCTTAATCTTGGGATTTTTGGTCCATTTTTTCATTTATTTGTTCTAGATTTTTTTTCCCTTTGATTTTCAAGCTGATTTTATTTTTCCCAACTTCAAACATGTTGTACATACTGTTTATGCTCTCTGGGTTTGCTTTATTTTTTATTATTATTTAATTTAGTTAATTTCAAAAAAATATTGTTGTTCTTTCCTTTTTGCATGACATTCTGGTTTATTTTTTTGAAGTAGGCTTTGCATATATGCATCTATGGGTACTTTTCTAGTTATGGATTTTCCTTCTTCTTTGATTATTTGTTGGTTTTGGATTTTGTATTCCCCATCAACTGATACCCATTTGAGATTGTCTCTTGTCCCCTTTGTAATTAAAGTATATTGATCATGTTTGTATGAAATAGGCTAAATTTACTTATTTTGGTTTCTGTTTTTTTTTTTTTTTTTTGAATGTTTTAGTTCTTTATCCTCTATGAATTTCTTGATTCATGTTGTTATTCTTCTTCTTTTGTCATAATTTTTCTCTGAAAATTCAATTCCAAGCCATTTTTTTCGGATTCTTTTCACCTATTGAAGACGATGCAGCCAGAAATCCAAGTCCTACAAACTTGGCTAGAGGTTGCCTGGTTCCGAGGAAATTCCTTCCTCACAAAGAATTTTTTACTTCCATAGAGGTTGGTCAGTTTTCTTTAGCTTTGTAGGGCTGTGGAGAGATTTGCCTTATCTTAACAACATTCATCAGCCTACACCATCCTCTCTGCTATCATTATGGTATCCAATTCCTTCCACAACCTTTCGAAGCTTTGACCAGCCATTAGTAGACTTCAACAATCTAAGATGGGCATTTTCAAAGCTTTATCCTTTCACTAGCCTTTTCTTTCCTTGATATTCATAATTGACCTTCCCTGAGCGGCTTTTGTCAAGGATCTTGAAACTAAATTATTTTTGAAAGGTTCTTCAAAATAAAGTACTTGTTTTGCATTGTGTTAAAGTTGAGTCACCCCCAATCAACGACTAGACACCTTCTTTGAAAATGCCTTAAAAGATATTTGTGAGGTTATTTTTCTTGATTTGATCCTCACCCTGTAAAGTCTCAAGCTTATTAGGGGGTGGACCGGTAGACGACACTCCAACGATCTAGTTAGTAGAATGAATTTTGACAAAGTTTGTGAGGTCATAGATTGCCTATCTTTGCCATTTGTCTTTCCTCCTATTTATAACATTCACTTGTGTATATTTCATGTCTATAAGCATGATTCGTTGATTGTGGAACCGATTGGACCAATTTGCATAGTTGCTAATGGCTGTGAGGTGGTTATTGTGAATCGCTCGTTTTTCAGTTGCTATTTTATTCTCACATGATTGCACATCACTAAAGTAGCAATTGTTTGCACGCTCGACATTCAATACGGGCCACATGTATTATGTTGGCCACATAGACTATGTGGACCACATTGTCCTTGGCATCGTGGGTGGATAAACTTCCTAGATTCTTTTCTGTTACCCTATCTTAATTGCCCACATCCACGATCTTAGTGACATGTTTTCAATTCTGATTGAATGGGACTTTTAAACACTGACAATTACCCCCTCTGGAATGCAAATATTTCATTTATATGCTTGAGATTTGCGCTGTTAATGTAGATGAAAGTTCGGAGTGTCTTAATGTTTTGCTGCAAGTTAGTCTGTTCCGTGTGATGGGACATGTGTCCCTCAGTTTGTTGTCTTTATATTTCTCCATTTTAGCACTTTCATTGTCCTTGTCTTATTTGCCTCTCACTATTCTTCAAGGTAAACTACAGACCTTATCCAATTTTCCTTTCTCTTTTGCTAAAAATGGCCCCTCTCAACATTCCTAAAATTAAAGAGAGGTTCGGAGTCCTGGACCTGTGTCACTTCATCCATGCAATGGTTTCGACTCTAAAACTGGGGAGAAGAATATAGCCATTTTTGTGGATCAGCTCCATTCAGGACCTCGTTTCCCTCTTGATAAATTAGTGAGGGAGGTCAATCAGTTCGTGATCTGATTTTAGATATGTTGGGATTGATGTATTTTTGGCTAAGCTTAGTAAGGAGTAGACAGGTGTATTTTTTGAAGATTTAGTTTTTAGGTGGGAGTCTCTATGTTCTTTGTAATCAAAAATCCTTTTTTCCTTGTGATCTTGGTTGGTCATCTTGACCACTTATTTTTTTTTAAGGATAAAATTACACTTATCGAAAAAAAAATAGTGAGGGGGTCTTGCATGGATTTGGGTGTGCTCTAGGGAAGATGCATGATATTTCCAAATTAGAATCGATTGTCCAGGTTGACTGAAATAGAATTGAAATCTAAATTAATACGTTGATTGCACATGTTTGGCAATTTCAAATAAGTTGTGAAAACCTAGTTAGTATCGGGCGAATGAGTTATAATTTGGTGAAAAAAACCCAAATGTGTCCATATGTAAAGTTGTTGACCTTGATTACTTACATCAAAGTAGAATCATGTTGCAAACTTCCTTATCATTTCAAACATCAATCAATGCAATGTGCCTCACATGGAGTCCAATAGAGCCACTTCTTCTTGTCCATCAACTTCTTTCCATCTAACTTGTGTGCAGATGGATTATAAATAACTATTTGCACCCTCTTCTCCTCTCCAACTCCATCCCCCATTTCATCAAGAAATTTAAACACCATGTGGGTATTTTTTGCTATGCACCATCCACAAACTTCATAAAATATTCATTTTAATTATTAAAAAGAAAATTAATCAACCTTTGGCCATAAATGTATATCCATCCGCCGGACATAAGTGTGACCCCTAACCTCGCCCACGTACTTTTAACCTCTTCGAGCATCAAATCATGAGTCTTTACTTATTTTTAAGAATCCAAGTCAGCATCTCATACATGGAGCCATACCCTTATGCCCCATTTGAGCGTCATAAAGGACAAACTGTGTCTGTTAAATGCATTCACTTTATCACCTGAAAAATGCCTAATGTCCAAGCATACTTGATTCTTATGCTCCTCTGCTTTATGTTCTGCTAGGAAGTATATTTGTTGTGTGTTCCTCGCCATACCCTCTACTTCCCTCCACATCAACAACCAAAAATGGCTCCATCGGTCCCCCAACTCACAGATATATAAATGGCAACATGATCACCATTGCTAGATGTTTCTGGACCTGATATGTCACCTACATCTAAGGTTTAAAATCTCATCTCTATGCAGTGTTTTAGTTAGGAGAAAAATCGGGACCTTCTTGACTGTAGCATTCCAAGACATTCCCAAAACATTCAATGTTTTGGTTTGAATATTTTATTCTGGTGTGGACTGAAACTGGAATATGTCAGGCAAAACCTTGAAACATTACGGAACTCTCAACCATGCTTCATCTTCTAATGGGACACCATAATGAGCTCATGTGTTGGCCATGGAATCAACAGTTGCATGCATGTGCTAAATGTAGGCTCTACTAAACATTTGAGATATGCTATTTTACCTCTAAACATCTGCAAGAATCGTTGAATACAGGGACACATTGTTATAGGTACCTGCATGATGACCCTTCATCCTCTTCACATCTCCTTTAATAATTTTACCTCACAAATTGCTTCAGATGTGTAAATGTACAACTTTCCAAATCTTCTTTTGGTCCTTCAACCTTGGTCGGACCCTTCTATTTTTTCTACCTCCTTGTTGCTTTTTAACTCCTCACCATCTTCTAACAAATACCAAAGACAAAGAATAAGAAAAAGAACAAAGAAAAAAAAAAAAAGGTAAAAGGATTTTGAGTTATTTGGAAGCAAAAAGGGAAATGTAAATGTAGTTGTCCCAAACACCTCCAAAACTTTGATTAGTTTCTTGTATTTGATGAGACTTATTGCAAGAAATCTGTAGGAAGAAAATCCAACAAGATTTGAACCCACAACATTTTTTTTTATCATAAATGAAATACTAGGGTTCTAAAATTTTGAATTTTAGGTTTTATTTTTTTCAAGTAAGATGAGGATTTACTACAAAAGCTAGAGCTTTTAGGTCGTTTTGGGAATATAAATAAGGGAGGTATTTTGTGGAAAGAATAAAAAATGATTTTTCAAAATTTGGGTGGTCCATATGATACAGTGAGGCTAGCCTCAAGGGTCCTAGAGGCTATATGCATCAATAGGCTGAGCATAAGCTTTGAAATTCTCTGTTTGGGCTAAAGCCTTGGGCTATGGGCTTGTGCCTTGCTTCAAGGTGTACATCTCAACAGTCTTGTAGGATAGATTTTGCAGAGTTCTTTCTTTCTTTAATTTTTTTTCCCCATATTTGATGAAGTTGTCTTTTTGGCTATCGCAAAAGATTCTTTATTAGTTCCATGTAGGCTAACTGAAGAATGGAAAGGGCAAGTTCTTTGGATTTAAGGGGCCGTCACTCTGGATCGACACAATCAGAGGAATCAGCTTTGGACCTTGAAAGGAACTACTGTGGTCATCCAAATCTACCATCATCAAGTCCACCACTTCAAGCTTTTGCATCAGCTGGTCAACACTCCGAAAGCAATGCTGCCTACTTCTCATGGCCTAATTCCAGCAGATTGAATGGTGCCGCTGAAGATCGGGCAAACTACTTCGGAAACCTTCAGAAAGGTGTGTTGCCCGAAATTCTTGACCAGTTGCCTACGGGGAAGCAAGCGACCACCTTGCTTGAGCTGATGACTATAAGAGCATTTCATAGCCAGATCTTGCGTCGTTACAGTCTCGGTACCGCAATTGGGTTTCGTATTCGCCGAGGTACATTGACAGATATACCCGCTATTCTCGTCTTTGTTGCCCGGAAGGTTCATAGGCAATGGCTTAGTCCCATTCAATGTTTGCCGTCTGCCCTTGAGGTGAGTGAAGAGTAAATAGAAATGGTTCATTTTGTTATGAAAAACGCTTTCCTTACTAAACTTAGTAAGATTTTTACTCTTACTTGGGGTCCTTGACCTCAAATGGATTACCACATTGGCAATCGAACACCATAGCCCTCTAGAGTTCATGAAAAAACTTAGATCCAACAATTTTTTTATTTTTCAAAAAGTAATTTTTTTGGGCATGATCCAAGGTTTTGAACGGAACTCCCAATTTAAAATTAAATTCAACGGTGAAAAATAACATTTTTTGAATTTTATAGAATTTTGTCCTTTACAACCCTGTGGCATTGGATCATGTTGTTGGTGGCCACAAGGTGAGCTCAACGACCCTTACTAAGAGTTGAAATCTTACTAAGTAAGGCTAGTCGGACTCTTTTGTTATACTTTTTATGGTGGCTTATGTTGATGTTCCCTATTTCCTTCTCTGTCCTGCCTCTTATTCTCTGCTTGTTGAGGATGAGGGGGTGGGGTGGGGGGTTAACTTTGAAATCTTTATGCATTTGTGAGTGTTCGATGTTTTATTTCGAAGTTGAAGTGATTGGTGTCTATGATTAGGGCCCGGGAGGTGTATGGTGTGATGTGGACGTTGTAGAATTCTCGTATTTTGGTGCACCTGCAGCGACTCCCAAAGAACAATTATACACTGAGCTTGTCGATGGCTTAAGAGGAAGTGATTTGTGCATTGGTTCAGGTTCTCAGGTATTTTTTTGCTTCTCTTTGGCAACCTTCATGTTCTATATTTTGCTGGAGTTATTTATTTTCCTCTTCTATTTGTTCCCTATGATTTGTCTGAGTAATGTAGGCAAATTTGCATGTTGACCAAGATACTCGATGCACTAGCCATGGGTGCTGGTCTTCTTTTGGTGACATTAATCTTCCAACTTTTCATTTTTTCCATGAGACACAAAAAACATAAAATTAGGTCCTGCATATCTTTGGTTGCCTTTAGACATATAGATATGTTGGTTTAGGTTTGTTCTTATTTTATACAATAACTTAATCGGGTAGTTTTGTTACACAAAATGTATTTTAGGTCTTAAACCATATGCATGGACTGTTTCTTTTCTTATTTTTTTTCTTTTTCTGATAGGTTAACGGGTGAAGGTGTGGATTTTTGATCCCAGGTCTCTTCTCTAATTATTCTCAGCCTAATGAAGTTACCCAATTTTCAAATCTCAATCTATAAGAGTTGTATGCTCAATTTGACTATCCCTTCTCCTAAAAATTGGGAATTTGCTCCAAATTAAATATGTAGATGTTATATTAAAGAAGGAACAACTGCCGAAAGCATAAATTTTGACTTCGTAAGGAACTCCTGAGCTGAGGTGCCCAATATCTACTATTTGCTTTGGGATTTCCTTGTAGTCTGGATTGTGCTTATGGTGAGTCCAGTTTAGTCATGTATTAGTAGTAGTTAATGGTGTTTTATTACTAAGCAAAAAAGAAAAAGAGGAAATATTTTCAGATTTGTGCCATTTAAGCTTCTAGATGCCAAATTAAAAGGGAACGACTGCCCGACGCAGGAGTTTTGATTTCGGAGGCAAAAAAAAAAAGAGGGTGCCAATGTGCGTGCCCTACTATTTGGGATAAGGGGGGAGGGTGTACTGGGAATCCATATAGCAAATTGTGTATGGATTCCAATCTTGACATAAATTAAGCTTTATAGTGTTTGGGATTGGGTTTTTGATCAGCAAATGGACATAGGAGTTATTTGTTTGATATAATTAGAAAAAAAGTAAGAGGAACGATAAGCATGTCAACATGTATTGGAACATTTTGTTGCCTTTATGCATATATATATATATAGGGAAATGTTCGGCACCCTACACTTTACCCAACGTGTTTTGTCCTACATGGGTTAGAAGTTTTGGAATGGGCTGATTTTTGGTTTGGATGATCTCTACGGTTAGAAGATCCTCCTCACCAAAAATCAGCCCATTCCGAAATTTCTAGCTCCATGTTTACAAGTTGAAAAATCGTGGACCGTCCATTTTTTGTAAATCATTTTTGATGGGGTTAGAAGTTTTGGAATGGGCTGATTTTTGGTGAGGATGATCTCCTCACTATAGAGATCATCCTCACCAAAAATCAGCCTATTCCAAAACTTCTAACCCATGTAGGACAAAACACGTAGGGTAAAGTGTAGGGTGCCGAACGTGACCCATATATATATATATATATACATAGATACATATTCGAAAGTTGTTATTTATGATTCTACTATGCATGTACACTTTGTGTCAGAGTTCAGCATTATCCAACAGGGCCATAGCCAAGTGATTACATTCTGCTTTGTCAATCAGATTACTTTTTTGATAAGTAAATTCCATTACTAAGGGGATTTTGAGATGACCAATCAAAAACAAGAAAGCAAATTGAGGCACTCAAGTAACACCAATGCCTTGGACCCCAAACTATACTCAACAGCAATCCTACAAACCCAATCCCATCTACCGAAAAATCCACCAAAACTATACCCTTAAATTCCTTAAGACAGTTTGCACTAGTAGAAAATAATTCCCAAAATTGAGATGATAACTTCCTAAAACGAATGCTCACAACTCCCAAAGGCTTGACTATCCCTTTCATTCTAGATTCCCCGATAGATGGTGAAGGTTACTAAACCCAAAAAATCCTCTTGAAAGCTAAACAGAAAAACCTGAAAGCCTGCCAGTCCTCAAACAAAGATGAGAGAGGATGATGAATGTACCCAAGAAAGCTAAAAGGGGATAGGAATTGAGACTAGATCTCACAAGCCACCACACAATGGATGAGAAAATTATGGACAAACTTATTGTCACCCTTACACGTATAACATAAGTGCAGACCAATGACACCTTGCCAAATGACACTATCCATTGTAAGGATCTTGTTGGGCAAAACCAATCAAATAAAGAAGAAACTTTTGAAAGAACTTTAGGACTCTAGACTGCTTCATATGTGGATGATAAGGGAGATGACTGAACTAAGGACCGATGAAGAGATTTGTTAAGAAAAAAACCATCCTGATTAGCTGGATAAAAGGGTTTAAAGGGCAAGGGAAAACCTTGGAAAAATTATAAAATGTACATGTATCATGCATAATTACACATGTCATGATGCTAAAAAAAGGTCAACTATCAACATATCTTTGGAGGAAAAAAAAATATAATAACTGTTGAAAAAAGTTTAATGCCATAATATCAAGACATTGTAATCAAATTCCATATTAAACTACATATATGAATAACCAAATCCTATTTTATAACTCAAGTAAACAATATTCATGAACCAAATCACAAATAACCATGAGGCCACAAAAAAATGTGTTTAATCTTTTAATGAAAAGTAGTGTTGGAAAAGTTAAAAAAACATATTTAAAATGTAGAAAAAGGCATTCTTTTTTCTCATTGTAATCTTTAGAGGTAGAAAAAGTATTTTAAACATGATTTAAAAAAAAGAACAATCATCTTTTCGTGACTACGCCTTGGAGAGACTGTGACAAGATTAAAGATTAAGGCCAATCTCACAGTTATTGAACGTTCTTCTAAAGCCCAAGTCCGAAGAGACATAACATTTGAATCATGAAACTAAGAATTGACATAAATTCTTTTGAGACGACAAAAACAAATTGGAAAATTTCTTCATAAGAGCCACATCATCTCTCTCTCCAGAACCATTAGGGCCCGATTGATTCAGCTGCTTGAATCTGCTGTCAGCTTCTACTGTCAGAATCTGTTGTTAGAATCTGAAACACTGAAAAACTTGTTTGATAGAGCTTTTGTAAAAGTGCTGTGCTGTCAGAATCTGGTGATTACTGTTTGATACAGCTTCAAGAATCTACTGTATTAGGGTAAAATGACCAGAATACCCTTAAGGTTGATAATGCATCCAGAATGCATTAAAAATTATCAAAATACCTCTATAAATATATAATTACACTAAATATATATAAATATAATAAAATTATATAAAAATTAAAAAATATAATTATTTTAATTTTAAAATATTTATAATTATAAAAAAAAATTATAGAAAAATTTATAATTATATAGAAATTTTGGCAACATCTCCTCTTAAAAATGGACATATGAAATTTTCCTGACAAACAAAATACCTGCATAGTACGCAATCCAAAATTCACATTGTACATAAGCACTTACGAGTATCAAAGACCAATCAATTGGCACATGTTAGGAGACAATGAATTACCTTTCAACCCCCCTTGAATAGAACCCACGGTTAGATATCAAACTAATATCAGAAACTCTAATAATTACAACTAAGGGAGTTTTGGTTATTTAATATAAAAAAATCCTGAAGGAATTACTTTAAAAAAGAAAGTAATTTAGACAAACATACACCTCTTCGTTTAAGTGAATATTTGAGATGCACCCTTGGTTTTCAAATACCTTTAGATGTCTTTAACAAGGCCACTATTTTTATATCTGAATCTATAATCAAGTTAAACTAATAAAAATATCTATCCTAAAGAGTAAATTTCACTAAGGTATGAAACAAAGTAGCTCGGCTATAAATTCTTTAAATTCAACATAGGACATATAAATTGAATTCACCTTTACTATCCCCAAGAATTGCACTTATCACACGTTTCACTCCCAAAAAAAGATACAAAACTACAACATGTAAATCATCGTCCTCTATACAATAGTTGTCATACTTACCTTCCCTATAAAACAACGTTATCAGCTCCAATATTTTAGCGGAACAAATATAAATGGAAGTCTTATAAAAAAATTTCTTATACCCATCAAAAGAAAAATATAATAAAAGTTCATAGTTTCACAGTTCTCATTCTTAGCATGCTGTACAAGGTAACACCATAAGTAAATTAAATGAGAAGATAGAACCATCCCGCATAATGGCCAACTACAAAAAATAATACATGCATTATTTCTTTGGATATTTGAGGAGCATTTTCTTTGGGGCATCAAAAAGGATTTTTTTATCCATTATAAAACCCTAAAAAATATATGAATCTATTTATCTCTTGAAATTGAGGGGACTAAAACCTGATAATATATGAATCTATTGTTCATTTGGGGTTTCAGATCTTGGTGAATTGAGTTGGAGATCGATAACTCCCCTTATAAATTTGATTATCGAATACCCAATAACATTATATTCAATTTATAAAACATATATATATATAAATTATTGAATATCCGAAAACATTCGAGACAATTTTTTTTTTTTTTTTAAATTATAATCTATAACTCCCTTATCTTTCGAATCGATTTATAACAAGAACAGAACCAAAAGAGATGATAATTCATCGATTCGAGAACCAAAAAAAGTGAAAGATATTAAATAAATACAGATGGAGAATAAAACTGAAACAAAATCGTCTCACCGGGGAGTTGCACTGATTCATAAATAAGAATTTGCGAAGTAAAAAAAATAAAAAATAAAAAAATAAAACCCAAATTCAATGTTAGAATAACAGAGCATTGGATCATCGAACAAAAATTCTATTTTGTGCTAGGGTTTAACAAGAATAGAACCAGACGAGACGATAATCCATGGATTCAAGAAAAACAAAAAAGCGAAATAAATTAAACAAACCGAGATGGAAACTGAAACAAAATCGTCTCACCAGGCACTAGATCCAGGACCGTAAGTTTTCGGATGAGAATTCCAGAAGTTCGAGTGACCCATTTTCGCAGAAGAAAAAATCCCAATTTCGAATATCTATTATCGAAGCGCAATTGAAATGGAGAAATCTATTGGCACCATCAATTGAAGCTCGAGAAATCTATTGGCACCATGAATCAGTCGGCTGGTCGTCGTCTTCAATGAGATCAGTCGGCTGTAGAAATCGAAGGGTGAAATGATTGAGAAGCACCCATACCAAATCGAGGGTTTCTATGGCAGAGAGAGAGAGAGAGAGACTTTAGGAAAAGAGGAGAGACGACGACGACGACGACGTCGGTGTCCGAGGGTTCGGTCGAGAATGATGTTGCTGTGTGAGGGTTCTGTCGAAGAAGAGACGAAGAGAAATGAGTTAAAAAAAAACGGAGGGCAATAATGTCTTTTCACATGAGACGTTTTTCGGTAATTCGCGTCTCCCGCAAACGCAAATTGAAGAAGTTCTAAAATTCCGCTTTTCACATTTGCGTTTATAAACGCAATTTGGTAACGCAAAACGCAAATGATTGCAACCCATTTGATTCAGCTTCAAAACGCCGCGTTTTGACGCAAACGCCGGTAAAATTGCGTTTTGAAGCGCAATCAATCGCCCCCAAAATCTACTGCCTCCAAATCTGAAAATAATTCTCTCCGAAAATCAGAGAATTACAATGTTCCAGGGACTTGTCACTAAGAGTAAGAGAGGGAGGATAGTGCAAGCTGATACCTTGAAGTGTGGAGATAGAGAGCTAGTAACTCTACCAGATGCTCACATCCCCTCTCTTCGTTATCAGAGGCCCTAGGCTTTCGTAAGGCGAAGTGTAGTGGGCCCCAATATTTTTTCCAGAATTTTTTCCTAGAATCTGTTATCTCTTCTTTTCTTTATTGTGCATTATTCGTCATTAGTCCTTCATTTATTTTCCCTTATGATGGTCGCTTGTATGATTGTTTGACAGCCTTCAATGATTCCTTTTATTGATGACCAACTATCATTTGAATGGTAGGTGCTAGCTATCAGAGACCTGGGTTCAAATCCTACCAACACCAAGTTACTTAACTCACTAAAAACAGGCTTACCGATAAATAAAAGAAACTATCATTTGAATATAAAGATTACATAATGGACGAAATATTTTTCCATCTAAAGGATCTTCCATCCTTGAGACAAGATGATCTGTTTCATGAAGAATGATACCATACAAAAGATTCTACAATTCATATATACGAAGTTGGATCTAGCATGGTTCAATATTTAGTTGGAGATCTGCAAAGTTGAATGTTCTTCCAGTTTTTTGTCAAGATTAACCATACTCTGAATGGGAAGTAGAATAGTACCTATAAATGAAATTACTTAATAGAGATTTTATTTCGTCTAGAGGTTCACATTGTTGCATACCTTTGAAACTTGAGGTGAAAATTACTATATTGCTATACAATGAAAAATAATTCTAGAATCATACGAAATTACTTGCTCGTATTTTCAAGCATACTATGAATACAATAATAGAAATAATTCTTGGGATAGGTACATGGCCTTGGAGCCGATTCCCCCTTTCTCCTGTGTGAGAAGGCTCCAAAGTGAGAACACTTTTTCATCTTACCCCCCCCCCCCCCCCTTTAAGTATTCTGCTTGTTTCTTCTATGTTTTTTTGAGAATTATAGGGTAATAAGAAGATACCAATATACCACTGGGTTTACTTCCCATCTAGCTCCTAGGGTTTCCCCTCTCCTACTATTATGCTTCTTCCTTTTAACTAAACAATGGAGAAATGATATTCTTTTCTAACTTTTTTATGGAAATAAAAGAAACAAAATAGAGCGAGCCCTTAGTACTTTTAAACGATCTGCAAGTAGGCAGATAGTGGTGGACATTGGTTATTGCTACAAGAAGAGCTTGGATCTTTTTTCACAATTCCCATAATTGATGCCAATTGGTAAGAAAATTAGAGAACACCCATCATATTGATTCCTTCGGTTCTCCCAATTTGTATGGGAAAATCCGAGATTCTATCGATTCCTTGGCTCCCCCAATAGTCACATACTCACAACAAATGCACACATTTAACCATACATAACAAATTAACAATCACATAGGGATCATAAAAGAGACTATGAGAGGAAGAGATGAGCATTGGGCTTGTTGATGGGGTTCATCGCCAAATTTAGTGTTGAGCTTTAGAGAATCGATCCACTATTTTTCATGGTCCTAATTTCTATTTTCCTCCTCTCAATTTAGTAGGGGGAAGGGCTCTTTAAATAGCTAAAATCCATTGGCTACAAAATAAGTAACTTTTTTTCTAAGGAAAATATGACATCAATCAGGGATAACACAACTCTACCATCAATCGAGAGGATTCAGAATCTTACCTTATCCATGCCACATGATAGGATTTGTGTATATCTGAGCATCATGATGCATGTCATTAGCATTTAGTTTTAAGTGAGACTATTCTTAGAATATTGACCTCGAGATACACAACATCTTGACCACATGCTAGGAATATCCCGACCTCTCGATCACATTCTAGGTAATATCCAAATCTCCGACCATGTGCTTGGGAATATCCCAACCATGGATTTCTCAAGTTCTTTCATGACTTTGGGGGTTTAATGTTGAGTGTATATTTTCCTCCACTCTCAGGTGTGTCATACCCCTCTCCAACAGATTGGTCTATCACGGGTTCAATTCTTTCCACCTTTATGGGTGAGGGTGAGTGTTGAGTGTATATTTTCCTCCACTCTCGGGTGTGTCATGCCCCCCGGTTAATCTCCGTGACCCTCTAATATTTATAGTTCTCCCCCCTCCAACATAACGGTCCTTTGGAGTTGTTGGTTGGTTAACACTTAACATTTAATGCTCACATCTCAAAGTTCTATTTACAGGTCAAATTCATATTTTATGCCCATACAATCCTCTCTTTTCCCTAGTATCAGAGCCCCTAGCTTTCTTGTGCACTAGCGAATCATGGTGGACTCAGTTTCTTTTCGTACAAATTTTTATCTATTCTTTTTTTTATCGTATGTTAATTCTCATTAATCCTTATGGAAGGCATCCAGTTCATGAAAATTCAAGCCTTCTCTCTTTTCTATGTAGTAGTCACCATATAAGGAACATAATTTGTAATACCTGGCTTATCATTGGTGGTGAGATGTATCCTTCCCTTTCTAGAAGGTCATGGATTCAAATCTTCCTTAGGGTCTTTTTTTTTTTTCTAAAAAAAATTATTTTTGTAGATACTCTTTTAAAACTGTGAATTGCGTTTTGAGGATGAGATATGTTTAGATTCATCTGTTTTAATTAGTCATTTTCACTCTGTCTAGATATTGTCGTTGCAACCCTTCAAATGATTGAGTAATCTTTCTTCACATGTAGGTTGCAAGCCAAGAGACATATGGAACCTTGGGTGCCATAGTGAAGAGCCGGACTGGCAACCGTCAAGTTGGTTTCCTGACAAACCGACATGTAGCAGTTGATTTAGACTATCCAAACCAGAAGATGTTTCATCCTTTGCCACCCAGCCTTGGGCCTGGGGTGTATCTTGGAGCAGTGGAGAGGGCAACATCTTTCATTACGGATGATCTTTGGTATGGCACCTTTGCTGGAACCAACCCAGGTAATGTAGTGCTAAATTATTGCTCTCATTAATGTTATCCCATATCTGTAGCAGAAAATGTCAAAACCTACTCAACTCAATCTGATGAGTGAGAAAAAACCTGCCGTTATCACAATTTTTTTTGTTGAGTCAATTGATGGGAGATTTTTGCTAGAGAATTATGTGAAAAAGAACATTAGGCACGAGAAGGTTTAATTTCCCAAAATGATGCTTCATTTCCCAAAACCCAATGCAGGGATATGTAGACAGCACCTTTTTCAATATCTGCCGTCTTAAACAAAGTCCTTATTTCTTTCTTTTTTTCTTTTTTTTTAGATAAATGAAGAAATTATATTAAATAAACGAAGAGCGGTCAAGGTGACCATCTCAACGGAGCAATTCAAAAGACCAAAACAGACCCAAAACAGGCTCAAAGAAGGAAGCTAAGACAGATATTATAAACCCAGTCCCACTTTACACAAAGTCCTTGTACCTCAAACAAAGAAGGAAGCTAAGACAAATATTATAAACCCAGTCCCACTTTATATAAAGTCCTTGTATCTAAAACACCTTTGCTCTAGAATGATTGAAGTCCAATAATCAAAAGGTTTGGTTGGTACATCAATGGCCTTTTTTATACTCATATTTTCTTTAAAGATTCACCTATTTCCTTACAAATCTATATAATAAAATACAACTGTGGACCCCACTCTAGTTGCAGTTACGGGGATAAACGTCCCCTCCAGCTGTAGTGGAGTGGGGTCCACACTATCCTGACTTTATTTCTTTCCTCTTCCCCCCCCCCCCCCCCTCTCCTCTTTTCAATACTATTCCTCAAATGTTACTATCTTTCGTCTTTTACACTTTTAAACCCAAAAAGGATGTCTGTGTAATAGGCACGGGGAAATTCTAGTCTACATAACAAAACACAACTGTGCAGGGGCGGATTTACAGTGGGGGCAGTGGGGGCAATTGCCCCCACAAGAATTTCTAAACTTAATAGGGAGGTATTAATAATTTGAAATTTTTTTTTAACATTCTACTGCTTTGCCCCCACAGAAGTTTTGAAATTTTTTTTATTTGTAATTTGCCCCCACAAAAACTTTTAACATTCTACTGCTTTGCCCCATAGAAAATCAAAAAAAATTTCTATTTGTAATTTGCCCCCACGAAAACAAAATCCTGGCTCCGCCCCTGCAACTGTGGACCCTCACTCTAGCTACAATTATAGGGGATAAACCTTTCCTCCAGTTATAATGGAATGGGGTTAACGTTACCCCACCTTTTCTCTTCTCTCCCTTCAACTTTATTATCTTTCCTCTTCTCCCCCGTCCCTCTTTTTCAATAATACTCCCTCTAACTTTGCTATCTTTCCTCTTTTACCCCTTTAACCTTAAAGAGGATGGCACAGATGAACTCTAGTCAATCCATAAAATGCAAAATCTACTTTTAACATAGCTGGAAAAGGGTCTAAAGAGGCTCTTCGGCATGGGCCAAGATACACACAAAGTTGGAAAAGAATAAAAAGCTCACCATAAAGATCTAGAAAAAAGGCATGTAGGAGGGATAAAAAACTGAAAGCAAAGAGAACTTTCTTTTCTTGTCCTAGCATGGCTATTCCTAGTTCCACTGAACTAGTACTTGGGAGTTTGTTAGTTGTGGCCTGATGAAATTTAGTTGACTTGGTCAAGTTTTGAGCTGACATCTAAAACTGATTCTGTGCATGAATTTCTATGATGCTTAATCAAAATTGTCTCAAAATTTGACATTTTTTACAAATTTGTTTTCACCTGCAGAGACATTTGTGCGAGCTGACGGAGCCTTCATCCCATTTGCTGACGATTTTGACACCTCTAATGTCACCACATCCGTAAAAGGTGTGGGTGAAATCGGAGATGTCAAGATCATAGACTTGCAATCTCCAATCAACAGTCTTATTGGAAAGCAAGTGAAGAAAGTTGGACGAAGCTCTGGCTTGACTACTGGAACCATAATGGCCTATGCTCTTGAATACAATGACGAGAAAGGCATTTGCTTCTTCACTGATTTTCTCGTCGTGGGTGAGAACCAACAAACATTCGACCTCGAAGGCGACAGTGGGAGTCTCATCCTCCTAACTGGTCACAATGCTGACAAACCACGACCAATTGGAATCATATGGGGTGGGACAGCTAATCGAGGGCGATTGAAGCTAAAAGTTGGTCAACCTCCTGAGAATTGGACTAGTGGAGTTGATCTTGGGCGCCTTCTTGATCTTCTTGAACTTGATCTCGTCACGAGTAGTGAAGGGCTTCAAGGTTAGTGCTTTTTATAGGTACTCTGATTTCTTCTATTTGGTAGAATCTTCTCTCCAACCAGGTTTTTTGTTGAGAGATGCTATTGGCACCCCAACTTTTATTTATCACACCCTAATTAAAGATTAAAACATACTATTCTAACATTACAAAAGTTTGGTTCAAGTAATTTACTTCAACATTACAAAGCATAAATAACACATTAAACAATTTCAGCAGTTGTTTACTATTGGGATTAGGCTTATATAAAATTCTAAATCTAACAAATAAAAATGAGAGATTCTATTGCCACACCAACTTTTGCTAATGACTACAATTCACATGTAACTCATCAAAGAATTAGCACAAATCTTGGGGGTGGCCTTAGCAAATTTCTGTGGCAATCGAATTGACTTATTTTTTTAATTGTGGTGTAACAAGAAAAAGCTGGGGAGCCAATAGCGGCCTCTTTTTTTTATTTTTTTATTTTTGGGTCCTTTTCATATTACATGGTTTTATTATTAATATAGTGGCAGTGCAAGAGCAAAGAAGTGCATCGGCCGTAGCGGGGGATTCAACAGTTGGAGAGTCATCTCCTGCAGAGGGAACATTATCGAAAGACAAAAAGAAAGATATCTTTGAGTCTCTCGACATTAATATTGAGCAAATCCCCATTGAAGTAGGATCTGGTTCAGAAGTAAATCTAAATCCACCTTTCACACATGTTGACTTTCATATAGAAGATGGGGTCGATGTTCCACCCAATGTTGAACTTCAATTTATTCCGAGCTGCATTGATAGATCTCCATTGCATAAATATGACAGTCAGGGAAACCCAGACTTCAAAAATCTCTCTGCATTGAGGAATGGCTCCGATGAAGATCTCTGTTTCTCATTGCAGTTGGGAGATCGTGAACCCAAGCGAAGGCGTGCAGATTCGACAATTGTCATTGATGACTCAAACTGATGTACAAGTATTGCTCCGCACAAGGGAGCCAACTTTTTGAGAATGATCTGGTCAACATAGGGCTTACATATTCTGAAATTCTATTATCCGAACAATGAAAATGGATCATGGAGTAACAATGTTGGGAAGAGTACTTAAAGTTCTTGTCTCCAACCAGGTAAATTATTTTGCAATTTTGCTTTGTTGCCTTGTTCAAGTTGTATCTAGATGTGGGTCATACATACAGCATTTGATAAAAAATTGTCAGACCGACTTTCGTTTGTATTGTTTGTATTGTGTACACGCCCAAGTGTTTGTGTGCACACGCCCAAGTGTTTGTGTGCATGGCCGGGGCTGGGGTGGAGGGGTTGAGTTGTGTGGCGTTAGAAGGGACCAAATAAGTGAAGAACACTTTCCTACAAATGCTGGTCCCGATAACAAGTATGTTGTGGTGAAACCATTTCATAGTTAACTGATATCTTCGTTTTGAAGCAAATCGATTTTGATTCTCAAGTAATCCACACATCCCCTCTTATTCTAATGTAATATAAGACCCCTGTTTTTGAGTTGGCGTGAGAGTGGGGGAGAATCATTATACAAGAACATGTGATCAATAAATTTTTGACCCAAGACCAATATTAACATGACTCTGAACACTATGCGGAAAAAGGGGTAAACTTGATGACTTTTTTAAAAACTACCTTAAAAAGGGTTAAATTGGAGGGATCTTGGCATCGAATTTATCCTTTTGTTTCATGTACTGAAACACAGACATATTGAGTCAAAATTAACCCTGGGGGTTGACCTAGTGGCCAGCCGAGCCTTGATAAGCTCGTTGGGAAGGGTAGGTCAAGTGTCCTTGGGAGACCCACGATGAGGAAAAAAAGAAATATACAAATGCAGAAGTCTTGTGTTGTAATGTATTAAGAGAGCAGCTATGGGCACCCCAACTTTTACTTGTTATACACTAGTTATTTTCTTTATTTTAATTTAGGTGTAATAAGTAAAAGTTGGGGTTCCAATTGCAGCTCTCTCTATTAATTGGAAAGCAACACTTTTGTCCACTAACCAACATCATTATAAAACAAAAAGAGTAATGATGAAGTAATCCAAAGCATAGAGGACAATGCCTCGAATAGAGAATTCATGGACTCTTGAACCTATCCCCAAGTTCGAAGTCAGAGCTCTTGGATCAAGCCCGCAGACAACTTTCATGCTCTGAACTCAGATGGCTCCTTTAGAATTAACTCTGGAGGCGAGGAGAAGCAATCATTAGAGATAGCAATGGTAGTGCCATTAGAGTCCTCCCAAAAAACACTCATGCCAAATTAGTTTTGGCACACGAGCTACAAGCCATGCTGAAGGGGCTGCTAATGGCTTTTGAGCTTAACATCCACCTGTTGAAGGTTAGAGATGATTCAAAGCTACCGATTGATTGTATCAAGGGGGAGTACGAAGCTCCTTGGAGTGATGAGAGACTGATAAAGGAATTTAGAGCTAGAGCTAGACATTTCCTCAGGATAGACTTCTACTTTTACTTCTGAGAGTTTAACCAAGCAATTGATTTCCTTCCTTCCTCCCTTCCTCAGGCTAGACCCTATCCCTTAGTGAGCTAATTTGGATCCTTTGTAAAGATGTTAGTGGGCACATTTATGATCGTTTGTAGTCCTTTGTTTTCTGGTTAGGGGTTTGCCTAAACCCCCCTTTAATCTTTAAAAAAGAAAAAAAAAAAAAAAAAAAAAAAAAGAATAATGCTGAAGTGACCTCAGACTGAAATCTTATATTGCAGTTTTGACGTGAAAATATATGGGAACCATAGATGCTTTTCATCAAGATACGAATGAAAAACATCTACAGTTCCTATCCACTTTCATGACAAGAAGTGCAACATGAGGTTCCAACTTGAGGTCACTCCAGCACGACTCAAACAAAAATACCATTCATTTTCAATGGATTATTAAGATTCCATTATGTGCATCATCGTCAAGGTTGTGCTATTTCCTTGGTGTGCTCCGCAAGGTCATGAAATCGAGTCCCCTCAATCACAACTTTAGCTAATACACCCATTTTTGGTGGCAAGGTGCATCGGTAGTTAGGCATGTAGATTCAAGTAGAACCAAACCGAATTTTCAATTTTGGTTCAAATTTGGCTAAAATTGAAATTAGACTGAAGTTTTTGGGTTTTGTTCGAATGGGAAGAATCAAAACCGAATTGAACTGATTTTTTCAGTTTCAAACTCAGTTCCAGGTTTGGTTCAAGTCAGCTAAACCAAAAGTTTTTGAATTTTTTTAATAATTAATAATTAAAAATAATTTATAACATATAAACTTATAAATAACGTTGAAAATAATTTATATAACTTATAAAATAACTTGTATAAAGAAAACTATATAACTTATATAAATTATACTAATGTAATTTATAAAATAATTTATATAAATTATATAGTTTATATAATAAATAACTTATATAAACTATTTTACTAGATAACTTATATAATAAAATATTTATAGCATAAGATTTAACTTTAAACTACTAATTATAAACAATTAAAAATACATCATAAAATGAATAATTAAAACTTCAACTATACTTGTTGTAGACACCCAAACTTGATGGGGCCCTCGACGTGAAATGCCCAAAAATCCATAAAAATTAGAATGGGTCCTCAAAGCCCAAAACTCCAAAAATCTCTATTTTTTTTTTCAATAAATGGCCTAAGGCCTTTCTCATGTGGTCCATGAACCGAAGATTCCTCACCACTCCTCTCGTCTCTTTACCCATTCCAACCTTAATCCAAATCTATTACTATTCAACATACAACCCATTATTATACCCAAGCTCAATCATTCTATCTAAACCCAAGCCTTAATCATTTTACCCAAACCCAAGCTCACTAGACTCAACTTAACACTATACCTATTCAACCCACTACCTAACTATCTTACCCAAACCCAAACATCATAACCAATCACCTAAGATCATCAAGGTGGGACACATCTCACAGTCTCAACACACTTCCCATCCAATTACCAACCCTCATCACATTTTCTTTAAAAACATCATGAACTCACACATCAATTCATCACATTTCTCTAACCTATTCTCATCATTCCTTACAAACTCATTCTTACAAGTCAAACCCATACCCTTCTCTTTAATCAACTCATCTAACACTCCATCTCTGCACCCCTTTTGACATATGTCACCACTTCTTCACCCTCCCAAAACTTAATCAACCACCCTTTTACACCCTCATTTTCTTAAACCAAACATTACTCATTTTCACCTCACCAAACACTCAACCCATCAACCACTCTCTTACACCCCCATTCTCTAAATCAAACACCACTGATTCCACTTTACCTAACACTCAATCCAAATGGATTGAAAGATCTAACCCATTTGGGTTACAAATAATCCATTTATACCCCTTTCCATAAATGCCTTCCTACCACCATCAATTTACAAATATCCTGTCTCACAATCTTTAAATCATTTTTCCCATTTTCATTAATTCACCCAATTCTACCCGTAAAAATTCCTCTCCAAATCCTATAATATCTCCCCATTTTCAACACAATTCCCCTCTCATGAAAAACTCCAAAAACTAAAAAAATCACTCCCCTTAAAAATTAAAACTCTCTTTACTCTCAACTCACCTCTCTGCTCTCAACTCTTTATTCTCTCTCAAATAAATCAAGAAAAGTCAAGGAAGCATCACCTTGAAGGTCAAGAAGAACAAGGTGGGTCTTTGGATAAAAAACAACCAATAAACACTCCCTTATCTCCCCTCCAACTTCCCCTCTTTTACTCTCTCATTTCTTTACACCTTTGCACACACTACGAAAGATTTGAACCATCGAAGGGCCCTTTTTTCAATAAGAGTACCTTTAACGGTTTGATTCAAAATCAAAGTCCCTCACACTCAAGGGCACATATCGGATCTTTTCGATTCTTTTCATTTTATTTTATTTTCAAAATGACTGAATCCGAAGTTACCACAACGGTGGAGGGAGTAAGGTGCCTAGTACCTTTCCTACTTCCAAACATTGACCCCCCCTTACATAGATCCAAAGTTGGACCAATGAGTCCTATCCGTACAAGAGTCACTAAAATGCCAAAATAACATGTTTTTCAAAAAAATGAAATCCGGGTGATCATTCACGCATTTTTCCAAAAAGAATGGTGGCGACTCCAAAGCCCCAAGTGGGAGAGATATTTGGAAACAAAAATCTCGTGTCCACAGCTTGACGACTCCACTGGGGAGGTACACTAGTGGGTTCGACCTTTTTTTCGATTCGATCATTTTTCAAAAATAAAATACGTGTTTCCATTTGTTTTGTTCTCTAGTTTGTTTACTAACTTTTGTTATGTTTTTTTTTTCAAGTGTCATACAAGAATGGATGTAATATTTACGTACTTATGCTTTTTGTTTTTTATTTTTATCTTGGGACAAATAATGTAAGGATGGATACACTTTTAAAAAAAATGCACGTGCACATGCATTTCATAACCCAATGCATAAACAACCCCTCATTTGTTAAAATCTTAGCCCTAAATGCCGGTACTCTCAAGCCTTCAAGATGGTTATTTTGGGTGGCAGGGAGGTGAACATCCACCCCATTCACCAATCTAAGACGTGGACAGTTCGATGTACATTGAGATTTGAAGAATGAGTAGCAAAAAAATAGCTCATAAGCCCACATGCATCAAAGCGTAATTAATAAACTTATGACACTAAGCTTTTCAAAATCAAATGTGTATCCATCCCATGTTTATATGTTGTATTTTTTTAACCCATGAAGGCAAGTTGTATAGATTTAGACTGCTTTTCGTTTATTGTCATTGCATGTTCCCTTTGGTAAATAGGGAACATATTCTTTCTTTATATTTTGCACCCTCATAAAAAAAATTTGTGGTCCAAGACAAAAAATAGAGACAATGTGCCTCAAAATCTAGAATTTAGGGCCTAAAATAAATATCATGAACAATTCTTGATTGTCAGAATCTGGTCCATGTTTCATTCACGAACTTAAGAAAAATGATTTAGTCCGTGCTTGAAACACGGATTTGAGAAATTTTCTTAGGTCTGTGCATGCAGCATGGACCAGTGTGAGGGTACACAATATTTTTTTTTTCGAAAATTAAGGTTTTAGTCCATATTTAAAGCATGAACTAGTATAAAAGTACCTGGTCCATGCATTAAATACGGACCATAATTTTTTTTGTGTGTGTTCATTTCTCCCTTACATTAATCCTGACAACTTTTCTCTAAGACTTTATTTTTATTTTGGGGTTTAAGGCTTAGAAATGATTAAATGAATCACTTTTATCGTTAAGCTTAGGGCCTACCACTTACTACTTTTTATTTAATCAAACAGAGCTCGTCTACTCTCTACCGATCGAAATTGATCTCGACCTAATGTGGCACACTATTGTAGACACCTTATTTTTGCACTTGCCTGATTAATCAACTCGTCAACTCGATCGCAACGATTCCCAATGATGGAAGATTATTTCAATACTTTATTTGTTACCAGATATGTTTCAGAAATTCAGATGAGGTATCTCAAACTAACAAAATTATAGAAACCACGCTACGCTAGGAAAATATAACCCCAAAAACATAGAAACCATCATTTCACAGACAAAAAGAAGTTTTACGATAAAAATCACTAAAAAATAACCAAATTATCAAAATACCCCTAACATCAAAACATCATTAGAGCCCTCCTTACGCTTAGGACAACCCATTAGAATACATAAAACAATAAAATGAAATCAAATAAATCATTTCGTCAATTTTCACCAAATTCAACAAAATTACGAAAATACCACTCATAAGGGTTGACAATCATTTCACGTCAAAAAATTTCATAAATAACACAAACCAATAATCCCATTGAATTCCTTATGAAAAATCGATTCCAAAACATCCCGGAACATTGAAAATCGATTTGAAACACAAAAGTTCTCTTCGGGGGTAAAACGGTAATTTTTCAAAATTTAAAAATTTTTAATTTCGAAATTAATAAATAAAATATTAATTAACGTAAAGTAAAATCTTAATAAAATTAATTTAAAAATCTGAATTAAGTCAATCTCATAAGACTAAAGTTAAAACCCTAATCTAAAAAGACTAAGTCAATCTCATAAGACTTAAGTCAAAACCCTAATTAAAACCCTAATCTAAAAAGACAAAGTTAATCTCATAAGTTTTAAGTTAAAACTCTAATTAAAACTCTAAAGGAAACCTAATTAAACATTAACTCTACCTTAAAAAGTCTATAAATAAGAGCCCCCACACCTTAATCTCGTATCCAAAAGAAAATCTTAGAAAAAATAGGTCAAAAAGCCACCCTAGCCTTCCCAAAACCTTGATTTTGAAGCCCTAACACCTTACCTATCATCCAAACTTTGACTTTTATAAAAAAGACTCTAAAAAACTCTCCAAAAACCACCTAGAAATTCTTCACAAAACTAGGAAAAACTCAGATTTAAGGAGGAGATACTTCGTTTTGGAGATTCGAAGTAGATCCGGGGATCTAATAAAGCGAGGAGAATTTAAACGAGAAGCAGTTCTACCATATCTGAGGGAATAAGTCGTTGCGATCATCACAGGTATAATTTCTTTGTCTTTTTTATTTACTTTAGGTCTTTAGCAATGTAATATTCTTGGAAATTAGTAAAGACCGGCGTTTGCCAGGCGGGGTTGGTGTCTAACACTTTCCAACTCCGTAATGTGATCCCCGGACTCAGTATTTTTTTAAGTAGATTAGTTATTTTTATCTGTTTCGAGTCGATGTTTGGTTCCTAGACCGTAATAACTAGGTGGCGACTCCCAAATCTCAAAGTCAAAAGTGGATCTACACACCCCGCGAATCGATGGCACTTTCAACTATCAACTTTGGCCACAATCAAACCTATTATCATCTATCACCAAGATCCATTTCAAAATGGGTTCACAACCCATATTCATTTCAAAACGGGTTCATGACCCGTATTCATTTCAAATGAGTCCATGACCCATAACCATTTCAAAATGGGTCCACGACCCATATTTACTTTCAAATGGGTCCACGACCCATATCTACTTCGAATTGTGTTAACGATCCATGTCCACTTTAAAATGGGTCCACGACCCATATCTAATCCAAATTAGGTCTACGACCCATATCCATTTCAAAATATATCCACAACCCGTATCCATTTCAAAATGAGTTTGCGACCTATATCCATTTTAAACTGGATCCACAACCCATATCTACTTCAAAATGGGTTTACGACCCATATCCACTTTAAATTGGTCTATGACCCATATCCATTTCAAGTTGGCTACGACCCACATCCATCTCGAACTAGGTTTACGACCCATATCCAATTCAAATCGGGTCTACGATCCATATCCATCTAGATTAGGTCCATGACCCACATGTATTTCAAACTAGGCCCACGACCCACATTTAACTTCGACCTGAACCATGGTCCATCAAGATCAACAATCAGCCTATCAATCCAAATGAATCCAATTATTTTTCAACAAATTAGATTAAATTTTTTTTTTAAATTAAAAAATTTATTATTAAAAAAATATTTAAAAAAATCAATTGAAATTCTTGATCAAAGTCGGTGCCTAAGAATGATCTAGCCCTGTTGATATGAAGGGAATGAATTATATCTATTCAAGAAAATGAGGTAACTTAATAGTGCCTTTGCTAAAGCATTGTGCGCCACCTCTTTCCTGGGGATTTGACTGGCCGATATTGATTTTAGAGAATTGGATTGGGGGTTAACAAAAAAGGTATTTTCCAACTTGACTCATTTGCAATAACCTGTGTTTCACAAAGCGTTCTTCCAACTCCATGTTGATGTAAATTTTTTTCAAATTATGTCAATTTCATGTTGATATAATCACGTTTTTAATTATGCCAGCTTCGTGCTGATTTAATTTTTTTTTTAATTATGCCAGCTTCATGTTGATACCAGTTTTATGCTGATGTATTCGTTTTTTTAATTACGCCAACTCCGTGTTGATTCCAGTTTCGTGTTGATGTAATCATTTTTTAATTATGCCAACCCCGTGCTGATGCCAACTTCGTGTTGATGTAATTTTTTTTAAATGTTTGCTAACTCCGTGTTGATGTCAGTTCTGTGCTGATGTATTTCTTTTTCAAATTATGTCAATTCCGTGTTGATGCCAGCTCCGTGCTGATACCAGCTCTGTGCTGATGCAATCATTCTTTCTAATTATGCTTACTCCGTGTTGATGCCAGTTCTATATTGATGCTAGCTCCGTGCTAATGTAATCATTTTTTTAATTATGCCAACTTTGTGTTGATGCCAGCTTTGTGCTAATGTAATCGTTTTTTAATTATGCCAACCCAGTATTGATGCTAGTTCCATACTATTATAATTTTTTTTCAAATGTTTACCAACTCCGTGTTGATGCCAGCTTCATGTTGATATATTTATTTTTCAAATTATGCCAACTCCGTGTTGATACTAGCTCCGTGCTAATGTAGTCGTTTTTTCTAATTATGCCAACTCCGTGTTGATGCCAGTTCTATGCTAATGCTAGCTTCGTGCTGATGTAATCGTTTTTTCTAATTATGCCAATTCCATGTTGATGCCAGTTCTATGCTAATGCTAGCTTCGTGCTGATGTAATCGTTTTTTCTAATTATGCTAACTCCATGTTGATGCCCGCTTTCTGCTGATGTAATTCTTTTTCAAATTATAACAGCTCCATGCTATTATAATTCTTTTTTCTCAAACCATCCAGTTCTGTGCTGACAAACCACACATTTAAATTTATTTAATTAAAATTTTCTTTTTGAGTGCCATCCTTAATAATTGATCGGACTTAATAAAATATCATGCATTTCCTTTTTTGTAAACAAGATAGTAATGCTTGATTTTCTGTACTCACAAGTGGCCAAACGAAATAAGTACAAACACCCTGAGAAGCCTCCGTATTTCTTTCGATCTTCATTAGCTATGAACAACTCAGAAGACCCACAACTTACGATGAATGAACTGGCTACGACTAATGTGACGATAAAAAGGCTATTGAAAACAATAAAAAGACAGGAAAAAATGCTAATGACCATCTTGAGTAGTACTAATTTTCTACATGCACAAGCCGCTCAACACCAAAGCATCTGGGTCAAGCCTCGAATTCTCTGAGCAACCACAATCAGATCAACAAACCACCCCACCTCCTACTATGCCAGTATATCAAGGCCCTCTACTTTACATCCCATAGAATCAACAACCTCTGGTGATCATCCCAGACGACGAGTGTGACTTCAGGATTCCTGAGGCCAAGAGTACTATTGACGAAAAAATGAACCAACAGATCGAATCTCTCCAAGAGGAAATGAGATGAATCAAGGGCACGAACACCTTAAGAGGGACAAAATTCAGGGACATTTGCTTATACCCCAACGCACAACTATTAGCTAAGTTCAAATGCCTAGAATTTGAGAAATACAACAGGGTAGGGTGTCATTTGTCGCACCTCAAATTGTATTGTAGATCAATGTACCAATACGACGAAGACGATAGATTGCTGGTATAGTTATTTCAAAGAAGTCTGACATGGTCGACTCTTAAATGATTCTCGGGGTTGGATCATTCACTCATCAAGAACTGGTAGGATCTAACTGAAATGTTCTGGCACAACTACAGGTTTAACACAGATATGGGGTTGGATCGAAATGGTATGACATGAATGATGAGAAAATAGAGAGAAACAGTGAGGGAATATACCTAAAGATTGCGAGAGTCAGTTTTTTAGGTATGATTAGCCATGACAGAACTGAAAGCGCCCTCGATCCGCGGGGTGCGCGGATCCGCTTTTGACCCTTGAGGTTTGGGAGTCGCCACCTAGTTATTATGGTCTAGGAACCAAACTGACTTTAAAACGGATAATGAACTAATCTACTATAGAAAATCTGAATCCGGGGATCATGTTACGGGGTTGGAAGGTGTTAGGCACCAACCCCGCTCGGCCATTGTCGGTCTCTACTTATCCCAAATAAATCTACATGGCTAATGTCAAACCTAGATTAAAAAAAATAATAAAAAAGCTTACCTTCGATCTGCAAAAGTGCTATTCCCTCAGATCTGGTGAAAACGGCTCCTTGTACCGTGTTCCTTACTTCGTTCTATCTCCGGATCTGATTTCTGATCTCCGAGATAAGGTATCTCCTTCTTGGATCTGGGTGCTTCGAATTTGTTGTGGATTTTTGGGATGTTTTTGAGAGGTTTTTGGGTATTTTTTAGGCTAAAATCAAAGCAGGGGTGTTAGGTAAGGAGTTGAGGCTCCAAAATTAGGGTTTTGGAGAGGTTGTGGAGGCTTCTTCACCTACTTTTCCTAGGGTTTTTTCTTTGATACGAAAATAGGGTGTGGAGGCTCCTATTTATAAAGTTTTTAGAAGCATTAGGGTTTGATTAGGGTTTCTTTTAGGGTTTCAATTAGGGTTTTGACTTAGTCTTAGGGTTTTAGGGTTTTGACTTTAGTTTTATGAGATTGACTTGATTAGTTTAGATTGGGGTTTTGATTTAGGGTTTTGACCTTAGTCTTATGAGATTGACTTGATTAGTTTAGATTAGGGTTTGATTTAGGGTTTTGACCTTAGTCTTATGAGATTGACTTTAATACTTGACTCTAGTCTTACTTAATTGACTTTAATTTTGACTTTAGCCTTATTTGATTGACTTTAATATCTTGACTTTAGTCTTGCTTGATTGACTTTAAATTTTTGGAGAACCCCCCTCTATTATATCTTTGATTCTTTGGACCCCCAAATGGAGGGGTCCTTAAAGAAATATCTTGCGAACCATCAACAATTTTTCTTGAAAGCCTGATTGATCAATTTTTTTGGTTTAAATTTTATAATTAATTTTATTAATGTTTCACTTTACATTATTTAATGATTTATTTATTAATTTCGAAAATTTTAATTATTAAAATTGTGAAATTACCGTTTTGCCCTCAGAGAGGATTTTTTACGTTTTAAGTCGTTTTTCAATGTTCCAAGATGTTTTGGAATCAGTTTCTCGTAAGGAATTCAATGAAAAGGTTGATTTTTATCATTTATGAAATTTTTTGTGTGAAATGATCGTGAATTTTATGAGGGGTATTTTCGTAATTTTGTCAAATTTTGTGAAAATTGGTGAAATGATTTATTTGGTTTCGATTTGTTGTTTTATGTGTTTGAACGGATTTTCCTAAGCGTAATGTAGGCTCTAAGGTTGTTTTGATGTTAGGAATATTTTGGTAATTTGGTCATTTTTAGTGATTTTTATCGTGAAACTTCTTTTTGGTTTGCAGGATGATGATTTCTATGTTTCTGGGGTAGTATTTTCCTAGCGTAGCGTGGTTTCTAAGTTTTGTCAGTTCGAGATACCTCATCCGGATTTCTGAAACATATCTGGTAACAAAATAAAGCATTGGAATAGACATCCATCATTGGGAACCTTTGCGATCGGGTTGACGACTTGATTAATCAAGCGGATGCAAAAATGGGGTGTCTACAAGAACAAGAGATGAATACCACGTTTATCTCTACATTGAGACATTCATTTTACACCCATCTGGTGGGGTACACCACAGATACTTTCTCCATTTTGATTCAAGTAGTGGATCGGGTTGGGGATGGGATCCGAATCGATCTAATATTTGACTTCACAGCGTTAAGCGCAACAATAAGAACATCGGTACAGAAGAAATCAATGCCTTTGGTCAAGAAAATAGAGGAAAATCAGGTCAACAATGTATAATCTAACCAACCTCTCTTTATTCAGACACCAGTTCAGAGGCAATAAGCACCTCAAGTCCCTTATATGCTAGTACCTCGAGTTGCCTAGGCTCCAACACCGCAAAATCCCTTCTGGATGATTCCTTCACAATCTATGCTAATACAGCCAACTCCATAATTTGGTCAGAACTAGCAAACAAAAGTTAATAGGATCAAAAGAGTGTTCACCAAGCTACCAATGACGCTGTCAGAACTACTCATATTACTCAGGGGAGAGTATCTCACTAAGCGATTACCGAACCTGGAAATTGGTAAAGGACTAGGGTACGATCCCAACCTATTTTGCGAGTTTCATATGGGTACACCAGGCACTTTATTGATCAATGTTGGCAACTTAAGCACTAGGTACAAAATCTGATTGATCGAAAGGCTATCATACTGGATGGGCCAACAAACCAAACTCTACAACAAAACATCAATCAGAACCTTCTGCTTGCCCATAACAGATGAGGAAATGGACCTGTAGTGAACGTGGTCGTAAGAGAAGAATCTGACTTTAACCCTTTAGTGTTGATAACTCCCATAGGAGCAAAAGCCATAGTCCATTTAATAAAAAAAATTAGCAATACCTAATGTTAATGCTCTCTCCCGATACACCAAAAACTCCACCCTATTACCACTCAAAATATCTGGCCTGACCATCTATCCCAATGACCAACCTACAAGTTCCACTATCCAACCACCATTCATCATTTCATACACATCTCCCAACCCTCAGAACTCATTTTCTCGCCCACCTCTTCACATACCATATGCTTTATCCTTACGACCACCACTAGTTATCCCTTATAACCTTTCAAATCCAATTCAAACTACTATCACACCTTCATCAAAATCACCACCACTCATCCTTTATGTAAAACCTAAACCATCCGCAATAACCATACACTCTCCCAAACCCTTCCCATACAGTTCTAACCAGGTAGTCCCGTGGAGTTATGAAACAAGCATTGTCACTTTGACAAGAGTAAAAACAATGAAGAAAGTTATGGTAGCAGATATTGATCACATGACCAAGATTGGGGCATGCCATAGGATATTGGGAAAAATGGTAAGGGTTGAAGAAAAGAATGAAGAAATGGTAGAAGAGAATAAAGAAAAGAGAAATGAGAAAAGAAAAGATAAAATGTTTAAGGAAGACAAGTCAGGGCAAGAATAGGTAGAAAAGAAACATGGATCTAAAATGATAGACAAAGAGGCAGTAGACTTCACAAAATTGAAAGGACGACTAATGATTGCAAGTGAAGCCAATAATCAAAGAACTAAAGCTGCACAAAAGGGGAAGTCAATTCAAATCATAGTGTTTCAAAATTCAAAATGTTTAAAAAAACAAAGAAAAAAAAAACCCAAGAGAAATAAAAAAACGACAAAAAAAAGTGTTTTGCAAAAGCCAATTCAAATTGTCCAAGACTCGTTAGAAAACTCCCGTTTCAGAGTTTTCACTAAAATTATCACAAATCCAAGACCTCACATGAGCTTCACGCCACGAGGTAAAAGAAATCAAAAGGCCTACTCTGTTAGACCCCTTGCTTGGGTAGCCATTTCTTGTTATCAAATTCATTAAATCAAATCGGTGTATTCAAAACTTGTCTAAGCAAAATCCTTGGGCCTGTACAAATCAGGGTTTGATCTATTATTTGCAGTTCTTGGCATGTAATTCCTGCAAAGAGAGTCAATTGTAGACACCCATATTTGAACAGACCCTCGATGCAAAATACCAAAATCTATCAAATTTGGAATGGACCTCAAAATCCAAACCTTCACAAAATTATCTCTTTTTCCAAATAAATAGCCTAAGACTCTACTCACGTGGCCTACGGACCAAAAACTCCTCACCCCACATCTACACCTCTCAAACCATCACCATAACTACTCAACCCACTACCCATTTCTATACCCAAGCCCAACCTACCACCTAAGCCCACTGATTTCAAAACCCAACAACCCATTACCCAACCATCCTACCCAAGCCCAACCAATCAACCGCAACTCAATTCTTAACCCAAGTCTAACATCACAACCAATCACCCAACATCATCAAGGTGGGACACATGTTACCACCTCAACTCACCTCCCTTATCCAATTACCATCCCTATCATCTTTTCTCTAAAAACATCATCTATCCACACATCAATCCATCACCTTTCTCTAATATACTTTCATCATTCCTTACAAATCCATTCTTACAAATCAAACCCACACCCTTCTCTCCAATCAACTCATCTAACACTCTATTTTCACACAATTTTTGATACATGTCATCACAGTTTCTACTCCCCCAAAATCTAATCAACCACTCTCTTACACCCTCATTCTCTTAAATCAAACATCACTCCTCTTCACCTCACCAAATACTTAACCAATCAACTACCCTGTTACACCCCCATTCTCTTAAATTAAACACCACTCCTCTTCACGTTACCAAACACTTAACCAATCAATCACTTTCTTACACTTTCATTCTCTCAATCAAACACCATTCATTTCACCTTACCAAACACTCAACCCAAATGGGTTGAATGATCTAACCTATTTGAGTTACAAATGATCTATTTAAATCCCCTTCCCTAAATACCTTTCCATCTCCTTCAATTCACACGCACCCCCTCTCACAAACCTTAAACCATTCTACTTATTCTCATCAATTCATCCAATTATACCCTTAGAAATTACACTCAAATTTTATAAATCTCCCCTCATTCTCAACACAACCATCCAATGAAAAAATACATCCCCACCAGAAAAAATACAAAAGATACTTTCTCAATTCTCTACTCTCATTCTACTCACTAACCACCCTCATTTCTCCTAACTTATCAACTCAACACTCAATCATCAAAAGTCTCCTTATCATATCAAGATCAAGATCAAGACAAAGAAGTCTCATCTTTGAAGAATCAAAGAAGATAAAGTCAAAATCAAGGTGGATTTGGGACAAACAATCCCCCTTCTCTTCCTTCTAACTTCTCTCTTCTACCTTTACCTTTTCTCTATTCCTATGCACACACCACAAAAGGTTTGAGCCATTGAAGGGCCCTTTTTTTAATAAGGGTGCCCTTAATAGCTTACATCGATATCAAAGTCCTTTGCACTCAAGGGCACATATCGAATCTCTTTGATTTTTTTTTTTTTTTTGTTTTATTTACAAAACGACCAAATCCGATGTTACCACCAATCGTAGAGGGAGTAGGATACCTAACACCTTCCTTACGCCCTAACATAGGCCCTTTACCTAGATCCAAAATTGGACCAAGGAGCCATATTTGTACAAGAGTTACTAAAATACCAAAATAACATATTTTTCAAAAAAATGCAATCCAAGTAACCATTCACACCCTTTTCCAAAAAAAATGGTGGCAACTCCAAAACCCCAAGTAGGAGAGATATTCAGAAATGAAAATCTCGTGTCCACACTTGTATTAATAGAATTGTAAAATTATATTAAAACTAAGTGCATTATATTGATTGTATTACATTATTTATAAAATTAAATTGTAAAAATGGAGAGGTACTGCATCACAATAGTATGAGTACATCCCAACTAAGTTGACACTCACTCATCAATCTATCATATGCACATCTCAACCTAAAAAATAAATTAAAAAAATTAAATTAAATTTCTAATTCATCAAATGTTTCATTTAATTATACTTGTTCATTCAATTTTTTATCCTCACTCTTGGCCGTCCACAAATCTTTTAAAAAAAGTAGAACATCCACCGTCTCTAGAATTAGATGAATTATATATATGGAGTTAAAACTCTTCCTCTTGCACTAAAATTCGATTCAGATGTAACTGTAGAGACAATAATCGTTAATAGATAACATGTGATATTGTCCGTTATAACCCTTCCACCAATCTAATACATTATATGTACTCTCATCCCAAATATCCACTGAATCAGATTTCAAATAACGTTGTAATTCAAATATTGGAGTATTTTGAAAAATGACTATATGTGTGTCTACTAATAATTGTTGAAAAGTATATTTAAAACTACTAGATGGTGGTGGTGGTGATAGTACATTAATTAGACGTCATTTGATTTTATAAAGATTAAATAATTCTTTTCTTAATTTTATCTAATTCTTTTTGAACATTAATATTAGGATTTAAACTCCAAATAATTTTGTAAAACTCCAAATTTATACCTAAGGTTCAATATTGAAGCAAATGCCAAGTTTTTGAGAATTTTACTTCAATATTTATTATAATTTTCAATCATTTAAAAACCTTTTAGATTTTGAGAATCACGATTTAAAAGATCTTTAATTGAAACTAATTCTAAATAAAATTTTATGGATGTAACATATTTTACTCCCGAAAAACCAATTGTGGCTCCAACAAATCAATGAAAAAATTCACAAATATGTGAGGCATTTTCTCAATCTTCATTAGTTATTTCTATTTCACTACATAATTATAATAATAAACTAACAAATTACTTTTTTTTTATATAAATAATATAGGTTGCATTCCATTTATGTGATAGATTTAATTGAAATCATAATCGAGACCATAGATCAAAAGTGAACTTTTACGAAAAATTGTATAAGTAGAAGGTAAAAGGGAGGAGATCTTACATGATTGCATTTTTTACGAAGGATTGACTCTAAATGATCAATTTTATTCGACTTCGAAAGTTCTTGTTTGACCAAAACTCATTTTTTTTCTTGAAACAATTTGAAGCCTTCGACGAAATGAAACTTTTCTTCTTTTTCATCTAGCTTTGAATCCCACTCTACGATTTTTGAATCAAAGTTTCTAGTTTTAGAGAGGCTATGATTATAGTTTTAGTTTGGAGAAGAGATTAAAAACTATGTAAATTTTCTCTAACTTCAGTATTTATAGTGATCCAAGGTTGTAAAGGTCATTTTTAAATCTATTTTATTGTGTTAAAAAAAATCTATGTCCAAGGCTCCGTTTTTTTACAAATTTATAGTCTATTTTGGATATTTTTTTATAGGACGTAATGGCGCTATTTAATTTTCAAGAATCATTTTATAATAAAAAATTATTTATAATTGACAAAACTTAAACATTAATCATAATTTCTCTAGATACGTAATAAAATTTTAAGACAGTACATCAATCGTCCTTTAATTTTATTTTTATGAGGTCTTGGAATAGTTCAATTATCATGCTCATCAACTTGATCTCCTACCTTTGAGTTTTCAACAATGACCTCATGGTTTGTACTTGAAGATTCAGTAATTTGTTGAACTGCAGATTTCTCCATAGCCTGCTAGATTGACACCAAGGTAACTTGTATAGTGATGATTGTTTCTTCTAAACTGTCAACTCGCAAAGCCACAATACCTATCTTTGTTGACTTTTTCTTCCTTGCTGGCATGCCCATATCAGTGCTATGATACGTTCCCATTTAAACGAGAGAAATGACAATCTCAAGAGTTGAACACATCAAGGAGTGTAAAAATGTGATTAAAAGAAATATTCACTAATAATTAATAAGGCGATTACACCCTTTTATAAGTAAATTTCCCTACTCTTAATAAAATACTAATTTTACATTTTTCTAACACACCTAAGAGGGAAAAAAAATAGAGTCCTAACAATATTTGAATTTGAATCCATTTACCTGATCAAATATCATATAATATCTGATTTGAATTCAAAGGATGAGTTAACTTACCTGTATCATAAAAACACTATTTTTTTCTCAAATTCACTCATCTTCAAACTCTAGATTCTTTATCTGTAAGGACGTTCATCTAGTTTTCATCCTTTATCAACAATTTTTTTTTATAGAAAAAACATCATCATCAATATGTGTTAAAGAATTGAAGAAGCCTTGATTTTCTTTTTCTAGAACACATTCTTCAACTTTTATAAAAGCCCTCATCTTCAACTTGTGTTAGAAAAACCCTCATTTTCCTTTAAACCCCAGTCATCTTCAACTCTCATCTTATTTTATGCAAAAATCCTTGATTTTTAGGTTTTAGCCTTCAAGGAAAGTTAGAATTTGAGGAAGTAAAACAAGGTATGGAGACTTGTCTACAATGGGCCATTGAAGAGAGACGGAGAGAGATGAAGACCCAGTTAAGTGGAGAAGACTCCAAAATAATGTAGAAGAAGATCAAGTTCGAATACTTTTAAAATTTTAATTAAAAAAATATTATTTTATATATAACAGATTAGATATTATCAACTTGGATGGATCGATTGAAAGCATCTTCGATCTGTGGGGTGTCCGGATCCGCTTTTGATTTTTGAGATTTGGGAGTCGCTACCTAGTTATTACGGTCTAGGAACCGAACATTAACTCTAAAAGAAAAATAACACTAATCTATGAAAGAAAATACGGGTCCGGGGATCACGTTACGGGCTTGGAAGGTGTTAGGAACCAACCCCGCCCGGCAAACGCCGGTCTTTATTTTTTTCAAATAAAATTATATTGCTAAAAGTCCTAAATAAATAATAAAAAAATAAGAATGAAAAATACCTAGATGATTACAACGATAGTTCCCTCAGAGCTGGCAGAGAAATTCCTTGCTTCGTTTCCGTTACTGGATTCGTTTCGGATCTCCAAGATAAAGTATTTTCTCCTTAGATCTAAGTGCTTCCTAATTTTTGATGGATTTCTGAGTGTTTTTGAAGGATTTTTGGGTGTTTTTTGAGCAAAAGTTGGGGTTTGGTGTTAGGTAAGGAGTTAGGGCTTCAAAATTAGGGTTTGGGGAAGGCTATGGAGACTTTTTGACCTACTTTTTCTAGGGTTTATTTTTATTAGAGTTAAGGTTTGACTTTGGTCTTATTAGATTGGCTAGGTTTCTTTAAATTAGGGTTTTAATTAGGATTTTGACTCAAGTCTTATTTGATTGACTAGATTTTAGGATTTTGACTTAAGTCTTACTTGATTGACTTGACTTATGGTTTTGACTTAAGTCTTACTTGATTGACTTGACTTATGAAATTTTAATTTTAATTAGGATTTCACTTTACATTAATTAATGTTTTAATTATTAATTTTAGAATTTTAAATTGTTAAAATTGGAAAATTATCGTTTTGTCCCTAAAGAGGACTTTTGCATTTTAAGTCATTTTTTGATGTTCCAGGATATTTTGGAATTGATTTTTCATAAGGAATTCAATGGAAATATCGGTTTGTATCACTTATGAATTTTTTCGGCATGAAATGATGGTGAACTTTATGAGGGGTATTTTCATAATTTTGTCAAATTTGATAAAAATTGGTGAAATGGCTTATTTGGTTTCAATTGGTTGTTTTATGTATTTGAAAGGATTTTCCTAAGCATACTGTAGGCTTTAGGAATGTTTTGATGTTAGGGGTATTTTGGTAATTTGATCATTTTTTAGTGATTTTTATTATAAAACTTCTTTTTGTCTAAAAATGATGATTTCTAGGTTTTTGGGGTCATATTTTCCTAGCGTAGTGTGGTTTCTACAGTTTTGTTAGTTTGAGATACCTCATCTGAATTTTTAAAATATATCTGGTAACAAATAAGGCATTGGAATAATCATCTATCATTGGGAATCATCGCGATCGGGTTGACGAGTTGATTAATCAAGCAAGTACGAAAATGGGATGTCTACAGATGCTCTCTTTGATAGAGGGTTGAAGCAAACTAGATAGCAAATCTATTTTGGTAGATAGTGCAATATCCGAATGCCAAAACTAGTGACTGTTCATTTTGCAGCCTGATTTAAAAATTCGTCGAGATGTTCGGATCCTTAAGGATAAAACTTTCCTTGAACAAAAATGTTGTTAGGTCCTCGAGCGCGAGCTCTCACTGACGAGTTCAGATCCTTAAATTTTGGGAAAATTCTCCCTGACTAAAAATGTGCAAGTGTGTGCACTTAAAATTTGAGATAAATCTTAGATGATCTGAGCATAAACTGAGCATAATCCGAGTATTATCTGCGCATAAACCGAGCATAACTGAGCAAAATCTGACCATAAACTGAGCATAATTTGAGCAAAAGTTGAATGTCTTACTCTACATACTCTGGGTGAAGGAGTAATGAACAAATGTTTTGGGGAGTCCTAATTTACCTATTCGGGGCGAAAGAGTAATGAACTATTTTTCTGAGAGTTCTACTCTACTTATTCATGGTGAAAGAGTAATGAACTAATTTTTTTGGAGTCCTACTCTACCTACTCGGGGTGAAAGAGTAATGAACTATTTTTCTGGGAGTTCTACTTTACATACTCAGGGTGAAAGAGTAATGAACTATTTTTCTGGAGTTCTACTCTACATACTCGGGGTGAAAGAGTAATGAACTAATTTTCTGGGAGTCCTACTCTACCTACTCAGGCTGAAAGAGTAATGAATTAATTTGCTAGGAGTCCTATTCTACCTACTCAGGGTGAAAGAGTATTGAACTAATTTTCTGGGAGTCCTACTCTACCTAGGCGAAAGAGTATTGAACTAATTTTCTGGGAATCCTACTCTACCTACTCAGGGCGAAAGAGTAATGAACTAATTTTCTGGGAGTCCTACTCTACCTACTCAGGGTGAAAGAGTATTAAATTAATTTTCTAGGAGTCCTACTCTACCTACTCAAGGTGAAAGAGTAATGAACCAATTTTCTGGGAGTCCTACTCTACCTACTTAGGGTGAAAGAGTATTGAACTAATTTTTTGGGAGTCCTACTCTACCTACCCAAGGTGAAAGAGTAATGAACTAATTTTCTAGGAGTCCTACTCTACCTACTCGGGGTGAAAGAGTATTGAACTAATTTTCTAGGAGTCATACTTTACCTACTTAGGGTGAAAGAGTAATGAACTAATTTTCTGGGAGTCCTACTCTACCTAATCGGGGTGAAAGAGTAATGAACTAATTTTTTAGGAGTCCTACTCTACCTACTCAGGGTGAAAGAGTATTGAACTAATTTTCTAGGAGTCCTATTCTACCTACTCGGGGTGAAAGAATATTGAATTAATTTTCCAGGAGAAACAAACGGGGGATTAACACCGTATTTGACTTTTTCTTTTAAGAAAAATAAAGAATTGGATTTTATGAAGCTCCGGTCAACATTTTAACTTGCTTTGAACCTCAAGGGTTTTCAACAAATTGTTATCAAGAGGGTAACCTTTTAATTCAGTGTTAACCTTATCCTTTGGAGTTGATTAAGCTCTAGAACAAAATGCCCCTAGTTTGACAGAAAACATTGTACTAGGAATAGTTGAACTCAGTTTGAAAAAGACCGCCCCTAGTGTAAAAGGGAAAACTACATACCTTATTTTAAAGATTTGAAATCTTTGATTACCGCAAGCCCAATAAAGATTTAACTTTTAACTTTGACTTTTTATTGAAGATTTTGAGTCCGGCTCAAAGAAATTGGAATAAAATATTTCTTTCTAAAATTCATCATAGAATCTGTTCTCTCTCCTCGTTGGTTCACTTAGGGACATAAAGCTCTTCAGATCAATCATAGACTAGATACTTGTATCCACTGAGTCTATATTTGATTTAAACTGGATATTGAAACTTGATCATTCAGACTTTTAGTGTTTCGGCTCGGACCATCTTTTAGCTTTTCAACTCCCGGATTTTTTTCTGTTGCTTTAATTTTTTCTTAGAGTGCCCTTTCAGATTTTCAAACTAGCTAACATGCTCTAGCTTTTGCCTAGATCGCCTTTTCAGGTTTTCGATCTAGCAAGCTTATATTTTTTCTTTTTTCTTTGCTCTGATTGTTGCCAAGGTCGTCTTTGCGAGCTTGCCTCAATTTTTGCCTAAGTTACCCTTTCAGGTTTTCAACTTAGCAGGCTTCATTTTTTTTTCTTTCCTTCTGTACTTCTGGAGTTACTATTTGATCATGTTTTGCTACCTTCCTTGACTTTTTTGCACGGTACCTAGGAAGACTTTCATGGGTAAGCTTAGGACTAGGCATACAAAGAAAGGAATTTTGAAGTTCAAAAACTCGAATGCCCTTTGTGTGGCATTTCTTTTAAATTGTTTTCTTTTTCTTTGAATTCTCTTCCCCATTTTAACAATATATTTTTTTTTATTTGTTTTTTTTCTTGGAATCTATGTTTTTATTTTGATGTAGTCGGGCCTGAAGTAACTTCTCAGGTTGTCTACGTACCCCAGAATTTTGGGATCAGACTAAAACGTAGTTCGAATTCTTCCCTCCCCTAGGTTAGGTGATCGGGTTGAGAAAGAAAAAATGCATAATTTTTTTTAAAAAGGCTGCAAAAGGCTGAGAAGAAGATATTGAACTGGGTAGCAGGAAAATTGATTCGGCCAAAGATGACCTTTTTAAATGTAGTACCACTTGATCTGGTCAAGGTTGGTTGACTCTGGTAGTTCAATTCTATCATGATCTTGAAATCTAACATTTTTTTTAGATAGTATTTTCTTAATGGATGAATCTCTCCAATTGAATTCAGATTTCCTTCTATAGTCGAGGACAAGTGCTCAATTTTCTTTGAAGTCTGATGGTTAAATCCTTGACTTGTAAGTAAAAAACTTTGATTTTCTTGTCAAACGTGCGAGTGACTCTTCTCTGATAAGTTTACAGTTGGTACGGAATTTCTAGGTTGTTTTTCTTCAATCCGGTTTAGTTCTTCGTATCGATGACGGACCTAGTATGTTTCTAACGATTGACTTTTCCTTAAATAACTTGAGATATGGGATTTCCCTTTCAACGGGTAAGACTGCTTCCATATCATACACTAAAGAATAGGGAGTGACTCCAGTGGAAGACTGTATTGAAGTACGATATGTCCCCCAGTGTGAATGCTAACTTCTTTGACCAATCCTGACATATTTTCTCGATGATTGTTTTGAGATTCTTTCTCAACTGTTCCATTGGTCTAAAAATAGTAATCTATTTTGTGATGCTAGATCTCGAACAGAGTGATAGTCTCGACTTTAAAGTGTGACCTATTATCTGAGATCAATTCCGCTTCAACTGTTTCATTAGTCTAAGAATGGTAATCTATTTTGTAACATCTCCTCTGATTATCTGAGTCCTTTCTGGTTTGTACATGTGGTGTTCCATAGGACGAGTATATATTTCGTGTTGAACAACACCCAAAGTTAACCAACATATCCTCATCAGATCACGTGAACAAGTCTTTTAAAATTTCTGAGTAAATTCATTATCCCCTCATGTTCTTCTAGGGATAGGATAGTTTCTATTTGAATCTCTTTATGAATTATTTTCTGTTCCAATGTCAATGACCTTTGATTTCTTGATTAAAGGTTGAGCTCGACCATTACATTCTTGTTCAAGAAAGAAAAATATATCCTTGAAGCTAGATTATTAGTTAATTCATTAATGCGCTAGAGGTATTCAAATTTTTTTTTATCCAATCAAATTCAGAAGGGGCGATAGACACCTCTTTGACTCGACAAACTAACTCAATTCAATAGGAAAAGAGTAGATTCGATCTAAAGAAAACATGATCTTAATGAATTGAAAAAAAAAACTTGATTCAAGACTCATCAAAGATAATTACCCACACACAACGGACTTGACTATAGGCTGAGGACTCTGGATATTGCTTACAACTAGTAGGATTGAGGCAATGTGATCTTCAGGGAACAATTATGTAATTTTGAGAGATTTTGTGGCCATTTTTTATTGTTGACTTGGTACTAACGTTTCTTTTAGTTGACCGGACTTACAACTAGGTGCAAATCCTAAAACCTTATCAAAGGTGGAGTAGGCTTTAAGCAATTAGAAATAGAGGTCCATCTTGATAACATTGGTTAACCCCCTAGATTCAAAAACTCTAACTGATGAAATATTTCGATTACGAAACATTACATGAAGATGATTTATCGATTGATTATGAATCTTAAAAAATTTTGAATCACGATTAAGGATTGTATGATTTTCTAAAAGTAAGATCCAGATTGTACTAATCAGTATATCCCTTAATATGATTTTTTTACTGATCTCGATCTTGTTAAATATGAAATATTCAGTCCATTGAATTATATTGGCTGATACAAAGTGATTGGGAACATGTACCCATTTGAATTTGGGTCGGTTTGACCCAATGGATCTAAATATTCTACTTGAATTACTTCATCAACTATTTTTTAAAACTAATTAATCCAATCGGTCCATGTGTTGATCTATAAGATCATTTACCAATTGGACTAACTAGTTTAATTTGATATTGATCGGTATATCTCATCAATTAAGTTTACTGGGTTGGACCGATATTGCGGGTTGGATTAAAGTAGTGTGGACCGGTCCACCTACTTACCTTTGGGTTGGATTAAATAGAGCAATCTGGGAACACCCATAGTCAGTTCGGGTCGTAACCTATAGCAGCCAGCGTAATCCCTAGTTCAGAGGTGGCGCACGATGCTGAGCAAGGGCCCTCTTAAATACCTCTCGTCTAAAATTGACGTAGTCTATCCCCCTTGTGCAATAGGGTATAGCGGGGTAGGATCTCGCTTAGGCACTGATTTTGACTAAGAAGTGCAATTGGTGAACTTAGATTACCTTTGATATACCGCATATGTACGAGTCTAGGGTTGTTGCTTTCATAAATGGTTTAGCATCCCACGAGTGGACCGACCACGTACTAGTACTACATTGGTAATCAGGACATGTGACTGTGCGGTTTACAATAGGACAAAGACTCAGGTCGCTTCAGCATGGGTGCATCGATATACCTTTCAAAGTCACATGATCAAACGGTACTGATGCCCCAGTTTTATATACCCTAAGGTATGTGACTAGAGTTGTGATTTTCATGAATGACATCTCATCTCCGAGGAGACTGGACCACATACTAGTGCCACGTTGGCTATAAGGGACATGCAACGTGCAATGCAATAAAATAAACGTGCTAATGGTGTGTGCAAAACAGGGTGGGGTGTGCCCAGGGCTTTTTTTCAGATAAATGAGTCTATGGGCTTGATCAGATCACACAAGTATGGATATCAAATAAATATTGATTTGAAAACACAAAAGTATCCATAACATCAAGATTAAGATCAAGACATGCACATCAAAAATATATATCAATCAAGATCATGGCATGTCAGATATGCAATCAATTAGCATACCACCGAAATAATAAATCATTGAACAACCATTGAAATATGCACAAGATTTTTTTTTTAAATGAACTAAAACAAAAAGACTTTTTTTTGTGTGGTCCAATCAATGATCGCTTTGAGGGACCCAAAACAATTCGGGATTTCAATGAATATTGAATTGAGAATAAAATGATAGTTGCGGAGATAGAGAGTGATGTTTTTTTTTTTTTTTCTAAGCAAAGAAAAATATTATAAAAGAAAAAAAATCTATTATTAATTAGTACTACACAAATTACTAAACAAATGGATTTTTTTTTTCTTAAGAAAAATTGTTACCGACTATTAAATAAACCTAAAAAAATAAAAATTTTAATAATTCTGTTGCCACACCAATTTTTACACGTACGAAAAAAGAAAAAAACATTATAATGATGTGTTATATGTAAAAATTGGTGTGCTAAAAAAGATCCTTTAACGATGGCGCAGTCGAAACAATTTTTTTTTTATAGAGAAGCTTGATACTAAAAAGTATTTTCCACATAAATCAGAGATCAAAAATTTCACAAAAAACTCAAATCCTCTCATTGAACGCTTCTTGAATCCTAATCGGAATCAAGAGAATTCTACAAAGTAGGCAAATCTCGATCACGATTCATCCGACGATCCAAATAGTTTAGGTAGAAGACATGATTGCACTCCATCGACCGTCGGATTTCATCATCTCTAAATCTAGATTCAAATCCCTGTTTCAATCATCTCTAAAACTTTGTTCACGCTCCCCTTTCAATCTCTTAATTTTCAATTACAAAGTCATGATGGAAACATTGAAATGTTGAACCCAAAATTTTCCTATCAGTGGATGATTTTAGCAGAATCAAAATTCTAATCCTTAGCTTCAGACCCATCTCTAAGCAAAGAGAAATCGAGATTAAGCTTTTCTTCAAAAATTTCGCGTTTCAAAATAAAAACCAGATTTTTAGGAAGAAACCAAATTTTTTTTTTCTTTTCTAATCGATTTAGATTGAGAGGGAGAGAGAATAGAGAGAGAGAGAGAGAGAGGGTAGTGGCATTTTTTTTTCTTCTTTGTTGTTTTTCGTCCTCTTCTTTTTCATTGGAGAAGAAGATAGAAGTAGGAAAAAACACGTTTTCACTATTGGCACCCTACGCAAAAACAAAATATATTTTTTGATATTTTTTTTTCTTGTAATCCTTTCCTCATCACAAACAATATTAAAAAAGGTATTTTTTTTTGTTTCTTAATGCATCACTCACAAATAATTATATGAGAAGAAGATGAAAATAAACAAAATCGTTTTCTACTAATGGCACACTACGCATAAAAATATATATTTTTTTACGATTTTTTTTTATTTTTTTCTTGGAATTCTCTCCTCATCATGAACAACATTAAAAAAGACACTTTTTTTGTTTCTTAATGCATCACTCACAAATAATTATATGAGAAGAAGATGAAAATAAAAGAAATCATTTTCTACTGATGGCACACCACGCATAGAAATATTTTTCTTTTTTTGTAATTTTTTTTCTTGGAATTCTCTCCTCATCATGAACAACATTAGAAAATACAATTTTTTTTGTTTCTTAGCGCATTACTTACAAATAATTTATTTTCACAACTTGTCACCCATGCATAGTAACGTGCTAAAAAATTTTCATCCACAATTTTTTTTAAAAAAAAAAGGTAAAATCCATGATTCTCATCCCAATCACCATGACTTTCATTGTTTAGGGTCATAAAAAAGTGACCCTTAATTAGATCAAAAATAAAAATACAATACCCAAAATCCAAATAAATAATCCACAATCAAGTCACAAAAATAAAAATAAAAGATAAAAATAAATAAATAAATAAATAAATAAATAAATAAATAAACTAGGTCGATTTGGTAATGTTCTCATACTTGGAACTTTTCAAGTTTGATCCTCAATAATCCCCAATGGAGTTACCACTGAAAGCGCCCTCGATTCGTGGGGTGTCCGGATCCATTTTTGATTTTTGAGGTTTAAGAGTCACCACCTAGTTATTACGGTTTAGGAACCGAACATGGACTCTAAAAGGTAAATAACACTAATCTACGAAAGAAAATAAGGGTCCGGGGATTACGTTACGGGGTTGGAAGGTGTTAGGCACCAACCTGTAGACACCCCATTTTTGCACTCGCCTGATTAATCAACTCGTCAACCCGATCGCAATGATTCCCAATGATGGATGTGTATTCCATTGCTTTATTTTGTTACTAGATATATTTCAGAAATCCGGATGAGGTATCTCGAATTGACAAAACCTTAGAAACTACGCTACGCTAGGAAAATACGACCCCAGAAACATAGAAATCATCATCTTGCAGACCAGAAAGAAACTTCACGATAAAAATCACTAAAATTACCAAATTACCAAAATATCCCTAACCTCAAAACAACCCTAGAGCCTACGTTACGCTTAGGAAAACTCTCTCGAGCACATAAAATAACAAATCGGAACCAAATAAATCATTTCACCAATTTTAACAGAATTTGACAAAATTACGAAAATGCCCTTCGTAAAGTTCACAACCATTTCACACAAAAAACTTCATAAATAACAAAAACTAATATTTCCATTGAATTCCTTACGAAAAATCGATTCTAAAACATCCTGAAACATTAAAAACCGACTTAAAACGTGAAAAGTCCTCTTCGGGGGCAAAACGGTAATTTCACAATTTTTATAATTAAAAAATTCGAAATTAATAAATAAAATATTAAATAATTAAATTTAAACATTAATAAAATTAATTTAAAATTTTGAACCTAAAAAATCGATCAATCGGACTTTCGGGTAAAATTGTTGAGGGTTCGTGGGATATTTCTTTAAGGACCCCTCCATTTGGGGGTCCAAAGAATTAAAGATATTTTAGAGGGGGGTTCTCCAAAATTTAAAGTCAATCAAGCAAGACTGTAGTCAAAGTATTAAAGTCAATCAAGTGAGACTAAAGTCAAAATTAAAGTCAACTAAGTAAGACTGAAGTCAAAATATTAAAAGTCAATCAATTAAGACTAAAGTCAAAACATTAAAAGTCAATCAAATAAGACCAAAAGTCATAATAGAATTCTAATTAAATAATAACTCTATCTAATAGAGTTCTAACTTAAAAATAATTCTACCTAAAACAATTCTAATTAAAACACAATTCTACCTAAAACAATTTTAACTAAAATACAACTCTAATTAAAAGATCTCTAATTAAACACTAACTCTACCCAAATCAACCTTAAAAAAATTCTATAAATAGAGGTGCTCGCACCCTATTTTCGTATCAAATCATAAACCCTAAGAGAAGTAGGTCTAGAAGCTCCCCTAGCCCCCCATAAACCCTAGTTTTGGAGCCTCAACTCCTTACCTAACATCCCTCCTTCAATTTTAGTCTAGAAAACACCTAAAATCCCTCCAAAAACACCCCCAAATCCATAACAAACTTGAAGAGTTCAGATCCAAAAATAAGGAGATACCTTGATCTAGGAGATCCGAAGTCAAATCCGGAGACAGAACGAAGCAAGAGAGTACAGTACAAGGAGCTCTTTTTGTCAGATCTGAGGGAACAAAATCCTTGCTATCGGAAAGGTATGTAATTTTTTTATTTTTATCTAGGTTTTTAGCAATGTGATATATTTGGGAAGTTAGTAGAGACCGGCTTTGGCCGGGCGGGGTTGGTGCCTAACACCTTCCAACCCCGTAACATGATCCCCGAATTCAAATTTTTTGTGGTAGATTAGTTCTTTTTATCCATGTTAGAGTCAGTTTGGTTCCTAGACCACAATAACTAGGTGGCGACTCCCAAACCTCAAGAGTCAAAAGCGAATCTGCGCACCCCGCGGATAGAGGGCGCATTCAGTGGCGACTCCGCTGGGGACTATTGAGGATCAAACTTGAAAAACCCCAAGTATGGGAGCATTGCCAGGATGACCTAGATTTTTTTTATTATTTAGTTGGATTTATTTTATTTATTTTTTCTATTTATTTACTTTTTGTCTTGATTGTAGATGATTTTGGTATTGCATTTTTTTTTCCAATTAAGGATCACTTTTTGATGACCCCTAAATAATGAAAGATTCAAATTGACCTATGAAAATGATAGAATGATGAAGGTTGGACAGAAATATTAAAACATTTTTAGTGAATATTCTAGTGAGAATTAAGTCTGGGAGTCTCTTAATAAAACATAGATCTCGTCGAGTAGATTAATTTAGAATCTGAGTTCACTCAATTTCGTTATCGGAAGCCTTAGATATCATCGATGCAAGTTCAATCTGTAAATCTGGAATTATTTCTGAATGAAAGTTGGGACAGCAATGTTAAGACTTTTTTAGAGAATATTCTAGTAAGAATTAAGTCTGGGAGCCTATTAATAAAACATAGATCTCGTCGAGTAGATTAATTTAGAATCTGAGTTCACTCAATTTCGTTATCGGAAGCCTTAGATATCATCGATACAAGTTCAATCCGTAAATCTGGAATTATTTCTGAATGAAAGTTGGGACAGCAACATTAAAACGTTTTTACAGAACATGCTGGTGAGAACTAAGTCTGGACACCTATTAATAAAATGTAGATCTCATTGAGTAGATTAATTTAGAACTTGAGTTCACTCGATTTCGTTATCAAAAGCCTTAGATATCATCGATGCAAGTTCAGATTGTATTTTCCTAATTCACAGAAAATCTGAATTTATCTAATGTTGGCACAATTAATGTTCTTGAGAGTGAGCTCATCTCAATTGTCATTCTATCATCAATGTAACACCTATTGGAATCTCGATTTATTTTGGATCACCCAAAAGTGATCATTGATTGGACCTTAAAAATTATAAAAATTATGCCTATTGCAATGTTTGTTTGATCATTATCATATGCCATATTTTTTGATTAATTTACCATGATCTTGCTTGAAATACATGATTGATGTTGATCGTAATGTTAATGTGCTTATGTGATGGGAATAATGTGATCTTAATTGAATATTCATATGATTTGAATGATTTTGGTTTTGATTAAATGTATGATTGGTTTGATTGGATCCATAGGCCCATTTGTTTGAGAAAGGTCCCGGGCACACCCCACCCTGTTTTGCACACACCACATGCACGTTTACTGTTTTACTCACTTACACGTCCCATTTAGCTAACGTGGCACTAGTGCATGGCCCGGTCTCTTCGGAGATGCGACGTCATTCATGAAACCCACAACTCCAGTCACGTACCTTAGGGTATATCAAACTGGGGGCATCAATACCATCTGATCAGGTGATTCTGAGAAGTATGTTGATGCACCCAGGCTGGAGCGACCTGAGCCTTTGACCTATTGTAAGCCACACAGTCACATGTCCCGATTGCCAACGTAGTACTAGTACGTGGTCGGTCCCCTCGTGGGATGCCAAATCATTTATGAAAGCTACAACTCTTGACTCGTACCCGTAGGTATAAAAGATAGTCTAAGTATATCAATTGCACTTCTTGGTCAAAACCGGTGCCTAAGCAAGATCTTGCCCCGCTGTACCCTACTGTACGAGGGGGATAGACTACGTCTATTCTAGACGAGAGGTATTTAAGTGGGCCCTTGCTCAGCATTGTGCGCCACCTCTTAACTGGAGATCAAACTGGCTGTTTTTGGCTTCAGAAAAGTGAATTGAGATTTTAGATTATCACTTATACGGTATATCAAACCAAGTCACCACGTATCGAAAGGTATATAGGTGTGCCTGGGCAAGGGTGGCCAGATAAAAATGCATTGTACGTAGTAAGCTTAGAGTTTAGAAACCTTCCCAGTAGGTCACGACTCGAACTTATCGTGGGTGTTCCCGGGTTGTTTATTGAATGAATGCATGTGATTGATGAATGTATGTGAGTGATGTGAATGATGAGATCAAGAATGTATGGTTGTCCTCAAGGATAAAAAATTTTCTTTTTGAAAATTAAAATGGGTGCACCGACCCAATAAAGAATCAATTTTTTGCAATAATTTATAATGACCTAGTCCATCTCGATCCAATAATCATGATGGGTCGGGCCATTTAGATCAAAATGGAAATCAAATTCTTTTCTAATTCGGGTTTCAACCCATTTTTAAAGAAGAGAAATGGTTTACAAAAGGAAAGTATTTTCTAGAAGAAATGTTCTCTAAAAAATATACATATATTTTCCAAAAAAAGTGTTGTTTTCTAAGAAAAAGTATTTTCCAGAAAATGTTTTCCATAAGAACAAGATTTTCCAAGAGAAAATGCTTTCCAAATAGCAAACTATTTTTCAGAGAAAAAATATTTTTCAGAAGAAAATGTTTTCCGAAAGAAAAGAAAATGAAGGAAAAATGATTTACAAAAGATCTATTTTTGCATGAAAAATTTTTGAAATATGTTTTTCACCAAAAACCTTTTTTTTTTTTTGCATGGATCTTGTAAAATTATCAAAATATGTTTTTCTAAAAAGAAAATGACATGCAAAAAAATAATCAGATTTGTGAAAGTTTTATTCAATGAAAACATTATTTCCAATAATTTTCAAGAGTGCAATAAAATTATTTCCTTCTGAATAATCATTGGGCGGATGAATTGTTTAATGGATTGGTGCACAAAATTCAATAAAATCTCAGGGTTCATTTAAAATGTTATCAAGGGGGTGACACTGAAATTTGTTAAATTCACCTTCAAAGAGGTTTAAGGGTTATCATTGTACCTAAGCTCAATCGTCCATCGTCTAGCTAGGGTTACTAGTCCAGTCAGTTGGAACGAACGTCAACGCCAAATCAATCCTTTAGAATTTCTCAACATCGCTCAGTTATTCCCTGAAGATCATAGTACTTTAGTCTTGTTGGTTATAAGCAATGTCTCAGTCCTCAGTCCTAATCAAGCCCGTTGTGGGTAGTTGTATTGAGTTTTCATGAGTTATTTGAGTTAGCTCGAGTCCAATTTTTCAATGTCATATTTTCTTTAGATCGAGTCTACTTTTTTTCTGTTGAGTCGAGTTAGTTTGTTGAGTCTTAGAGGTGTCTGTCGCCCCTTTTGAATTCGATTGGCTAAAAGAAATTTTTGAATATCTCGAGCGCATTAACGAATTAACTAATAATCTAGATTCAAAGACAAGAAGATAAGAGTCGGGCTCAAGAAAGCAAAGGTCATTGACCTCGGAACAGAAATAAATTCCTAAAGAGATTCAAATAGAAACCATCTTATCTCTAGAGGAACACAAGGGGATAATGAATTTTCTCAGAAATTTCAAAAGACTTGTTCGTGTGATCATATGAGGGTATGTTAGGTACAAGCTTGAGTGTTGTTCAACATGGACTAGATACTCGTCTATATCAATGGAATTAAAGAAGATATTATAAAATGTATCAGTGCTATCCTCACTATATCTTGAGTTGCAAATCACATATTATCAATTGATATGGGGATACCTTTTGAACTGATCTCTGATAATGGGTCGTACTTCAAAGCATAAATCATTACTCTGTGTTCAAAGTTGAAGATCCGGAATCACAAATCATCCTCCTACCGTCCTCAGATCAATGGAACGGTTGAAGTAGTTAGTAAAAGTATCAAGACTATCATCAGGAAAATGAGTCAATAACATCGAGATTGGTCAGAAAAATTATCATTCACGCTGTGGACAATATCGAACTCTAATTCGATCCTCTACTGGAGCTACTCTCTACTCTTTAGTGTATGGAATGGAAGCAGTCTTGCCAGTTGAAATGGAAATTCCGTCTCTCAAGGTCTTGTTGGAAAATCATTTGTTAGAAACAGATTGGGTTCGTCAGCAGTATGAAGAATTAAACTTGATAGAAGAAAACGAGTTAAAGCCCTGTACCATGTGCAAACTTATCTAAGAAGAGTCACCCGTGCATTGGACAAAAAGGTCAAAGCTCATCATTTACAAGTCAAGGATTTAACTATCAGACTTCAAAGAAAATTGAACACTCTTCCTCGACTATAGGAGAAAGTCTAAATTGGAAAAATTCATTCATTAAGGAAATACTGTCTGGAAAAGTCGTCAGACTTCAAGATCATGATGGAGGTGAACTACCAGAACCAACCAACATTGACCAAATCAAACGGTACTACATTTAAGGAGGCCATCTTTGACCGAATCAATTCTCCTGTTACCCAGTTCAATATATCCTTTCTCAACCCCTTTGCAACCTTTTTCAAAAAGAAAAATTATGCCTTTTTCTTTCTTAGCCCGATCACCTAACCTAGGGGAGGGAAGTTTCGAATTACGTTTTGGTCTGATCCCAAAATTTTGGGGTACGTAGGCAACCTGAGAAGTTACTTCAGGCCCGATCACATCAAAAAAAAATAATAAAAATAGATTCCCTAACAAAGAAAAAATCTAAAAAGAAAAAATTCAAAAGAAAAAAAATTGTCAAAGTGGGGAAGAAAATTCAAGAAAAAAGAAAATAATTTAAAAGTAAATGCCACACAAGGGGCATTTGGGTTTTTGAGCCTCAAGATTCCTTTCTTTTTATACCCAGTCCTAAGCTTACCCATGAAAGTCCTCCTAAGTACCGTGCGAGAAGTCAAGGAAGATAGCAAAGCATGATCAGACAGCAACTCCAGAAGTTCAGAAGGAAGAAGAAGAAAAAAAGCCTGCTAAATTGAAAACTCGAAAAGGGCAGCTTAGGCAAAAATTAAGGTAAACTCGCAAGGTTGAAAATCTGAAATGACGACCTTGGCAACAATTAGAGCAAAGAAAAAAGAAAAAATTATAAGCTCGCTAGATCGAAAACCTAAAAAGGCGATCTAGGCAAAAGCTAGAGCATGCTCGCTAGATTGAAAACCTGAATAGGCAATCTAGGCAAAATTTAGAGCTATCAAAAAATAAAAGAAAATCTCTATTGAGTTGAGAAGCTGAAAAGGTAGCCCGTGCCGAAATATCAGAAGTCCGAATGATCAAGTTTGAACCAAATATAGACTCAATGGATACAAGTATCTTGTCTACGATCGATCTGAAAATGTTTACTCCCCCAAGTGAACCAAGGGAGATAAGAGTGAATTCTATGATGAGTCTCGAAAGGAAATAATTTTGTACTCTTGAGCCTGACTCAAGACCTTCAATAAAATTAATCAAAATTAAAAGTTGAGTCTTTATTGCGCTTGTGGTAATCAATTATTTCAAACCTTCATACAAGGGGCATTTTCTTTCTTCTTTAATGTAACTTTTCCCCTTTATACTAGGGGCATTTTTTTTAATTTTTGCATGATGTGTTCAATTATCTTCAATGCCACGTACATTGTCAAACTAGGGGCATTTTGTCTTCGAGCAATGTTAATCCTAAAAAATAATAGGAACCCCAAAGGTTACCCTCTTGATAACAATTTTTTCGAAAAACTTTTGAGGTTCAAAAGAAATAAAAACTCATGTTTTAAATTCATAAAACTTTTTGATACATCCTTGAGGTTCAAACAAAAGCATTTTGGATCTCACAAAGGAGATATGGCATTCTTTCGTTCTCCAGATTTTTTTCCAGATCCAATCATTCTTGGAATCGATCATTTCTCTTCCAGATTCATTATCTTCCAGATTTATTCGTTCTCCGATTCGTTCTAATCAGTTTTCTCCAAATTCGTTCATTCTTTCCCAAAATTCATTCATTCCTCTGCCAGTTTTGCTCAGTTGCCGCCAAGGGTTATCTTGGATTTTGCTCAGTTTCCGCCAAGTGTTATCTTTGATTTTGCTCAGTTGCCGCCAAGGGTTATCTTGGATTTTGCTCAGTTTCCGCCAAGGGTTAACTTGGATTTTGCTCAATTTTCGCCAAGGGTTATCTTGGATTTTGCTCAGTTGCCGCCAAGGGTTATCTTGGATTTTGCTTAGTTTCCGCCAAGTGTTATCTTGGATTTTGCTCAGTTGCCGCCAAGGGTTATCTTGGATTTTGCTCAGTTTCCGCCAAGGGTTAACTTGGATTTTGCTCAATTTTCGCCAAGGGTTATCTTGGATTTTCCTCAGTTTCCGCCAAGGGTTATCTTGGATTTTGCTCAGTTGCCGCCAAGGGTTATCTTGGATTTTGCTCAGTTTTCGCCAAGGGTTATCTTGGATTTTGCTCAGTTGCTGTCGAGGGTTATCTTGGATTATGCTCAGTTACCGCCGAGGGTTTTCTCGGAACTATGCTCAGATGCCGCCGAGGGTTTTCTCGGAACTATGCTCAGTTACCGCCGAGGGTTTTCTCGGAACTATGCTCAGTTACCGCCGAGGGTTTTCTCGGAATTATGCTCAGATGCCGCCGAGGGTTTTCTCGGAACTATGCTCAGTTACCGCCGAAGGTTTTCTCGAAATTATGCTCAGTTACCGCCGAGGGTTTTCTCAGAATTTTGCTCAGTTTATGCTAAGTTTATATTCAAATTATGCTCAGATTATACTCAGATTTTACTCAAATTTATCTCAGATTTTAAATCACACACTTGCACAGTTGTTATATCAGTCAAGGAGAATTTTTTAAATTCAAGGATCTGACACTGCTAGTGAGAGTTTGCGCTCAAGGACCTGACAACCTTTTGATTCGGGGAGAGCTTTACCCTCAAGGATCCGAACACCTTGACGAATTGCTGAATCAGGCTGCAAAATGAACTGTCACTAGCTTTGACATTCAGATATCGCACTATCTACCAAAATAGATTTGCTATCTGTTTGCTTCAATCCTCTGCCAAAGAGGGGCATCTGTAGACACCCCATTTTTGCACTCGCCTAATTAATCAACTCGTCAACCCGATCGCAATGATTCCCAATGATGGATGTGTATTCCATTGCTTTATTTTGTTACCAGATATATTTCAGAAATCCGGATGAGGTATCTCGAATTGACAAAACCTTAGAAACTACGCTACGCTAGGAAAATACGACCCCAGAAACATAGAAATCATCATCTTGCAGACTAGAAAGAAACTTCACGATAAAAATCACTAAAAATTACCAAATTACCAAAATATCCCTAACCTCAAAACAACCCTAGAGCCTACGTTACGCTTAGGAAAACTCTCTCGAATACATAAAATAACAAATCGGAACCAAATAAATCATTTCACCAATTTTAACAGAATTTGACAAAATTATGAAAATGCCCCTCGTAAAGTTCACAACCATTTCACACAAAAAACTTCATAAATACAAAAAAAACTAATGTTTCCATTGAATTCCTTACGAAAAATCGATTCTAAAACATCCTGGAACATTAAAAACCGACTTAAAACGTGAAAAGTCCTCTCCGGGGGCAAAACGGTAATTTCACAATTTTCATAATTAAAAAATTCGAAATTAATAAATAAAATATTAAATAATTAAATTTAAACATTAATGAAATTAATTTAAAAATTTGAACCTAAAAAATCGATCAATCGGACTTTCGGGTAAAATTGTTGAGGGTTCGTGGGATATTTCTTTAAGGACCCCTCCATTTGGGGGTCCAAAGAATTAAAGATATTTTAGAGGAGGGTTCTCCAAAATTTAAAGTCAATCAAGCAAGACTGTAGTCAAAGTATTAAAGTCAATCAAGTGAGACTAAAGTCAAAATTAAAGTCAACTAAGCAAGACTGAAGTCAAAATATTAAAAGTCAATCAATTAAGACTAAAGTCAAAACATTAAAAGTCAATCAAATAAGACCAAAAGTCATAATAGAATTCTAATTAAATAATAACTCTATCTAATAGAGTTCTAACTTAAAAATAATTCTACCTAAAACAATTCTAATTAAAACACAATTCTACCTAAAACAATTTTAACTAAAACACAACTCTAATTAAAAGATCTCTAATTAAACACTAACTCTATCCAAATCAACCTTAAAAAAATTCTATAAATAGAGGTGCTCACACCCTATTTTCGTATCAAATCATAAACCCTAAGAGAAGTAGGTCTAGAAGCTCCCCTAACCCCCCATAAACCCTAGTTTTGGAGCCCCAACTCCTTACCTAACATCTCTCCTTCAATTTTAGTCTAGAAAACACCTAAAATCCCTCCAAAAACACCCCCAAATCCATAACAAACTTGAAGAGTTCAGATCCAAAAATAAGGAGATACCTTGATCTAGGAGATCCGAAGTCAAATCCGGAGACAGAACGAAGCAAGATAGTACAGTACAAGGAGCTCTTTTTGTTAGATCTGAGGGAACAAAATCCTTGCTATCGGAAAGGTATGTAATTTTTTTATTTTTATCTAGATTTTTAGTAATGTGATATATTTGGAAAGTTAGTAGAGACCGCTTTGGCCGGGACGGGGTTGGTGCCTAACACCTTCCAACCCCGTAACATGATCCCCGAATTCAGATTTTTTGTGGTAGATTAGTTCTTTTTATCCATGTTAGAGTCAGTTTGGTTCCTAGACCACAATAACTAGGTGGCGACTCCCAAACCTCAAGAGTCAAAAGCGAATCCGCGCACCCCGCGGATCGAGGGTGCTTTCACAACCCCGCCCGGCAAACGCCGGTCTGTACTAATTCTCAAATAGAACTACATTGCTAAAAAGACCTAATCAATAAAAAAATAAAAAAAATTATCTTTTCCGAACGTAATGATTTTGTTCCCTCAGATCTGATAGAACAACTCCTTATACAGTATTCCTCGTTTCGTTCTATCACCGGATTTGATTTCTGATCTCTAAGTTGAGGTTTCTCTTTCTTAGATCTGAATTCTTCAGATTTGTTTATGAATTTATGGGTGTTTGGGTGTTTTTGAAGGGCTTCTAGGTATTTTTTGAGCTAAAATTGAGGTATGGGTGTTAGGTAAAGAGTTAGGACTTCAAAATTAGGATTTATAAGAGGTTAGGGAAGTTTTTTTACCTACTTTTTCTAGGATTTATTCTTTGATACGAAAATAGGTTGTGAGGACTCTTATTTATAGATTCTTTAAGTATTTGTTTAGATAGAATTATTGTTTAATTATAATTCTTTTAGTTAGAGTTATATTTTAATTAGAATTATTTTAGGTAGAGTTATATTTTAGTTAGAATTCTATTAAATAGAGTTATTATTTAATTAGGATTGTTAAATAGAATTATTATTTAATTAGAACTCTATTAGGATTTTGACTTTTGTCCTTATTTGATTGACTTTAAGATTTTGACTTTAGTCTTACTTGATTGACTTTAATATCTTGACTTTAGTCTCACTTGATTGACTTTAATTTTGACTTTAGTCTTACTTGATTGACTTTAATATCTTGACTTTAGTCTTACTTGATTGACTTTAATTTTTTGGAGAACCCCCTTCTATTATATCTTTAATTCTTACCTCCAAATGGAGGGGTCTTTGAATAAATATCTTGGCAACCATCAATAATATTGCCTGAGAGCCTGATTGATCGATTTTTTTGGTTCAAAATTTTAAATTAATTTGATTAATATTTCAATTTAATTATTTAATATTTTATTTATTAATTTTAAAATTTTTAATTATAAAAATTATAAAATTATTGTTTTACCCTCGGAGAGGACTTTTTGTGTTTCAAGTCGATTTTTTATGTTCTAGGATGTTTTAGAATCGATTTTTCGTAAGGAATTCAATGAAAATATTGGTTTGTGTCATTTATGAAATTTTTTGTGTGGAATGGTCGTGAACTTTATGGGGGGTATTTTTATAATTTTGTCAAATTCTATGAAATTGGCGAAATAATTTATTTGGTTTCGATATGTTGTTTTATTTGTTTGCATGGGTGTTCCTAAGTGTATTGTACGCTTTAGGAATATTTTGATGTTAGGGGTATTTTGATAATTTGGTCATTTTTTAATGATTTTTACTGTGAAACTTTTTTTTGTCTGTAAGATGATGATTTCTAGGCTCTTGGGATTATATTTTCCTAGCGTAGCATGGTTTCTAAAGTTTCGTTAATTTAAGATACATCATCCGAATTTCTGAAACATATCTGGTAATAAAATAAAGCATTGGAATAAACATCCATCATTGGAAACCGTTGCAATCAGGTTGACGAGTTGATTAATCAGGCGAGTGCAAAAATGGGGTGTCTACAGATGCCCCTCTTTGGCAGATGGTTGAAGCAAACTAGATAGCAAATCTATTTTGGTAGATAGTGCGATATCCGAATGCCAAAGCTAGTAACAATTTATTTTACAGCCTGATTTAGCAATTCGTCAAGGTGTTCGGATCCTTGAGCGTAAAACTCTCTCCAAACTAAAATGTTGTCAGGTCATTGAGCGAGAACTTTCATTGATAGTGTCAGATCCTTGAATTTTAAAGAATTCTCCTTGACTAAAAAGTGCAAGTGTGAGTGTGTGTACTGTGTGAAACTGAGTAAAAATGTGTCAGGTCGTAGAGATCTTCTCTCACTAATAATAATGATTCAAAATTGAAATGTGCTTATGCAACGAAAGCAATCATGACAAGGTTGAACAATGAGGTGATTGGAGTCATAACAATGTATGAACTTTATTAAATCCTATTTGAAATTCTTTTTTAGAGTTTGAAAAAGTATGAGTCACGTTTATCGGACTCGAACTTATTGTAGCCACTCTTCTCGGGCTAAAGAACTTAAACAATCCTGTTAATTCAATATGATTCAAACAAAGCTGGAGTCTTGTTTCTCAGACTCTAGCTAAGGTTTACAGGAACTTAAACAATCCTATTAAAATTGGAGTCTCATTTCTCGAACTCGAACTAAGATTTATAGGCACTTCAAAAAACCTATTTATTCTATGATTCGAAAGGTTGGAGTCTCGCTTCTCGGACTCGAATCTAGGTTTGTAGGCACTTCAAAAAATCTACTCATTCTATGATTCAAAAGAAAAAGTTAGAGTCTTGTTTCTCGGACTCGAACTTACTAAGCCACGTTTCTTGGGCTTAGATTTATAGGAACTTAAACAATCCTATTAATTCATTCTATGATTCAAAAAAAGTTGGAGTCTCGTTTCTCGGACTCGAACTTATTAAACAATGTTTCTCGGACTTAGATTTATAGGAACTTAAACAATCATATTATTTCATTCTATGATTCAAAAAAAATTCAAAGTTTGAAAGATCGGGCCTTTATTGGCTTATCATGCATCTGAATTCATAATTATCATTGGACTTTATCGGACTTTTAAGTAAGATTTTCCTTTTTATCATATGATTAAAAACAAAACTTTGGAATTAAGTGACTTTCAAAAATACTCCTAGTTTCAAGGTTGGTTTTAACTGGAACTTGACTACGAGCCTGATGGAATGGATTACACGAGTAGATATGGACTTTGATATATGAAAAACAGAAGATGTAGCTACGTGGTTTTCGTCATTACGACGGTCACAACTACTAAAATTAGAGTCGCCACCATTCAAGTTGGAAGTGGGTGTGAATGGTCACCCGAGGGACATTTTCCAAGAAATGACATTTTTAGCATTTTTAGTGACTCACGATGGATAAGGGTAGTCGAACCTTGAGATTCGGGTAAGCGGCTCGGTTGGAGAAAAGGGAAGGTGTTAGGCACCCTTTCTCCCCGCCATGTGGTGGTAACCTCCAATAACTCGATCATTTTGATTTTTTAAAAGAAAGTGAAAAATATGCCACGTGGGTGCATTTGTTCCCTAAGTAGGGATTTAATTTTGGCTTGATTATAGGGTCATTTCATTAATGGAAATGACCCTTATGAACCTTAGCCTTGGGGTCCAATCATCAAAATGGGTAAAATAAAATAGAAGAAAGGGGTGTTAGAAGAGATAGAGAGAGAGGGGAGGGGGAAGTTTAAGACCCACCTTGTAGCTTTCAAGTTCTTCTTCTTTTTCTTTCCTTCCTTCTTCTTCTATGCTTCTTAAATCCTTAGTGTAATATGAAAGTAAAATTTCTTTTTTAGAAGATAGTATGAGAGAGTGATGGAGAGGAGTAGAGAAAATATTTTTTCTTGTGAGACTTGGTATAACTTGATGATATTTTTTTGTAACCCCTTTTGGAAGGAAGGAAGAGGGTATTTATAGGAGTTGAGAGAAGGTTTGGGGGCATAATGGGGTTAAAATGTGAGAGGAGGGGTAATGGCATATGATTTAGGAGTGAAGGGTGTGAAATTTAAGGTGAAATGGAGGGTAAATGTGTAATGAGTGAAAATGGGTGAGGTTTAGATCCAAATGGGTTGGATCCTACTCAAATCCATTTGGATAGAGTGTTTGGTGGGGTGAGATGAGTGATGGTTGATGGGAGGAGTGGGGGTGTAAGAGGGTTGTTTAGAGAAGGAGTGTTAGGTTAGTTGATGAGGTGAGGTGTGTAGATTTAGGAGAATGGATTGTGTAAGAGGTTGTTAAATTGATTTTTGGGAGGAGAGAGGAGATGATGCCATGTGGCAATCATGATGAGAGGGTGAGTAGTAAGATTGGTTGATTGGTTGATGGAGGTTGTTTGATTAGAGAGAGAGAAATGGATTAGTTGGTTGATGATGAGGGAAGTATGGGTTGATGGGATTATGTTGGAGTGTTTTAAGGAAAAGTGATGGGTTGATATGTAAGAGATATGGGTGGTGATGTGGGTGGTTGATGATGTTAGGGAATGGTGATGGATTGAGGTATGGGTTGAGGTGTGGGTGGTTGATGATGTTAGAGAATGGGGATAGGTTAGGTTAGGGTAGGGTATGGGTTGAGTTGATTTTGGAGGGATGGTGATGTGTTTGGTTGATTTTTTAGAGAATGGTTATGAGGTGATGAGATGAGGGAGGTGAAGGATGGTGATGACATGTGTCATCTTTTGATGTGAAGATTATGATTGGTTGATGTGAATAATGAATAATGGGTTAAGGTAATGGGTTGGATAATGAATTGGATAGGTTTATGGGCTTTTAAGTGTTGGGCTTGGGTTTAGGAGGGTTGTGGATTATTTTGACTTGGATTGGGTATGTTTTGGATTGGGTTTTTGAGGGTAGGTTGGTTTTAGGTTTAGGTGGTGTGGAGTTGATTTTGGGTTAGGGATAAGATTGGAAAATTAGTTTAGGAAAGAGTTGAGGACTTGTGGGCCTTAGGTGGGTTTAGGGTATTTGTGAATTTCGAAGTGGAGTGGTGGATGATAGATGAAGGGTAGGTTTTCCAAGTCTCACCTTTTTTAATTTTTTCAATTTTTTTGTCTTTTTCTTGAGGTTATTGATTTGATTAAGAATGCTACGTGTTTAGCAATTTGGGCCTTTTGGGCCCGTTAGGGGAATTTTTCGATTTTTTGGATGTGAGCGTGGAGCGGTGATGTTGGACACATGTGGGACGGGTTTCACCCCTTCTTGTGGGCCCCTAGACCATTGGGAGGTCTTAGGGACCTCGGTTCAATCCGAAATATTATTTTTAACATTTTGTGCCTTTGAGGCCCGTTGGCCTATTTCGTTTGGAAAGTCGGTATTTCGAAAGGGGGTGGGGTAGATGCGAACTTGTCGGATCCCTCTGGTGAACCTACTAACCCATTGAGAGGTGTTAGTGGCTTGGATTTCGGCGAAAATATTAGATTTTAATGCTTCGGGCCTTTGAGGCCTGCTGGCCAAATTCATCAGGAAAAACATTGTTTTTGGGCCTTTTCGAGTGAGGGCCCCGTTCAAATTGAGGTGTTTACAGCTGTCCTTCTTTGCAGGAATTGCGTGCAAAAAACTGCAAAGAATAGACTAAACCCCTATTTGTACGGGCCCGATGAAATTTTACGGAACACGACTTTGAATTACCAGTTGAATTGATGACTGTTGTAGAAATGGTTACCCAAGCACAGGGTCTGACAGAGTTACCTTATTAATTCCTTGGTCCCGATGGCCCGGAGCTCGTGTGAAACCTCGGATTTGATGAAGATTTGGTGATTTTGAAATTTTGGTATTTCTCGGTCGTGTTCTAACAAATCGAAATTAAGTGTAACTTGAAAGGATTTTGAAAATTTTCTGGTTTTTTTCAATTTTTTATTCTTTTTTTTTATTTTTTGATTTTTTAATTTTTTGATTTTTTGATTTTTTGATTTGGTTTTTGACTCGATTTTTTGATTTTGACTGATCCGTGCTTAAGGCACGGATAGTTTTTTATTTGCTTTCATCCGTGTTTGAGGCACGGATGGCTCTCAATTCCATTTTATCCGTGTTCTGGGAACGGTTCCAATAAAATTATCTATATCCGTGATAGCGATACGGATAGTGCGCCCTTTGCTTTGTCCGTGCTGGTAGCACGGACCAGTATGAATTTTAAACGGTTAAAGCCTGCGCGCCCTTTCATTTTCAGTTTCTTCTCCGTTTTCTTCCGATTTTTCTTTCTCTCTGGTGACTTTTGGCGATTTTTCTTCTTGCCTCTTCATTTTCTTATTAACTTCACTGATTTGGGCATTTAGTGGAGTGTTGGAACGATTCGGAGCGCTCGTTGGTTGCATTTGAACGTTCGTAGCAGCGACCCGAAACCTCGAGAAATTCTTTGGGAGTTACGCGCTTGAGGTGAGTTTTTTATTCATTGCGTTCCTCTTGTCTTACCCTTGATTTTCCTAGTTGAGTGATGATGATGATTTCGATTTATCTAGGACATAGGCACCTTCTTTTTTTTGTTTTTTCATTATTTTATTGCTTTTTGCATGGTTCTTTGAGTACGTGGGATGAAATTTATCATGTTTCGAACACATGTTATCGGTTATTGCCATCTTATTTTGCTTGCTTTTTTTTTGCCATTATTTGATTGGACGTGAATGCATGGCCTGTTTGGATGTAAAACTGTGGGGGGCTGGGGGTTTGTTGGGTAACAATGGTGAGTACGAGATGATTTTATGGGCTGATAGGACGACTTAGGTGTTGTTCGTGGTGAGAACTATGAAGGTTTTAGGGGCTGTTAGGAACGGAAATGGGGTACTGCTTAGGTTAAGATTGGGGGTTGTTTTAGCCCGTCAACGAGATTGTTTCAGGTGGTTTAGGTGTTGGCTTTGCGGTGGGAATCGACAGGGTTTAAAGACGATTTTGAAGGTTGTCTGAGTCGGCCTGTGCTGAACTGTTTTGTTTAGGCGAGTTAATTTTTCCTTGTTTTCTCTGTTATCATGTTGGCCCTTCTCATTTTGCTTGCTCGAGGCATGAGTGTTTTGATTCGCTACCCATGCTCTGCTTGCTTGTAATATGCTCGTTTTTGTTTTGTTTTCGGGCATGCACGTACTTTCTTTCCCTTGAATGGTTCCTTGTCCCGATGGGTGTAGGTTTGGCTAGGTAGGGCCGGTTTGACTTAGATCGGCTAGGGTTGATCGAGTTGGCTGGGTAGGTTCGACTCGGATTGGCTAGGTTTGACTTCGATTGGGTTTGACTGGGTTGACTGAGTTGACTGGGTAGGTTTGACTCGAATTGGCTAGGTTTGACCCCGATTGGTTGGGTTTTGACTGAGTTGGGTTGAACTAGGTTAGATTGGACTTGACTTAGATGGACTAGGTTGACTGAGTTTGACTTTGGTTGATCGAGTTGACTGGGATTGATTAGACTTAATGGGTGGATTAGGTTAATTGGGTTGACTGGGTTTTGGATTGAGTTGACCTAGGTTTGACTTCGGTTGGATGGGTTTGATTTAGATTTGACCTAGATGGGATGGGTTTGACTTTTTGGTTGACTGAGTTGACTAAGTTACATATGTTTGTCTTTAGACTCAATTGGGTTTGACTCAAATTTGACTAGGTAGGTCAGATTAGGTCGATTGGGCGGATGGGGTAGACTGAGTTGACTTGGTCTCGGGTGAACTGGGTTGACTAGGTTTTGGTTGAATTGGATTTGATTTGACTGGGATTGGATTGGTTTTGTCTTGATCTTGGGTTGACCGAATTTGGCTGAGTATGTTCACTGAGTTGAGTTGGATTGGATAGGTTTTGAGTGAGTTGGCCGAGTTGACTGAGTTTTAGGTTGAGTTGACCTAGGTTTGACTTTGGTTGGATGAGTTTGGCTTGGATTCGACCTGGATGGGATGGGTTTGACTGAGTTGGGCAGGGTTGACTGAGTTGAGTTAGATTGGATTCAACTTAGATGGACTAGGTTTGACCCGAGTTGATCGGGTTTGGCTTGGGTCAATTGGGTTTGACTTGAGTTGGTTTGGGTCGGTTTCATCACGATGCGTGACCGTAGGATTTCATGTTGTTGATTTGACCACTTGGCGACTTGCAGATGGGTAGAGAGAGACGGACTCGAGTGGCGAGCCATTCTTCAGATGAGGAGGGGGAGGCGAGGCCCCGGACTCGGGCTCGTTTTGCCTTGGGGTCTGGCGTGGCGATGGAGTATGGCTGGCCGAGACAGCCTTCTCATAGGCCTGATTCAGCATCGGTGACTGGTTCTTCTTCAGGGAGCATGGCAGATGAGGCCAGTTCCTCTCCTAGTGGTCCAGCTGAGGACCTACCGAGTGGCAGTGGTGGGCGAGGCAGACGTGGTGGTAGAGGCCGGGCAGATAGGGCTGCGGGTACTGGCCGAGTGGGTCGTGAGGTTCCCAGGGTGGAGATCCCTGCAGAGAAGAGCGAGAGGGTTCCAGATACCTTTTTGCTTCGTGGACTGGGGAGGCATGTCTCCATGTTAGTTCGTTTGGACATTCCTACCCCCTATCCTTCAGCCAGTTTCAGGCGTAGGTGGAGTGCTTTTCTTTCTACTGCCGCCCTATTTTCAGACGATATTCGGACGCAGTTTGCCACGGTGGGCTTTGGCGCTTTCTTGCAGATACCGTCTTTCAAGGCAGATCGACCTTTATTTCTAGCCATGATAGAGAGGTGGTTTCCCACGACCCACTCATTCCATATGCCAGAGATGGAGATAGGCATCCGACCTTTGGATTTCGTGGCAATTACGGGTATCGCGATGGATGGAGAGCCTCTGCCCTTGGCTATGTTATCTATCCATGAGGTGGGTGAGCTATTGGGCATCATCAGAGTCCCTGCCTCCATGGTGGGGAAGCAAGGGAAGATTAGTACGGAGGTGTTGATGGGCTTGTTGTTAATCGAGGGGGAGGACGGGGCTCCGCCCACCTATAGAGAGAGATCAGCTCGTTTTGGAGACAGAGATTTTGACACCATTTTCCGCATCTGCTTCCTTCTCCTCATTGGTAGCTGCTTCTTTTTGGAGGATGATTCTTCAGTTTCCACCACATTCCTCTTCTGTCATGCGTGGCATCGACCACATTGGCGATTTTGATTGGGAAAGCCTTATATACGGTACTATATTGGCCGGGCTTGATCGAGTAGTGGCGGGCATTACTGCGCCCCGTGGAGCTGGCATCTCCACTCGATTCTTCTGGTATTTCGTTGAGGTAAATAGATCTCAGCCTTATTCTTCATTGGTTTTCTTCTCGACATCTCATTCACTGTCTGACACTTTATGCTTTTTCTTTCAGATTTTTGTTCATGTGTACTTTCCATTTTACCTGCCCACTTGTCGTCATCCTGATGAGGGTTATCCATTGGGCACCTTTTGGGCTACGAGAGACGTCAGGGCTATTAGGAGCAGCCCTAGGAGTATCCGGGCCCACATTGATCGGTCCCGGCTTCGAGACGTGAGTGATCTAACCTTTCCCCTTTTTGTTTGGCTTTGAAGTTATCTATACTCGTTATCTGACCATCTGACTATCTCTCTTGCAGATATTTTCTGTTACTTTACGAGACCTCCCCTGTATTGTCAGCGGGAGGCAGGAGGTGAGGAACGCTTATAGGCGTAACACCAGACTACAGCGCTACCCCTATTTTATTGGCGAGCAGAGATATACTTTCTATCTAGGGGAGCGTTTGTTTTTCCAGCACGACGGGAGCCTTCGCATCCTTGTCGCTCCACCTGAGCCTATCTCGGGTGCGATGACGGTGGATGAGTATCTTGCCCAGGTGAGGGGCGTAGATGCTGCTGGGCTAGTGATAGGCGGTGATTACCAGGCATGGTTTCGAGAGGCCTCCATTGGGTGAATTATGCTTGCTGTCACTGCCCGGGCCGGGATCACTGAGATCGGAAGGGTTCTTCTACAGGAGCATGCTGTCACGGTATACATTCTATCATTGCCTTCTTTCTTTTAGAATTTTCTGCTTTTTATCATTCTTACTTGGTTGATTTTCTTGTTTTCAGGCTGATGATCTTCGTCGTCTTCGAGAGGGCTACGATGTGATCGAGGCCCAAGCGGCGAGGGCAATGGAGATAGAGAACAGGTGGAGGGCCTCTAGGGCTGAGGTGGAGGAGCAGGCTGCTCGGCTTGAGGAGCAGGAGGCTCGCCTGGAGGCCCAGGCAGCTCGCATCCAGGAGCTGGAGGTGGAGGCAGCCATGCGGGAGTCTCGTTTCCAAGCTGAGATGGTATGTCGTTATTTGTTTCTTTCTTATGTAGCCCGTAGCATGTATTTTCATCCGTTCTGATTTTTTCGTGATTTTCTCAAGACTACTATCGACGCCGAGACGGAGCGAGCACTTCTACACGGCCTCCGACACCTCCTAGGGTAAGCATTTACATTTAGCCGTCTGTTTCTCTGACATCATATATCACTGCATGTATTTTAATCTGTTCTGCTTCTTTCTTTTCAGGCCTCCCCCTCTATTGGACCCTCCGTTCCGGGTGCTGATCTTGCGGGTACTACGGAGCAGGATGCTGCCCTGGACGCTGAGCTTTTCTTCACGGATTCGGAGGGACGGTTGCGGATGCACGGCCTACCTTCTTCCGGGGTGTCTGGCTCGGGTGCAGTGGCTGGATCTTCTTCTGGAACTATCCCGGAGACTCAGAGTGCTCGGGACGATGCTCCCCCCTCTGTCTGACCTTTTTTATGTTCCTTGCAAAACATTAGATGTTTCTATATTAGAATTTCAGATATTGTATGCAGATATTACAACTTTGGTATATATATATATGCATTTGTGCTCATTGTTCCTTGTATTTGTAATATTGTTATGACTACATGCAATTCATTCGAACTTCTCGGGTGAGATATTTCTCATTGGGGTTTTTGAGTCTTCTTGGATGTTCTTAAGTAGTAGGCGTTATTTAAGTGAGTGGGGTGGTCCCTCGAGGTCTGATTTGGCCTGCTATGCTTTTGACGAGTTCCTACGTGCCCGACATATATCTTGAGAGCTTTTAAGAGTTTTGAACACTTTTATCGAGCATGTAGGAATTTCTATCGTTTTTATGTGATTGAGCCCTGAGATAAACATTATGTAATCCAGAATTATCAGCATTTCAAATGTCTTGGGCCCCAAGGCTGAAGAATGTTCTGGTCTGTGTTCTCAGCACGGATTGGCTTTTTCAATGTTCATCCGTTCCAAGAGCACGGATAGTGTATTTTATGTCTTATCCGTGCCCTAGGAACATATGAGTCATATCTTGCTTCATCCGTGTTATTGGCACGGATAAGTTATCTTTGATTGCATCCGTGTTTTGGGCACGGACCAGAATGATTTACTTAAGCCCTAACATCTCACTTTCACCTTTACTTCCCTTTTTCACTTTTGACCAATTTTTTACTCTTCTTTTTCCCTCAAAGCTTCTTCTCAAGCTCTATGGAGGTATCATCTACTCTTCCCAACTTGAAAAGGTATGGCATTGTTGATTCTTTCTTGAGTAGTTGGATAGATAGCATGAATAATGATGATAGAGCTCGATGGTGCTTGAACAAGTTGGGGTTCACCCTCTCCTTGCCTAAGGTTCCATTGCAATGGGGTTTGATTGAGGTTATGTTGGGGTATTGGATTCTCGAGCTTGATCTTTTTCGGTTTGGGGTACATGAAATGACTCCCACTATCAAGGAATTTGAAGTATTGTTGGGGCTTGAGATATCGGGCCCCGTTGTGATTCCACCATTGCGTGATGGATTCCGAAGTGAGGCTTCCGATTTTTTGGGTATAAATCGTAAATTTTTTAAGATTCCGGATGGCGGATCGATCTTGAAGACAATATCCAAGTCTTTTTTGATTGAATGCCTCACGGATCCCTCGAAGCCTTTGATTCCTTTTAACGCTCTCACTTTGATAGTGGTGAGTCAACTCTTATTCCCGGGTGGCGGAGACATCATAGATCTTTCTCTTATTCACGTGCTGCAACAAGTTCGGGAGGGATGTCGGTTGGCCCCGATGCTTTTGAGCGGAATGTTCCAATCCCTCACGGCTTGTTCTTCTGGGCGTGATCGGACTTTTCGAGGATGTGCTCCCCTCCTGCAGGTAAATTCCATCTTAGTTTGGATTTAAATTTGAATTTGAATTTACTAGTTTCCCAAGTTTAGAATGCTCCTATTATTGTAGCTCTGGTTCATGGATCATCTGGCTTCAACCGAAGTGGTTAATCGCCCATTTTGTGTTAACGCTGATCTCGTACTCATGATGTCGAGGCGGGTTGCTCCCTTCATCTCCGGTGGCAAAGAAGAATGGTATTCTTTTATCGGCAACCTTGATGATGAGGAAGTGAGGTGGGTTGGTGCCTTCCAACCTCGAGGGTCCCCCGTGATTGCTTTTGTTGGGGCCCGTTTCCTTGTTTTGATTGGTCTTCACGAGGTAACTCATTATGTACCACTTCGGGTTCTTCGTCAATTTGGCTATGACCAGGGCGTGCTCATCCCGGAGAATTACAATGAGTTGGTTGGTCCATTATCGACTGCACTCTTGAGTCGACTTGTGAACTAATGGGGTCGGATTGAGGTCCTAAGTCGACCCATCTTTGCAGCACACCAATTCCCGGCATACTTGCATTGGATTCGAGAACTCGTTTCTAGGAGACCATCGGTATCGATAGTTCCTCGGACACGTCCTGGTGCTTCATCTTTCTTTGATTACCAAGATCGAGTTGAAGAGTCTCAAACTGATCATCGTTGAATCTAGACTATTTGGCTCAAATCCGAAAAGACGATGCAGAAAGAGATTGTTCGGCTGACATCTGCCCTTGCCCAATCCGAAAGTAGTGATGGTAATGAAGTGGCTAGGCTTCGAGCTAAGGTTGATGAGTTGAGGGATCGGCTGGCTCAGTGTCCTCACTTTTAGGATTTTGCAGCATATTTGGTGAGCCGTGATGCTTCTGATGCTGAGAAAGTGATGGTGAGTCAGGCTGCCTGGATCCGTACTTTGGAAGAACGCCTTGACTCCTTTTTTATTTCTCACCATGACGTTTGATTGATTGCGTTGTATTCGCTCTTTTTTGTATTTTCTTTTCCTTATCTGAATGTATGCAAAATGTTGAAAGATTAATGCAAAGAAAATAGGTTTTGTACTTACTTGGCCTTAGGTATATCTATTGTTCTTGAAAACTCGAAGTTTGGTTGAATACGTCCTAGATTTTTCATCATCGGCCAAAATAGTAGTTTTTGAGATGTAATTTTGTCAAATGTCTTTATCAAATGAGTACGATAAATTCAAAATTTGTAGAATATTTGGTTATGACGATTTTGATGCTTTTGCCAAACACAGGGGATACAAACGTCAATCACCTTTTGGTTCCTTTAGAGTCATCCCCAGTGCCCTAGTAATCGGAAGGTTGTTATCTGTTTGGGTCATGGGTTTTTGGAAAAGATTTCGCCGTTCACAGTTTGTACTTTTGCGGGCCAGGAGTTTTTTTGTTTTTTTTTGTTTACCCTTATTGCCCCTGGCGCCAATTACGATTTTCACCAGACCCGGTTTCCACATTTTTGCGTGTCGACGTCCCTTTTTTGGGATTTTCATCGTGCCCGTGGTTTTGATCTTGCCATAGTCTGATTCTTTTACTCATAGCGCCCTTTCAGGTTTTCACTATGCCCTTTCAGACTATGCTTGTATTTTTTTGATTTTTATATTACAATTCTGTTCGGAGTCTCTGTATCTCTGTGGCTTGGTGACTCAAGTTGAGCTGCGGACGACTCTACTCTTGTAATGTCACTCTTTCTTGAGTAATCGATCTGGATTCCCCTCTCGAGTTTGTTGACGACTATTCATGGTTTGGCAACTCAAGTTGAGCCGCAAGATCGGCTACTCAACACTTCGAGTACTTTTTTTTTCGAATATCCGACCTGGATTCCCCTCTCGAGTCTTCCAACGACTAATAAGACTTTAGAGGTCCGGACCAAGTCGCAAGATCATTGATGCTGCCATTGTCATTGTGTTGCCCTAGGACATTCCCTGATCAAAAAAGACTTTTGTTGGGACGAAACGTTGGCTTAGGCTAACGGTAGTGGAAGGTTACAAAAAGATTAAGGTCTGGATGTATTTAGAGTGGTTTAGACATGGGGCTTATTTATTTTTATTTCGAAAAGGTGATCTGCATCTCCTCCTAGCGTCTCTCGAACTTGTTTAGGCTGGAGATTTGGGTCGAGCTCAGATCAAGTGTCCGAGTTTTTTTGACTTTTTTGATTTTTTTGTATTTTTAGTCGTTCACAGATTATCCTCATGCGGGCCAGGAGTATTTTGATACTTCTTTTTTATTTTCTTTTCTTTTGTTTTTTTTTTTTTTCGTTTTGTGGTTGTTGACTTGCCCCAGTTTTAAGTTAAGAAATGAACGTGATGGCTCAAAAGGGTTGACTAAGGTTAGATTTGTTGGTTTAGAATAGCAAAGATGGCCTTTTGTCATCTCAGGGTCAGTTTTTAGGCTTAGTATTTTTTGACAGTGTCAGCATTGATCGGTTGCGGGAAGACTTGTCCGTCCATCTCCGTAAGGATCAGAGCTCCTCCCGTCATCACCTTCTTCACGATGAATGGTCCCTCGTAGTTTGGTCTAAACTTTCCTCTGGCGTCCTCTTGTATTGGCAGAACCTTCTTCAGTACAAGGTCTCCCGGTGAGAAATTTCTAGGTTTGACTTTCTTGTTGTAGGCACGGACTATCCGTCGCTGGTAGATCTGTCCATGGCAAACAGCTGTGAGGCGCTTCTCTTCAATTAGATTCAGTTGATCAAATCGAGCTTGAATCCATTCCGTTTCATCTAACTCTGTTTCTTTTAAGATCCGGAGGGAGGGAATCTCAACCTCGATGGATAAGACTGCTTCTATTCCGTAGACCAATGAATACGGAGTTGCCCTAGTCGAAGTTCTGAACGAGGTTCGGTAGGCGTGAAGTGCAAAAGGTAGCATGTTGTGCCTATCTTTGTACATAACTGCCATCTTCTAGATAATTTTCTTGATATTCTTATTGGCTGCCTCGACTGCTCCATTCATCTTAGGTCTGTAAGGTACAGAATTGTGGTGAGTGATATGGAAATCTTCGCACATCTTGACCATGTCTCTGTTCTTGAAGTTCTTGGCATTATCCGTTACTAGCCCGCTAGGAAGCCCATATCTGCAGACAATGTTGTTTTTGACAAACTTCAGGACATTACTCTTAGTGACGTTGGCGTATGAAGTAGCTTCTACCCATTTGGTGAAGTAATCGATAGCCACTAGGATGAAACGATGTCATTTGCAGCTTTTGGTGAGATTGGTCCGATGACATCCATTCCCCAGAGTGAGAAAGGCCAAGGCGTAGTCATGTTATGCAGTTCTGAAGGCGGAGCATTGATTTTGTTGGCGTAGATCTGACATAGATGGCATTTGCGAACATGCTGATAGCAGTCATTTTCCATTGTCGACCAATAGTACCCCATCCGCATAATCTTCTTGGCTAGCATGTGACCATTCATGTGAGGTCCACAGACTCCACCATGTACAGTCTCGATTAATCGCTTTGCTTTTGCTTCTGCAACGTATTGGAGTAAGACCTCGTGGTGTGATTTCTTGTACAGAATGCCATTGTTGATAAAGAATTGCCCTGCCAATTTTTGAATGGTTCTGCGATCATTTGACGTTGCGTCTGGAGGGAGGGTTCGATCTTCGAGATATGCCCTGATGTCTGAGTACCAAGGCTTTTCTTCAGGTTCTTCTACTTTGACGGGTAGACAATAGGCTGGCTCGTCTTGAATTTCAATCTCAATCGGGTTGATGACCAGATCTTTTGAGATACTAATCATGGAAGCAAGGGTAGCTAGTGCATCGGCGAACTGGTTCTTAGCTCTAGGCATGTAGGTGAATGAGATTCTATCAAAGTGTGAGCTTAGTTCCTCTAGATACTCATGGTAAGGGACCAGTCTCTGTTCCTGAGTCTTCCATTCTCCAATCGTCTGATAGACTACCAGGCTTGAATCTCCGAAAACATCAATCTCATCTACTTCGAGATCTAATGCTGCTTTCAACCCTGCTATGCATGCTTCGTATTCGGTCTCATTGTTAGAACATTGGAATTTCAATCTGATGGCGATCGGTATATGGGATCCATCTGGTTTAATCAGGACTGTCCCTATTCCGTTTCCATTCTGATTGGCTGCTCCGTCGAAGTACATTTTCTAGCCTGGTTCTTCGTCATCATCATCGTTTTCAACCTCGGCAAATAGTATGGCTTCATCCGGGAAGTTCGTCTTTAACGGCTCATAATCAGGCAATGGGTGCTCGGTGAGGTGGTCCGCGATGGCTTGCCCTTTGATGGCTTTTTGGGTGATATAAGTGATGTCAAACTCAGATAACAATAACTGTCATTTCGCTGTGCGGCCTGTTAGTGCTGGTTTTTTGAATAAATACTTCAGGGGGTCCATCCTGACAATAAGCATAGTCGAGTAGCTGAGCAAATAATGACGTAGTCGTTGAGATGCCCAAACCAATGCATAGCAAGTCTTTTCGAGTGTCGAGTATTTTGCTTCGTAATCAGTGAATTTCTTGCTGAGATAGTAGATGGCCTGTTCCTTCCGTCCTGATTCATCATGTTGCCCTACCACACACCCCACAGATGTTTCTTGCACTGAGATGTACATCAGCAGAGGTCGCCCTGGCGTAGGGGGGACTAAGACTGGTGAATTGAGCAGATATTGCTTGATTTTGTCGAATGCTTCTTGACAGTCTTTGTTCTACTTCCTCGGCGTATCTTTCCTTAATAGCTTGAAGACTGGCTCACAGATAGGCGTGAGCTGAGCAATGAAATGGCTAATGTATTGTATCCGTCCCAGAAAGCCCCGAACGTCTTTTTCTGTAACGGCTGCCTTCATTTCCAGGATATATTTAGTCTTTGCCGGATCTGTTTCAATGTCCCTTCTGCTGACGACGAATCCCAGTAGCTTGCCCGATGTTGTCCCGAACACGCATTTTACCGGATTTAGCCTTAAGCTATACTTCCTCAGCCTGTCGAACAATTTCTTTAGATTAACCAGATGATTTTCTTCAATGCCAGATTTAGCGATCATGTCATCTACGTAGACCTCCATTTCTTTATGAATCATGTCATGAAATAACGCGGTCATTGCCCGTTGGTAAGTTGCCCCTGCGTTTTTCAGCCCGAATGGCATAACCTTGTAGTGGAAAGTACCCCATGGTGTGATGAACGCTGTCTTTTCTTGGTCTTCTTCTACCATTTTTATCTGGTTATAGCCTGAGAAGCCATCCATGAATGAAAACATGTCGTGCCCTGCTGTACTATCGACTAGGGTGTCGATGTGTGGAAGTGGAAAATCATCCTTAGGACTGGTCTTGTTCAAGTCTCGATAGTCAACACACATGCATACTTTCCTGTCCTTCTTGGGTACTGGTACAATGTTAGCTAGCCATTCTGGGTACGTGGAGACTGCAAGAAACCCTGCTTCGAATTGCTTCATGACTTCATCCTTGACCTTGAGGGTCCATTCAGGCTTCAGTCTTCTCAGTTTCTGCTTGATTGGCTTACTTCCAGAAGCAATGGGTAGTTTGTGGACGACCAGATCTGTATCTAAACCTGGCATATCCCTGTATGACCATGCGAAGACGTCTTGATATTTTCGTAGGAATTCGACCATATCTTTTTTCTGTTGTGACGTCAACAAGGCTCAAATCTTGACAATTCGTGGGTCCTCTTCGGTACCAAGATTGATTGAGTCTGTATCCTCGATGTTTGGCTGAACACCTCTCTCATGACGTTCTACCAAATCTTTGATTTCTTTGGGTGGGTATTCCATTTCGTCCTCAGACTCTTCTTCTATCCCCATGAGGTCGAAGTCCAGTTCAAGATCGAAATCATACTCGTCCCTTTCAAATTTTGTTTTATCTGAATACTCATTTAATGGAGACAGATCCCTTGAAAAATCTTTTTTTGACTTTTGAAAAATATCTATTTTTTTGCAGTTTTGAAAGCTTTTTGATTTTTTTGGTTTTCGAGAAATTTTTAATTTTTGCCTTTTGAGAAATATTTATTTTTTTGTGATTTTTTGGATACCTGAAATAAGAAGAACAATCATGCAAATTTGTTAATAAAGATAGGGAGCCCCCAAAATAGTCTTTATCCGAGGATGAGGGCTCATTATGATCCTCGGGCAAATTGATGTCGCCTAATGGCGTTTTTTTTTGAGGCCTCAACCGCCTCAAGTGTCAGTGGGAATTCCTCCCAGTTGTGCAATGTCTCCCCTTCTCTGAGGGGGTGGATGGGATGAGCAAGTGATTTGTTGGATGATTTGGTTGGTGGTTTGGAGATGACCATGATCTCCGATTGATTGTTGTCAAGTTGGGGCATAGTCTCTCCCAAACTTGGTGGGATGATGATTGATGCCCAGTCAATACCCGATGAGAATGGTGAGTTGTTCTCCTGGTTGGTAGTGACCTCCACTTTAATGGGTTTTGGAGCAGTCTCCGATGGACTTTCATCGGAATCCCCATTGAATAGAACATCAATGCCTTCTTCAAAGGATGATTGGGACTCTATGATTGGGTCTTCTTGAATGTGCACTGGTTTAGGATTTACCAATTTTGGCTTCTTTGCTGATGGCAGTTCTGATAAGTCGTCAGGTCTGATATGGGACTTTGGGAAGCTAATACTGATGTAAGGGACTCGGCCCAGATTCCAGATGTTCGGCTCACGGTTTTGCTTTCTTACTAGTCGAAGCTCATTTTTCTTCTCATTCATTTATGCAATATCCATTTTCGTGGGCCTAAACCCCAGACCAAAATAGGGAGTATGCTTTCTCGCTTCGACCGGTGTAACTCTTCCTCTTCCTCCCGGTCCCAATCCTTGCTTGGGTCGATAGCTTGTCCTTTTCATGACCCGACCGATCATCAGACTTGTTTTCGATAGTCTTGCCTTTATTTTCTCATTTCCTTTCTCGATGTGATTTACAGCAGCGAATTGGTACGAATGGTAGAGTGCCTTGTCTTTTGTCATTTCGATATCGATGAATGGCACGTTGGGAGCCCTGTCAGTTGGGATCAGGTTATCGACCAGTACCGATATCATTCTCTACCCCATGATGAATTTGACTCTTTGGTGTAGAGAAGAAGGTACAGCCCCTGCCATATGAATCCATGGTCTGCCCAGCAGCAAATTGAAGGTTGTCGGTATCTCCATGACTTCAAACGTCATTTCAAAGGTGCAAGGTCCTATTGTGATCAGTAGGTCTACTTCTCCCAACGAATCCCTTCTTGAGTTATCAAAACCTCGAACAACCTTGTTGTTGGGTTTCACATGCGACCAATCGGCGTTGAGTTTCCGGAAGGTTTCGAGCGGACAGACGTTGAGTGCTGAGCCATTATCAATTAATACTCTGGCGACCATCATGCCCTTGCATAGGACCATGATATTCAGTGGTTCGACATGCCCTGTCTCCTCAGGCGTAAATTCATTTTCTGTGAAGATGATAGGATTGGGGGCCATGATCTGGCCGACTGTTTGTTCCAACTGTGATGGTGTCGTGGTTGAAGGTACATGTGATTTTCCCAGAACTCTCAGTAGTGCCTCCTGGTGTTCTTCTGATTTTTGCATTAGTCCCAGGATACTAATCTGAGCTGGCTGTTTATTCAATCTGTCCACTACATTATGCTCACTCTTGAGGATGAGCTTAACGAAGTCTGCAGCTTCCTTGTCGGTGACCTTCGCCTTTTCTTCTATTTTCTCCTCCTTATACAGCTTACCCTTCCCCTTTGCTTTTCTTTTTTCTTCGCCTGTCCCTCCTTCCATTGTCTCTTCGGTTTCTGTCCAGCTGTTTTCTCCATTTTTCGACAATTTTTGGCATTTTTCTACCTTTGTCATATGGTCGATGTCCGTCACTATTGTTTCTTTCATTATTTCGACCCCCGAGGTTGTGGTGATAGTGGTCTCATAGCTCTAGGGAACTGCCTGTTTGAAGCTATAGGGGAATGGTTTAGGTGAACGTATGATCATGGGGGGTGGATCGGGTTTCATATTGAGGATGAGGGGTGGTGGCGGCGTTTTAGAGGTAGTGGTGGTGTATGGAATGACAAGTGGTGGACGTGAGGATGAAGCGTAGGGTACGTGAAGGGGGGGTCGAGTTGATCCTTGAGAATATGGTGGTATACATGGTATAACAAGGGGAGGTCGGGTTGGACTTTGATGGTTGGAAGATTCGTAAGGTATGACTAGAGATGGTCGAGTAGTAGCATTTTGATGAGTGGGATAGATGGTAAGGTCGGCCATTCTGAGAGGCAATTGTGGATTTGGAGGTGGACTGGTTGTGTAGTGGTTGACTGTGTTAACTGACCATATCTTTGACTCCTGGGTTAGGTGGACCCTAATTTTTGCCCCTACTGGTGCTATCAGATCGGAAGGATTGAAGTTGAGCTCTCCGCAGATGACATTTACCCTATGCCCACTCCCCTCTCTATTATGAGTGGGTAGGGGATTTTGATTGACATTCTGTTGCTGGGGCGGGTTGGCAGGCCCATCTAGGATGAGGGCCTTTTTATCAATTAGGTTCTATACTTGATGCTTGAGCTGCCAGCATTGGTCCGTAGAGTGCCCTGGTGCATCCATGTGGAATTCACAGAATAAATTGGGGTTGTATCCTGGTCCTTTGGCAGCCTCCTGATTTGGTGGACGTTTTGTAAGATACTCACCCCTGAGTAAGAGTGGCAGTAATTCTTATAATGTCAGGGGTAACCTGGTAAACACTCTATTCACTCTGTTGGGTCGTGCCTGCTGGTTCTGCCCGTATAGTGGTGCCTGCTGTGCAACTGGTGGAGGGTTCGCCCTGAATTGATTTTGAGGGAGAGGATTCCATGTTGGCGGTGCTGGTGCCCATGAAGTTGTCTGTGTTGGTGGTCTCGGTGCTGGTGAGGGAATGAAGAGGGGTCGGTTTGGCTGTACGTTATTGACCTGAGTCTCTTCCCTCTTCTTTCCTTGAGGCACTAGCTTTCTCTGAGAAGGGATTCCCGTTGTTGCCCCTAGACTCGTGAAATCGAAGATCAGACCGGTTTGGATTCCGTCCTCGACCCTATCTGCCACTTGTACCAGATTCGAGAATGTGCCTGTGGTGTGCCCCACCAAATGAGTGTAGAAGGCATGCCCTAGTGTTGAGATAAACGTAGTGTTCATCTCTTCCTCTGTAATTGCGGGCCTTACTTGTGAGGCGGATTCTCGCCATCTCTGGGCATACTCCTTTACCGTCTCCCTCTGCTTTCTTGTCATTTTGGACTTGTCGTTTCGATCTAGCCCCACATTAGTATTGAACCGGTAATTTTGCCAAAACATTTCGGCTAAGTCTTGCTAGTTCTTAATGAGCGAATGATCTAGTCCAGAAAACCACTTGAGCGCCGGCCCAGTTAAGCTCCTTTGATACAACTGTACCAACAACCTATCATCCTCGCCATACTGGTACATGGAACCACAACACAACTTCAGATGCGACAGCGGACACCCTACTCCGTTATATTTTTCAAACTCCGGGCATTTGAACTTGGCCGATAGTTAAGCATTAGGGTAGAAGCATAAATCCTTGAATCGGGTTCCGCTCATAGTATTGAGTCCCTTCATCCTCCTCATCTCTTCTTATAGAGATTTGATCTGCTGAGTCAGTTTTCCGTCTGTTGCGCTTTTGGCTTCCGCAGCTCTATATTCACATTCATCGTCGGGAATGACCACTGGGAGTGGTCGGTTTTGTGGGATATAGAGTGGAGGCCCCTGGTATTCAGGCACTGCAGGTGGTATCGTAGTCTGGGGTCCCTGCGGAGGTTGTTCGGGTAACTCTTGATTCGACCCGGATGCGTACTGCTGTATCGTTTGCGCTTGTAAGATGCTGGCGTTGGCTAACACAGTACTGACTATTTTTTCTTGTCTTTCGATTATCTTTAGTAGCGCTGTTATTTGCGGGTCAATACCTGATGCTTCGGTCACTGGAGGTTGTGTTGGTTCGGAAGAACTCATGGTGACGGTAGAAGATCTCAGAAAATAGGGAGGCACTTCTGGCTGTTTGTATTTCTTTCGTTTGGCCACCTGTGGGTACAGACAACCAGGAGTTACTATCTTATTTATAAAAATAAGGATGCATGATGTTTTATTAGACCAGGTAAAGTTGTTTATTATGAGTTTTGATGAAAAAGTTATTTCTCGACACGGAGCCGGTATCAACACGGAGTTGGTAAAATGTTTTACAAAAGAATTACATCAGCACGGAGCTGGCATCGGCACAGAGTCGGCATCAACACGGAGTTGGCATCAGCACGGAGCTGGCATCGACACGGAGTCGGTAAATATTTTGAAAGCAAAGTTATATCAGCACGGAGCTGGCATCAACACGGAGTCGGGAAAATATTTTAAAAAAGTAATTTCATCAGCACGGAACTGGCATCGACACGGAGTCGGAAAAACATTTTGAAAAATAATTTCATCAGCACGGAGCTGGCATTGACATGGGGTCGGGAAAACATTTTAGAAAAGTAATTTCATCAGCACGGAGCTGGCATCAACACGAAGTCGGAAAATATTTTTAAAAAGTAGTTATCTCAGCATGGAGCTGGCATCGACACGGGGTCAGCATCAACACGGAGTTGGCATCAGCATGGAGCTGGTAAAGCATTTTTTTTAAAAGGTAATTTCATCAGCGCGGAGCTGGCATCGACACGGAGTCGAAAAAACATTTTGAAAAGGTAATTTCATCGGATAAATCGAGTCGGAACAACTCATATTTTTAGTAGCTTCCAATTCAGTTCTATGAAATCACCGTCGGCTAGGCAGATCTCCAAGGAAGAGGCGGCGCACAATGGCACTCTTAAATCATCTTGTTCCCTGAATAGACGTAGTCTATCCCCCTCGTATCAACAGGGTAAGAATTTTCTAGGCACCGACTTGATTAAGGACTGCAATTAGTGTTTTTTTTTATTTTTTTGTTTTTGAAAAAATTGGGTACGTTTGAGTAGATTGATCGGCTGTTATCTTTGTTAGATCCTGAACTCGGTTCGAAATTGAATCTGAATTCGGCTTGTAGTGGATATGGGTCTTAGTCCCAGTTGGAACGGATCTGAGTCACGGACCCAGTTGAAAAGGATTTGGATCTGGGTCGTGGACCCAGTTGGTATGGATATAGATCTGGGTCGATGACCTAGTTTAAGAGGATTTGGGTCGGGATCCCTGTTAGAATGGATCTGGGTCGGGGACCCAATTGAGATGGATCTGGGTCGGGGACCCAGTTGGATTGGACCTGGGTCGTAAACCCAGTTGAAATGGATCTGGGTCGTGGACCCAGTCGGATTGGATCTGGGTCTTGAACCCAGTTGAAATGGATCTAGGTAGTGAACCCAGTTGAAAATGGGTCTGGGTCGTGGACCCAATTGTAAATGGATCTGGGTCGTGAACCCAGTTGTAACAGATTTGGGTCGTGGACCCAGTTGGAAATGGGTCTGAGTCATGACCCAATTTTTAGATGGGTGTGGGTCGTGGGCCCGGTTTAAATGAATACGAATGGGGGATCCGGTTTACGAAATTATTTTTGGTTTTGGGGAAAATTCGCAATTTCTTCCCTTTTTCTTTTCTTCATTCCATATCTCCCCCTCCCCTTTTTTCATTTTTAATTTGGTTGTACCTTGTGAAAAGATTGATTGACCAAAATCCATCTCTCATAGTTTCTCTCTTTTTTTTTTTCAAAATTTATGATCTTCCCACGTGGATGTTTTCAATACTTGACAAATGGTGAGGGTCTTTAAAAATGGACTGTCGAGTTCATTCAGGGGGGTCGAGTTCACTCTGGTCCGTGTCAGTGGCACGGATTTAATCTACATTCCATTATCCGTGTCTTGAACACAGATGAGACATTTAATGTCTCAACCGTGTCACCAGAATGGATGAAGCACATTTTGGTCCGTCCGTGCCATGGACACGGACCAGAATGAAATCCAGCTTCTGGACTTTTCACAGAACTGTTTCTTTGCCCCTGTTTTCAATGTCTCCCTGTTTTAAGTCCCTTGGTCACTATTTTTTTTTTGAACATGATGCAACAAGCATTCCTTCCCCTTTACCTAAGGCGAGATGAGAAGGAAACAAAGATAAATCCTACGGTCTACGTGTGCCTCTTTGGGCTTACAACTTAGGCTTCAAGGCCCGAATACATCAAACACATACAACTTTGCCTTGGGGGTCGATGTAACATTACAATTTTGTGTCCTAGCTCATCTAGCCGGGCATATGCATGAGTTTAATAGGTGGCTTCACGGCTACCCGATCTTCAAACCTTGATGCATACCGAAATACACATGTCGTTGGTTGGTGATCGGGTTTGATGTGTTCGTTCCCGACACTTGAAATAACGATCTCAAGCCGTAGAACTACTAAGCATCGAGGCTATGTACATGGAGGGTAGGGTGGCTTGGAAGTGAGGCTATGCTCGCAAGTGCACATGTGCATTATTTTTTCATTTCTTTTCATCGACCCCCTTACAAGTATGTGACAAAAGGAACGAAAGTAAATAAATATTATAATCTTGATCAAGCAAAGAAAAACAACTAACACATAAGCAACCAACAAATAGTGTTAGTGAATAATAAAAATAAAAATCTGTTTTTTTTTTTTTTAAACAACCGAGTTGTCACGAGGGATGAACCAAAGTCCCCAGTGGAGTCGCCAGCTGTAGCTACGTTTTTTTCGTTATTACGACGGCCACAACTACTAAAATTAGAGTCGTCACCATTCAAGTTGGAAGTGGGTGTGAATGGTCACCTGAGGGACATTTTCCAAGAAATGACATTTTTGGCATTTTTAGTGACTCACAATTGATAAGGGTAGTCGAACCTTGAGATTCGGGTAAGCGGCTCGGTTGGAGAAAAGGGAAGGTGTTAGGCACCCCTTTCTCCCCGCCATGTGGTGGTAACCTCTAATAACTCGATCATTTTGATTTTTTAAAAGAAAGTGAAAAATATGCCACGTGGGTGCATTTGTTCCCTAAGTAGGGATTTAATTTTGGCTTGATCATAGGGTCATTTCATTAATGGAAATGACCCTTATGAACCTTAGCCTTGGGGTCCAATCATCAAAAGGGGTAAAATAAAACAGAAGAAGGGGGTGTTAGAATAGGGAAGAGTAGAAGGTTAGAGATAGAGAGAGAGGGGAGGGAGAAGTTTAAGACCCACCTTGTAGCTTTCAAGTTCTTCTTCCTTTTCTTTCCTTCCTTCTTCTTCTATACTTCTTAAATCCTTAGTGTAATATGAAAGTGAAATTTCTTTTTTAGAAGATAGTATGAGAGAGTGATAGAGAGGAGTAGAGAAAATATTTTTTCTTGTGAGGCTTGGTATAACTTGATGATATTTTTTTGTAATCCCTTTTGGAAGGAAGGAAGAGGGTATTTATAGGAGTTGAGAGAAGGTTTGGGGGCATAATGGGGTTAAAATTTGAGAGGAGGGGTAATGGCATATGATTTAGGACTGAAGGGTGTGAAATTTAAGGTGAAATAGAGGGTAAATGTGTAATGAGTGAAAATGGGTGAGGTTTAGATCCAAAAGGGTTGGATCCTACCCAAATCCATTTTGGTAGAGTGTTTGGTGGGCTGAGATAAGTGATGGTTGATGGGAGGATTGGGGGTGTAAGAGGGTTGTTTAAAGAATGAGTGTTAGGTTAGTTGATGAGGTGAAGTGTGTAGATTTAGGAGAATGGGTTGTGTAAGAGGTTGTTAAATTGGTTTTTGGGAGGAGAGAGGAGATGATGCCATGTGGCAATCATGATGAGAGGGTGAGTAGTAAGATTGGTTGATTGGTTGATGGGGGTTGTTTGATTAGAGAGAGAGAAATGGGTTAGTTGGTTTATGATGAGGGAAGTATGGGTTGATGGGATTATGTTGGAGTGTTTTAAGGAAAAGTGATGGGTTGATATGTAAGAGATATGGGTGGTGATGTGGGTGGTTGATGATGTTAGGGAATGGTGATGGATTGGGGTATGGGTTGAGGTGTAGGTGGTTGATGATGTTAAAGAATGGAGATAGGTTAAGTTAGGGTAGGGTATGGGTTGAGTTGATTTTGGAGGGATGGTGATGTGTTTGGTTGATTCTTTAGAGAATGGTTATGGGGATGGGTGATGAGATGAGGGAGGTGAAGGATGGTGATGACATGTGCATCTTTTGATGTGAAGATTATGATTGGTTGATGTGAATAATGGATAATGGGTTAAGGTAGTGGGTTGGATAATGAATTGGATAGGTTTATGGGCATTTAAGTGTTGGACTTGGATTTAGGAGGGTTGTGGATTATTTTGACTTGAATTGGGTTTGTTTTGGATTGGGTTTTTGAGGGTAGGTTGGTTTTAGGTTTAGGTGGTGTGGAGTTGATTTTAGGTTAGGGATAAGATTGGAAAATAAGTTTAGGAAAGAGTTGAGGACTTGTGGGCCTTAGGTGGGTTTAGGGTATTTGTGAATTTCGAAGTGGAGTGGTGGATGATAGATGAAGGGTAGGTTTTCCAAGTCTCACATTTTTTAATTTTTTCAATTTTTTTGTATTTTTCTTGAGGTTATTGATTTGATTAAGAATGCCACGTGTTTGGCAATTTGGGCCTTTTGGGCCCGTTGGGGGAATTTATCAATTTTTTGGATGTGAGCATGGAGCGGTGATGTTGGACACATGTGGGACGGGTTTCATCTCTTCCTGTGGGCCCCTAGACCATTGGGAGGTCTTAGGGACCTCGGTTCAATCCGAAATATTGTTTTTAGCATTTTGGGCCTTTGAGGCCCGTTGGCCTATTTCGTTTGGAAAGTCAGTATTTCGAAAGGGGGTGGGGTAGATGCGAACTTGTCGGATCCCTCTGGTGAACCTACTAACCCATTGAGAGGTGTTAATGGCTTGGATTTCTACGAAAATATTAGATTTTAATGCTTCGGGCCTTTGAGGCTCGCTGGCCAAATTCATCTGGAAAAACATTGTTTTTGGGCCTTTTCGAGTGAGGGCCCGTTCAAATTGAGGTGTCTACAGAAGAATCGGCATTTCTTTAAATTTTCAAGACTCTTAAGATTATCATATGTGCAATAAGGAATTTGATCATTTTCTTTTGAGAAATGTTTATGTTGAACTTAACATTTGTATAATTATTGGAATAGAAGATCTTTCTTTTCAAAGTGGTCGATGGTTCTACATTTTCCTTTGGCGAATACTTGAACAAGTAAACATACTCCTAAATATTCTCCAATGTTCAAAATGGCTTCTGAGTTTCTTTGACTTCAACATTATTTTCATCGAATGTTGTGACTCTAATGGTTCTGCATTTCCTAGTTTTTACACAAGCTTCATTCTGAATTTTTCTTCTTGATAGGACCTTTCCTCCCATTTGATGATGCCCTAATTTTTGCTTAGGTTGTCTTTTCAGGTTTTCAACCTTGTGGCTTTTTTTCTAAAGATGCCTTGATTTTTGTCTAGATTGTCTTTTTAGGTTTTCAACCTAGCAGGCTTTCTTTTTTATGGTTATGCCTTAACTTTTGCCTAAGTCGTCTTTTTGGATTTTCGACTTAGCGGGCTTCTCTTTTTTTCTCGATGATCTTGAATATTCAACTTGACAACTTATTGGTTCCTTACACCTTAACCGAGTTAATTAGTATTCAGGAGGACTTAATAGGTGGGCTTAGGATATGGTTTAGAAAGAAAGGGTAAAAGGCTCAACTTCCCAAAATGCCCCTAGTATAATATTTTCTTTTTTTGTCATTATTTTTTATAAATTCTTTTGACTCTTTTTTTCTAATGCCCCTAGTTTGACATTATCTTCTTTTGAACCTTTTAACAGGGGATTTTCCTTTTGGATGACACTTTCCTTAAGAGAATACATTTTTTTTGCATGATTGGGCCTGAAGTTACTTCTCAGGTTGCCTACGTACACCAAATATTATTATTTTTTTTCTTTTAGGATCAGGTCAAAACGTAGTTCATACAGATTCCCTCCCAAGGTTGGTTGGTGTGATTTAGAAAAAAGATGGTATTGATTTTTTAAAGGGTACAAAAGGCTACGAGGAGTTAAAGGAGGCCTCCTTTGATGAATGTTGCTCGCCTTGATCAAAGTTTTAGGAATTCGATATATGGATTGTTCTATCGAGTAAAGTCCTTTTTTGAGAATGAATATTCTTCGAGTATGATCAAGTTTTCTAACTATTCAACTTTTCTAAAACTTTAAGAAAACCTTTTATTCTTTTATGAATGAAAACTCTCCTCTTTTGAGTGAAAAACATGGTAGATTCACTTGTAGGTCTTAGCGTCTTTGTCGATACTTTCAACTATATAATTTTTGACCGATAATCTTTGACTTTATGTCTTGATCTATGTTTTTGTGTAATACATCCATATATCCTTAGGAGACCATGCGAGAACATTGTTGAATTTCCAAGTACGTTTACTATTCTCTCATGTTCTCTTGAAGATAACGTATTACTAATTGGCACTTCTTGAGTGTACTCTTTAATTCCAATATTTATCAAATTTGGTCAATGAGCTTTAAGTCATTTCTCATGTTAGATTTTATATTCACATCATTATTGCACACATGATAATCTAAAGCTTCTTTATTTATTACAATAAAAAAGAACATAGACTGACAAACCTTACTAAAGCCCAAAAATAAAAATGGCTAATTGAACTTAAAGACTGACGCAACTGAAGCTAAAAAAACTAAGAAGACTTGAAAAGACCACATCATTATCAATGGAGGGATACAATTCTAGGGTCTATGCCACTTCGATTATCTTCGATGGATGACTTTAACTTGCCTACTTTTACTATCTATTCATATTCTGATTCAAGTCCATTATATGCGGGACAACCCGTTGCTTCAATAATTTGTATGTTCTTTAGTTCTGTCACTGCCTTAGGGTAGTTGAGCTCATTCTGGCATGGAGCGAATGCACTGTTAAGACCAATTGGGTAAATAAAGAAAATTGAGTCAATTGATTCAGGTTTGGATATGGATATTAGGTTCAGAGAAGGAGGGGGTTGATTTTGGAAGGTAGGTAAAGGATTAGTTTTAACATTGGGTGCGGTAGGAGCGGGTATGGTGACATTTTCTTGTTCAATGAAGTCTTGAATAGCATGACAAAAAGTGATAGACCTATCAAGAACATTACCAGGCATCTGATTGAATTCACAGAATTACCCATTATCCATGTTTGGAGGAAGAGGATTAGGCAAAGGTTTAGGTTGTAAAGGTGTCAACAATTCCCTTTTCATCAATTTTTGATAAGTAACACTAAGGGACATTCCAAGATTGGCAAATTGTCTCATAGGCTTGACTTGTTAAGGCTGAGTAGCTTGAAGAGATAGTACGAAGGAAGTGTTGGCCACTTGTAAGGAATTGACATTAGGTTTGAAATGTTTGGGTTTTGACTCAGACAGGTTACCAAAAAGTCCTGAAGAGTAAGCATCCTCAACTTGATTTCCAGCTTCAATGAGGGATTAAAAAGTGGGAAGGTACTGAGACATCAAGTACTTGGCATAATTTGGAGTAAGATTCCTGAGGATTATCTTGACTTGTTCCTTCTTTTGAGGTCGATTCCACAATTGAGCGGCTTTAGCTCTCCATCGAGCAATGAACTCAGTGAAAATTTCCCCGGGTTTTTGTTTAATAATTTATAGGTCTCTTCTTGTGAGTTCAATATTCGTGTTGAATAAATATCGACCAATAAACTCTTTCATCAATTCTTGCCATGTTCTTATCCGAGATAAGTCCAATGACATTAACTAGCATAGGGTAGGACCTGTAAGGGTTCTTTGAAAAAGTTGAGCTATCTATTCTTCATTCAGACCCTGAGATTGCATTATGCCGACATACACTTTTAAGTGAGTCCTAGGACATCCAATACCGTCAAATTTCTCCATATCTGGCATTGTGAACTTCTTTGGCAGACGGACTGTGGGAAACAAGGTCATTGCCCCTAATCCAAGAGTAAGATCGTCCTTTAATATTCTTCAAAACAGTTTCACCTGAGTTATTCGATGAGTTAAAATAAGGTCGACAGGTAATTGATCATCTTCTTGGTTTTCGACAAGGTCAAACACATCTTGAGGTTCTATAGCTTTATCTTTTTTCCTTTTCAATTTTCAGGGATTCAATTTGTATTTGGACAGAAGCAATAATCTGTACTTGAAAAGATTCTAAAATTTGACGGAGCGTAGCTTCATCCATAGTACTTGTTTCTTCTTGTGGCAAAGACTGACTACTTGGCAATGGTACTCTAGAAAGACGACTTTTTTCACGGACCCATAGTGGTACAGATGGAGGTTTAGAACGTTTGGGACCAATTATCACCTGATTGGAAGTAAACGAAGGTTAACCATTGACTCTAAAGGTTTAACTCTTAACCACATGATTAAAGTTTTGATATAAAATAACCTAAGTTCGGTGGGAAATATCAAATCCAAATGTAATATAAGTCTATGGTGACTAAGAAAGTGAGAACTGTTAGACGCGGGTCTACCCCTGATTGGGATTGAACCTTTGATCAAATAAATTAATTTGGTCTTAAGATCGAATCTTTCTATATAAAGTGTTTGGATCTTTAAAAGTGAAACGAATTAGTCCAACTGATTTGGTATTGATCAGTTTGATTCATTTTTTCAATTGGGCCAACTTGTTTAATTGGTTCAAATTGATTGGTACATTTCACCGATTGGGTCGGATCGATATAGTGGGTTTAATTTGAACAGTCTAGATTAGTCCACCCACTTACCTATTATTTTGATTAAACAGAGCAACCTGAGAACAGCCACGATAAGTTCGAGTCGTGACTTATAGGAAGGCTTCTAGACTCTAGGTTTACTATGTGCAATGCAATTTATCTGGCCACTCTTGCCCAAGTACACTTATATACCTCTCGAGCGTACTCAATCACATGGTACGTGGTGACTTGATTTGATATACCGTATAGGTAATAATTTAAAACTTCAACTTACTTCTCTGAATCCAAAAGCAACCAGTTTAATTCCCATATCAAAGGTGGTGCGCGATGCTTGAGCAAAGGCACTCTTAAATCACCTCTTTTCTAGAATAGAGGTAGTCTATCCTCCTAGTAGCGTAGTACATCGAAGCAAGATCTTGCTTAGGCACTAATTTTGACAAAGAAGTACAACTGATGTACTTGGATCATCTTTGATATACCTATGGGTACGAGTCAAGAGTTGTAGCTTTCATAAATGGTTTGGCATCCACAAGGGGACCGACCACATACTAGTACTACGTTGGCAAATGGGACATGTGACTGTGTGGCTTACAATAGGTCAAAGGTTTAGGTTGCTCCAGCCTGGGTGCATCGATATACCTTTTAGAGTCACCTGATCAGATGGTACTGATGCCCCAGTTTAATATACCCTAAGGTACGTGACTGGACTTGTGGTTTTCATGAATGATGTCGCATCTCTAAAGAGACCGAACCACTCACTAGTGCCACGTTGACTATATTGGGATATGCAAGCGTGCAAAACAGTAAACTTGTATGTGGTGTGTTGAAAACAGGGTAGGGTGTGCCCGGGGCCTTTTCAAACAAATGGGCCCATGGGCCTAATTATTCAATCACACATTGATACCATAGGATATTAGCCAAAATAAATACCAATCCAATAACATCATTAAGATCACCAATAAACACATCAACTATATCTGATCAAGATCAATGGTAAATTAATTAATGAGCATGGCATAGAATAATTGATCAAACCCAAAAATTGCAATAGGCATAATTTTTATAATTTTTAAGGTCCAATCGATGATCATTTTTGGGTGATCAAAAATAAATCAAGATTCCAATAGATGTTACATTGATGATAGAATGATAATTATTGAGATGAGGAGCGATGAACCCCTTTTTTTTAATTATAAAGAAAAAATTAGAAACACATCCCAAAAAAAATCAAAGAGAAAGATCCTAGTGTCAAATGAACTCGCTCTTAGGAATATTAACTGTGCTAACACTAGATAAATTCGGATTTTTGGTTAATTAAAAAAATATAATCTGAACTTGCATCGATGATATCTAAGGCTCCCGATAATGAAATCGAGTGAATTCATCTTCTAAATTAATCCATTCGATGGGATCTACGTTTTATTAAGAGGTGCCCAGAGCTAATTCTGACTAGAATGTTCTATAAAAACGTTTTAATATTGCTGTCCCAACCTTTATTCAGTAACAATTACAGATTTACAGATTAAACTTGCATTGATGATATCTAAGGCTTCTGATAATGAAATTGAGTGAAATCAGATTCTAAATTAATCTAATCGATAAGATCTACGTTTTATTAATAGGTGCCCAGACTTAATTCTCACTAGAATGTTCTGTAAAAACGTTTTAATATTGCTGTCCCAACTATCATTCAGCAACAATTCCAGATTTACAGATTGAACTTGCATTGATGATATCTAAGGCTTCCGGTAACGAAATTGAGTGAACTCAGATTCTAAATTAATCTACTCGATGAGATCTATGTTTTATTAATTGGTGCCCAGACTTAATTATTACTAAGATGTTCTGTAAAAAATGTTTTAACATTACTGTCCCAACCTTCATTCAGCAATAATTCCAGATTTACAGATTGAACTTGCATGGATGATATCCAAGGCTCCCAATAACGAAATTAAGTGAATTCATATTCTAAATTAATCTACTCGATGAGATCTATGTTTTAGTAATAGGTGTTCAGACTTAATTTTCACTAAGATGTTCTGTAAAAACGTTTTAACATTGCTGTCCCAACCTTCATTCAGCAATAATTCCATATTTACACATTGAACTTGCATCGATGATATCCAAGGCTCCCGATAATGAAATTGAGTGAATTTAGGTTCTAAATTAATCTAATCAATGATATCTACGTTTTTTTAATAGGTATCTAGACTTAATTCTCACTAAAATATTCTATAAAAATATTTTAACATTACTATCCCAACCTTCATCATTCCATCATTTTCATATGTCAATTTGAATATTTCATTATTTAGGGGTCATAAAAAAGTGACCCTTAATTGGATAAAAATACAATATCCAAAATCATCCACAATCAAGTCACAAAAATAAATAAATAAATAAAATAAATCGAACTAAATAATAAAAAAAATTAGGTCATCCTAGCAATGCTCCCATACTTGGGATTTTTCAAGTCTGATCCTTAATAGTCCCTAGTGGAGTCGCCACTGAAAGCGTCATCGATCCGCGGGGTACGCGGATCCACTTTTGACCTTTCAGGTTTGGAAGTCACCATCTAGTTATTACGGTCTAGGAATCGAAAATTGACTCTAAAAGGTAAAAGAAACTAATCTACTAAAAATAAGAAACTAAGTCCGGAGATCATGTTACGGAGTTAGAAGGTGTTAGGCACCAACCTCGCATGACAAATGCCGATCTCTATTAATTTTCAAATAGAACTACATTACTAAAAAGACCTAATCAATAAAAATATATATATATAGTTACCTTTTCTGAACGCAATGATTTTGTTCCCTCAGATCTAATAGAACAACTCCTTGTACAGTATTCCTCGCTTCATTCTGTCACTGGATCTGATTTCTGATCTCCAAGTTGAGGTATCTCTTTCTTAGATCTGAATTCTTCAGATTTGTTTATGAATTTCTGAGTGTTTTTGAAAGACTTCTAGGTGTTTTTTGAGCTAAAGTTGAGGTATGGGTGTTAGGTAAGGAGTTAGGACTTCAAAATTAGGATTTATGGGAAGTTAAGGAAGCTTTTTGACCTACTTTTTCTAGGATTTATTCTTTGATACGAAAATAGGTTGTGAAGACTCCTATTTATAGATTCTTTAAGTGTTTGTTTAGATAGAATTAATGTTTAATTATAATTATTTTAGTTAGAGCTATATTTTAATTAGAATTGTTTTAGGTAGAGTTATATTTTAGTTAGAATTCTACTAAATAGAGTTATTATTTAATTAGGATTATTAAATATAATTATTATTTAATTAGAACTCTATTAGGGTTTTGACTTTTGGTCTTATTTGATTGACTTTAAGATTTTGACTTTAGTCTTACTTGATTGACTTTAGTCTCACTTGATTGACTTTAATTTTGACTTTAGTCTTACTTGATTGACTTTAATATCTTGACTTTAGTCTTACTTGATTGATTTTAATTTTTTTGAGAACCCCCCTCTATTATATCTTTAATTCTTTGGACCCCCAAATGGAGGAGTCCTTGAATAAATATCTTGGCAACCATCAACAATTTTGCATTAGAGCCTGATTGATCGATTTTTTTTGTTTAAATTTTTAAATTAATTTGATAAATATTTCAATTTAATTATTTAATATTTTATTTATTAATTTTAAAATTTTTAATTATAAAAATTATAAAATTACCGTTTTACCCTCGGAGAGGACTTTTTATGTTTCAAGTCGATTTTTAATGTTCTAGGATGTTTTAGAATCGATTTTTCATAAGAAATTCAATGGAAATATTGGTTTGTATCATTTATGAAATTTTTTGTGTGGAATGGTCGTGAACTTTATGAGGGGTATTTTTATAATTTTGTCAAATTCTATGAAAATTGGCAAAATAATTTATTTGGTTTCGATTTGTTGTTTTATGTGTTTGAATGAATTTTTCTAAGTGTACTGTAGGCTTTAGGGATATTTTGATGTTAGGGGTATTTTGATAATTTGATCATTTTTAATGATTTTTACCGTGAAGCTTCTTTTTGTCTGGAAGATGATGATTTCTAGGCTCTTGGGATTATATTTTCCTAGCGTAGCGTGGTTTCTAAAGTTTCGTTAATTTGAGATACCTCATCCGAATTTCTGAAATATATCTGGTAACAAAATAAATCATTGGAATAAACATCCATCATTGGGAACCGTTGCAATCGGGTTGACGAGTTGATTAATCAGGTGAGTGCAAAAATGGGGTGTCTACACAAAGCATGCTTATTATTTCAATGTGATAAATCATAGTTGGATGACAAATGAATATTTATAATGAGTACTGATGATTGATGCCATGTGAATCTTTAAAACTGTTTAGTTGTTCATCCCTGGCTATATGTACTAGTTAATCGTATTTTCTCTTGTAAAACCTTGCATTTGTTAAACTGTTCAGCATATTTACTCGATCATGTTTAGGAGAGGTTATTAGTAGGAATTGGTTGTGGACTTATTAGGTAACTCTCGTTACTCACCCTTTCCTTCCTATTTTTTTTAGTTTCAACACTTGCAGTTACCGTGGTAGGCATGGAGTCGGTAAGTGAGGAGTATCTGGTTGATTAGATCGTCGACTAGAGTCTATTGCATGGTGAGCACTAAAGCTACCCCTTAGTGTTGACAGTTTCGTCCAGGATGTATATAGATTTTGGAGTTGAATGTTAGGCTTATGTTAGAGTGAGAGTATTTTTTGAAATCCTATATATTGTTAAATGTTCGCACTCTGATCTGATTACATATTAGATATACTTAGTCTTCCGCTATTATCTCATGTTTGCATTTTTCTAGTGTACAGGATTTGTTATATTTTGAATTATCAGGTTTTTGAGTTTCGTGGAACACTAACATAAATAGAGAGAGCCATGCCCAAATTTTGAACTGCCACCTAGTACCTTGGGATTTGTGTTAGTGTTCGGCGGGGCATCAAAAGATATGTACAGTAGTATGGATAAATGTTTTAGCTCTCAAGGGACTGATTGGTGTAACAGCGCTGGTTCTGAGCTTTTTAAACGGGACATCCTGTTAATTTCGAGTAAAATACGGTGATGGGTGTATAAATTTTCTTTCTACATCCAATTCATAAATTTCAGATAATTTCGGATAGTAAACAAGTTTCAGATAATTTCGGATATAAGTTTCGGATAATTTCGGATAAATTTTGGATAATTTCAGATAGTAAACAAGTTTCGGATAATGTTGGATATAAGTTTCGGATAATTTCGAATAATTTTTTAATATTAAATTTCGGCTTCGATTCAAATAATATCAGATATTTGATAATTTATTCGGATACGAATTCGAATATTCATTAGTGATATTCGATCAGATTCGGATTCGAATTCGGATATCATTAAAAATATTCGGATTCGAATTAGGATATAACATTATCCGATCGGATATGTATCCGTTAATAGCCATATACTTACCACACTTGGTTGACTATTTATCTGGTTCAGGTTGGCCATTTGATGTGATCGTAAGCAATAAGTTTATTTTGGATATGTCAGAACGTTCGACTATTTTAGATTGTTAGTGATCACTAATCAATCCTCTTCCTCTATACCTATCAGACCTGCATGTGATTCCCATTAGACATTCTGGATCATGTACGACCACTTTTACTTGTAAAAATAGAGAGGACTGAACTTGGATTCCAGTTGTGACTCCACTCTCATACGCGTTACATACCATATATGAGCTTGATTATCCCTACTATACATCCCAAGATAGTACATTACTACGGATGATATGACGCACTATCCATTTAAACATTCACAAGCTCCTTAACATCTCAAAAAATAGTTATATATATATATATATATATATATATATATATATATATATATATATATATAACATTACAAGGTTGAGAATGGATATCCAATTTCATACCATGCAACAGTGACTCCACGACCTAAAATAAATAACAGTGCGAAAATTTAAACCGTACCTTGCGATACAAAAAATAAATAAACATGCAATCGAAGTAATTACCCTTGGATATCCATTCATCAACCCACACACAACACAACAATGTAAAATGTAGACATTACCTCTCAAGTGGCATTTTACCATTTCATCCCATTTTCTCCTTTTTCTGGTATGTTCACTTTTTGTCTTTTCGAACATAAAATTCATTTTTCGATATTCATCAACTTAACATAAGTTCATTGAATATTAAATAATTTTTTGAAGCTTTGAAATTCATTTTGACAATCCAATTAAAAAATCATCACAAATTTAGTCAAAATGGGGTCTCGACAATGTATGGAACTAAGTTGTCAAAACTATGAAAAGCTGGTGGAAATTTGACTAAGTATCGGAAAAGTAATTTTTCAAAGTCCTTCAAATTGAAAATAGGTTCTTGAAAATGAAAACCTTGAATAAAAGATTTGACAACATGTAATTTTTATGGTTAAATTCAAAGTAACAAAAGATATTCGGATTTGAAAATCTAAAGAAAATGTCAAAATTTACGTTTTGTTATTGGAACCAAAAATTATATTTTGATATTTTGAGATTTGAATTTTGAAACCATTTCCATTATTTCTAAACCGGGGGGTGGGGGGGTAAAACCTTAATTTTATCAAAGAACTTAAAGTAAATATCATCTTTAATTTTTTTACTTTCTTTACTTAAATATTTTTAGTAAAATAAAGGGAGAAAAACTACATATAAGTAGTAAGGGATCAAAATAAAAACCAAAATTCAATTTCTATCAAAAAAACAATTCTAACGGTGGCTGACGACGGTACCGGCAGCAAGCTGCTCAACTTCGCAAAAATTAGATTTTATCCAATTTTTTGGGTTTCTTCGAAACATAATCCCATCCACTCATAATTTGCTAAAATTCGATAAAAAAACACATCAAACATAAATGTCAAACAAGAATTTGAAATAAATGAAAAGAAATCTACATTTTAAATCAACATCAAAATTTCGGTGAAATCTCTAGATGCAAGTTTCAAAATTTAAGATTACTAATAAGAATTGAGAGCCCCTTATCGAAGTTCGTGGTTGACAAAAATGATGAGCTAACACTGAATTCAAGGATTGATAGCATGGAACTCGAGGTTAGGGAGACTTGAGTGCGAAACAAACGGTGGTTTGTGAAACTCTCGATAATGGCACTCCCTTTCCCTTTTACGATGAAGAACAATTCTTTTTCTAATTAGATGAAACTCTAAGAGGATATATCAAAACCCACTCGCTTGTTTTTTATGAGAGACAAAGAGAAAAGAAAAGAAACTAGGATCAAGGATGATAGAAACGTATAACTCGTCGACGTCGACAACTTTTCTTCTTTGTTGACGATCAACTCAAATTTGTTCGGGACAAATCTTGATAAGAAGGCGATGGAAAATCCTTGAGTGTCAATCGACTGAGTTTGGGTCATTTGGAGAGAAGAGAAATGAAATAAAAAAATGATTTATTCTTTTATATAAAAGTTGGAGGGGCATACTTGATATTTTTAATTTGTTTCTATCGTTGGCGGTATTTCGACTTTTCAAACTCACAAATTGACGAATGAATACTTCATTTTATATAATTTTTTATTGTAGACTTAATGGTGCGATCGAATTTTACTAATTTTCACTATAACAAAAATGTATCTTTTCAAATCTCATCTGACATGAACATAACAAAATCTGAATATTTTACCCTAAGTCCATTTTTTAGAAATTTTCTCAAATTTTACTATTTAATTTTCTTGAAATACGTATTGAAAACTCAGGGTATTACACTCCCGAAATCTAACCACCTAATCCCTTACATAAGCCATTCTTTTAACCTAACATCCACTCCCCTCAACCTTAACGAACACTTAACCTATGAATAAGTTGCCTTAGATTTTATCCATGGGTTTGGGTCAAAATCAATCCATCCACATTTTTTTAATCAAATCACCCCTTCCCAACTTCAAAATGACAAACACCTCATACCTAAAACCAATGTCATTTCCCCTCTACTTTTATCTTTGCCCTATCCTACCCCGAAAAGCCATCTCAAAAGCCTATAAAACCTACCATCCCCCACAAAATCGCTAATGTTATCAAACCCCCCTCTTAACAAAAAATCTCTACCTCAATTCTTTATCATATCTCTTTATCTTTCAAAATCTAAAATCCCTATACTATTAACTACTTAATTTATCATCTTTCTCTCATACCTACACAATCCATTACTCAACTCCTATCTCTACAAAAAATCCAAAGAAATCAATAATCCTTCACTAAATATCAAGAAAAATAAATCCAAGCTTTAAGATAGTGTAGACACGCCATTTTTGCACTCGCATGATTAATTAACTCATCAACCCGATTGCAACGATTCCCAATGATAGATGAATATTCCAATATTTTTTGTTTGTTACTAGATATGTTTCAGAAATTCGGATGAGGTATCTCAAACAAAAAAAACTTTAGAAATCACGCTACGCTAGGAAAATATAACCCAAAAACATAGAAATAATCATTCTTAAGACAAAAAGAAACTTTACGAGAAAAATCACTAAAAATGATAAAATTACCAAAATACCCTTAACATCAAAAACATCCCTAGAGCCTACATTATGCTTAGAAAAATCCTTTCGAACACATAAAATAATAAATTGAAATCAAATAAATCATTCTGCCAATTTTCACCAAATTCGACAAAATTATGAAAATACCCCTCATAAAATTCACAATCATTTCATACAAAAAAATTTATAAGTGACACAAACCGATAATCTCAATAAATTCCTTATGAAAAATAAATTTCAAAACATCCCAGAACATCGAAAATGGTCTGATATATAAAAGTTTTCTTTAGGGGAAAAACAGTAATTTTTCAATTTTAAAAATTTTAAATTTTAAAATTAATAAATAAAACATTAATTAACGTAAAGTGAAACCTTAATAAAATTAATTTAAAAATTTGAACCAAGAAAATTAATCCCTCAGGTAAAATTATTGATGGTTGCCCACTTATTTAAGTTGAGCCCCCTTGATATTTCTTAAACGACCCTTCCATTTAGGGGTCCAAATAATTAAAAATATAATTAGGAGTTCTGCATAAAACTTAAAAATATATTCTTTCATTATACGCAAGATTTGAAAAATTAATTTAAAAGACTAAGTCAATCTCATAAGACTAAAGTCAAAGCCCTAATTAAAATCCTAATGTAAATAAACCTAGTCAATCAAATAAGACTTAAGTCAAAATCCTAATTCACGTTATCTAAAAGGAGACCTAGTAAAATCCTAATTCTTCCAAAAAATCTATAAATAGGAGCCTCCACAACCTAATCTCGCAGGTCAAAGTAAATCCTGGGAAAAGTAAGTTAAAAAGTCCCCTTGGCCTGTCCCAAACCATAATTTTAAAGCCTAACTCCCTACCTATCATCCAAATCCCAGTTTTTACTCAAAAAATACCCAAAAACCTTTCAAAGACATCCTAAAATCTTTCAAAAAAAATACAGAAAACACTCAGATCTAGATACCTCAACTTGGAGATCAGAAGCAGATCAAGTGATTGAAACAAAGTAAGGAATCTCATACAAGGAGTCTCTCCGCCAGCTCTGAGGAAACAAATCGTTGCGATCATTTAGGTGTACTTCTTATTTTTTCATTTATTAATTTTAGATTTTGTAGCAATGTAATCTTTTTTAGGAAATAGTAGAGACCGACGTTTGTCGGGCAGGGTTAGTGCCTAACACCTTCCAATCCCGTAACATGATTCCTAGACCAAAGTTTCTTTTTATTCGTAGATTAGTTATTTTTATCTATTTAGAGTCAATGGTCTGTTCCTAGACCGTAATAACTTAGTGGCAACTCTCAAACCTCAAAGATCAAAAGTGGATCCGCACACCCCGCGAATCGAGGACGCTTTCAGTGGCAACTCCACTGGAGAAAACTAATGATCCGAGCAAAATAATGAACGATTGAGCTTAGGTGCAATGATAGCCTTCTAACTCCATCCAAGGTGGACTATCAATTTTAGTGTCACCCATTTGATAACATTTTAATGAATCCTGGGAATTTATTGAATTATATGCACCAATCCATTAAACAATTTATTCATGCAATGATTATGCAGAAGGAAAATAATTCTATTGCACTCTTGAATAATGTTTTCATTGAATAAAAACTTTCACAAATCTGATTATTTTTTGCGAGGTGTGCGGATCCACTTTTGATCTTTGAGGTTTGGGAGTTGCCACCTAGTAATTATGATTTAGGAACCGAACATTGACTCTAAATAGATAAAAACAACTAATCTATGAATAAAAAGAAATTATGGTCTGGGGATCATGTTACAGGATTGGAATGTGTTAGGCACCAACCCCACCCGACAAACGTCGATTTCTACTATTTTTCAAAAAGATTATATTGCTTAGAAACCTAAAATCAATAAATAAAAAAATAAGAAATATACCCAAATAATCACACGATTTGTTCTGTGGCGCCCCGCCGAACACTAACACAAATCCCCATGTCAGATTTCAAGGTATAAGGTGGCACCTCGAAATTTCGGCATGGTCTCCTCTGTTTATGTTAGCATTCCAAGGCGATTCAACCTGCACCTGATAAACGACATACAATCCTGCATATAACCAACAAAATATAATACTGGCGGAAGCCTATATACGTCTAATAATGTCCGATAGATCAGAGTGCGGAAGAAGAAAAATTATATACAGGATTATACAAAATTCCTCACTCTAACATAATTCCTAACACTCAAGACAGAATCCATAAGACTACCTGGAGAAACTGACACCACTAGGGGGTATAGCCCTAATACTTACCAGGTGACGGACTCTGGTTGTCTATCTGACCAACCAGATGATCCTTGCTCTTGTTCTATACTTGTTTCGCCAAGCTTCAGATCTGAAACTAAAAAAAAATGGAGAAGGAAAGGGTGAGTAACAATGGTTACCCAGTAAGGAAGCAACAATCTCTGCCAATAACCTCTCCTAACATGAACGAATAAACATACTGAATCATTTTAAAATAACAAAGTTTTACAGAAGAAAACTACGATTAACTGGTACATATAGCCAGGGATGAGCAACTAAACATTTTAAAACTCACATTACATCGATCAGCAGTACTCACTATAACATTCTCTTTTTATACAAATCTAATTGATCAAATGGAAACAATAAACATGCATTTCATTTTATATATCAAAATAAGCAACAGATACATAATACACGATGGTGGAGTATTGGAATTAGAGAGTTGGGATTCACGACTGGATCGCTCCCAGTCGGGACATGATGTTACAATTCCTTTCTGGCTTTTAGTTCCTGATTTTGTGGCGGTCGCTGCCCTTACCACGTTTGGTTGACCATTTATCCGGCTCAGGCTGGCCGTTTGACGTGACCGTAAGCAATGGGTCTCTTTTCGATGTGTCAGAACGTTCGACTACTATAGATTGTTAGTGATCACTGACCAATCATCTTCGTCTATGCCTATCAGGCGTACATGTGATTCCCAAATATACAAACCATTCGTATACGACCACCTTTACATTACAAGTTCACTGGTAAAGATAGAGAGGAATAAACCCGGATTCCAGTTGTGACTCCACTCTCATACGCGTCCCATACCACGTATGAGCTTGGTGGTCCCTACCGTACATCCCAGGATAGTACACCACTCCGGATGATATGACGCACTATCCCTTCAGGCATTCACAAACTCTTTAACAGCTCACAAAATAGCTACATATGTATATTATTTTCATTTGAAAATAAAAAGAAATTAACAATACAAGGTTGAGAATAGATATCCAGTTTCCTACCATGCAAGTGTGGCCACCCGGCCTAAAATAAATAACATAACAGAGTGCCTCGCGCTAACAGAAAGTAAATAAACATGCAACCAGTAACATTTCCCTGGATATCCGTTCACCAACCTGCATACAACACAACAACGTAAAATGCAGACATCACCCCTCGGGTGTGACTCTGACATTTTCCGTTTCATACCCTTTTTCCCTTTTTTCGACTTTTACAGTTTTCAATCTCTTTATAAAATATCCATTTTCTGATATTCATCAACTCAATATGAGTTCATTGAATATTAAATCACATTTTTCAACTATAGAATTTATTTCTATCAATAATATTGAAAAAAAATATAAATTTCATATCAAAACGGGGTCCGAGCAGTGCACAAGACCCAATTTATGGCAATAACCCGTTAAAATACTCTACCCACGTATAATTTGTTAAAAATACAATTAAACATATCAAACATGCAATTTCTGGCGTGAATTTTGAAATAAACAAAGAATTCTATATTTCGGAAATACATCCAAATTTTTCCAATAAAATCCTAAATGCAATTTTCACAATCTATGATTACTAATAGAAATTGAGAGTTCCTAACAATGTGTAGGCGAGATGATTGAAGCGTGTGCGCGGAAATCGAGGCGATCGACACGGAAATCGAGGCAGACCGAACTTCGAAGCGGCTGATTTTCGAAACTGACTTGGTGGTTTCGAAGATCTCGATGTGCTCGTCTCTTCTCCCTTCTACGGCGAAAGACGGTTTGACCCCGAAATCGATGAAAACCGAGGTCGAAATTACGAAAATCTCCGTATAAAAATACGGCTGATTTTTGACTATACGGGGTGAAAAATACGAGAAAACGGAAGGAGTTTGGTTGGGTTATGTAGAGAATGAGGCTGCGGACGTTTCTCCCTTCTGCGTCGAAAGACGTTTGACCCCGAAACGGACGAAATCCGAGGTCAAAGTTTCGAAATTTCCGTATCCAAATACGGCTGATTTTTGACGATATTGGATGAAATAGAAAGTGAAACGAAGAAAGGTTGGGTGGGTTTTGTAGAGAACGTAGCTGCGGACCTTTTCTCTTCTGCGGCGATCGTCGAAAATGGACCGTTTGCGAGAGATCTGAGGTGGAAGAATCGGAGGAAAATCAAATTTTTCGTTTTATATGTCTCGGCCATATGACGCGTTGGGGAAGATGGGTTTAAAAAAAAATTAAATTTTTTTATTTATATAAAAGTTGGGACGAAATTGGTATTTTGTCAATTGTTTGGATTGTCGATAACTTGATCATTCGGACTCCAAATCTGACAAACGAATACTCTATTTTGCCTAATTTTTCGTTCCGGATCTAATGGTATAGTCAATTTTTATAAATTATGTCTCCATCAAAAATTTACATTTTTGGCCTGACGTGACCCCTAAACTTGATGTCGTTTTCGTTTTTGGCGATAATTCAACTTCCTGATCTCCAAAAATGACAAATAAATAGTCCATGTTGAATAATTTTTCGTTATGAACCCAATGGTATGATCAAATTTTAAAAATTATTCCTCTAACAAAAAGTCACTGTTTTAGCCTGGTCCGACCCGATAATCGAGGATTTTGCAACTTTTATATTCGGACTCGCATTTGAGCGTGCTTACAGGCTAAACTATGTTTTTCGATCATTTTGAATCTAATGATGAGGTCAGATTCCATTAAAAATTATCAGAAACATCCTAAAATTTTACCCCTAAATCCCACTTTTAATATTTTCTTAAATTTCCACTATTTATTATTCCTCGAGATACGAATTAAAAATTCGGGGTTTTACATTTTCCCCCCCTTAATAAAAATTTCGTCCTCGAAATTGAAATCATACCTTATCGAGCTTTGTCGCGATTCCACTAACACGACATTTATAATAAACAATATCTATTTTCGATTACCATTTATTGTTAGTCCAAAACCAATCTGATTTATAACTCGTAGACTTATGTCTCCCATATTCCGTCAACCCAACACATTCATTAATTTATCACTCTATTTCAAACTCATACTCCAACTAATTCATTATTTGTATAACCCTAAGATAACAATCAATTCACTTGTATCACTTCCCCACCATGTCTATCAACCACAATCTTTTCACATCTTCTCTATTCTTTATCTTACTTCTCTCACCAATTACACTGTCTATTATATTTTACTCATAATTGCTATGAATATTACTCCTCAATGCATAGTCTTACCGCAAACACACCATTATCTTTATATTTAATTCAATATTACATTTTCTACTTATTGCGATATTTCCTCAAAACCTCTGTCATAACCTTTATAATTTAAAATCTTACTCGAGGGGATAAATCATACATCTATTTTCTCACAATTCCATTAAGTCATCATTAATGCAACATTGTCACAAGATTATTCTTTCTCACATTTTACATCGACCCACCTCCTAACTTATACTCTACTAAATCTCTTTAGGATGGATGTGGACACTGACAGGTGGTAGTCGCTGCTTCTATAAAATCATTATCTTTACTTATAGCGCTTTCGTTTCGAGGAGTGAAAAGGAGCCACAATCGAAGTCTCGAAGTGAGTGCTTGTCTGTAGAAGGCATTGATCACGTAACGATAACGATAATAATGAATTATTCTACTGGAAGGCAATCGTGAAAGGAGAAAGCAAAAGAAGAGTTAGAACCGACACCGAGGATAGAAAGATAAAAGGAAAAAGATGATCTATCTTTTCAAAGGAGGAGAATCGATTCAAGAAGTTGTAAAGCAAGAGCTGCTTTATCTAATAGTTCAGTCGTTAGGCCTCCCAAAGTTAAGCCATCTTCAATCGAAAAGAGAGATACGCAACTCCCTGTGTTGATATTCGAGGAAGTAGCTCTCAATATGAAGGATATACAAGAAACACCTGCTTATCTACTAGCGTAATATACGGGTAATTGACTAGACTATTGATATAAAGACTAGCGTACCAATTGAGCATCACTTGTCTTTTCACACTTTACAATTATTCTAATACCTATTTTGCAAGTTCTTAAATGATCTTCCAAAAATCTTATTCTTTCTTCGCAAGGCCTTCCAATGGTATAAATAATTTCATTACTTGACCTGTGTCAGTGGTTTCTAGTTCTAGCAAATGTGCAAACTTTTCACAGAATTATATAATCTAGAGGAACCAATATTGAGTAAAACTCCACGTTCTAACATTATAATTAGAAATTGTATCTTCCAAAACTTCGTTGGAGACATGTACTTTCTCCTGGGTCACAATCCTTGCTCGCGACTGTGATAGAGGGCATTATTTCCTAATATGTTCCACCTGACCACACGCGTAACAATGTCAATAATTTTGTCTTCGTAGATCTCTGTGGAGTAGGCAGTTGGTAGACTGGGTTTGTAAGCTCTGAACCTACCTTGTTATTCCTTTGGCCTTATTGGTATCATTGGAGCTCCAATTGCTCTCTAACTCAGTGATAGAAAACTCTACAACTCAGTAGTGGATGAGTTCTATATTCGAAGGAGATTGGCCTCGAATACATCGATTTCTTGTCCAGATCTGATCTGGGAGGGAAAAAAATCTAAGGTCGACTAATTTTCCCCTTGGAGGTCTGTAACTCTATCTCTTCTCGTTTTATCTTTTACGTTCGATTTATCGTATCTCTTTAATTGGTAGTCTCAATCATTGACCTCCTGGCCCTTAGGTAGGGTTATAGTCCACTAAAGAATCTACGGGCCTTTTGCAAATCTGTTTGGATAAGTTCAGGCGCATATCATGACAACCTAATGAATATCATATCTTAGTTTCTATAATTGATAGATTACCTTGCATTAATCTCAAAAACTCCTAGTGTTTGACTTCTTGAGAAGTCTCAAATATAAATCAATTAACAAATATCCTCTCGAATTCTACCCACTCAAACGCTCCATCTCCCAATATATTCCTCTCAAACGTTACTAATGATTGGCATCCTCGTTCAACTGGAATGTAATCACCGTCACCCATTGATCTCTTGGGTATTACATGGTACTCAAAATCTTTCAGGTCTTTAAAATCCACTCATTAACCTCAATCGGATCGGAAAAGTCCCCAAATCTTGATAGACGTAATCGTTGAAAATTCTACTATCACATCCTTGGATTTACATGTCCTTTGGACTGGGGAATTCTATCATTTTTCAAAGGCACGACCTGTGGTAGTGGTCCTTGAGGTGGAGTAGTGTTTGTCTATTGCGAAGAAGTCCAGCTCTCCTTCATTTCTTGGATTTAGTAGTGTGCCTTGCAATCGTGGTAAGTCTTGTACCATCACTCACTTCCAATCGTTATCTTGTCTGTTCGGGATGGCATGAATACGTTATCAACTTTATTAAAATATGGTGGTCTTATTGTCTTATACATTGGTTTGTCTAGCATCTTTCAGAGCACACATCCTTAATCAACTAACGTTGACCCGAACATTGCTCTCCTTTATGTCCCAATTTACCACATTCGTAATATATCATAACTCTTTCTTTCGATTGATTTAGTGGTATGTGTTGTTGTTTCTTATAAAATTCTTCCATCCATCTAATATGTATGTCTATCATCTCATTCATCATGTATGGTTATTTTTCCTATGAATTTACTAGTTTCGTAATTGTTTGTCGCTTATTAGAAACTAATTGTCTTCCTTCTATTTGGCTTCAAGGTGGTGGTTGTATTATTCATACTTTCCCCTTAGACTTGATATGAGACACAACCATCTGTCCCATGAACGACATTAACTGTGCTATTAGGTTAGTGGTCGGGTCTAGAATCTGTCTCGTCTACATTGCGTTTTAGCCTCTGCCTCGTCCATTACTCTCGCTTGTGTTTATCCGTAACAAGGTAATTATCAGAATACGACCAAAATCGCTCTTACCTAACTATGAATTACTATCGTAGCTTGGAACTTAGTAATGGACTCCATTTCCATTACTAACAGAATAAACTTAGAATCCTATCTTAGGCTTACAAGGCTCTATAAACTTCTAGACATAGAAAAACTCATAATTCCAATACGGAATTATTAATGAGCTCGGATACCGAATTCCTAGTGACACTCTATGATTATCGCTCTAATATATGTGGTATCAGCCAATTCTCTAAAACATAACAGATCTGTATCCCATACGGATCTAATGCTATGCTCTGATACCATCTGTGGCGCCCCGCCGAACACTAACACAAATCCTCATGTCAGATTTCAAGGTATAAGGTGGCACCTCGAAATTTCGGCATGGTCTCCTCTGTTTATGTTAGCATTCCAAGGCGATTCAACCTGCACCTGATAAACGACATACAATCCTGCATATAACAAACAAAATATAATACTAGCGGAAGCCTATATACGTCTAATAATGTCCGATAGATCAGAGTGCGGAAGAAGAAAAATTATATACAGGATTATACAAAATTCCTCACTCTAACATAATTCCTAACACTCAAGACAGAATCCATAAGACTACCTGGAGAAACTGACACCACTAGGGGGTATAGCCCTAATACTTACCAGGTGACGGACTCTGGTTGTCTATCTGACCAACCAGATGATCCTTGCTCTTGTTCTATACTTGTTTCGCCAAGCTTCAGATCTGAAACTAAAAAAAATGGAGAAGGAAAGGGTGAGTAACAATGGTTACCCAGTAAGGAAGCAACAATCTCTGCCAATAACCTCTCCTAACATGAACGAATAAACATACTGAATCATTTTAAAATAAACAAAGTTTTACAGAAGAAAACTACGATTAACTGGTACATATAGCCAGGGATGAGCAACTAAACATTTTAAAACTCACATTACATCGATCAGCAGTACTCACTATAACATTCTCTTTTTATACAAATCTAATTGATCAAATGGAAACAATAAACATGCATTTCATTTTATATATCAAAATAAGCAACAGATACATAATACACGATGGTGGAGTATTGGAATTAGAGAGTTGGGATTCACGACTGGATCGCTCCCAGTCGGGACATGATGTTACAATTCCTTTCTGGCTTTTAGTTCCTGATTTTGTGGCCGGTCGCTGCCCTTACCACGTTTGGTTGACATTTATCCGGCTCAGGCTGGCCGTTTGACGTGACCGTAAGCAATGGGTCTCTTTTCGATGTGTCAGAACGTTCGACTACTATAGATTGTTAGTGATCACTGACCAATCATCTTCATCTATGCCTATCAGGCGTACATGTGATTCCCAAATATACAAACCATTCGTATACGACCACCTTTACATTACAAGTTCACTGGTAAAGATAGAGGGGAATAAACCTGGATTCCAGTTGTGACTCCACTCTCATACGCGTCCCATACCACGTATGAGCTTGGTGGTCCCTACCGTACATCCCAAGATAGTACACCACTCCGGATGATATGACGCACTATCCCTTCAGGCATTCACAAACTCTTTAACAGCTCACAAAATAACTACATATGTATATTATTTTCATTTGAAAATAAAAAAGAAATTAACAATACAAGGTTGAGAATAGATATCCAGTTTCCTACCATGCAAGTGTGGCCACCCGGCCTAAAATAAATAACATAACAGAGCGCCTCGCGCTAACAGAAAGTAAATAAACATGCAACCAGTAACATTTTCCCTGGATATCCGTTCACCAACCTGCATACAACACAACAACGTAAAATGCAAACATCACCCCTCGGGTGTGACTCTGACATTTTTCCGTTCCATACCCTTTTTCCCTTTTTTCGACTTTTACAGTTTTCAATCTCTTTATAAAATATCCATTTTCTGATATTCATCAACTCAATATGAGTTCATTGAATATTAAATCACATTTTTCAACTATAGAATTTATTTCTATCAATAATATTGAAAAAAAATATAAATTTCATATCAAAACGGGGTCCGAGCAGTGCACAAGACCCAATTTATGGCAATAACCCGTTAAAATACTCTACCCACGTATAATTTGTTAAAAATACAATTAAACATATCAAACATGCAATTTCTGGCGTGAATTTTGAAATAAACAAAGAATTCTATATTTCGGAAATACATCCAAATTTTTCCATAAAATCCTAAATGCAATTTTCACAATCTATGATTACTAATAGAAATTGAGAGTTCCTTACAATGTGTAGGCGAGATGATTGAAGCGTGTGCGCGGAAATCGAGGCGATCGACACGGAAATCGAGGCAGACCGAACTTCGAAGCGGCTGATTTTCGAAACTGACTTGGTGGTTTCGAAGATCTCGATGTACTCGTCTCTTCTCCCTTCTACGGCGAAAGACGGTTTGACCCCGAAATCGATGAAAACCGAGGTCGAAATTACGAAAATCTCCGTATAAAAATACGGCTGATTTTTGACTATACGGGGTGAAAAATACGAGAAAACGGAAGGAGTTTGGTTGGGTTATGTAGAGAATGAGGCTGCGGACGTTTCTCCCTTCTGCGTCGAAAGACGGTTTGACCCCGAAACGGACGAAATCCGAGGTCAAAGTTTCGAAATTTCCGTATCCAAATACGGCTGATTTTTGACGATATTGGATGAAATAGAAAGTGAAACGAAGAAAGGTTGGGTGGGTTTTGTAGAGAACGTAGCTGCGGACCTTTTACTCTTCTGCGGCGATCGTCGAAAATGGACTGTTTGCGAGAGATCTGAGGTGGAAGAATCGGAGGAAAATCAAATTTTTCGTTTTATATGTCTCGGTCATATGACGCGTTGGGGAAGATGGGTTTAAAAAAAAATTAATTTTTTTATTTATATAAAAGTTGGGACGAAATTGGTATTTTGTCAATTGTTTGGATTGTCGATAACTTGATCATTCGGACTCCAAATCTAACAAACGAATATTCTATTTTGTCTAATTTTTCGTTCCGGATCTAATGGTATAGTCAATTTTTATAAATTATGTCTCCATCAAAAATTTACATTTTTGGCCTGACGTGACCCCTAAACTTGATGTTGTTTTCGTTTTTGGCGATAATTCAACTTCCTGATCTCCAAAAATGACAAATAAATAGTCCATGTTGAATAATTTTTCTTTATGAACCCAATGGTATGATCAAATTTAAAAATTATTCCTCTAACAAAAAGTCACTGTTTTAGTCTGGTCCGACCCGATAATCGAGGATTTTGCAACTTTTATATTCGGACTCGCATTTGAGCGTGCTTACAGGCTAAACTATGTTTTTCGATCATTTTGAATTTAATGGTGAGGTCAGATTCCATTAAAAATTATCAGAAACATCTTAAAATTTTACCCCTAAATCCCACTTTTAATATTTTCTTAAATTTCCACTATTTATTTTTTTCCTCGAGATACGAATTAAAAATTCGGGGTTTTACATGTTCCCTCAGAGCTGGCGGAGAAATTCCTCGTATGAGATTCTTTACTTTGTTTTCGTTACTAGATCTGCTTCTGATGTCCAAGTTGAGGTATCTAGATCTGGCTGTTATCTGTATTTTTTTAAGAATTTTTAGACATCTTTAAAATATTTATAGGTATTTTTTTGAGTAAAAGTTAGGATTTGGATGAGAAGTAGGGAGTTAGGACTTCAAAATTAGGGTTTGGGGAAGGCTAGGGGGACTTTTTGACCTACTTTTCCTAGGATTTATTTTGACCTCCGAAATTATGTTGTGGAAGCTCCTATTTATAGATTTTTTGAAAGAATTAAGGTTTGACTAGGTCTTCTTTTAGATAAGGTGAATTAGGATTTGACTTAAGTCTTATTTGATTGACTAGGTTTCTTTAAATTAGGGTTTTAATTAGGATTTTGACTTAAGTCTTATGAGATTGACTTAGTCTTTTAAATTAGGTTTTCAAATCTTTCATACAATGAAAGAATATATTTTTAAGTTTTGTGGAGAACCCCCAAATTATATTTTTAATTATTCAGACCCCTAGATGGAAGGGTTTTTTAATAAATATCAAGGGGGCTCCACTTAAATAAGTGGGCAACCATCAACAATTTTGCTTAAGGGATTAATTTTCTTGGTTCAGATTTTTAAATTAATTTTATTAAGATTTCATTTTAGGTTAATTAATACTTTATTTATTAATTTTAAATTTTAAATTTTTTTTAATTAGAAAATTATCGTTTTGCCCCTAAAGAGAACTTTTGCATTTCAGGCCGTTTTTCGATGTTCTAAGATGTCTTGGAATCTATTTGTCGTAAGGAATTCAATGGGATTATCGGTTTGTCACTTATGAAATTTTTTATATGAAATAATTGTGAACCTTATGAGAGGCATTTTCATAATTTTGTTGAATTTTATGAAAATTGACGAAATGGTTTATTTGATTTCAATTTGTTGTTTTATATGTTCAAAAGGATTTTCCTAAGCGTAATGTAGGCTCTAGGAATGTTTTTAATGTTAGGGGTATTTTGATAATTTAATCATTTTTAGTAATTTTTCTCGTAAAACTTATTTTTGTCTTAAGAATGATGATTTCTACGTTTTTGGGTCATATTTTTCTAGCGTAGCGTGGTTTCTAAAGTTTGTTAGCTTGAGATACCTTATCCAAATTTTTGAAACATATTTAGTAACAAATAAAAAATATTGGAATATTCATCTATCATCGGGAATCATCGCAATCAGGTTGATGAGTTGATTAATTAGGTGAGTGTAAAAATTGGGTGTCTATAGATACCCCTCTTTGGCAGAAGGTTGAAGCAAACTAGATAGAAAATCTATTTGGATAAATAGTGTGATATCCGAATGCCAAAGCTAGTGATAGTTCATTTTGCAGCCTGATTTAACAATTCATTAGGACGTTCGGATCCTTAAGGGTAAAACTCTTTCCGAACTAAAAAATTATCAGGTTCTCGAGCACGAGCTCTCACTGACGGTGTCAGATCCTTAAATTAAAAAATTCTCCTTGATTAATGAAACAAATGTGCAAGTGTGTGAACTTGAAATTTGAGAATAATCTCAGAGGGTTTGAACGAAAACTGAGTAACATCTAAGCAAAATCTTAGTATAATCTGAGCAAAAGTTGAATGTCTTACTCTACCTACCCTAGGTGAAAGAGTAATGAACAAATATTTTGTGGAAGTCCTACTCTACCTACTCGGGGTGAAAGAGTAATGAACTATTTTTTTTGGAAGTCCTACTCTACCTAGTCGGGGTGAAAAAGTAATGAATTAATTTTCTAAGGAGTCCTATTCTACCTACTCAGGGTGCAAGAGTAATGGACTAATTTTTTGAATAGTCCTACTCTACCAACTCGGGGTAAAAGAGTAATGAACTAGTTTTTTGAGAAGTCCTACTCTACCTACTCAGGGTGAAAGAGTAATGAACTAATTTTTTTTTTGGAGTCCTACTCTTCCTACTAGGGGTGAAAGAGTAATAAACTATTTTTTTTTTTGGAAGTCCTACTTTACCTAGTCAGGGTGAAAGAGTAATTGACTAATTTTTTGAAGAGTCTTACTCTACCTACTCGGGGTAAAAGAGTAATGAACTAGTTTTTTGAGAAGTCCTACTCTACCTACTCGGGGTGAAAGAGTAATGAACTAGTTTTTTGAGAAGTCATACTCTACCTACTCGGGGTGAAAGAGTAATGAACTAATTTTTTTTGGAGTCCTACTCTATCTACTCGGGGTGAAAGAGTAATGAACTATTTTTTTTTAAAGTCCTACTCTACCTAGTCAGGGTGAAAGAGTAATGAATTAATTTTCGAGGGAGTCCTACTCTACCTACTCGGGGTAAAAGAGTAATGGACTAATTTTTTGAAGAGTCTTAATCTACCTACTCGGGGTCAAAGAGTAATGAACTAATTTTGTGAGAAGTCCTACTATACCTACTCGAGGTGAAAGAGTAGAGACTCTACCTACTCAAGGTGAAATAGTAATGAACTAATTTTTTGAGAAACAAACGGGGGATTAACACCGCATTTGACTTTTTCTTTTAAAAAATAAATAATTGGATTTTATGAAGGTCCGGTCAACATTTTAACTTTTTTTTTAACCTCAAGGGTTTTCAACAAATTGTTATCAAAATGATAACCTTTTAATTCAGATTTAACATTATCCTTTGGGGTTGATTAAGCTTCAAAACAAAATGTCCCTAGTTTGATAGAAAATATTGCACTAAGAATAGTTGAACTCAGTTTGAAAAAGACTGCCCTTAGTGTAAAGGGGAAAACTATATACTTTAGAAAAAGAAAATGCCCCTTGTTTTAAAGATTTGAAATCTTTGATTACCGCTAGTGCAATAAAGATTTAACTTTTAACTGACTTTTTATATTGAAGATTCTGAGTCTGGCTCAAAGAAATTGGAACAAGATATTTCTTTCTGAAATTTATCATAGAATTTGTTCTTTCTCCCCAGCGGATCAATCATAGACGAGATACTTGTATCCACTGAGTCCATATTTGATTGAAACTTGATCATTCGGACTTTTAATATTTCAGCTCGGATCGCCTTTTAGCTTTCAACTCTCTGGAGATTTTTTTTTTTTGCTCTAATTTTTGCCTAGATTGCCTTTTCAGGTTTTGAATCTAGTGAGCTTGCTCTAACTTCTGCCTAGACCATCTTTTCAGGTTTTCGATCTAGCGAACTTATATTTTTTTTATATTTACTCTAATTGTTGTCAAGGTCGTCTTTTTGCATTTTCAACCTTGCAACCTTGTCTTAATTTTTGCCTAAGTTGCCATTTCGGATTTTCAACCTAGCAGGCTTTTTTCTTTGCTCTAATTATTGTCAAGACTGTCCTTTCGACTTTCCAACCTTGCAAGCTTGCCTTAATTTTTGCCTAAGTCGTCCCTTTGAGTTTTTAACCTAGTAGGCCCCATTTTTCTTTTTCTTCCCTTTCGAATTTCTAGAGTTACTATCTGATCATGCTTTGCTACCTTCCTTGACTTTTGCATATGGTACTTATAAGGACTTTCATGGGTAAGCTTAGGACTAGGCATAAAAAGAGAGGAATTTTGAGGCTTAACAACTTAAATGCCACTTGTGTGGCATTTCTTTTATTTTGCTTTGAATTTTCTTTCCCATTTTGATGATATTTCTTTTTTCTTTTGAATTTTTTTGTAGGATAATCTATTTTTTTATTTTGATGTGGTCGGGCCTGAAGGAACTTCTCAGGTTGCCTACGTACCCCAGAATTTTGGGATCAGACCAAAACGTAGTTCAAATTTTCCCTCCCCTAGGTTAGGTGATTAGATTGAGAAAGAAAGAGGATTTTTTTTTTAAAAAAAAAAAAAAGAAAAAAACTGTAAAGGACTGTGAAAGGAGATGTTGAACTAGGTAGCAGAAAATTGATTCAGCCAAAGATGGCCTCCTTAAACGTAGTATCGTTTGATCTGGTCAAGGTTGGTTGGTTCTAGTAGTTCAATTCCATCATGATCTTGAAATCTGATGGCTTTTCAGGCAGTATTTCCTTAATGATTGAATCTCTCTAATTGGGTTCAGACTTCTTTTTATAATCGAAGAATAGTGCTTAATTTTCTTTAAAGTCTGATGGTTAAATCCTTGACTTGTAAGTGGCGAACTTTAACCTTCTTGTCAAACACACGAGCGATTCTTCTTTGATAAGTTTGCGCGTGGTACAAAACTCTAAGTTATTTTTTTTCAATCAAGTTTAGCTCTCGTACCCAATGACAAGTCTAGTCTATTTTTTGTAATTGACTTTCCATCAAGACCTTGAGAGACGGGATTTTCATTTCAACTAGCAATACTGCTTCCATATCATGTACTAGAGAGTAGGGAGTGGATCCGGTGAAAGATCGTATTGAAGTGCGATATGCCCATAGCACGAATGGTAACTTTTCTGACCAATCCTGATGTGATTGACATATTTTCCTGATGAATGTCTTGGGATTTTTATTCGTAACTTCAACTGATCCATTGGTCTAGATGGTAAGGAGATGATGTTAGATCTTGAACTTTGAACATAGAGTAATGACTTAAGATTTTAAGTACGACCCATTATCAAATATCAACTCGAAAGGTACCCCCATATCAGTTGATATTATGTGCTTGAATGAACTTTACAACTCAAGATGTAGTGATGATTAACATCTCTATTGATATTTTATTTCGGCGAGTATCTATTCCGTGTCGAACAATACTCAAACTTGCACCTAACATATCCTCATCGAACCACATGAACAAGTCTTTTGAAATTTTTGAGTAAATTCATATCCCCTCGTGTTCCTCTAGAGATATGATAGTTTCTATGTGAATCTCTTTAGGAATTATTTCCTATTCTAAGGTCAATGACCTTTGCTTTCTCGATTAAAGATTGCGCCCAACCATTAACTTCTTGTTCATGAAAGAAATCTATCAGATTATTAATTAATTCATTAATGCGTTCAAGGTATTCAAAAAATTTCTTTATCCAATCAAATTCAGATGGGGTGACAAACACCTCTATAATTTGACAAATTAACTTGACTCAATAGAAAAAGAGTATACTCGATCTAAAGAAAACATGACATTGAAAAATTGAACTTGAACTAACCCAAATAACTTATAAAAACTCAAGACAAATACTCACAACGAGATTGATTAGGACTGAGGATTGAGACATTGCTTACAACTGGCATGATTGAGGCACTGTGATATTCAGGGAATAACTGTGTAATTTTGAAAGATTTTGGGGTCATTGTTGATTATTCACTTGGTATTTACATTCATTCTAACTGATCGAACTACTGACCCTAACAAAATGGTGAACGATTAAGCTTAGGTGCAATGATAACCATGTAACCCCATCCAAGGTGGATTATCAATCTTAATGTTACTCCCTTGATAACATTTTAATGAATCCTGAGATTTTATTGAATTCTGTGCACTAATCCATTCATGCAATGATTATTCAGAAGGAAAATAATTATATTGCACTCTTGAAAATTATTGATAAATAATGTTTTCATTGAATAAAAATTTTCACAAATCTGATTATTTTTTGCAATCAACATATTTTAATAATTTTTCAAGATCCATGCAAAAAATTGATTTTTTGTAAAAAAAATTTCTTTAGAAAAAACATATTTCAGAAACTTTCCAAGGTCCATGTAAAAAATAGATTTTTTTTAAAAAAAATCATTTTTTCTTTAGAAAAACATATTTCAAAATTTTTTTAAGGTCCATTAAAAAATAGATCTTTGTATGACATTTTTTTTCTTCTTTTCCTTTGGAAAAATATTATTCTTCTTTTGAAATGGGTTGGGACCCGAATTAGAAAAATGTTTGAATACCATTTTGATTTGAATGATTCGGACCATCATAATTGTTGGATCGAGATGGACTGGTTCATTATGAATCATTGCCCATTTAAAATGGATTCTTTATTGGGTTGGTGCACCCAATGATACAGTAATTTGGAATCAAGTTAAACAAAAAAAATTGATACTTGAGGACAAAACCATACATTCTTGATCTCATCATTTGTAAGGTCCAATTCCAATAAGCAACCCGGGAACACCCACGATAAGTTCGAGTCGTGACCTATAGAGGAGGTTTCTAGACTCTAAATTTACTACATGCAATGAATTTTTTCTAGCCACCCTTGCCCAAGTACACCTATATACCTCTTGAGCGTACTCAATCGGACGGTACGTGGTAACTTAGTTTTATATACCATATAGGTGATAATCTAAGGCCCTGTTCGTTTGGGCTTTTTTGGCTCCAACGAATATCAACAAAAGCCCAAAAGCACCTTTTAATTAGAGGCGTGTAGAGTGGGCTTCTTTATTTTGCTTCTGCGCAGAGCTCGTTACCGAAAAATGGCTTAAGTAAAAATATCGAAATACCTTCCATCTTTTTTGGAATTTTCAACGAAAATGTAAATTGATTTTCAGACTTTCAACACAGACGTTGTCACTCTCGATTACAAGAGACAATCGAGAAGGGTTCGGAGAAGGTGGATACAAAACCCCGACTCTTCTCTTCACCTCTATGTAATCTCTTTTTCTTCCCCAAAATTACGCATCAGTCAACTCCTCTCTGTTTGTTGTTTGCTGTGAACAAGAAGAAGAGGAAGGAGGAAGAACTCGGCTTAACTTCCTCACGAAGTAGGGAGCGACAGGGGGACAAAGTGATTCGTCCTAGGGAGGTTTTGTGTTTTAAAACCCATATCTTTCTTTTCTGAGTTTCACTCTTCATGTCTGTAATAGTCTCAATCTTGGACTACCACTAACACTTCTCTATTATTCAGTGTTTCAATCTAAAATCCATGTAACAATGGAGGCCTAAAACCCACCTTCTCCAAGATGTCCTCACTGTGTTGGTCCTTTTTCCAAAGAAATAGTACCCATCTCTCTCTCTTTTTCGTTCGCTCGCTCTTTCTCGTTCTTTTCTTCTCTGTGTTTACTTTGTCAATTAAATTTCAGGAAACAAGTAGTTGGACTGTTGCCCCCACTTATCAGAGACAACTTTTCTATGGAAATATCTGTCTATCTTTCAAATTCCTTTGTTGGGTTTGATTCTGAATTTTGATATTAGATTATGTAATATTGTTAATCTCTCTTTTCTTACTTAATTTGAAATTGGGTCTTTAAGATTTCTTCTAATTATACACGATATTTTACTTTATTTGTAGATTTTTTAGATTTTCACCTTGTATTTGATTCTAAAAGTTAGAATTTTATTGCAATTTAGATTGGTTCTGTTGTGGGCGGTACTGCAGGCGCATTCTATGGATTCAACCATGGTATGTTGATGCTTTGTGTTATTATCTCTCTCTTTGTTTAATTATGATAGAATAATTATTATTGTTAATGAGACAATTTGGTATGTCAATTTACTGGTTTGATGTGATTTTTTTATCCAATACATCACCCTCAAAATTTTTGTTCTTTTGTTCCTGTTTCTAGGTTTTAATTCTGATCTAATTTGTGTTTTTTTTTTTAAGGAATGGGTTTGATATGTGGAGGAAAATCACCAGCAATTGGGCTTGATCTTGGCCTTGGGTCTGGTCTCACTCATGGAAATCCTACTTTCACTTTACTTCAATTTCAAGAACTAGAACACCAAGCTCTCATCTTCAAGTACATGATTTCAGGTGTCCCTATACCCTCTCATATCATTCTTCCAATTTGGAAAAGCTATTTTAGCTCTCCTAGCTATAAGTCCAAAACTCTCTCTTGGGTTTCTGTTAATCACTCTAATTTTTCTTTTTTTTAATGGGTTTTTAACATATTTGAGATGGGTTTTTGCTGATTTCTTTGATTTTCACATCTTTTTTCATGGGTTTTAAACAGATTTGATTTGGGTTTTTATTTTTTTTCTTAATTTCAATATTTTTTTTCATGGATTTTTAACAGATTTAAGATGATTTTTTGTTTGTTTCTTTGGTTTTTTACCCTTTTTCATGAATTTTTAATAGATTTGAGATGGGTTTTTGTTTGTTTCTTTGATTTTTACTTTTTTTTTCATGAATTTTTAATACATTTGAGATGGGACCTTACATGATGATGATGATCAAGCTTTCAAGTTTTAAAGTTTGATTGGTGATTTATTCATGAATGATTTGATCATTAATTACTATCTAGATCTAATGGATAGAAATTACTAATCATGCTTAGCTTTTGTATCTTGGGCTATGAAGAGGTTGGTTCAATATTTGTTTTTGTTTCTCCTAAATTATCCAAAATTATGAAACATACCCAAATTTACAAAGTTTTCATGCAAGTTGAAAATTTATAATAGTCAAAATATTAGAATAATTATTTTTAAAGAATAATTTGTGTAAATATGAATGATTGTACAACTTGTATAAATTATTCATAACTTTTGTAAATTTAATAGGAAATTGTCTCTTTGGCCAGTGATCTTTAGGATTTTATACAATTGTCTCAATAAAATTATAATCATAAAATTTTAGAATACAGTTTTGATTTAGGTTTTTTTTTTTATCAGGAAAATTTCATACGTCCATTTTTAAGAGGAGATGTTGTCGAAATTTAGATAGAATTATAAAATTTATAATTTATTTAAATTAAAAATAATTATTTTTATAAATTTTTTAATATAAATTTATTATATATATATATATATATATATTATATATATATATATATATATATATATAGATATAGATATAGATATATGGGTCAGGTTCAAGGGCCATATGAGAAAACATTCGACGGTAAATAAATTTTAAAATATGGTTTAGAAATTTTGGATTGAGCTAATTTTTTGTGAGGATGATCTCTATGATGGAAAGATCATCCAAAAAAAAAATCAGCCCAATCTGAAACTTCTAACCCCATTAAAAGTGATTTAGAATGTGGACCGTCGATTTTTTACCAATTTTTATCACATATTTGTAAATCACTTTTGATGGATTTAGAAGTTTCTGATTGAGCTTATTTTTTGTGAGGATGATCTTCTCATCATAGTGACCATCCTTGCAAAAAATAAGCTCAATCCAAAACCTCTAACCCTTACTTTGAAAAACGAAAGTTTTCTCATATGTTTTCTCATATGGCCCTTGAACCTGACCCTATATATATATATATTTAGTGTAATTATATATTTATTAATGTATTTTGATAATTTTTTATGCATTTTGGATGCATTATAAATATTAAGGGTATTTTGGTCATTTTATCAAAATTCAATACTAAAAAATTGTCAAACGAACATCAATTTCTGGTTTCTGTGCTTCTATAACGAACAGGCTTCTACTGGATATGGCATTTTAGGCTCTAGGCTTCTGCTTCTTCTAGAAGCCAGCTTCTGGAGCTGGAGTTAGAGTTGGCTTCTGTAAATAACAAACCCTAAGACTCCAACTCAAATCTCTAAAGTTAAAAGCATCCAATTTAATCCCCAATTGAGAGGTGGTGCATGATGCTGAGTAAGGGCACTCTTAAGTCACCTCTCGTCTAGAATAGACGTAGTCTACCCCCCTTGTACCGTTGTACATCGGGGCAGGATCTTGTCTAGGCACTAATTTTAACCAAGAATTGCAGTTGGTGAACTTAGATTAATTTTGATATACCGTATAAGTACGAGTCTAGGGTTGACGATCGAGACATGTGACTTTGCGGCTGACAATAGGACAAAGGCTTAGGTTGCTCCAACCTGAGTGCATTGATATAATTTTTAGTATCACTTGATCGAACGGTACTGATACCCAGTTTTATATACCATAAAAGTACGTAACTGGAGTTGTGATTTTCATGAATGACGTCGCATTTCCGAAGAGACCGGGCCACGCACTAATGCCACGTTGGCTTTAATGAACATGCAAGCATGCAATGCAACAATATAAACGTACTAATGGTATGTGCTAAGTAGGGTGAGGTGTGCCCAGGGCATTTTTTAGATAAATAGACCCATGGGCCATATCAAACCATACAAGCAAGAATAAATATTGATCAAGAAATACCAAAAAAAAAAAAAATTCATATCATTCAGTTCAAGATCAAAGCATGCACATATCATGTATATATCAATTAAAATCATGGCATTTTAGATAATCAATCAATGTATATCATACAGAATAATCGATCAGTTCCAACATTGAAACTGGTACAAAAATTGTTTTTTTTTAAATGAACTAAAATGAAAAACTTTTTTCTATGGTCCAATCAAGAATCACTTTGGGTGATCCAAAAAAAATTGAGATTTTAATGAACATTGAATTGGGGATAGACCGATAGTTATAGAGATAAGGAGCGATGAACATTTTTTTTTAAGGACTTGCGTGACAAATTTTTTGAGAACATAAGCTAACTTGAATAACTCATAAGGTTTCAAATTCTATTAAGGGTCATTAAGTCAACGTGGTCATCTCATCGGTAATCAATACCATAGCCTTTTTAGATTTGATGGAAAAAGAATTTGAATCCGAGAATAAAATTCAATTTAAAAAAAATACTTAGATCCAAGGTTTTGAAAATGGGTGGCTAAGAAATTTCATCAAAATCTCAAATTTAGAATCAAAATTCTATGATGAAGTGTACAAATTAGGAAGGATAAAATTCTAAGAATTTTGAAAAATGATAAATTTTCACCGTTGGATTCCAATTTTCAAATTGGGAGATCATAGCCATCCACTTTCAACATCGAAGATTAAGATCAATTTTTTTATTTATTTTAAATATGAGTTTTTTTCACTAAATCTAAAAGGCTACGGCGTCAGATTTCTAATTTAATGTTCCAAGTGGATCCAATGACACATAGTAAGATTTAATATCTTATTAAGTGAGTCCTGATAGCATGGCTCATAAAGTGAGTTTCAACTCAAATTTTTTTATTTTTTTACTATTGCTAACAGCAAACATAACTCACACATTTTTTTTATTTTTATTTTTTATTATGTTGCTATCACACAACACTCTTACTCCTTTTGTTGCTGCCACAGTACTCAAAACTCCCATCTTATACGCTCCTCATGTTCTCTCTAGAGCATTTCCACGGATTTTTATTTTTTTTAATACCAACCACTGATTAGTGGGTGCATTAACAGATTAAAGTTTTAGAACAAAAGCCACCAACACTATTAAGTGGCCTGCTAACCTTTCCACAGACCTTCCCTGACTTTGACAAACAGAAACAACCTGCAGATTGATATAAGACAGTCCTTGATCTCATATCCCCCACCCCAATTTGTTGTATTGCGTTTCACACAGGAAGCACCTCGACCTCCATGCTCTCCACTAGATCCAGCATGGTCACTTGGTGTGCCACTAGTCTGAGCAGGTGCTGGTCCACCTAAGGATGTTTTATTAATGGTTGAGTGATGATCTAGAGTCAAATTGGTGGCACAAACAGTAACAAAACCAGCAACTAAAGCTGCTTACTGACCCACTACTAGTTCTTACTTTCTTGATCTATCGTTATCAATATCACCCCCCATTAAAAAAAAGATTTATTTTGCCAATTGAATCTTCTCTTCTATTCCCCAAATCGAATGTGAAAAAAAAACTAAAGCCCGAGAATTCGGATGATGTAGGTAACGCCTGTGTCATGGGATTCGAATTTTGATCCTTTTATATTGGAAATAAAAGATCAAATTAATAGTGAATAAGATGGAGATCGAAGACACCCCGTATTTCAACAAGTGTTGTTACTGTTGCTTTATAATGGAAGAGACACGAAGACAATCAAATTTCTGACAAAAAAAATTAAATAATCAAATTTTTATCAAACCGACAGTTGGCTCTGTTCTCTCTCTCTCTTGCTACCCCTTCTTTGCTCATTTTAGAAGAAGATAAAAAAAGAAAAACTATTTTTTTGCTAACAGCACACCAGCACAATGGTGTTGTTTTTTTTTTTGTTTTTTTATTTTACGATTTTTTTTTCAAAAAATCGGACGCACGTACCTCAAAAATAATTTTAAAAAATAATAAATAAAAAAGTCTTTTATTTGTTTATTTTTTAAAATGTTCATGGTTCAAAAACCATCGTTCCATCTCCAATGAAACTAACCTCTTGAATTATTTAGGGTCATCCCAAATGACCATTGATTGAATCGTAAAAAAAATAAAAATAAATAAACAATACTCATAATCCAATCAAATGATCCACAATCACGACAAAAGAGTAAAAATAAATAAAAATAAGAAAAATAAATAAAAATAATAAAAAAAACTAGGTCGATTTGTTAATGTACCAAAATTTAGGATTTTTTCAAGTTTGATCCTCAAAATATCCCTAGTGGAGTCGTCACTGAAAGCGCCCTTGATTCGCGGGGTGTGTGGATCCGTTTTTGATTTTTGAGGTTTGAGAGTCGTCACTTAGTTATTACGGTCTAGGAACCAAGCATTGACTCTAAATAAATAAAAACAACTAATCTACGAATAAAAAGAAACTATGGCCTGTGAATCACGTTACGGGATTGGAAGGTGTTAGGTACCAACCCTGCCCGAGAAACGCCGGTCTCTACTATTTTTCAAAAAAAATTACATTACTAAAAGACTTAAAATCAATAAATAAAAAAGTATACCTAGATGATCGCAACGATTTATTCCTTCAGAGCTGGTAGAGAGACTCCTCGTATGAGATTCCTTGCTTTGTTTCCATCACTAAATCTGCTTCTGATCTCCAAGTTGAGGTATTTAGATCTAAGTGTTTTATGTATTTTTTTAAGGATTTATGGATGTCTTTGAAAGGTTTCTGAGTATTTTTTGAGTAAAAACTGGGGTTTAGATGATAGGTAGGGAGTTAGGACTTCAAAATTAGGGTTTGAGGAAGGTTAGGGGGACTTTTTGACCTATTTTTCTTAAGATTTATTTTGACCTGCGAGATTAGGTTGTGGAGGCTCCTATTTATAGATTTTTTTGGAAGAATTAGGATTTGACTAGGTCTCCTTTTAGATAAGGTGAATTAGGGTTTTGACTTAAGTCTTATTTGATTGACTAGGTTTTTTTATATTAAGGTTTTAATTAAGGTTTTAACTTAAGTCTTATAAGATTGGCTTAGTCTTTTAAATTAGATTTACAAATCTTGCGTACAATGAAAGAATATATTTTTAAGTTTCATGGAGAACCCACTAATTATATCTTTAATTATTTGGACCCCCAGATGGAAGGGTCTTTTAATAAATATCAAGGGGGCTCCACTTAAATAAGTGGGCAACCATCAACAATTTTGCCTGAGGTATTAATTTTCTTGGTTCAGATTTTTAAATTAATTTCATTAAGGTTTCACTTTACGTTAATTAATATTTTATTTATTGATTCTAAAATTTAAAATTTTTAAAATTAAAAAATTATCATTTTGCCTCTTAAGAGAATTTTTACATTTCAGGCCATTTTTTTTTATGTTCTGAGATGTTTTGGAATCAATTTTTCATTAGGAATTCAATGGGATTATTGGTTTTTGTTACTTATAAAATTTTTTGTATGAAATGATTATGAACCTTATGAGGGGCATTTTCATAATTTTGTCGAATTTGATGAAAATTGACGGAATTATTTATTTGATTTCAATTTGTTGTTTTATGTGTATGAAAAGATTTTCCTAAGCGTAATGTAGGCTCTAGGGATGTTTTTAATGTTAAGGGTATTTTGGTAATTTAGTTATTTTTAGTGATTTTTCTCGTAAAACTTTTTTTTGTCTTAAGAATGATGATTCATACGTTTTTTGGTCATATTTTCCTAGCGTAGCGTGGTTTCTAAAGTTTTGTTCGCTTGCGATACCTCATTCGAATTTCTGAAACATATCTAGTAACAAACAAAAAATATTAGAATATTCATCCATCATCGGGAATCGTCGCAATTGAATTGACGAGTTGATTAATCAGGCAAGTGCAAGAATTGGATGTCTACAGATAGGTGTATAATAGGAATTTTAATTTGTTTCCCATTCTTTCCTTTCTCCTAGCGTGCCTTTTAACTTTTATTTATTTTTGTCCATCTCCATTAAAAATGTGAGTCTTAGAGGTCTAGACACAATGGGCCCCCTCTTTTAATGAGGTGACTCCCATGGTCTAGATAAAAAATAAAATCTCCTAAAGATTTAGGGTACAAAATTTCATTTCCAATAATTTTTCTCTTAGATTGAAAAAAAAAAGACCAATTCATATATTACCACCTAAGGTTGAAAAAATAGGGTATTTAACACTTTCCATATTTCCTAAATAGATTCCCTTACTTAGATCTTAGGTAGGCTAGTACTAAGTTCATTCAAGAATCACTAAAATAAAATCAATTCGGGTACCCATTCACGCCCTATTCTAAAAAAGAGTGGTGGCGACTCCAAATCCTAGTAGAAATTGAATTTTTAATGAAAATCTCATACCTACAATAACTATGGACAATAACAACCCATTATTATATTTGTCAAGTCTATTTTGTATTTTTATTTTTTTGCAACAAAGAGGAAGTGGTGATGGAATAAGTAAGCAAATGAAACATACAAAAATAAAATTGATATTTGAGTATATTATTAATGTAATGCTCTAGAGGCGTTCAACACACTAAGATATTTTTGAAACTTGGTGCTCCTGTGTCACGCTTTGGTCACTAAGTTCGTACATTTTCTCAACACAATTCACTATTTTCATATTTCATTCTTTTGAACTCATAGTAATATATTTTGAAATGAGTGAACCTATTATTGAATTATGTTAATTCATATTTCAACAAAAACTCATAAAATTTATTTTGAATGTTGTAATACTTATCTTTAGAAAATATGCCAATCATTTTCTTGTCACCACACACAATGATCTCTACCATAAGATCTATAAAAATAAGTCTTTTGCTGGTAACCAAATGGTAGGACTCTCACTTACCAACTCAAATAGTAGCATCGATAGCCATAAGTGTAAAGGCATCTAACTAAAATTAGGGTCCAAACCCCGTCAAAAGTGAGTTCAAACATGCTCATAGTTCACAAAAGTTTTTTTTTTAAATTATCATATAATTAATAGCAACAACCCAAATATTTTACAATTTGTAGGATTATAAATTTTGAGCAATATGTTGGCATTTGAGGTGAACTAATTATTTGGTAAAATAAATTTTGACATGTATTACAAACAATGCATTCTTTATTAAAAAAATTAGTAGTTATCATCATGAAATCCTTATCCCAAAGATTTTACGTACATCATTCATATATTCATGGGCATCATAATTTTTAAATAGTCACAAAAGCTATCATAGTACTGAAATTCTAGAAGAATAAAAAAATCATTCAAATAAAGACAATAGTTATTGTGAAGAAACTTTACAATTTTTTAACAGTATATGCGAATTTAACTTTCATGTCATTTTGTCTCCCCTTAAATATAGACAAGGGAGGTAAAAAGATAGTTCAATCTGAACCGTAAAGGCTAGGCAGCCCCTTCAATTGAATAAAATAGGAAAGTTTACATACAAAATGACACTCAAGATCATAAACAAAACTATCCAATTGAAAATCTTGTAAGAAATACAAAGAAACTAGTTCCAAATTCTATAACAAAAGAAAAATCGAAATATGAATTTCACCCAATAGAAAATCTTGTAAAAAATACATACAAAATTATGAGGAAACTAAAAAATAATTATCTTCTTTTTGTTATTAGAAACCTTGTGTATATCCGAATGGAGATGACAACACCAATACAATTTAACTAATGAAGATAACAATTAATTTGATTAGGCTTTGAAAAATATAGGATATGTTTTTCAATTGATGATTCATTTTTGATACAAAAACATCCTAGTAATCCAAATAAAGATAATAACACCAATACAATTTAAATGTTGTATGGCATATAAGGATTGAAATTTTTATTTAAGATATCAAGTAGATGGCATCCATTGAATAGCTAAACATAAATTTTTTTTTAAAGTAGGTGAATAAGTCATCAGGGACAAGAGGTGTCACTTTCGTTGTTACCTATTCATTGAGTTGATGCGCATTTGAGCATATTGCTTAAGTTATATATTTGACTAGGACTTCACATGTCAAAAAAAATGAAATAATAAAGTAAAATAATCTATTATTTCATAACATAGTAAATAAAATAGTAAAAGTTGATTACTACTCATTTCTTGTATTTAAAATTGTTGAATAGAGTTAAATTTTAATGTACATTATGTATGATGTTGGTTCTACCAGGTAAAAATAGAAAAAAGTAGTAAAGAAGAATGAAATATTTCATAGCAAACTCAGAGGGTGTTTGGTTCAGATTCTAGAATCTGATCTTGGCTCATAATTGAATTCTAGAATCCAATGCATCATTTGGTTCGGATTATTGACCTGATTTTTTCATAATCAAGAACCAAAATTATAAAGAATAAAAATTGTTCTCAGGTTGTTTCTCTTTATTCTCATAAACTATCCACTTATGATAATCGTGAAATACATCTTGCAACAATAACAATAATAATAATAACCATAACAAATATTATCAAAGCAATAATAATAAAATTCTTCTTATTATTTTAATAATATAATTAATAACAATAGTAGTAGTAGTAGTAATAATAACAAAAGAAACGATTATAATAATAATAATTAATATTAATATATAACTATATAATAATTATAATTATTAACAACAATACCAACAACAACTATAATAATAATAGTTTTTAAAATGAAAGTACAAAATCATCATAATTTTTAGGTAATTTTAATCTTAACATGCTCTTGAACATATGATTCACTTGAAAAATAATATAAAATGAACTAAATATCATCTTTTTCAACTCTTGCCAAAAATCTTTGATTTTTCTCTTAAAAATCTATCATCCACAATTTCTGAAACATATAATTGTACTCATATTTTCACTCTCAAGAAGTGTAATTGGATAATTTTTTTATAAGATCAATTTTCAAAAAAAATATTAGCCAAACAAGATTTTGGATTCTAGAAATTAATTGTTTTATTCTAATTTTAACAATTCATAATCAGAATCAAAAAACAAGATCTACAATCCGACCCATACGCCCCCTCAGTTTTGATTTTTGACTCGTGAGAGTAAAACTCCAAAATAGTTGAGAATCTCAAGAAAAAATAAATTACAGAAAAGGACTTGGAGAAAATAAAACTACTTTCTAATTATTTGTTAAAAGCTTTCCAATTCCTTACTTTTGTTATACCCTTTTACAAAAAGTAAAAATAAAAAATAAAAAAATAATATTCATGTTATAATGGACCCTTATTTTGATGGAAAATGATATCAAATTATCCCAAACGACGTTGAAATGTACATCAATTTAATTTTTCTAATTATCAAAAATCAATTCCAACCCATAGGACCAGGCCTATGCTTGGGCTTAGAACATGATTAAGGCTCAACCAAACTAGACCTAAATCTACCCATCATAATCCTAAGAAGCGAGACTTTCCATCCTTACCATGAAAACTAAATTATATATAATATCATTGACATATTTTATCAGACCGTGATATGATTTGATCATATTAGTCTTAGGTGTGAGATCTTCCATTTTGATCATGAAAAATAAATTATATTGTTATTGTAGGCATAAACAATTAAAAGAGACCTTGCAATTCTTTCAATTATTAGAAAGTCATTAAAATAAGACTTGGTCCTACACATCTAAATTAAGACCCACTAATTGCGAAGAACCTCATATGGCTTGGATTTCGGTTTTCAAAGATAAAACTCATAAACTAAACAAAGTCAAGATATCTTTATATTAAGTGTTAGTCCCTACACCAAAATAAATGAGTTTGACCCACCAACAATCTATAGAATCCTTAAAATTGGATTTGGACGAATTTAGCCTTTGGGCGAATCAATCAAAACTCTCTAAATCAGGGTATAATTGGAAAGCTAAATTATCCTAATTTTATAAATACTAAAAACCCCCTCATTTTGAAGAGACCTAGATCACTTTCTTTTACAAGATAGAAGTTATCCCTCTAGAGAAGAAGAAACTCTCAAAGCCCTTCTTTATAGATGGAACAAAGTTCTTCATGAGACTCAAACTCTGATTTAAAGAGAAGATTAAACTTAAAGCCGTTATCTAGAAGTCAAAAAATCATTATCAATTGATCAAACAAAAAGCACAGAGAGAAGAAATCCACACCAAAACTCTATAGAAAATCAAGCACAATAAAGCCACCATCAAAGAAATCTTCTCAACCAATCACACACAAAGTTCAAAGAGAAGAAAGCCACACACACGCCACCATCCTTAATTTTGTACTTAACTGTTAATCAAAGGATAATATTGAGATCTATATGTCCTATTTTCATCAAATCAATAAAATTATTTATGATCTTATTTCATGTATCTCAAAGTAGATCATGAAATTTATTGTCGACAATTATCTACTGGTTTTATCACATTTTATCATATTGAGAAAGATTTGATCCACTACGTTATCAAATCAGGTCCTTATTGAAAAAAAATTGAATTTTGGATCATCTGATTCATTGACACATTTATAATATTTTCAAAGCTTTTATTGAAAGTTATTTTATTCAATCTTTATTATAAGACTAAAGATTGATATTTGGTAACTTTAGATGTAAATATATTTGTTAGTTATAATGTGTTCGAAAGGATTTTCTTTAAGGAATTCATGCATAGATAGAAGTGGATTTGTTGTATTGATAGCTATTAGCCTATGTTTCTTGTAGTCTTGTAGCATGACTGACCATCTCAACTAACTTTCTCTCTTTTATAAAAAAATGCTGGTTACAAGCCAAAACTCAATCATGTTTTAAATTGGATCGCTGAGTTCCAGATAATAATAAATAAAAAATACCATTATTTTATTTTTCACTGGAAGGTATTATCTGTTAGTTCCACATTTTATCAATCTCGAGAGTTAAGTTGTGTGTCAAACCATTTTATAATTGAAGACATATGAAGACTTCAGTAAAGTCGTTCAACCTCAAGCACATCGACAAAATGCTCATAACATGTGTGTATAAAATCTAAATGGTAGTGAAACCACCTAAATCATTCTCCAATACCTAGATGATTGTTAGATTGACTGATATTGGTAAATACCTCGACCCATTCATTCATTAGAGCTTTTGGGAGTTCTAAATGGTTGTAAAGGGTATTTTATTAATTTTACCATTCTTAAATCATCACCCACCCTTGGTGAGTGTTTGGGGATCTTATATAGGTAAGATATACTAAATCTTTGAATCATTTAATTACCAGACTTCTCGAGAGCTCAAATTGATTTGAAATGGTTAAAAATGGTATTTTGGTAATTTTACCTACTTAGATCATGACCTAGCTCTTGGTGAAAGTTTTAAGACCTTCTATTTAGTAAGATCTACAAAACTCTTGAACGCCTATTAATCAAAGCTTCTAGGAGCAAAATATGGCCAAAATGGGCCAAAAATAACCCAAAAGGGCATTTTTTTTGGTAATTTTACCAGTGTCATCGGGTAAAATTACTAGGACAGTTGGTAGCACATTCCAACGGTCATATTTTCAACCATTGAGCCTCTGATGCTATCGGTAATGACTACGACGCCATCGGTACGTCTTGAAAAACCTTTCAAATATTTATAAAACTCATCTCTTGAGTTCATTTGTGGGTTGGATCAATCCCTAGAAAACTTGTGCTCTCCCTTCTTAGAGAGCATTCTCTACAACATTGGAGGATCATGTCTTAGTTGAATGCACTTTCAACTTAAGCAACTTCCATGAGAGTTTAATATTAGGTGAGCCTTCCCTGAACCTGTCTTGCTCTCTCATTTGATCTCACTTCAACCATCAAACTTTTCCTTGCACACACATTGATACATTTATGGAGCAAGGAGTAAAAGAAGCATATGGAATGAGTAATCACAAGGAGTCGACAAACTCGAAAGCTTGATTAGAAGATCTAATCGTCGAGATGTACTTGTGAGTTCAATGACTCGAAAAACTCAAGATCGCCATTGGCAAATCTTAAAGTGCTGAGTGAGTCCTTGTTTATTTTATTTTGTATTTTCAAAATTATATGTGATTACTTGGTTCAGTCCTAAAACATCAAGTTCTTGTTAAAATTGAGGATTCTTGATAAGAGTAGAGGTTCGCGAGTTTCCAAGGTATAAAACTCACAACATTTTTCGAGAGGATGCATTTATTTTGATCTTAAAGCTTTAGAGTATAAAAATTCTATGTACGGTTTGAGGTGAACCATAAATCTAATTGATTAGTGAACACCAAGACCATTGAGAAGGTGACCTTGGGAGTGAATGTAGGCATATTGTTGAACCACTATAAAATTACTTGTCTCGTGTTTGTGAAAATGCCTCTATCAATTTATACTTAAATAAATGTATGCCATGAATGAATATTATGTTATGTATGACATACCATAAATGTTTAGACTCTAAGTAAACTTCAATTGCATTGAAAATTAGATACTTGTTGTCAGAATGGATGTATGCACATTGTTGAACCATTATAGTCTTATGTCTCATGCACATTTTATGATTCTACAATTTACACTTGAATGCCTTGAATGTCATGAGATGCCATGTATGCTGAATAGGTAAATCTTATATGAATAGTCCATTGAATAATATGACGAAATGAATATTTTTATTTAAAGTGTATTTTCATTAAATACAAATTAGAGACATGAATGCAAAATCGAGATTAGGTGAATGACATAGAACACATAATCAAATTATCAATTTAAGTTAAAATTGATAAATCGAAAGAAATTTTAATTATCCTATTCACCCTTTCTATAGGACTAAACACGATATAAAGCCCGATATTTTCATTATCTTGTTAACGCTAGCTATCCTAATACTTAGCTTTCCAGTACCGTATGAAGGGGAACGATACTATTTGAATGAATACTGAGATCATGATAGAATAATAAAAATTACAACGGAACAATTTAATTTGCCCACTTTGCAATGTGATAGAAAGACGTTTTGAGGGTTAAAAAATATGTTTTCCCATCTTTAAGATGATGTCATCATACAACCTTCGCAAGTAGCTTAATATCCTATTGTCGAATGTGCACTTCACAATTTCATTAAAAGACGCTTCGGCAGATGATATGTTTGATACACATACATATGTATGCAAAAGATGACATAGTTATTTCTTGAAGAATGTGGTGACAAAGTGGATCATACATCTATAAATATAAACATGAGTCATAGATGATAACAAAAAATGATAATCATGAGAGATGAAATATGTAAGACCACGCTGATTCATTATCACTTACGTATAACATTTAAGTAATTAAGATGTATTTTCTTTGAAGAATTTGTTTTTATGTCCATTGTAGACATGAAATGTTCGCCATGAACCTCAATGCTACATTGTTTGGAGTAGCCACCATTCTTTTTTGGAAATGGGTGTGAATGGACACCTGAATCAATTTTTTGAAAATCATTTTTTCCATGGCATTGTAGTGACTCTCATTTGTTGAAAAGGGCAAGGTCTACCTAAAATCTAGGTAAGGAGGTTCGGTTAGAGGATGGGGAAGGTGTTAAGCACCCCATCCTCTCTACCAAAGGTGGTTACCTTGCTTGGGCATTTTATTTTGTAAAAACTCAAGAAAACAAATATTAAAATGCATGAGAATGTATGATAAGAGTAGTGTGTGCATTAAGTGGAATGTTCCCTAAAAAGGGATATTGATTTCAATGTGACATTAGGGACATTTTATAAAAAAATGACCCATGTAGCCACATTACTTTTATGAATGTGAATGTTGGTTTGAGCTTTTAGAGAGACTCCATGATGGAGTTCCCTTGAGGCCACAACCTTGATGCATGGATGCATAGTTAGAAACTTAGTGTTTCACCCCATCAAGAGGGTGACACATTTCTTTATCATTGCCATGCATAAGTGAGTGTGTGCATTGTGTACAATATGATGCATGAGATTGAGGTGAAAAGGGTTTCAACCCCCATCCTTTCGATCGAACCTTAGTCCAATCTACCAGGAATGGGAGAGGGTATACATTACATCCTAAGACTTTCTAAAAAGAAAATAAAGTAGAGGGATAGAAGAAGAAGATGCAAGCTTTGAATAGATAGACTACATGTTAAACCCCACCTTGTTCCTTGATGAACTTAAACCTTGAAAAGTAAATTTGAGAGTTGAGTGAGATGGTTGAGGGTTGAGTTGAAGTTTTGGAAGGTAAAAGAATGAGTAGGAATTTTGATAGAGTTTTAGGTTGAGAGATGGGGGCTTGAGAGCATGAATTGTTCTTAGAAAATGAGGGTATTTATAGAGTTTTTGGAGGACTTTTGGGGATAAAGTGGTCCAACCCTAAAAATAAAGAAAATGGACATGAGGTTTATATTGTTTCTTTTTGGATTTTTCATTTGTATGAGGGTAAAGATGACATTTGTGAAGATACCCTAAAAGCATTCTTTGATCTTTGATTTTTTGGTAAATAGAGGTGAGAGAATAACAGTACTTTTGGGAGGATGAATAGGAGAGTGACATGTGTAAAGGTGGAGTGGTAGGTGAAAAGTAGACATTGGTTCATTTGTAAATAACTTAAAAGTAAGGGTGGAAGGATATTTTTTAAAATAGACCAATGGGAGAACAAAGTACTTTTTGGGAGGATGAATAGGAGAATGACATGTGTAAAGGTGAAGTGGTAGGTGAAAAGTAGACCTTGGTTCATTTGTAAATAACACATAAAGCAAGCGTGGAAATATAATTTTGAAATGGACTAATGGGAGAACTCCATGTATGTACTTAAAGATTCCTACCTTTTGAGGGTATGATTGAAAGTTCTCTCACGTTTATGGATTATTACCAAAGACCAAATAACCTTTTTGGTTTGACTAAACTTTTTGAGAAGGGCATTCTTGAGTTTTCACAAAGGCGAAGTTGACTCTCCAATTAGAGGATGCATTGGGTATTGGGGGCTTATGAGATATCAACATGTGTCATCTTGTGAAGGGGTATGAGAGAATGGGTTTAGAGTGGACTTGGTGTTGGGCTTGGGTTTGGGTTAGGATATGGACTTGGGTTTGGGCTTAGAGTGAACTTGGGTTATGGACCTTGGGCTTTGAAAGTGGGCTAAAAGAATGGATTTGGATTTGGGTTAGAAGATGGACTTTGTCTTGGACTGAGATAGGGTTAGGAATTGGGCTTGGTTATGATATGGGTGATGGAGCGGTGAATGGGCAATGGACTCGGATTATGGACAAGGTTGAGCATGCAAACTATGGGACATGATGCATGTATGCATATATGCATGAAAATGATGCCAAGTGGCAATGTGGGTCCGTGATAGGCTTGAGTTCTTAGTTGGAATCAATTCGAGAAAATTTAAATTTTTCTAACGGATTCGTGCAAATTGGGGTGTCTACATCCGTATTCCTTCTTTAATTCATTATTAGGCATATTAGTTTTTTGAGGTTGTGGTGGTAGTTAACATTGTTATGATATTGGTATTGGTGTTTTTCATTAACTTTAATATTGACTGATAAATTGTATACATGATATATTTTAAATTCTATATATAATATATATTGTTCTTTTACTTTTATCAAATAAACTTTTGGCCTTTTTGATTTAAAAAAAAAGGACTTTATTTTCGAATAATGAGAAATTGACTCAAAAAATGATACTCAACTAACGTGGGATGTGCATAGGAACATATAATTATTTGAGTATCTCGAGAAAAAAATCTATGATTCTATTCACATGCCATGTTAGTTGAGTATGTTTTTATTTTTTTAGTCAATTTATCTTGACTCTTTATTTTATTTTCTAAAAAATAATTTCTCTTAAAGCTACTTTTCTTAGAATTACTTTTACTTGCTATTTTGTATCCAATGGATCCAAATGATATATGGGAATATAACTTTCAATAATATTCAAAACTCTTGGAATTAAATTACAATTAATTTATTAGACTTAATGTAGTTACTAAAATTTTGGTCTTAACTAATGAAATTAGTTTTTAAAGCCGATAAAAAATGAAATATATGTTTAGATTATCATCAATGTGTTATCGACACCCGAAGTAAAAGAGAGTCAAAATTTCATAGCCGAAACATTTCAAATTATTTTATACCTCTGATTGACAAAAATGTTAACCTGACAAAATCACTCTTTGGTGTACAAATCCTTATGCCAATACAACGCTACCTCCAATACGGAATACAAGGCACCAACATAACAATTAATTTTTAAAAATAGCTAAATTTGAATTTGATATCCAAAAATTCGGATTTCAACTATTCATGCTTGAACCATTCTTTTATTTTATTCTTATTTGTTCAACTTTTTTTCCAACTTTGAGAGGAGAAAAAAAATTAATTTTTCCGAAATCTCTTGTATAACACAACATTCTAATTTCTAATTGCAATCATAGATTGTCATTAGATCCTCATTTCAAATTCTCAACTATTCACAACCAGCATCAAGAATCCTTTGATCGATTAAATTCTATCAAAATCCCTGTCTTAATAGTATGAGTATAACATGCATTACACAAGGAATGTATAATGGAATAATAATAATAATAATAATAATAATAATCTTGGTATTAAATTTTGACATATTTCCACTGAATAAACTGATATAACTAGGGCATAAAATGGGTCGAATTTTATCTGAAATTCGAATCCGAACTTATTGGGTTTGGACCCTTAGAGTAGACCTGAATAAAAATATAGGTTGATATCCTTTGACTCAAGTCAAATTCGGATCGGTCCCTACATCCGCTTATTTCTGAATGATATATTACTTTGAAAATCATATTTTTTTGTTTAAAAAAAAAAATATTTTTTACTATTTTAATATCACATGAATTCTTATAAAATAAAAGAATTACAATGGTAAAATTAAATAGTATAACAATTCGAAAATAAATATAACAGAAAAAGATGTTGAACATTCGGGGATTACCCGACTTGACGAACCTGAATCAAGTAAATCGATTGGGTCAGAATTGGATTCGGTGAAAGAAAATGGTTCGAATTTGATTTTAGCTAATTGGATCCAAATCAGATCTGGATATAAAATTCGGATTTGGATATGGATATACTCAAATTTGGTCAAAAACTGACTCATTTTAAGCCCTAGTTATAAGTGAAGGTTTATTTTTTAATTACTTTTATTTTGTGAAATATCTCTTTGTTGCATGGTTTTTAAACTCAGTATCGCATCTCGTCTCGTTCAGCTCTGATACCGAGTCGTCTCGGACGAGTTTTCTGATACGTTTGAGACATCTCGTGAGATAACTCAAAAAATTACATTGTAAGACGTAAAACTCGGTCAAAAATGACTTTGTGAGTTGGTCTCGTTCAGCTTTGATACCGAGTTAACTCGGGTGATACGTCTTGGTCTCGGACGAGTTTAAAAACCATGCTTTGTTGCCGACAGTGTGGAAGTCACCCTAAAAACGTCTGAATATATATATATATATATATAGATAGGGTCAGGTTCCGTATACCCCTATTACGACTCACATTGCGACACACCGTTTTGTCTTATATGGGCAAAAATGTTTGGAATGGGCTGATTTTTTGTGAGGATGATCCCCTCACAGAGATCATCCTCACAAAAAATCAGCCCATTCCTAACATTTTTGCCCATATAAGACAAACGGTGTGTCGCAATGTGAGTCGTAATGGGGTCGTAATAACGCCATCCATATATATATATATATATATATATATATACATATTTTTCTAAATAAATATTTTAGTTAAAAGTTGAGGACATTTAAGTTATTAGTTTATAAGAGTAGACCATGATCAAGGAAATTAAGTAATGAATTTGAAAGAATAAATTGGGTTGTTTGCAAATATTCACCAAAATGTGAGGGGTTTGATCAATTAACTTAAAAGTATTGATAAAATGGGTTTTAACTTTTAACCCTTTCTCTTCACAGAACTTGGAGAACCTTCGTTAGCTTGCGAGAGTTCGCGAGAGGGTTCGAGAGAGAGAGAGAGGGTTTGAAAGAGAATTTGAGAGAGGGAAGTAGAAAAATCGAGAGAGAGGTTTCTAGAGGTTAAAGAAGAATTGGGAGAGGAAGATCGAAAAAGAAGAAGAAGGATTAGTGGTGGTTGTAGGGATTTACACATTAAGGTAAGTAATTGGTTAATTTTAAGGTTTCTTTTGTTGATTTCAGATTTGGTTATTTTAGAAGTTGGTTTGGATGCTTTGAATGGATATTTTACTTGATTAATTTTGGGGTTTTTGTTATCTAAAATTTGTTTAATTAAAGTTATTAGTAGTGATGAGTGATTGAGTGTTGTTAGAATGGGTTTTTGATGTGTATGAAGAATTTGTTGTTCCAAATAGGGATTTCAGTTTATTGGAAATAAGAAACTTTGGGTTAATCTTATATGGGTTTAATTGATTTCAGATTTAATCTTATTAGAAAATGATTTTGGTGGAATTCATCGATATTTAATTGTTGATTAGGTCACAAGTTGATGACTGATTTTTGGCTGGGTGAATGGTTATATAAATTGCACGTTAAGTGTTTGAAGAATTGTCGAACCTAAATAAATTGTTGTAGTTGCTGTTTCAAGTGTTTAAGAAATGGTCAAATTCACTAAATTTTTGTATTGGATACTTAGAATAAACACTTGTTGGATGGTAATTAGTAGAAAATATATAAATTGGTATTTGTGGATACAAAGTACCAAGAATTTAAGAAATAATCATGGGTGATGACACATGGTGTTGATGCATTAGGTGGGATATGCTAATTTGGGGGACCTGAAGTCTAGGACATGTTATGTTAATATAGAAACTATAAAATTAGTTTTTTGTAAGCATTTGCATGTGTATTGATAAAAAAAATTAATTTTGACTTTATTATTTAGAAGGAAGCAAACAAGAAAAAGGAGAAGAAACCAAATTAGCTGTTGTATCTCCATCTTACGTTTAGGTAAGTATTCCGTATTCTAGAGTTTTATAATTATAAAAGAAAATTATTTATTTTTATTATGGTTTAAAGAAATTATTTTATTCATGAGTTTTATTTCAAGAAAATATTCTTGATAAAGTTATGTGAGGTTGGATTTAAGATATGTATTGAAAAATGCATATAAACTATGAATTGGTTTATGGTGAAGGAAAGTTTGCTTATGTTAAACCGTTTGAATTCTTGTGTTATCTTTTACCAAGGTGTATCAATAATAACATTTAGAGAATGATTTAGAACAAATTGAACATTTTTAGCAAGGTTGTGACATAAGTAACAATTGAGTGATTTATTTTAAAATTTTTATCAGGTCGAAAGCCCGGTGAGATAGAATACCATGAGTTTAGGGTATAGTGATGCTTTGGGTGTAAGGACCCATAAGATGTACGGTACCAGGTTTAAAGAAATCTTATAGACTACCCTAACAAATGGTGCAACTAGACAACCATAGTCTAGTGGATTAGGATAGTCTCTACTCTCTAACGGCTGGGAAAAAGTTGTATTCAGGATGAAGTCTTGAGTTAACCAGTTTAGTTTTATGTGAAGAAGAGTCTGGAGGGACCTCTATACCTGAATCTATCTATGATGACTATATTGAGGAGTGAGGCCATTGAAAGACACATTCCTGTCCAGTATAGGTTAACCCTTTGGCATTCAGGGATTATTAAATCAAATGGTAGCTTAGATGGCTATATTACACATGTAGTTAATGATGTAAATAATAATGAATATAAAGAGGTCTTTTAATTAGCATGAATCTTAAGAATATGAAATAGAATCTCACATTTTTCATATAGTTGCTTTTCATGCAATTCTCATTTTCAGCATAATTGACATGGTTTACATAAGTATGATTTAAAAGAAATTAATATTCACATTAATTGATTTATTATTTATGTTAAAAAGATATTCTTTGCAATTTTATTAGAATGTTGTTTTTAAGCAATCAACTTATGATTTCTACTTAAAACTTTATGTATAAGTTAGATCTGTTTGCTAGGTTTTTTCCAAAGCTCAGCCCCCCATATATTCCCTTGCAAAGTAAGTTGAGACTGGAAGACAAAGTCGGCATTTGATTTTGTAGGACATAAGCTCTTTTTGGTGTAGGTATTATTCTGTGTAAAGTAATATGTTTATAAGTTTTGGAGTTTTGTATCTAGATAGTCAATTCTGATCAAAGCTGTGTAAGTGGAACTGGTAAATATAGTGTTGATTACTTTGAAGTTGTATTTTTTTTTTTTTGACTGTGAATATTGAGGAACGAAATAGGTGGTGTTTACAGGCTTTAAAAAAAAAAAATAAGTATAAAATTACAAAGGAAACTGTAGAGGTCGATTTTGTGATAAACTGACCTCGGTCACGACTATATCATTAAAATAATAGAAAATGCATAGAAAAATAAAGAACATGAAGGTTTTTACGTGGTTCGGCAAACGTGCCTACTTCAATTGGCTCAGGGAGCCGTTCCACTATAAATCTCATGATTACATGACCTCTCCTTAGTCTCCCCCTTCCTCATCTTCTCTTCCCTTATCCTTTTTACAATGACCTTAGCCCTATTTAAATAGATAAAACCCTCCCACCTAGGAAAGAAATCCTAGACTTAGTTAAATTACAATTGCCTTTCTTACTTCTTATCTAGATTAGGAAATCTTGCTTAATTAGAACCCTTTTTGACTTGGTAACATTCTAACAACGAAATCCTTCCAAAATCACACTTAAATCTTGCCCTATTAGGGATTTGGCATGATTTTTCATAGCACGTCATTCGAGAGAGAATTCCCCCGACCCTGACCCTAGGTCTTCTGGTTCTAACCTTGACCTTGGGTCTTTTGGTTACTCTCGACCTTATGTCTTCTTGTTCCTGTCCTTCCTTTATTCCTAGCTCTATGTTGATCTTCCTTTGCCCCTGAACCTTCCTACTTTTCTGGTTTTTCAACTCCCGATCCAAATAACTCCACGTGTCCATCTCGAGATATGTGTTGATGGTGCTAATGTATGGTCTAGATGAGAGGAATTTATCTCTCCATAGAAACTATGTTGAATTTTTTCTCAAAATTTAATACCTCTTTAAGAAATAATTAGAGATCACTTCTCGTGATCTAAAATTTAAGATAATTAGAATTCTAGACCTTGGGGGTGTGAAAACTATTGAAATGAAAAATGAAAAAAAGAAAAAATGAAAAAAAAATAGTGAAGGAAATGCCATGCAATGGTACAAAACAAGCCAAAGAACTAAATGGGAATGCACTTGCTATAGAGCAAGCGCAAAGCCTTTGGGAAATTATTTAAAATCTCTATAAAACCAACTAAGATAAAAATTCTAAGGTATGATAGAGGTGGAGCATGCAAATCAACTCAACTCTTAGAATTTGGTGAATTAGTTAGTATAACTCATAAGACATTGAAGTATATTGTCAATCCTTGCTAATTAGTTATGGCATACTTATGAACATGTTGGGGAAGCTCTCCTCTCACTATGTTATATACCTAAATAAAACTCCATTTAATAAATCAAATAACAGTGAAATGTTGAAAGGCAAGAAGGTTTCCTATAAATACCTTAAAGTGTGGGGGTGTTTGGTGAAAATAGATTTACCCAATCCTTGGAAAACAAAATTAGGACCCAAACCATTGGCTATGCATTCATTGGGTATGCATACAATAGTAGTGCCTATTGGTTATTAGTAGTTTAATTAGAAGTCAATAGTATTGATAAGATCACTACTATTATTAAGTCAAAGAGGCTAAGTTCTTTGAGAGCATGTTCTATGACAAATCTAACGTACGAAATAGAGATCTACCCTAATTTATGGTGTTCCATTTAAAAGTATTATATGACTATAGAGGATGTAAAATCTAGAAGGATTGTACGTAGACGAGGCTAGGTTTGGACAAAATTTTATTCATATTTAGTTAAGGGTGAACCTCAGAGATTTAATGAAGCAAGACATCAGTATAGGCTCCTTATTGGAAAGCTGTAAATAATGAAATAGGATCCCTATGAACAATAATCCCTAAGAGCTGGTCAATCTACCTCTTCGAAGTAAACCAGTAGAGTTTAATTGATTTTCAAAAGAAAAAAAAAAGGATAAATGGAACCATAGAGGAATACTGAGCTAGGTTGGTAGCTAAGGTCGTTGAACACAAATAATGGCCTATTTGACACATTAATATGAGATGGTCCCTTGGTCTATTTTATTTGCAAATGTTGTTGTGTTAGTTGATGAGACTAAAGGGATTCAATTCAAAACTAGAGTTCTAGATAGCTGATTTAGAGTCTATTATCTATTATCTTAAGGATGGAGAGATTGAGGAGGATATTGCCCACAAAATTAGAGTTGGACAGTTAAAGTGGAGTAGTGCTTCCAGAGTGTTGGGTAATTGATGCATACTATCAAGTTAAGAAAACATTTATGCTCAATAAGACCAGCTATGCTTCATGGATCTGAATGTTGGCCAATCAAGAAACATGTTCATAAATTAAGGATATCAGAGTTGGGGATGTTGAGATGGATGAGTGAAAAGACTAAGAAAATGTAAGAATAGGAACAAACAAATAATTAAAATATTGGAATAGCTCCAATAGATGACATACTAAGGAAAAGCCAGGTGAGACGGTTGGTCTTGGTCATCTGCAATGAAGATCACTAGCATCCCAAGTTAGAAGGAATGCACCTGTTGAAAAGTTCCAAAAGATTGAGAAAAGATAAAAAAAGGATTTGGATGGAGGTAGTGGGAGCAGATTTGAAGACACTTGAATTAATAGAAAGCTTGGCTATAGAAAAAATTGTATGGAATACAAGATCCGTTCAGCTGACCACTAATTTTTAGGATGAGAATTTATTACAATGACATGTATGCTTATTTTTTTGTCCCAGTTTTGAGAACCATTTGATTATTTGTTCCTTTATGTTCAATAACCTGCTAAACTGACTCCCATTTATTTGTAGTTACAAATCTCTAATGTCAGACATAGTAGTTAGCTCTTTTGCATGGTAAGCTAATTATTTTTTGACTTTTCTTGATTCTAAATTTCTAATACTTCTGTTACTTTGCAGGTTAAATAGTGTGCAACATCTGTACATACTCTTAGATATTTGCTTATCTTGAATGGTTTGCAATGGCAGGCACTGGCCTGCCATCTCTGGGCCGTGTGAAGCTCACTGATCTGATAGCCCCGGAAGGGCTTCCTTCTGATTCTTACAAAATCTCTATATCAACTTTATCACAATCACTAGCTCAGTATTCTGCTGCCATCATTCAACTACCAATAGTTGATGGGGCACTTTTAAGATCCGGGCTAGAATCCGCTCGCCTTTACTTCCATCAAAGAGCATCATACCCTACTGCCGAGATGGTTCATACCAACAGCTCTCGTGAGTGGTGCAAGACATCTGGTTATTACGAAGACCCTCAGTTATGTCAAGAAACTTATGAATATAGACCTGGTCTGACTTCTACAGAACCCAACAACACGATGGAATTCCATCCAGCCGGTTTGTCTGATATATTTTCGCTACTTGGGAAAGCGGCTAGAGACATCTTGGATGCAATTAGTTTCACCTTGAACTTACGGAGTTCCGCATTCACCGGAACACTCGACAATGTCCCCTTAAGAATTCGTGAAATTTCATCTTCGGTCCTATCTGTTTGTTGTCACTCGAGGCCATCATTTCAAGGAGCCCAACACCATAGTTTAACAACCCAAGAGGATGGGCAGTTAGTCATGTTTCCTGACCATGAGCATCAAGTCGATAAAAGCTTTATTACCATTGTAAAGTCAGATAGGGCAGGTTTTCATATAAGGGACTTTCATGGGCGTTGGATACTCGTGGATGGTGATCTTGGTCCGCAAGAAGCCATTGTCTACCCTGGGCTGGCACTATACCAGGCAACTGCAGGTTATATGAGCCCAGCATTGCACCGAATAGAAACGGGTAGTATACAGGGTCACATGTATGGACGGTGTTCTTTGGCTTTCAAACTAATGCCTAAATCGATGGCAAGTCTTAGTTGCTCAGAGATGAGCGCAGCTGGTCATGGGGTTGAAGCTCAGTTCCAGCTTCCCATACCAGTGGATGACTTCATGCAAAGATCGCACCCGACCGATCAACTCTTTACCAGGCAAAGCTTCACAAGTTATAACTTCCCTGCAGCACAAGATGGTAGGTCAGCATTCTAATAGTATTTTTCCTTATTATTCCTGTTTTATATATATATATAGGACAGCGTTCTGTTGCCAAAATGGGAGCCAAGTTTTGTCTTATTGGGCTAAAAGTTTCGGAATGGGCTGTTTTATTATGAGGATGATCTCTATGGTAAAAAATCAGCCCATTCTGAAACTTTTAGCCCAGATAAGAAAAAACACTTTGGCTGTTGAACCCAACTCATCTCTCTCTCTCTCTCTCTCTCTCTCCCTATATATATATATATATATATATATATATATATATATATATTGGCAGACAATCTTAGGGGGACAACGTCGGGAGACAAAATTTGTCCAATATGGACATCCTTACAAAAAATCAGCCCAATCTGAAACTTCTAACCCCATCAAAAGGGGTTTGCAAAGTTGAAGAATTGTGGATCGTTAATTTTTATTGTTAATTTGTAAATCACTTTTGATGGGGTTAGAAGTTTCAGATTGGGTTAATTTTTTGTGAGGATTATCTCCTAATTATAAGGATCATCCTCACAAAAAATCAGCCCAATCCGAAACTTTTAAATGATATAGGACAACTTTGTCTCCCAACATTGACCCCCTAAGATTGTTTGCCAAAGGCTACCCATATATATATATATGGGTAAAGGTTGCATGGACCAAGGGACTATGTAGAGCATGGACTGAAGTCCAAATTTGGGCCACGCGGACTGCTGCATTGGTCCAAATGACAACTCAGCCTCTTGTTAGTCATCTAGATTGGACTTGAAAAAAAAAAATCCTCCCCAAAAAAGTATTTTTTGGCATTGGATATTGAGTTTAAAAATGGACAGTCATTGAACTCCTAGATTTAAAATTTAAATCCAACGTAAAAAAGAAATTTCTTTTTTCAATTATGGTTTTAGAGAGCTAATAAAATTTTATGCTCTATATACATGTGGCACCTGATGGGTGCCATAGAGATGGATGGTCCTTTGGTCCATATAACTCCATCTCTCTCTCTCTCTCTCTCTCTCTATATATATATATTGGTGGCGTTCGGAGGCTCTAAAGAGAGCCAAACATTGTGCCAAACATTTTTTCAATGTATGGGTTAGAGGTTTCAGAATGGGCTGATTTTTTGTGAGGATGATCTCTATGATGAGGAGATCACCCTCACCAAAAATCACCCCATCCCGAAACTTCTAACCTCGTCAAAAGTGGTTTATAAAAATCAGACGGTTCGCAATTCTTCAACTTGTAAACTAGGGTTAGAAGTTTCGGAATGGGCTACTGAAGAGATCATCCTCGTAAAAAATCTATAGCTACTCCTGTTTTATACTCTGTTTTTACACCCATCAACAATCGTAGATAGAAAGAAATCCACGGTTAAAAATATTGATGATGTGGCAGTCTTTTGAAGAGAGTTTTTTACATGGCTCGGCTTGAGCCAGTTCTTATTAAAGGCATATCAAGATGGAAAGAAATCAAAAGCTCACATTTCTCACCTTTCCCGTATATCTTATATCAATTCAGCATGTAACAGGAAAGTAAGTCTTATTTCCTCTCTCTCGCAATAGTCAACTCAAATTCCCTCTTCTTTCATTGTTTCTTCCCATAAATTTTGTTGACTTTATCATTGTTTCTTCCCTTAAGAATATGAATGACCACTTTAATAAAAAACCCGACCACATCACCAATCAATAGAAGAGGCATTCAACCAATTCCCTTGGCTTGGGATCTAGGTTTCAAGAGTTAGCAACTCTTGCAAAGGAAGACATAAAGAGCCTCCACTGTTGTGGATGATCAACTAGCATTCGGCTGTAGTCAAGTTGGCCTCCACGAGGCTTCCGCTAGGAGAGTCTCCCGATATCAGATATCACTGTTGATTGTGCAGTTGGTTCCAAGCGGCACGAGTCGTTGTGGAAGATGCTGCAGAGCTTGTTGAAGGTGCAGATCTAGACGCTGTAGAGGGAGCAAAGGCAAGGCAGTAGGAGCAGTATAGGCTCAGGATTCTATGATGAGAGGTGGTCCAAGGTAGTTCCTAGTAAGGTAGGTACATGGAGGGGTAAGATTGACTTGCTTACTGTTCCCCTCAATGAATTCAAGGTCATCATCGGTATGGTTTTCTTGTGACAAAACAAAGCCGTCCCCATGCCATTTGCTAACGCAGTGGGCTTACTCGGTGATTGCCCATGCTTTATACCCATGTCTATAGGAAAGGAAGAGGGTAAAATGATCTCAGCCCTACAACTCAAGAAAGTGCTTGAAGCAAGCTGTACAAAACATGTGGAACCACAAAAGTCATGAGTACTAAATATCCTATTCAAACTTACCGATGGTTTCTCAACTCAAGAGCAATCAAATATGCATACATAGATCGACAAATCCCGTACTAAACCAGATTTAATCAGAAGAGTCCATTGCAAAAGTCATCGAGCCATAGGAGTTTGGATTCAATCACCACAATTTCAATGCCGGAATTATGCATATTGAGAATTATAAATCAAGTTTGGTACCAAAAGAGTGATCAATTAGATAAAATTAATTTTAATTTAACTTCATCGAAAGTTGTCTATCCTTCAATTAAGATTGTTTTGTCTGAATCAAGTTCCCAGCATGCCTACCTCTAGTGCTATGAATGAAATGATGCACTTATTATCTAGATCTTTCAGCCCTGGCCAGGATTTGTTGAGGAAGAGAGGAGATGATGGGACTAAGAGTTGGACCTCTCAACCTTGGTTAGGATTTGGTTAGGAAGAGTAGATGATGGGACTAAGATTTGTTGAGAAAGAGAAGATCCTAGGGGAAAACAATAGGGCTAACTAATAAAACCCTAAAATCTTCCTCATTAAACTTGCCATATCAGCCCTACAAGTTGTAGATAATCATGATCTTATAATTGACAAGTTGTAAATAATTACGTTCTGAATCTTTATAAAGAAAGAGAGTCGGCTCAGCTTGAGCCGTTTAAAAGGATAGAAACTAGTAATTGCACTGCCACATCAGCATTTATTTATACCGTGGATTCTCTTACCCCAACGACTAGGATAAGGTGTAAAAATAAGGAGTATAAACCGGGAGTAACTATAGACCTCCTCGTATATACATGTGTGTGTGTGTGTGTGTGTGTGTGAACAGACGAGGGTATATTAGTCTTTTTACATAATAAATGCTTCTCTTTTACATAATAAATACTAAGGGCATTTAGTCTTTATATTTAAATGCCTTGCTTGCAATAAATACTTTGGCAATTAATGCAAACAAGCATTTGTTATGTAAAAAATCAACATACCCCTATCTTTTTCACTAAAAGACAAAATGGGTGAGGGTATTTAAAAAAACAATTAATATGGTGGAGGATGCTAACGTCCCTGTGAGGTCTTGGAGGTTAGCATTCCCCTATATATATATACTATTATAATGAGAGAAGGCGGAGTAGAAGTTGTTTGACTCCAAGATTTGAGTATCCATAAATGCTCCCACTGTTATATTGAAATTTAATATTATCAGGGTCATTTGGTAAAATAACCGAGGAAATTGCAACCTACGACTGTACCTTCACATGCTTAGTTTTCAAAAATTACAAAAGTGTCCTTTCTACTATGTAATATTCAAAACCCTTGAATTAATATTTTAAATTACAAATAAACTCTTTTGATACATGTGCGTTTGCATGTGCCACCTTCTAGTGAAGTTATTGCAGAATTCCCTGTGAATTAATTAGCCAACATTATTTAAAAACCGCCGAGTTTGCAATATCAATCACTTTCAGTTTATGATTTGCTGATATTTTGACAATATGATACCATCCAATGATGGTTTCGTCTTTGTTCTCTATTTCTTTTACTTGCCAATATTCTCTCTCTTCTTAAGGTCAAATTTTATATAGATAAGATGGATCCTAGATCCTCACTTTGCTCAATTCTTATGTCGGTTTAGTGACCATAAAGCCTTTTTCTATATGAGGACGGAATAAGGCTGGACATTGATGCTCCAAAAAATGCTTACCTTTGCTCCGGTTGATGATAGCTCAAGCCCTTCTCTCATAAGTAAATTCTCCACTGAGAAGAGCTCTCAGATTTACATGTATTATAACTCTTTGATTTGTTGGGCAATTTTCTAAAATCAAGGTTCATTAACTTCAGGAAATTGTTGTTCTATGCATGCCTTAGATATAAATTAGAACTGTTTTTCTTCTACAAGAGGGACCAAAAATGGAAATTACTTTTGTGGGCATGCTTTTGGTGAGAGGAACATTACATATTCACTTAAAAATAATAATTTACCTATTCACTATATTAGCCAATGTATGTCAGTCAAAATTATATTTTTTTGTATTATTTTATTGTTTAGATCATCTTGAAGTTAGGCTATCATTTCTTCTATGTTTTTTAGAGAGCTATTGCCACACCAACGTTTGCTAACAGCACAACAATTTACATGTAAATGATCAAAGAATTAACACATATCTTGGGGTGCTGTTAGCAAAAGTTGGTGTGGCAATATAATCTCTTTATTTTATTTTATTGGGGTTAAAAGGTTTCTCCTATTCATATGAGTAGAGCCCTTAGTGAGGAGTCTTTAATAACAGGTCCTTCGATCGATGAAATACTGATACAGGATCTCTGAAGCCTATGCTAAAGAGGAGGAAGAATAACACTAGGGCCAAACCTCTGCCACCTTCCAAGAAGTTACGGCTTGCGGCACAGAGAGTTCTCAAGGAGCGGGTTCAAGACATTGCAGACAAGAAGGGCATCAAGCTTAGGTTTTGCAATCTCAAGGAGTGTGAAGTTCACATACAAGAACTGGACAGCCCATGTGGCATCATACGAATGGAGATTGGGTGGCCACCAGGGGTGCCATTTGTTCATCCCCATGACTTACCCAATAAGGCAAAGCGTGGTTTCCTCGAAGCATATGAACCTGGTTGGGCTGAATCTCAAGATATCGAGTTAAGTCTTATTGAAACTTGACATGCTAGTTATCGCACTTCTGGTTTATCTAAACACATGCATATCTGCATCCTAAACATTTCACTTCTTTCGCTTTATGCACACACATGATTATGAAACTTAAGACAGGTTTACGAGTCCTCAAACACTGGAATCAACCACCCTGAATATTCCTTGTGTTGTAAAAACAATTAAATTGAAAAAATATCAAATCCAATTAAGTCGTTCAATTGTCAATTGAAAACCACATCCTTCTAGAGTTCTTGTGCATGTGTTCTTTACGCATTAAAAACTGGTCATAGAGCAAGTGATTGTAGAGAAAATATTGTCTTCAGAAAATTAAGTTTAAAAATAATATTTTTGAGAACATGAATTTTCTTAAGAAATATTTGCTGGTGCTTGATTGCACCGAAGAGAAAGCCATAATGATAATTTTCTCTGGCTCGATCATGCCGATCTATTAAAATGAAAGCTCTCCATTCCACTTATGAGGCATGCATCCCCCAGAATCTATGAACATTTTCATCCTCATAATCACAAAGTGTCTTGATACTTCATACAGCTTAGTGCCCATGTTAAATAGTTAACATTTCGTAAGTACACAAGATGAAATATATATATCTTTGTAGTAGATATTTATTGTCATTTAGGGTTACATATATTTTTTTCTTTGACTTAGACACAACTTTTGTAAATGTGGCCTACTAATTAACTTCCAGATCATTCAATCTCTTGGGATAGATGTAAAGCTAATCGGAATTAGATGATCCTAACCGCCCAGTGTATGCATATTTAGTTTTAATCGCGAATGTTAATTACTTGAAATTATCTCAAGATAGGAGGTTAATATCAACCGACTGGTATGATCATTGGCTTATACCACAGATGTGGTCATCCATTTATTGTTTAAGACATGTAGTACATAGGTAAACTCTAAAATTGTAATCATGGGCACAAAAGTCTAGTCCTTAGAATACCATAAAGATCCAAGTGTCACATGACCTACAGCATTGCTTATTGTTGGCATGCCGAGAGTAACTCCTCTATTAGTAATTTCAACCAAAAATTGGCAAAGTCTTATCTGCAAAGATTTGAGGTTTGACTTAACTAATCCTATTCCATTCCACCCTGTCCAAAGCCATTTTTGTTTTTGTTTTTGATAAATAGATAATTTATTCCGAGGAAAAAAGACAAAGCAAAAATAATGCAAAAACTACAAATAAACCACTAGAGTTCTTAGAACAAATCTGATTCCACCTAAATAGAAAATCTCTAAAGAAAACAGATTTAAATTTCTTTAGGGTTTTACACTGAAAGTAAAAATATCCCATAGCACTAACGGTAACTTCTTGGATCGGATTCTCCTAAAAACATCCAGCCTTTTTCTTTCCCTGAAAATGGCCTAGCACACCTCAAAAGGAGTACCATTGAGTGGCAAGATTGAAACAAGGATGCCATGGAATGATGGAAAGACCAAGACATTTCTTCTTGTATTATCAACACACCTAACTGTTCTTATCATCAAAATTACATTATTTTTCGTGATCACCAAACTTGGCCTGATAATAAATAGAGAGTAGGGAAATGTCAAGTTGGCAGTTACCATGAAAACTTCACCAACTCCTAACATGACTCTTGATCTTTTATTTCATTCAACTCATGGTTGGCCAGTACTCAGATGCTATCTGCTGCGTTGGAGCTCCTGTTGTAGTGGAAGTATGCAAGGGTTGGCTTGGGTGATCTCAGGAAACGAGACTCTAGAACAATGCTTTATTGAGATTTGTAGTAGGCAAGAGTTCTCACGTCAGAACGAACAAATTTGAGTAGAATTAAAAGAATTCAACTTTAGACATGATTGAAAGGAGGAACGAGTGTCGTTCGCACAACCCAAATTTTTTGGGATAAGGCTTTGATCTTGATGATGATGAACAAACATGATGAAGAAATGTGGATTTCCACTACCAATAGAAGTGACATTTGTTTACTTGTTTTTGCAGGAACCAATCCCCATAACTTGTGATATTTGGCCACCTTTGGTCAGTCCGTGACTTCACAAACTCGGCCACCACCTGAGTGTGCACTGGGGCCTTTCCCCGAATGTAAAGTAGCCCTTTGGAGAACAATTGTCACCCAAAGCGAGGAACCGTCTTTGTTCTTATGCCGAGGAGTGGACCCAACTATCACTAAGTTTTCCATCATGAAAGGAAGATGAAGGTGTGAAGTTTGTGTTTTTATTTGTCTTTGCAGATCTTTTATAGAGAGAATATTGAACATGGATTAATGAATAGGTTGAAGGGTTATGAAACAATGTCTCCTCTCTTTGAGCATTTGTAAGCTGTCCCAAGTGATACTGCTCTCTGCAGCAAGAACAAGTTGAGAAAGAAGTCATAAAAGGAAAAAAAATTGAAAAATAAATGTGAGGTTTTAATGTTTTAAAAACATAATTATTGAGTGATTTTATCTTTTTTGATTCCAGTGTTCTAGATATTGGTATGGTGTCTATTAAAGAGACTTCGATGCTTACGTTAGACTTACCTTAATTTGAATAAAAAAAAGTGTTGTGCTAGAGTGACCTCGAGCTGGAATCTCATTCCTCGAGATCTATGTTACAATTAATATTTCACTCCGGCCTTCTTCTCCAATGATCTTCTAAGTTTTGGTCGTCTTCTCCGATGAATCTTTCTCTTCTGGATTGTTTTTTCCGTTCGTCTTAACCTGAAAAGACATTGGTGTGGTACCGATCAATGAGCCTTCGACGATCAAGTTAATGCTTGATGAAAATTGCACAATAAAGAGAAGAAAGTAAGAGTAAGAAAATTCTGTGTGACAATAAAGAGAAGAAAGTAAGAGTAAGAAAATTATGTGTGGTTTATACCTTAAGTGGGTGAAGTCTCGTTATTTCTAGAGTTGATACATTAACTTGTAACATATAACTTCTTCTCATGATATCTAGCATTAATGACTTATGATGTCATTTTGAATTTAAAGACCCACTCTCTTGGCTCTTAATGGCCCTAAAGTTCCACTATCTAGGCTCATAATGGCCTTTAGACTCCACTCTCTTGGCTTTCGTAACTAATAAGACAAGTGGCTTACACTTTGGAGCTGAGGTAACTCAGTGGTTATTCGATTCCTCGCATTGACCTAGTTGTGTTATGTACTTGAGGTTTTATTTTGCCAATATTATAATTTCTCCCTCTAACGCTACTTGGGTAGTTCTAAGTTAGAGTGCGAGTAATAATATTTGATAAAGAAATTGATTCTCTAAGAGGATTGATCCTTGTGAAGAAATTTTACTATAGGGTTGACTCCTTGAGGAAACTGTATTACCTTATGGTGTTGTAATTGAGGGGTTAGCTTCTTGAGGAGGACACATCACTTTATGAGATAATAAATAAAAAGGTTGGCTCCAAAAGTGGGCCGAACCACTTTATGGATAAGAGGATGAGGTCGGCTCCTATGGAGACCGAACCACTTTGTGGATAAGTAGATGAAGGGGTCGGCTCTTATGGAGGCCAAATCACCTTGTGGGTGAGTAGTTGAAGGGGTCGATTCTTATTGTGGTCGAACCACCTTATGGTTGAATGATTGAAAGGGCTGGTTCTTATAAAGGCCGATCCACCTTGTGGTTGATAGAGTTGAAGGGGTCGACTCTTATAGGGGCCGAACCACCTTGTGGTTGAAAGGGTTGGCTCTTATAGATGTCAAGCCACGTTAAGGGTGAAAAGTTTAAGGGGTCGGCTCTTATAGAGGCCAAACCACCTTTATGATTGAAGGGCCGACTCTTATAGAGGTCAAACCACCTTGTGGTACGATTCTAAAGGTTCAGACCCATTTTAGTCGAACCGATTGGAGTATGGGTCGGACCCATTGTATCTTTGAATTGCTTAGATAATTGGGTTTGGATTGGGTGTCAGAGAACCATTCGTAATTCATCAATTACTTGTCTATAAAAAAAAATGAATTAGTTTAGCTAATCTTCTTATACCTTTAATTAAGGGTTTTTGCATAAAAAATGTCTATTTAACCATGATTATATGACTAATTATATATGTCACATTTATTATTTTATCCCAGAGACTTCTCTTAGGACCAATTTTAACAAATTCATTTCTTAAGGCCAAATTGTGAAAAGATGCATTAATAGGCTATTTAAAATGGATGTTATAGGATCCAAATGCGTTGATTTGACAATTTTACTATTCCCAAGGAGTGATTTTTTTGGTTCCTATAATTCCCCCTCTTAGGACCTTGGATCTTGATGAGATCCAAGGTTATCAAGATCCAAGGTTCTAAGAATAATGATCATTCTTTTGGATTATCAAATGTTATGCTTAGCATCTTGTAAACCTTTTTGAGTTGAGGGTTGCCCCCATACAACTTGTTTGAGTTAAAGTTTGAATATTTGATTGTTGACTTGTCGTCAACCCCTTGTGTTGGGAGTTACCTCAATACAATTTGATTAATGAAAAACATCGGCTCTTAGTCATAGACTTAGCGTCATGTCGACTTTTCAAGTTGTGGGGTGCCCCCATGCAACTTGATTTAGAGTAAAATTCAAATTTTGAACCTTAGACTAGGCATCATGTTGACTTTTTGATTTGGGAGTCGATGACTATGCAACTCTGTTTAGAACGACGGCTCTTTGATTTTTAGAGTGTGGGTTCCTAGAACATGGGTTCTTTGATTTTGGGAGTTTAGGATCCTAAAGTATAGACTCTTGAGTTTGAAGCTTGGGCTCTTTTAGATCATAGGCTCCTAGAACGTGAGTTCTTGAGTTCGAAGCTCGAGTTTGTTTGGGGAGTGGGCTTTTTGATGGTGAAGCAATAGTTTCATAATGAGTGATGGCTCTTTGATGGTAAAACCAGAGCTTCTTTGAGAGCTAAGATTTTTTGATTTTATAGTCGCGGTGACTTGACCCCATGTTGACTTTAGAGCATGGATCTTCGTGTTTATGGTCGCGATGACATGGTGTCACGTCGACTTTAGAACTATGACTGTTTGAGTTTATAGTCGTGGTAACTTGGCGTCATGTCGACTTTAGAGCTATGGTTCTTTGAGTTTATAGTCGTGGTGACTTGGCATCACGTCAACTTTAGAGCTATGACTCTTTGAGTTTAGATTTATGGCTCTTTGATTGACAACCAAGTGTTTCTTTATGAGCTAGGGCTCGTAGTTGTAGGTTTGTTACTGTGCACTCTTCGAGTTGGTATAATTCCATACAACTCGGATGTGGCGTCCCGCCGAATGCTAACACAAATCCCCATGTCAGATCTCGAGGTACTAGGTGGCACCTCGAAATTTCAGCATGGTCTCCTCTGTTTATGTTAGAATTCCAAGGCATTCAACCTACACCTGATAAACGACATACAATCCTGCATATAAACATACAAAATATAATAATAGCGGAAGCCTATATACATATAATGTACGAAAGATCAGAGTGCGGAAGAATAACCAGAATACAGGATTATACAAATATTTCTCACTCTAACAAAAGTCCTAACGCTCAGAACAAAATCTATTACTTTTGGACAATCGACACCACTAGGGGCTATAACCCCAATACTCACCAAGTGACGGATTCTGGCTGTCTATCTGACTTACCAAATGATTTTCACTCGTTTTCTACACCTACCTTGCCAAGCTTCGGATCTGAAACTAAAAAATGAAAAAGGAAAGGGTGAGTAACAATGGTTACCCAGTAAGGAAGAACACAATTTCTACCAATAACCTCTTCTAATATTAACGAATAAGCATACTAAATCAGAACAAAAATTATTACTTTTGGACAATCGACACCACTAGGGGCTATAACCCCAATACTCACCAAGTGATGAACTCTGGTTGTCTATCTGACTTACCAAATGATTTTCACTCGTTTTTTACACTTGTCTCGTCAAGCTTCGGATCTGAAACTAAAAAATGGAAAAGGAAAGGGTGAGTAATAATGGTTACCCAGTAAGGAAGAACACAATTTCTACCAATAACCTCTTATAACATTAACGAATAAGCATACTAAATCATTTTAAAATCTGCAAAATTTTACAAAAGAAACTACGATTAACTAGTACATATAGCTAGAGATGAGCAACTAAACATTTTAAAGCTCACATTACATCGATCAACAGTACTCACTATAACATTCTATTTTTTTTATACAAATCTAATTGATCAAATGAAAACATTAAACATACATTTCATTTTATATGTCAAAATAAGACAACAGATACATAATACACAATGGTGGAGTAATAAAATTAGAGAATTGGGATTCACGATTGGATCGCTCTCAATCGGGACATGATGTTTCATAATAAAGTATTAGTTCTTGATTTTATGGCTGGTCGCTGTTTACCACACTTACGGGATCATTTATCCAGCTCAGGCTGGCTGTTTGACATGACCGTAAGCAATGGGTCTCTTTTTGATGTGTCAGAACGTTCGACTATTATAGATTGTTAGTCATCACTGACTAATCATCTTCGTCTATGCCTATCAGGCGTGCAGGTGATTCCCAAATATTCAAACCATTCGTATACGACCACCTTTACATTACAAGTTCACTGGTAAAGATAGAAAGGAATAAACTCGGATTCCAGTTGTGACTCTACTCTCATATGCATCCCATACCACGTATGAGCTTTGTGGTCAATACCGTACATCCCAAGATAGTACACCACTCCGGATGATATGACGCACTATCCCTTCAAGCATTCACAAACTCTTTAATAGCTCACAAAATAGCTATATATATTATTTTCATTTGAAAACAAAAGAGAAATTAACAATACAAGGTTGAGAATGGATATCCAGTTTCCTACCATGTAAGTGTGGACACCTGGCCTAAAATAAATAACTGAACGGAAACAGCGCCTCACGCTAATAGAAAGTAAATAAACAGGCAACCAGTAACATTATCCCTAGATATCTGTTCACCAATCTACATACAACACAACAATGTAAAATGCAGACATCACCCCTCGGGTGTGACTTTAACATTTTATTGTTTCATACCCTTTCTCCCTTTTTCTAATTTTTACAATTTTTAATCTCTCAAACTAAATATCCACTTTCTGATATTCATCAACTCAATTTGATTTTATTGAATATTAAATCATTTTTTCAAGTATGAAATTCATTTTTATAAATAATATTGAAAAAGTATAGAAACTTAGATCAAAACAGGGTTTGAGCGGTGCACAAGACCCAACTGACGGAAATAACCTGTTGAAATATCTTACCCATGTATAATTTGTTAAAAAATACAATTAAACATATCAAATATGCAAGTTCTGACGTGAATTTGAAATAACTGATTGAATTCTATATTTTTGGAAACTCATCACAAATTTTAATAAAAATTTAAATACAATTTTCACAATCTACGATTATTAATAGAAATTGAGTTCCTTACAATCTTTGTGTGAGATGATCAAAGCACGTGCGTGAAAATCAAGGTGAACGGTACAAAAATTTAGACAGATCGAATTTCGAAACGGCTGATTTTTGAATCTGATCCGGTGGTTTTGAAGATTTTGATGCCGTTGTCCTTTTTCCCTTCTGCGGTGGAAGATGGTTTGACACCTAAATAGGCAAAATTCGAGGTCGAAGTTTCGAAACCTCCGTATATATATACGACTATTTTTTGACGATACGTGGTGAAAAAGACGAAAAATGGAAGGAATTTGGGTGGATTTTGTAGAGAACGAGGCTGTAGACGTTTCTCCCTTCTGCGTCGGAGGTCGACGGTGAACGGTTCACGACGAATCAGAATTGGAAGATCGGAAGAAAAACAAATTAAAAAAAAAAAACGTGGCTGGTTTTTAACGAAATGGGAAGATGAATAGTGAAAAAAATTAAGAATTTATTTATATAAATTCTTGGGATGAAATCGGTATTTTGCATATTGTTTCGATTGATGATAACTTGACCATCCGAACTTCAAAACTGACAATTGAATACTCTATTTCGTCTAATTTTTCGTTCCAAATCTAATGGTGTGGTTAATTTCTATAAATTTTATCTCTAACAAAAATTTACATTTTTTGGCCTAAGGTGACCCCCAAAATTGATGTCGTTTTCATTTTTGACGATAATTCGACTTCCTGTACTCCAAAAATGACAAATAAATAGTCCATGTTCAATAATTTTTTGTTATGAACCTAATGGTGTAATCGAATCTTAATAATTCTTACTCTAGCAAAAATTCACTAATTTAGCTTGGTCCGACTTGGTAATAAAGGATTTTGTAACTTTTCTATTCAGATTCGCACTTGAGCATGTTACAAGCTAAAGTATGTTTTTCAATCATTTTAAATCCAATGGTAAGATCAGATTCCATTAAAAATGATTAGAAACATCCTAAAGTTTTACCCATAAGTTCGACTTTCAAGATTTTCTTAAAATTCCACTATTTATTTTTCTTCAAGATACGAATTGAAAACTCGGCGTTTTACATTGGATTTGAAGTCGTAGACTTTTTGTCTAGCCGACTATTCGAGTTAGGTTGCCCCCGGGTTACTTTTCAACCTTTTTTGAAGTCTTCCTTCCTTATTGTGTCTTGGGTGATGTTGTTATCTTAATTTTTCGATACTTAAAAGAATGAAGAGTAAGGTTGAATTATCAGGATTCAGGATTATCTTAGATTATAGGTAATATTACCCACCTTACGTGTGCTTGAGAATTTGATTTGCCTTTTGGCTCCATAGATCTCATTGATATGTTTATATCCAACTACGAGTCAATCTAGACCACTAGTTTGGTAAATAGGAAGCCATTTCCAATCCCAAGATGATAACATTGTATTTTGCTTCATTGTCGGAGGCTTTGAGTTTGACGTAGATTGCTTTCTCTACCTTGAGATTCTTGGGGTGGGGGTGGGGGTGGGGGTGGGTAATTAGAACTATCCCTACTCCTCGAGCCTTTGTTGTTAGAAGATCCATCCATTAGAAATCTTTACTCAATCTTGGAAGATCATGATTTTAGTGCTATTTCTTCCACACCCTAAGGTACTTCTACTATTGCTTCTTGAGACCACCCAACTTTTGTGGACATCATAATTGTCTATCAGAAGTGTAAGAACAAGAGCGTCTTTATGAGGTCCATGCATTCCTTCCAAATCTTAATCAGAGGTAAAGATGGCTGATTGCCCTTCCTTTAACAAAGATTGAGTCCATTACAGTTGAGGTTGGATCTGATATACTTCTTGTACCTAAATGGCCTTTATGATCAAGTTTCTTCTTCTTAGCTATTTCATCTAGATTGTCTGGGGAACCACACCTCCATGAATGACATTGCTGACATTTGCCCTCAGAGTTTGTTTTCTTTGCCCTCTCGGTGGTGGAGACGGAAGATGTTGTTGTTGATTGGCATCAGCCTACCTTGGGTGAGCAAGAAATTTTTGTAAATATCATCAATCTATTAGATCTTGGATCAAGACTTCCAGGTATTTACACTTTATAGTACGGTGCCCATGGTCTTTGTGAGAGGCGCATATTTTGACCATGTCCCTTATAGAAGGATCCAAATGCATTGGCTTCGGCTATTTGATGAAATGTTCATTTCGAGTTCGTTTTAAGATGCGATACAACTAATCATTAAGTAGAGTATAAGTCTGAGCGTCCTTTGGTCTTGGCGTCTTCCTCTCCTTCTACTACTCTCTCATTTCTAGCTTGACTAACTGCTTTTGTCCCTAGTAGGATATCTTCTCAGCTGTTTGAAGAATGGATGCAATTGCTGGAGTAGCACTTAACTTTTCTTCTTCCAGTTTTACGTACTTCTCCATCTTTAATAAGAGATCTTTTATATTTTCTGTATTGCTCTTCACTAGAAAATCATATAATTTCATATATTTGACAAGCCCTTTTCGATAAGCAATGATTGTCGTACGATCATCATAATTATTAATCTGAAGAAGCTCCATCTTAAATCAATGAGCATATTTCCTTATGGTCTCTCTAGTTTTTCTTGAGGTTAAATAAGGAACTTTGTACCTGCTGCTGTTATCGACTTCCAATGAATCGTGCCATGAAACTCATGCAAATACTAAAGAAATTGTCGATCGACCTTGGAGTTAGTGTGTGGAATCATCTCAAGACTACTGCAGGCAAACTGGAGGAAAATACTCGACATATGAGTGCATCCTTCCTTTCTTCGAGTGCCATTACTTGTTTTTAATGGTAGTGAAAGTACCTCAAAATTTTTTATGATGAAATAAAAGGTATGAATTAGCGGATTTTCTAAGAATTGAGGAACTACCACTTAGTTTAGGTTTAGGATCTAAAAATTGACTTTGAATTGGATTTGCGTCAGTCTACGGATAAGAGAAATGGGCAAAGAGTAGTTATAGGTTTCAAAAGGTGTTAGGCATCAAACCCTCCCAATCGAGGTAATCAGTCTCTACTACGATTAAAAAAAACTCCTAAGATAAAAAGAAGAAATCTAGGGACAAGTCAAGTTCCAATCATCATCATTATTTTATGCTCAAGTCCCCAAAATTAATTGCAAAAATTTACTATTACGAATCCCTTGTAAAAAGGAGTTACTTTGTTGCATTATGGCTGTGGTGTGTAGTAAGCAAAATTACTACAAATCTTGTAGAAAAATACACCAATGCTGAAATAGCTCAAAAAGTGGTGTTTTCCATCCGAAAAATGTTGTGCAAACATCATAAACATACCAAAGGTGTTAATATTGGTGTGCCCACAACATAATTGATTTTTGTGATTTTTTGGCCTTAAACTTTTTGTTAATCCAATTTTGTCACTCTTGCCAAATTAATTGAGGAATATTTTTAAAAATTGGGTGTTCAAAAATACGATTTTTAAAATGCTTAGATTCAGAAACCAATCCCATAAGGATTCACATGGTAAGCCTTAAATCTGATCGGCATGTGATCCCATTTTGAAAGTGGCTATCACAAATAAAAATCATGGGGATGTGGTACGAAGATCAACCCAATTGCTATTTCACATAGTGTTATTTACTGAATCAATTGTTTTGAGAGGTGTTTACATGAAATAATGATCGGGCAGATACTCTACCACAAGTCCCATAACTTTTGGACAACCGCTACTCTTGATTGGATCATGCTCGAATTCGAATATCACTCTCCTACAACAATCGATTAAATTAGTGAAAATGACATCAAATTACTTTAAATGAAAAGGAAAAAAAACCTAGCCTTTGTTTATTATGAATGTACGTTTAGCAACGTGTCTGGTCGCTTGAAATCGCTTCAAAATGTGAGAGTTCATTAGAAAAGATTGTGAAAAAGAGAGCAAAAGGGGGGGGGGTGTGTGTTAAAATCATGTTAGAGATAAAGTGAATCTGAGACAGTGAGTCTGAGTTCTCCTTTGTAGCTGTTGTGGAAAGAGAGTGTGGCTGTGTCGAAGTAGGGAGAATGAATGACTGAAAGAAGAGGGTTGTAGTGAGATATGCAGCAGGCCAAGAGTAAGATTGAGAGGGCTAATACGTATTTGTTGCAATGAGGGTTGAAATCATAATGACTAAAGGTCTGAAATTGTAAGTATTGAGGCTATTGAATGGGATTGACGAAATGATGAGAACGTTAATGGAGATGACAAAGGATTGAGGAGGAGAAAAAATAATGATGGAGTGGTGAAGGTGTTTAATGGAGATGAATAAGGTCGAAAGTCTGAGGTGAAGAGGATGGTGGTGAAAGAGGAGAAGGAGGACGATGTGGAAGATGAATAGGGATTGAGGTAAGCTTGAGATTTTCCTATTTTTTTGTTCTTTTCTTTTTCAATCTTCTCTTCCTTTCCTTTTTTTTTTCTTTTTCAATTTTTTTTCTTTTGTTTCTTTGAAAGAAAGAGATTGTTCTTTCTTAGGTTTGGAGGAAACTTCCTTCTTATAGATTTTTTATGAGATTTGTTGAGGATTTCAAATCGTATGATTTCTTGATGAAATAGACCTATGGAATTTAACTCTTTGACTCGTAAAGAGGGTCTGTTGTGATTTCATGTGAGAATCCTTTATAGTCTTAGGAATCTTATTCGAATAGATAACTAGACACATTTTTTTTAAAAAAATTTATGTCATTTTTTTCTTTTTCCTTGTATTTAGCCGAATGGATATGGAGATTTTCTAATTTTTGGGATTCTCCTTCTTAATTGGTCGAACTAGATAGAAAATGTGTGGAATGGGTCTTGATCCCATGGATTTTGGATGTCTTGAATTAGAACACCTTCCAATGTTTTCAACCAATTACTCAGGTTATTTATCTTGACATTTTGATTGATTGATTATCGGGATTGATGATTCAGCCACATGTTAGTTCATCGATTGGCTAATCGAATCTCTGAACACTTTTATTTTTGTGATCTCTAGATTCAGAACAGCTTCAAGACCAATGATGCATGCTTCATACTTAGCCGTATTATTAGTATTGGAGAATGCTAACTTCATAGCGATTGGAATGTGGCATCCTTCGGATAAGAATAAAATCGCTTCTATTCCATACCCATTTTGATTTGTGGCCCTATCAAAGTACAACTGCCATACTTGGTTCGATAACTCTTCCTTGACATTCAGAATATCCTCATCTGGGAATTGATCGGCGTGTCATAAACCTTTTATAACTGGATGATCTGCCAAGCATTCTATTACAACCCTTACCTTAATAGACTTCTACGTAACATACGTTATGTCAACATCGGACAACAATAGTAGCCATCGTGTAGTCCTCCCCGTCAATGCTAATTTCTTGAAGAGATACTTGAGAGTATCTATCCGAGATAATAAAATAACTGAGTGAGAAAGCATATAGTGTTGGAGCCTTTGAGTTGTTTATATTTATGCTAAACAAGTTTTTTCAAATGACGAATACTTCGATTCATACTCTAGAATCTTCTTTGTCTTCTTTTTCCTTAGGCCATTTCATCCCAAAGAAAAGTTCAAATCCTAGCAGATGCATGCCCGTGATGCGATTAATGTAGGGTTCTAGAAAATCATTGTAAAAAAGCCTTTTCCTATCTTCACAAAGTACCCATTGAAAGTCATATGGCAGGGTTTCATTTTGATTAGATCCGTAGTGGCCCTTGCCTTTTTTGCATTTGCCCTATCTCGCTTTACCTTCCTATATTAGGCTCAATGTTCCTTAGTAGGTTCATATCCTAGTTCGAATGTATCGACAACTTATTTAATGATTGGTGCAATCTTCATTTTTTGTTTTTTTGCGACCTAAACCCATCCTGGAGAAGAATTGCAAATTCTTCAACATATTAGCTATGAAGCAGTTTGAAGTATTCTTGATAGGGAAATATTATTTTGCAGAATTGTCCCACTAAATTGAACAAACCTTCTCGAATTCAAAACCACTAAGTTGTACTCCTTGATGCTCTGGCTAAATTTCAAGCAATGGGTCATACTTGGCTTTTTGACCATTCACGACTCTCACAATTTGTGCATTTCTATGAAAGATGACCACTAGACTGTCTTTTATGAACTTAATTTTTTGATGCAATGTGGAGGGTATTCCCTTAATCTCATGCAACCATGGTCTCCCCAACATTAGGTTGAAAGAAAACTGAATATCTAGGACTTGAAATTCCATAAGAAAGTCGATTATGCTTGTGGATAATCGAAAATGTAAGATCCCTAGTATATCCCTTTTATTATTGTCATAAGCCTTGACACCCTGGTTAGTTGGTTGCAGATCTTCTACTTTGAACCCCAGGCAAGCAACAATTTTTTAATTGTAGACATTTAGTGCACTTCCATTGTCACCCAAAATGAAAGGGACTCTTTTCCCATTGCAATCGACTATGAGGTGCAACGATTTGGTGTGTTTTGTACCTTCCTTAGAAAGATTTGAGTCTGAGAAAAATAGAATATTTTGTACATAAGTTGTCTTTACTATATTTGCCAACTGATTTGGAGAAGTGTCAAGAGAGACTTGAGCTATGTTCAATACTTTCAAAATTGCTTTCCTATGAGCGGTTGAGGCCATGAGCAAATCCCAAATAGATATATTTTCGCCCAATTTCTTTAACTATTTAATCATTACGTTATCTTCTTCAACAATTTTCATAATGGGATCTGTCATTTCTCCCCTAGCCAGAGCTACGAGATTGTTGACACTAAGTTTTGGATGTTTAAAGATTCTTCATCCTCGAGTTATGTGGCTAATTTCATCACAAAAAAGGGAAAAAATACTCATTTTCCTCAGTCAATGAGTATGGGTCTTCATCTGCTAAAGATAAGGGTTCTTCTAGATTTGTTTTGGCCAAGAGGTAATTGGTGAATACGAGGTTATCATAGTCAGGTGGGGATAAACAATATGTTTCAATTGAAGTCTGATCAAATGGTTCATAGTTGATAGTGTAGACTTCATCGGTGCAAGCAATCCTAACAAGGTAATTGGGTGGTTTATAGTTGATTGGGTGGATGAGAACGATGGGGTCGAATGAGAGTTGGGTATTAGATACCATGTTCAAAGTGAAACTCATAGAATAAGGTAAGATTGTGTGAAGCTGGTAGGAGATCTGATAGAGGTGGGGTTGAAGAGTGGCGAATAGTCCTTTCTTTAGTAATTTCTGAAAGGCCACTATAAGAGTCATCTATACACTAGTGAATTGACGAGGGGCTTGAGGTTGACTTGAACCGGCTTGACTAATAGGTTGGGTTGTAGATTGGACAGGGATGGCAAACGTATTGGCTATGTAGAAATGATCGGTATTGGGCTTAGAATTGGTGAAGTTTTTCTTATACTTACTATCAATAGGGTTGGTAAGGACTCTGGAAGTAAATGCATCCTCCTGTTGGCTACTGGCTTGTAATAGGGACTCGAATGTGGGGAGATATTGGGCAATGAGGTGCTGGGTATACCTTTGAGTGAGTTTCTTTAGAATAATGGCTATCTATTTCTTTTTTAAAGGCTTATCCTATATTTGTGCATCTTTAGTTCTTCGACAACTGATGGAGTCAATAAAAGTTTCACCACTCTTCTATTTGGTTGCTTCCAAATTCCTTTGGTAAGTCTCAATCTTAGTACTATACTTGTATTGATGTCAAAATAACTTCGACATATTTTTCCATATTTCAACCGTAGATAAGTCTCGAAACATCAACAATTGTAGTGCTGATCTTGATAAGGTACGTTGAAAGAGCAAAGTCATTTGTTCATCATTGAAGCTCAGAGTGTGCATATTGGTGACATACACCTTTAGGTGTGTTCTTGCACAATAAATTCCGTTGAACTTTTCCATCTTCGATAACACAAATTTGTTGGACAAGCGATCTCTAAGGATGAGGTTTATAGCTTTAATGCTGGTAGCAATTTCATCAATCCCTTTTAGCTCTTTAGGGTCATCTCTAGTTGAGACATTTTGTTGGTCAACATGAGGCTTTCAATGACAGGTTCTTCCTTTCCATCAAGTTGAAAGACTTCTTGAGGATGTTTGATCGTGCTGATCTCCGCCTTTATGCCTTTTATTTTAGTTGAAAGAGTTTCCAATACCGCTTGTGGTCATTCTAGTACAACAATCTTTTCCTTCACATCTATTATGTCTACGAAATTTTTTTTCATGATCTTGCGAATTTTTGGGAGTTCAGATTCTGAGTCCGTTCCTAATTGTTGACTCAATGTTGACATTCATTCTAACCATTTAGACTCACAACTCTAAGTAGGAGGTAACTGCTTAAGTTTGGGAGTAATAATAAACCTGAAACCCCATCAAAGGCGGATTTAATCACTTTCAATATTAAGGGTCTCTTTTGATAGCATTTAATAAGTTTCGAGGTTATTGATTTTGGTGCACCAATCCATTAAATGATCTATTCATGTAATAATTAATTCATCATTAAAATAGAAAGTGATTTTGTTTAATAATTATCGAAAACAAACTCAAATGATGCTTTTATTAAATAACAATTTCAAACAAATTTGATTCAAACCATCCTTTTTACATGGACACTTGACTTTGCTTTACTGGTCATCAAGATTGCTAGAACAACCAGGCTTGCTCCTCTTGGTTCAAACGATTAGCTTTTTAAATTCTTCTAGTAATTTTGGATAACCTAAGATGCGCTTGTCTCAAGTCTTCTTAATGAGGTGCACTAACTTCTCAATCAAGTGTTCAAGAAGAAAGAAGGCCTTGTGTTGGGGTTGATAAAAAGATGTATCCTTTGGTACCTAGGACAGGATAATTAGTCCGCCAAGGAAATTTTAAACCAATATGACAGACAAGACGTGAATCCAACTACTTGTTCCAAGCCTTAACTAAGTTGTGATGCATAATAAGGTTTATTTTTGAGAAATGTTCTGGTCCATACTTATGGGTTGAGGGAAGGCCCACTATTTAAAGATATTCACATAGCCATATTTAAAGTAGTTAGGGACTTCCTTTGAAGCATTCTCCCATACTATTTTTCATGGCTTCTAGACTTGAGAAGGTTTCGACTAGAATGAGGGGCACGGGATTGGCTTTTCTTAAAAGTTGGGAGGCTATGTCTATGAAACACTCTGTGACAGTCTGACCATCACTTTTTAAGGCTAATATGTACTAGGTTAGGATTCTTAAACACAACTGATAATCCTTAGATTATGGACCAATAAAAGTACTAAATCCAATCTTCCATTATGGACCGATAAAAGTACTAAATTCAATATTCCATTATGGACCAAGGACTTGGCTTGTTCTTATAAGATGTCTAATCCTGTAGTAAGGTTAGTAGAGTAACCCATCTTCATTGAAGGCCTAGTCAAAAGTCCTAAAGTAGATATTCTCATGATTTTGTAGCATTCTTTAGGAGTGGGACACAAATGCATATGTCTAATATAGAAAATATGATGTGTTGGGTTCCAGCACTTAACCATAACGTGCAAAAGGTTTCAGTATGCTTCAAACTCATGGAAGTAAAGAGCACACTTCAACATGAACTTCCCAAAAATTATTTTTTCTACAGTGTGCATCCCCATGACGGTTGTTTTAATCAATTGGTCAATTGGGTTGTTGCCTACAGCTAACATCCTGAGATGACACAAAAATGATATTTTAGTAATTCCTCAAGGTTCATGTAAGAAAATAGATGAGTCAAGGTTTTGAAAGGATGAATTTTTAAAAGCCCATTTTGTTGTTATTTTTCCTTGAAAAAAATATTTTTCTTCTTTTGAGATGGGTCAAGGCTCAAATTTAAAAATGTTTAATCAGTTTTGAAGGCCGTTTTGAATGGCCTAACCCATAATGATCGTCAAATTGAAACAGATCAGGTCATTTTAGAATCTGTGCCTTAGTCAAAATGAATCATTTATTGAGATGGGGCACTAATTGGAAAGATCCTTTGAATTGCATGATTATCTTGAGGCATGATGGTTATTATTTGATTTTAACATTTGAACAGACCCAAAGAAAACAATCCGGGAACACCCACGATAAGTTTGGATCGTGACGCATAGGAATGATCTTAGATTCTGGGTTTATTATGTCCAACACAATTTATCAGGCCACCCTTGCCCAAGTACACCTATATACCTTTTAGGCGTACCCAATCAGATGGTACATGGTGACTTTATTTGATATACCATATATGTATGAAACTAGGGTTATTATTTTTGCAAATGGTTTAGCATCCAACGAGGAAATTGACCACTTGTTAGTACTATGTTGGCATTTGAGACATGTGACTATGCGGCTTACAATAGGACATAGGTTCAAGTCGCTCTAACATGGGTGCATCGATATACCTCTTAGAGTCATCCAGTCAAACGATACTGATGCCCCAATTTTATATACCATATAATTACGTGATTGGAGTCATGACTTTCATGAATGATGTCGCATCCCACAAGGAAATTGGGCCACACACTAGTTTCATGTTGGCTATAAAGGACATGCAAGTGTGCAATGTATCATAAATTAAAATTGTTAGTAGTGTGTGCAAATAGGGTGGGGTGCGCTGATGGCATTTTTCAAAAATGATCAACCATATCTGCATAATCCAATCACATAAGCAACAAACATTCAATATCCAATTACACACTCACAAAAGAAAGGATAAAATCTAGCCTAATCTAAAAGTCTACTTGAGTCCACTAGTATGACTCAATGGTCAACCTAAGAAAGTCTTGGATCAGGTCAAGTTTGACCCTAAAATCTTCAGTGGAGTAGCCACTGAAAATGCCTCGATGTTTTTTATGATGAAATAAAAATGTATGAAATTGAGGGATTTTCTAGGAATTGGGGAGCCATCACCAATTTTAGGTCTATGAACCGAAAATTAACTTTGAATTGGATTCAAGTCAGTCCATAGATAAGAGAAATGGGCAAGGAGTCGAGTTACGGGTTTCAAAATGTATTAGGTATCGAATCCTCTTGATTGAGGTGGCCGATCTCTACTACAAGTTCAAAAAATCACAAGGTCAAAGAAGAAAATTAGGGTCAAATCAAAGTCTAATCATTATCATTATTTTATGCAAAAGTCCCAAAAATTAATTGCAAAAATTCACTACTTCGAATCCCTTGTAGAAATGATTTACTTTGTTGCATTGTGGTTATGGTGTGTAGTAAGCAAAAATATTACACACCTTGTAAAAAAATACACCAATGCTAAAATGGCTCGAAAAATGGTATTTTCTATCAAACAAATAGTGTGTAAATATCAGAAATATGCCAAAGGTGATAATATTGGTGTGCCCACAACATAATTGATTTTTTGGTCATAAAAAATTATTTTTTTAAATCCTATTTTGTTACACCTTGTTAAATTAATTGATGAATATTTTGAAAATTTGGGTGTTCAAAATGATTTAAAAAAAATGTAGACTCAGAAACCAATTCCATAAGTATTCACAAGGAAAGATTTCATCGAGTTGATTAAACCTTTATTAAGGTGAATCATAAAAAATAAGCTACCAAGGTTAATCATAAATAAGGAATCATATTGAACCATTCGTTATTCCACTACAAATATTACCAAATTGGTCAAGTGCTACCACAATAGGATATTTTTATAAATCACACAAAATAACAAATATAATTAAACTGTAGAAGATTAATTATTCTTAAAAAAGAAATGAATTAATCCGAAGTGCATGAACACCTAAATCAATTTTTTTTTTTTAAATATGCTTTGACTAGGAATATAAAGATTTAAAACACGATAGAAAATCCAATATCATTCCTTATGAACTCTATGGTTAAATCCAAAGGGGGTGTATCAACAATTCGACATTATGATTAGCAAATTTTTAATTGAAATTCAAATTGGTGCTTTCGTGGTCGATTGGTAATCGAAACTATATAGCATACTGACCATGATAACCTCAAATCCGATTGGCATATGATCCCATTTCAAAAGTGGCTATCACAAATAAAAATCATGGGTACGTGGTACGAAGATCAACCCAATCGTTATTTCACATAGTGTTATTTACATAATTAATTTTTTTAGAGGTGTCTACATGAAATAATGATCGAGTAGATACTCTGCCACAACTCCCACAACTCTTGGACAACCGTTACTTATGATCAGATCATGCTTGGATTTGAACTTCACTCTCCTGCAACAATTGAGTAATTTAGTGAAGACGACATTAAATTGCTTTAAACGAAAAGGAATAGAAACCTACCCTTTGTTTATTATGAATGTATGTTCAGTATCATGTCTAATCGTTTGAGATCCCTTCAAAATTTGAGAGTTCATCAGAGAAGGTTGCGAAAGATAGAGCGAAAAAAGGGGATTGAAACTCTAATAGAGATAAAGTGAAACTGAGACAATAAGTCTAAGTTATCCTGTGTGGCTATTATGGAAGGAGAGTGTGGTTGTCTCGAAATAGGAAGAATGAATGGCTAAAAAAAAAAGGGTTGTTGTAAGATGCATTGCAGGCCGAGTGAGATTGAGAAGGCTACTACATGACTGTTGTAGAGGATCGTGAGGGTACTGAGAAAAAAATTGAGGTTAGTTCGGTGGTGAAATAAGAAGAGGAAGAAGATGACAAAAAAGGGTAGGAACTGTTACGAGGGTTGAAATCGTAGTAGCTAAAGGTCTGAAACTGTGAATACTGAGGCTATTGAATGTGATTGTTGAAATGATGAGAATATTAATGGGGATGACAGAGGACTAAAGAGGAGAAAAAATAATAATGGAGTGGTGAGGGTGTTTAAGGGAGATGACAGAGTTCGAGAGTTTGTGGTGAAGAGAGTGTGACAAAAACGTAGAAGGAGGAGGAAGATGGGGATAATGAACGAGGATTGAGGTAAGTCTGTGTTTTTTTTTTCTTTCTATTTTCAATCTTCTCTATTTTTCTTCTTTCTTTTTTAGTTTTTTCTCCTTTTGTTCCTTTGAGATAGATAGCTCGTTCTTTCTTAGGATGGAAAGAAATTTCCTTCTTATAGATTTTTTTAGATAAGATTTGGTAAGAATTTCAAATCGTGTAGATTTCTTGATGAAATAGACCTCTGAAATTTAACTCTTTTACTAGTTAAGAGGATTCGTTGTGATTTCATGTGAGAATCCTTAATAGTTTTAGGAATTTTATCTGAATAGATCTCTAAGCATGTTTTTAAAAAATTGTTTCCATTTTTTTTTCCTTTTCCCTTGTATTTAGTTGAACGGATATGGAGATTTTCTAATTTTTGAGATTATTCTTCTTACTAGTCAAACTAGATAGAAAATGTGTGAAATGGGTCTTGATCCCATGGATTTCGGATGTCTTGAATTAGAATACCTTCTAATGTTTTCGATCAATCACTCAAGTTATTTATGTTGACATTTTGATTCATCGATTATCATGATTGATGATTAGACCATGGGTTAGTTCGTCGATTGGCTAACTTGTTAATTAATTTTTTTTAAAATTTGCGTGATTAGTTCAATTAGGATTGGTTTAATTTTTAATCAACTCGTAATTGGCTCGATTGAATAATTTGACGAAAATTTATATTCAATTTTGTCAAAGGTGAATTTATAGAATTGGTCAAATTTGTTTGATGAATTTGGGATTACTTTGATTATTTAATTTTAATTCATTAAGGTCAAACTCAATTCGTCGCTTAATGTTTTATTATTAATGTTGATGGGTTAAATTTTACATTGATTGGTTAAATTTGTTTAGGTTTGATCGAGAATTTAATTTGAAAATTTAGTTTAGGTCAATTTTAATTTGTTGATTGAAGATTGATTAATGATTGGTTGATTTAATGAAATTGATTCATGAAGTTGGTTTAAAATTGATTCATTAATTGCTTTGATCGAGAAATGATCTTGATCGATTGGTTAATTTAATTTTTGATGGGTTTCATTGATTTACACAGTGATTGGTTTGATCGACTTCAATTTTGCATTGATGGGTAAATTTTATTTAAGATTAATTTGAGTTTTAAATTAATGGGTGGTTGTGATTTTATGATTTGTGGATAATGAGTCCCAATCATCTTAATTCAAAGAAATACTATTTGCACCCCGCCTTTGCTTTATGTTTTATTGAATTATGGTATAATAAATAAAAAATTTAAATTTGACTGATGTGGATTCAATAACCAATTTTGGGTTTTAAATTCCATTTTAGGGTTTTAATGTTCGAATTAATATTCTAATATATCGGATTTGCTTATTTCACATGGTTGAAGAACATGATTATATGTAGTAAAATCTATCATTTTATGTGGAAAAGAGAATCATCTCAAGTAAATGAAAATCATCATTTTATACGAAGATTTATTGTTATTGTTTTTGTGAAAATTCGTCATTTCATGTGATCATTTATTGTCATTTTATTTTCCAAAGTGTTGGGGGTATTTTGGTTTTTTTTTTTTTTAATTTATGTGAATTTCGATGAAAAACTTTTTATCCCAATATAAATATTTCTAAGTCTTGGAGTCCCATTTTCCTAGCTTTATAAGATCCCTAAGTCATCAAAATGTGAAGTGATCCTAATTGCACGTACTTACTAAATCAAGTGTAAGAAAGAGAAATACAGAATTATGAAGACTAAGAAGGGATTGTAGAGAATTAGGAGAGGAGCTCTCATAAACTTTCGACTTCTTCGTATATTTTGTAATTATCACTAAGAATCCACATTAATAGGGTGACGGATTATCGAATAAGATAGATGCAAAATGGGGTGTCTACAGGTAGAGACGTTTAATTGGATTAGTAGATCCATTGTAGAGGTTGAACTTGGAGTTAAATATTTTCAAGGTAGCTTTTCGACCATGATTGTCGTTGCGGATGAAGATTCCTTTAGACCTTTAATTGCCAACCGGGCAAGTTGCTCGACTAAGTTTCCCTTTGTAGGTGTTACTAGAATGTTAAGTTCATTATTTTACTTCTTCAGCATAGAGTTTAGTCATTTCGATTAATAAAATTATCCTCATTTCTCTTTGCTTCTGGTTATTTTGCTTATTTGTGGGTTGTTACTTTCGACTTCGCCTTTTTTTATCTTGCAGTACTTATGGAATTGGAACAGTTATGTTCTCATGACATTGAGTATTATCTTCTTTTCATCATGTATCTTGATTTGGTGTATTGACTGAATCTTGAGGGTACGTTATCCCCAGTTCATTGCATTGAGTCTATAATGTTGCATTATTTTAGAGCAAAAGTGCAACAATTTCTTGTTGCTCTTGCATCTGAGTTTGAACTCTTTGGAGTTGTTCCTGTAGAGTTTAAAGGAACTCCACCTGGTTTTGAGGTTATTTAGAAGGACTAGCCATTGGATGAAATGAAGAAAGTAAATAGTTTCTTGAATATTGTTCTACTTGTAGAAGATCGCCTAAAAAGGATGTCCTATTAGCTTGACATCACCTATAAAGATGCTATCTCGCTAGGGACTAAGTGTCTTCTTAGTTAAGAGTTTTAATTTGCAAAGTAGGCCTCTAGATTAATCGTGCATGGTGTGTGCTAAGTATGTGTCATGAGTCTCTTTGAAGGAAAAGTTAATAAAGAGAGGTCAAGGGACTAAACAGTTATAAGCCTTTGATGGTGGAGGAGAATATTTTTTTAGGGAAGGTAATGAAGGAGAAGGCTTTAGGTTGGTGGGATCTATGAGTTTGTTCTTAGGATCCCATAAACGGCACCAAAAAGTTTGGGAGATTTTTTTGATCTCCCACTCCTCAAGATCTGTATTACAATTAATATTTTACTCTGACCTTCTTCTCCAATGATCTTTTAAGTTTTTGATCGTCTTCTTCTATGAACCTTTCTTTTCTAGATTGTCATCACCATAGTTTAACATGAAAAGACACTGGTGTGGTACTGGCCAAGGAAACTCTGACGAACAAGTTAGTAATTGAAAATTATAGAGCAAAGAAAATAGAATAAAAGTAAGAAAATTATGTGTGACTTGTGCCTTGAGTGGGAGATGTCTTTCTATTGTAGAGTTGGTTTATTAAATTAGAGCATGTAACTCTTCCTATGATGTCTAACATTAATGACCCATGTAGGCATTATGAATTTAAAGATCCACTCTCTTGGCTCTTAATGGCCTTAAAACTCCATTGTCTAGGCTCATAATGGTATTTAAGCTCCAATATCATGGCTTTCGTAATTGACAATCCGATGCCTTGAGTTGATTCAATTTTGTTATGTACTTGAAGTATACTCTGCCAATATTATAATTTCTCCCTCTAATACTACTTGGGTAGTTCTAGGTTGGAGTGTGAGTTATAATACTAGATAAAAAGGTTGATTCTCTAAGAAGATTTATCCTTGTCAAGATATTATAATATAGGGTTGACTTCTTGAGTAAACAGTATTACCTTATGGCGTTGTAGCCGAGAGGTTAAGTCCTTGAGGAGGCCATGCCACTTTATGAGATAATAAATGAAGATGTTGGCTCCAAAGGGAGGCCGAAACATTTTGTGGATAAGAAAGTGAAGGGGTCGGCTCCTTTGCAGGCCAAATCAAATTGTAGGTGAATAGTTGAAGGGGTTGACTCTTATTATGGCTGAACCACCTTATGGTTGAATCATTGAAGGGAGGCAGGCTCTTATAGAAGCTGAACCACCTTGTAGTTGAAAGGGTTTTCTATTATAGAGGCCAAACCACCTTGAGGTTGAAAGGTTGAAGGGGTTGACTCTTATGGAGGCCGAACCTCCTTTATGATTGAAAGGTTGAAGGGGTTGGCTCATATAGAGGTTGAACCACTTTTGGTTGAATGATTGAAGGGTTTGGCTCCTATAAAGGCTAAACCACCTTGTGGTTGATAGAATTGAAGGGGTTGGCTCTTATAAAAGCCAAACCACCTTATGGTTGAAAGGTTGAAGGGGCCGGCTCTTATAGAGGCTGAACGACTTTGAGGTTGACAGGTTGAAGAGGTCGGCTCTTATAGAGGCTGAACGACTTTGAGGTTCAAAGGTTGAAGGGGTTGGTTCTTATAGAGGTCGAACCATCTTGTGGTACGACTCTAAAGGGTTGGACCCTTTTTAGTCAAATCGATTGGAGTATGGGTTGGACCCATTGTATGTCTGAACTACTTGGATAATTGGGTGTGGATCGGGTCAAAATTGGATTTGAATGCCTTGATTTGGCAACTTTACTAATTCTAAGGAGTATGATTATTTTGGTTCCCAAATTTATTATTTAGAAATCCTCCATCATAACATTCTTGAAAAATATATTCTTATTGGTCTTCCTTTTCTCCCCCCTCCCAATCATCTTTACTTTGTTGGATTACCTAAAGAAAAAGTCCCCGATTTGATGACAATGTACAAATGATTTTTTATTCTCCCTATCACAAAAAACTTGATGCCACTTAATGCTTTTGTGGAAATATCTAGCCCACTAACTCTATAGGTTTTCATTTTTTGTTCACAAACACTAAAATTGACCAATGATATATAAGTAATCAGAATTGGCTTCTTATCTATTTATTTTTTTCTTAATTCTAATGTTTATAAATCATTGAATCTAGCAATTATGTTTTTTTTTTTTTTTTGTATATAGGTCAGCTAATACATAGGATGAAGTTCATGGGATAGATGCACCCAAAGGGTCTAATAGAGAGTAGTTTCAAGGGACTTACAAACTTATTTAATGAGGAGAGCATTGGGGAAGCTATAGTGGATTATTATCATAATTTTTATGAGGACCATGAGGTAAGGCCTTAGTTATTATCTCGATTTTTGACAAAGAGTGGTTGGAAAAATCATTTGGCGAAGAGGAGGTATTTCAAGTTATTAATAACATGTGTAGTGATAAGGTGCCCAACCCAAATGGTTTCACAATGGGCTTTTATAAGTTGTGTTGAGAGGTGATTAAAAAGAACTTGTTGTTGGCTTTTAGAGATTTCGTTGAGGAAGGTATCTTGGATTTTTTATCAAATGCTAAGTTCATAACGTTAATCCCAAAGAAAGATGGGGCTGATCAATTGAGGGACTTTAGGTTAATTAGTTTAGTCTCTTAAGCGTATATGTCGAGACTAAGATTAGTTATATCCAAGATTATTGGTAAAGAGCAAGGGGCTTTCATTAAAAGGAGACAAATGTTGGATGGTGTTTTGTTGGCTAACGAGTGTATATGTTCTAGGAGAAGTCGGGGAAGATGGGTTTGGTGTGCAATGTTGATATTGAAAATGCTTATGATCATGTTTGTAAATGCATGATTTTTTATTTTCAAAGACCACTACTACGAAGGTTTGGAGCCACTACCATTCATTTTTGTAAAAAGGTGTGAATGATCACCTAGAATGTATTTTTTTTAAAGTGTGTCGTTTTGACATTTAGTAACCCTCGTATGCATAGAACACCAATCCACCTAAGGTTATAGGTAAACGGTTCGATTAGAGAAAGGGGAAGGTGTTAAGCACCCCTTTCTCTCCACCAATTAGTGGTAACCTCAAAGTGACTTGGTCATTTTTGGATAAAACAAAATAAGATAAAGTGTCGCATGTTTGACGACTTATACCCTAAGAAGGGATCTGTTGTTGGCTTGGATTGTAGGGATCATCTCATTAAAGGAGATGATACTTAAACAAAATTTAGCTTGAAGAACGACGCATATTTTTTTTTGGAAAAGTGTTGGCTAATGGTTGTCGGTCCATTCTTATGGGTTGAGAAGGACTCAAATACCGTTTGTCTCAAAACAAGTTGAAGGGTTTAAAATGATTTTCTTTAGAATGTGGTTACAACCCTTACACTTTCAATCGAACCGAAGTTTGATCTACCGGAGATAGGGGAGGGAGAACATCACATCTTAAGTCTATCTAAAAAAAATTAAAGAAGTGAAAGGGAAAGTAAAAGAGGGATATGGAGAGGGGAGAGAGAAAGAGGGGGGGTATGTTTCCTTTAACCCACCTTGAAGCCTTAACTTATTCCTTCTTTCATTCCTTCTTCTTTTATACTTTCTTGAGTCCTTAGTAGAATTAGGAGAATATTTTTTTAGGATAATGTGATGATATGAGAATGGTGCAGAAGAGAGTTGAGGGAAGATTTCTTAGTCTTAGACTTGGTACCCATTTTTAGAAGGTGTGGGGGTTATTTATAGGGATGGAAAGTTACCTTTAAGGGTAGGATGGGGTGAAAAGGTAGAAAAGTAGAGAATGACATGGGATTTGAGGGAAAAGGGTGTGAAATTTAGAATTGAGATGAAGGTATTTGTAGAATGAGGGTACATAGATAGTTTTTTTTTATCTAAATGGTTTGGATCCTCCCCAACCCATTTGGGTTGAGTGTTTAGTGAGGTGAAATGATATGGCATTTAGTTAAAAGAATTGGATTAAATATTAGGTGGGATGAGGGGGTGTGGTGTTTGATTAAGGGAATGGGTTGTGTAATGAGTTAGGTGATTAGGTTTTTAGAGGATGAAGGGGATGATAATAAGTATGAAAAAAAGGTATGGTGATGGAGTGTTTAGGTGAGTTGATTGGATGGAAGGAGTGTGGGGATGGCTTGTGAGAATATGTTTAAAGTGAATGATGAGAGGAGGTGTGGGTTAGTAGTTGTGTTAGAGAAAGGTGATGGATTATGTTTATAACAAGAAATGTGGGGGTGGTTTTGTTTGATAGAAGTGATGGGTTAGGTTGAGTGGAATGATTTTTGAAAGGTGAAGACAAGTATCCATTTGATGATCAAAGGTTGATTGGTTGATGTGAATAATGGTTTGTGGTTATGGATTAGGATTGTGGATGTGGGCTTTGGTAAGTTGGGCTTGGATTTTTAGATTTGATTTAAGTTGTTGGATTTGGTTTATTTTAGGGTGGGGCTTAATGGGTTTAAAGGTGAGTGGGTTTTAAGATTTGGGTTATATAGGTTTAGGGTTAAGCTAGGTTAGGACCTTAGCTAGGGTTGAGTTCATGTGCGTTGGAAAATGATTTTTTTAAGGAATTGAGGGTCGGTGGGCTTTAAGCGGGTTTGGGGTATTTTTAGTTCTTAAAGTAGACCAATAAAAGATAGGGAAGGTGGGGGGGAGGGTATGCCAAGTCTTATTGTGAGTCCATTAGACCTTTAAGGATCATGGGAGTCTTCGAATTGATCAAAATACCACATTTTGGCAATTTGGGCTTTTTAGGCCAGTTGGTAAATTTTATTGAAAAAGTCAAATTTTTATGTCCTTTCGAGTGGGGACCGTTCAAATTAGTATATCTACAACTACCCTTCTTTTCCAAGAATTGCATGCAAAGAACTGCAAATAATAAACTAAACTCCTATTTATAAAGGCCAGATGTAGACACCCCATTTTTGCATCCGCCCTACTTGGCGATTCGTCACCTAGTTGTTGTAGATTCCTAATGATGAGAGTAAAGAACTCAAAATCTTGTGAGAAGCCTTCCTCCAATTTCTTCTGTCTTCTAATTCCACTTTTTTTCTTTCTTCTTGCCACGAGACATAAAATTATGTTTGGTTAAGATCGCTACACCATACATTCGATTTAGGAAACACGTACGCTTAGGTTCGCTACACATTTCGAAAATTTAAAAACCTCGTTATGCTAGGAAAATATGACCTCGAGACTTAGAAATAATCATGTTGGGATCAAAAGAAATCTCACTTCAAAATTCGCAAAAGTGGACAAAAATTGATAAAATGATGAAAATACCCCTGATGAATTTTGACCTCCCGAAAAGTGTCGAAAGTATTTCATTGCCTTTAGAATATGATTTTGAATCTAACGGGACCCAAATGGACGAAAACAAAGAATTTTATAAAAAATATCAAAATGATCGAAACGCCCTTTTGGAGTCTAACTTGTACATAGAGACCTTGACTCTTAGGAAAACCGAAATAAAATAACCAACTTGAAATTTTTAAATCGAAACGAAAATTAAAATTCAAACAATTAACTTGAAAACTTTAAATGAATATTCAATCCAAAAGTTAATCAACCCATCAATTAAAATTCGATTAACCAATCAAAAAATAAAAAATACAATCGACTAATCAACATTCAAATTAAAATTCAATCAACCAATCAAATTGAAATTAAAATTCAATTGGCCAATCAACATTAAAATTAAAACCTAATAGACTAATTAAATTGAAACTAAAACTCAATAGACCAATCAATGAATTAAACCCAACCTAAAATCATCAATCAATCCACTCTAAAACTCTTAACCAATTAGTCTAACCATTAAACCAACTAACAAATCAATCCCAAAGTAATCAAGGGCCCATTTAAATTGTGAGAAGCGTTGGATCACGCTCCCCCTTCACATATGCGTGAACATTAAAAAGATATGGAAACAATAGGTTTGCACTCTTAAGGTTCGACCAGTTATGAGGAAAAAAGGAAAAGGGAAAGACCAAAAGAAAATCGGTTGAGAAATTCAAAAAATTGAAAAGAAGGAAATCTTGGATTTGTAGGATCGGTCAATTAGAGGAAACTTCTAAAAAATTATCGAAGGAAACTTATATAAAGAGGCCATTCTCACGTTAAAGGGGGCTGGGCTCTTCTCTTCAGCTTTTCTCTCACAAACAACAAGAAGAGGAAATAAAAAAATACAGGAAGAAGGAAAGCAAAAGAAGTGTAAAAGAGGAAGGGACCTACCTCCTATTCAGCCATTATACTAGCTACAATCCTCTTCTTCCTCCTTTCTTTAATGCCTCATTACAATAGCTACATTCACCTTCTTCCTCATATCTTTGACACCTCATTATAGCATACAATCACCTTCATTCTCCTATCTTTTTCAACCTGTAGCAGTCCCTACCTTCTTTCTATCTCTTCTTCACACTTATGTTCCACCATTAAAACTAACCATACTAACCTTCATTCCATCTCTTCTTCACACTCACATTCCACCATTAAAACCAACCATACAAATCTTCTTCATCTCTTCTTCACACTCACGTTCTACCATAAAAACCAGTCCCTACCTTTACTCCATCTCTTCTTCTTACTCACGTTCCACCATTACCAATTCCCATCCCATCATAGACTTCCACAGTCATCTTCCTGTAACCATTAAAGCATTAGCCAAGCTCCCTCTTAGACTTATTTCAATTATAGTCACCCTCATCTCAGACCCCTCTCGGTTTTAGCAACCTTTCAGCTTTCGTCCTTCTCACAGTTCTTTCTTTTTTGACCATTATAGTAGTCGCCATAATCCTTTTTTTTCTTACTGTAGTTTCATAGAAGAGTCTCGACTCTAACACCCTTGTGAACGTCTCTTTTTATCCCCCATCTCGGCTTCTCTTCACTACGAATGCTCTAAAAAATAATCAAGTATTCCTGAAGGGACGCATCGCAGTCATTTTTCGGTCATAGAGGTAAGTGTGATTTTTTTTTAAATATTTTGTTTATCTTCTTCTTATTATTTTTCCTTCATTTCTTTTTTTTTATTATGTCGTGAATGATCATTTGACCTTCATTAGTGTGTTTTTAACGTTTCACGTGTATCTTACATTTTTTGGATTAAATTTTTTTCATTTATGTGCAAATGGTTGATTCAATGATTTGTCATGTGTCTATGATTTCTTTTGACATGATTAATTTGCAGCATGTTCCTAAGTTGTTGTTCAAAAACTTTGCATATACATGTGAATGGTTGAATCGTTATTTTGCAATGTGTTCCTAATTTTTTTATTGTTCAAAGATTTACCTTGCGTATATATGCGAACGAATGATTCATTGCCCCGTGTCCCTAATATTTTGATTTTAAAAATTTGCACATGTGGGTTGTTGATTCCCCGATTTGTTAGTCTACCGTGTGTTCATAATTTGGGAAATTTCGTGTTCACAATTTCTATTTTGTAAGATTCATTTTGGAACTTTATAATTTTCTAATTTGATAAATTTTATAATCCTAATTTTCTACTTCGAAAAATTCATATTTGCCTATTTCTAATTTGAAAATTCACCATATATTCATGACTTTTTGATTTGAGTAATTTCGTATTTCCAATTTAGAAGTCTCATAAAATGCCAATTTAGAAGTTTCAGGTTCGTAACTTTCCATTTAAAAAGCTTTCAAAAATTTCTATTTTAATTAATTGGAAAAATATTTGCATATATGAATTTGTGATTGAAATATATTGTCATGTGAACTTTGGAGCATAGGCTAGAATTAAGGCTTTTTCAAATATTTTCATATTTGAGGAGAATTCAAGAAATCATGTAACATTTAGTAGACTATTGGCTGTAAGATTTGCTTAACACATCCGATATAAATTGATGATGATGGGACCCTAGTTTGATTTTAGTCTCTTCCCATTGACCATAGATAGTTTTAGATCATAGTAGAGACCGATCATCTTGATTGGGTGGGTTTAGTGCTTAACCCTTTCCGAAACCCATAATCTGACCCCTTACCCATTTCTCTTACTCGTGGACCAACCCGATCCATTTTGGAGTTATCTATGGTTCCTATACCTAAACTAGGTGGTGATTTCCTATTCCCTAAAAATCTCCAATTTACCAACCGGACTCTTATCCCTTATTGAGTGAAAATGGATCGAGACGATTTCAGTATGACTCCACTAAAGATTTTATGATCAAACTTGACCCAATCTAAAACTATCCCTAGGTTGACTTTCACTCGAGTCAATCCAGTTGATTAAAAGAGACTTTTAGATTAGGCTAGATCTTATATATTCTTTCATGGGTATGTAATTGGATATAATTAATTGATAATTTTTCATTAGCTATTTCTTGTGATCGGATTGGATAAATGCATGTGGCTTGTATGGTTGGATACTCGCAAAAATACCCCAGGCGTACTTTGTCCTTTCGCACAGTCATGAGTATGCATATTCATATTTGCATCATGACATGTCCCTATAAATCTCGTAATCGGATCCAAGCTACCTTGATTCTTTAGGATACGGGGGATGACAGTAAACTTTACAACTTCAGTATAGTACCTTTGGGTATATTAAACTGGAGCACCACGTACTAGTTGACCAGGTAAAATTGGGATAGTATATCGGTGTTTTGGGCTGAAATAACCTAAACTTTGTCCTAACCTATCCTCAATCATATAATGAGCCTAGAACTTTGAACTTAAGTGCGGTACCATTAGACCACAACTCGAATCAACTATGAGTGCTCTTGGGTTGCTCTATCTAAGTGCGTTACTAATCTCTTTTAACCCTTGTGGTCTCTATATAATTATAGTGCATTTGGACTCGATGTTTACCATCAGACTTGATTTACTTTGTGTCAAATTTTTAATCATGTGGTTAAGAGTCAAACCTCTAAAGTCAAAGGTTAATCTTGGTTTACTTCCAATTAGGTAATAATTTCTTCTAAATGTTCTAAACCACCGTCTGTGACACTTTGGGTCTATATAAAAAGTCATCTTGTCAGAGTACCATTGTCAAGTCCAAGTAGTCTACCCTTGCCACAAGAAGAAACAAGTGTCATGGATGAAACAATACTCCATCAGATTTTGGAATCCTTTCAAACACAGATTATTGTTTATGTTTAAACACAAATTGAGGTCCTGAAAACTGAAAAGAAAAAAGATAAAGTTATAAAATCTCAGGCTATGTTTGACTTCGTAAAAAATCTTGAAGATGATCAATTACCTGTCGACCTTGTCTTACCTCATCGAAAAACTCAGGTAGAACTGTATTGAAGAATATCAAAGACCCCCACAATCATGCTCTTGGATTGGGGGCAATGACGTTATTTTTCACAGTCTGTCTGTCAAAGAAGTTCACAATGCCAGACATGGAAAATTTTGATGGGAGTGGATGCCCTAGGACTCACTTGAAGGTATATGTCGGCATCATACAATCTCAGGATCTGAGTGAAAAACAGATGGCCCAACTTTTTCAGAAGACCCTTAAGGGACTAGATTTACGTTGGCTAATGTCATTGGACTCATCTCGGGTAAGAACATGGCATGAATTGATGAAAGAATTTATTGGACGATATTCATTCAATACAGACATCAAACTCACAAGAAGAGATTTAGAAACGACTAAGCAAAAGTCCGGGGAAACTTTCACTAAGTTCATTGCTTGATGGAAAGCTTAAGCTGCTCAATTATGGGATTGACCTCAGAAAAAAAAAATAAGTCAAGATCATCCATAGGAATCTCACTTCAAACTATGCCAAGTACTTAATGCCTCAATACCTTTCCACTTTTCAATCCCTCATTGAGGCTAGAAACTAAGTTAAGGATGCTTACTATTCGAGACTTTTAGGTAACTCATCTAAGTCAAAATCCAAAAATTTTAAATCCAGTGTCAATTCCTTACAAGTAGCCAACACCTCTTTCGCTCTAGCTCCTCAAATAACTCAGTCCTTACAAGCCAAGCCTAGGAGACAATTCTCTGATCTTGGAAGGTCCCTTAGTATTGCCTATCAAAAATTGATGAAAATGGGATTGTTGACACCATTACAACCTAAGCCTCTATCTAATCCTCTTCTTCCAAACTTGGACAATGGGTAATTTTGTGAATTCCTACAGATGCCTGGCCATGTTCTTTATAGATGCATTACCATCCGCCATGCTATACAAGATCTTATCGAGCAAGAAAATGTCACCATACCAATTCCTACCACTCCCAATGTTAAGACTAACATTTTGCCTATCTTTCAAAATCAACCCCCTCCTACTTTGAACCTAATATCCATATCCAAACCCGAATCAATTAACCCAATTTTCTTCATTTACTCGGTTAGTTTTAATAGTGCATCCTTACCATGCTAAAATGAGCCCATCTACCCTAAGATAGTAACAGAACTGAAAAATAAAGAAAGTATTGATGCAATGGGTTATTCAACATCAAACAGGCTTGAATCAAATCATGAAGAGGTGACAAAAATAGACAAACCCAAATCATCCTTTATGAAGATATCCAAAGTGGCATAGACCTTAAGATTGTGTCCCTCCATTCAGAATGATATTCTCGTTTTGAGTTTTATTTTCAGTTTCAGTCACATCAGCCTTTAATTTCAGTTGGTTAAGTTAGTTTCTTTTTTTTGGGAATTAGTCGAGTTAGTCAGTCTACGTTTTTCTAATTCTAATAATAAATAAGCTTTTGATTATCATGCATGCAATAATGATGTAAGCATAAAATTTGACATGAGGAATGACTTAGAGCTCACTTATCGAACTTGATAAATATTAGAATTAAAAAGTACACTTAAGAAATGTAAATTGATATTACATTACCTTCAAAGGAACATGAGAGAATAATAAATTTACTTGAGAAATTCAACAATGTTCTCACATGGTCTTATGAGGATATGTTGAGTATGAGCATCACATTACCTTTCATCAGAACATATTGCACCAAAATAGATCAAGACATAAAGTTGAAGATGGACTTCAAAGTCGAAGATTATCAATCAAGAATCATGCAGTTGAAACCATCGACAAAGGTGTTAGGACCTACAAGTGGATCCACCATGTTTTTCACTCAAGAGATGAGAATTCTCATTCATAAAAAAATAAAAAAAATTCTTAGAGTTCTAGAAGAATTGAATAGTAGAATACAGAAAACTCGATCATACTCGATTTTATAAAAGAAGACCTTAGTACAGAGCAATCAAAAAATCAAGTTTTTGGAACCTTGACCAGATCAAGTAACATTTCACTAAAGGAGGCCTTCTTTGGTCGAACCATTCTCTTATCTTACCAAGAAAAATATAACCTTCTTTAGCCCCTCGTGGCCTCTAAAAAAATCAATAGCCTCTTATTTCTAGACCACACCAACCAACTTTGGGAGGAAAGCCTGGTATGAACTACATTTTGACCTGATCCCAAAAAAGAATAAAAATTTAGGGTACATAAGCAACTTGAGAAATTACTTCAAGCCCAATCACAAATATATATATATATATTATATATATATATATATATATATATATATATATATAATATATATATATATATATATATTCTCTTAAGAAAAATCTCTAATTGAAAGGTTCAGAAAAAAAATCCCTAACTAAGGGCAGTAGAAAAAAAAATTAAGGAATTGATGAAAGAAATGCCTAACTAGGGGCATTAAAAAATGAGATATTTAAAAGAATTGACAGAAAAAAGACAATATCATACTAGGGGCATTTTGGAAAGTTGAGCATTATACCTTTTCTTTCTAAACCATGTCCTAAGCCTACCCACTAAGTCCTCTTGAATGTAATTGATTCGGTTAAGGTTCAAGGAACTAAAAAGTTGTCAAGTCAAATATTTGAGATCATTAAGAAGAAAGAAGAACCTACTAAGTTGAAAATCCAAAATGACGACTTAACAAAAAGTTGGGACATAACAAAAAAAAAAGCCTGCTAGGTTGAAAACCTAAAAAGGAGACCTAGGCAAAAATCAAGACACTTTTAGAAAAAATAAAAAAACAAAGCATGCTAGATTGAAAACTTGAAGAGACAACCTAGGCAAAAATTAGGGTACCAAAAAAAGGAGAGAAAAGATCCCATCAATAAGAAAAATTTAGAAGGAAACTTATGTAGAAACTAGAAAATGCAGAATCATTCAAATCACAACATTTATTTTTCAGTCAAGAGCTCACATCTAACGACGACAATGTTGAAGTCGAAGAAACTCAGAAGTCATCATAAACATTGTAAGATCTTTAAGAGTATGTTTACTTATCCAATTGTTCGCCAAAGGAAAATGTAGAACAATTGACTACTTTGAAGAGAAATATCTTTTATTCCAATAATTATCATGATTTTAAGTCGAGTTCAAGTATTTCTTAAAAGAAATTTAAAAGAAAATGATCAAATTTCTTATTGCACATATGATAGTCTTAGGAGTCTTTAAAAGTTAAAGGAATGTCTTGATTCGTCTATTTGTCATGTATCAGAGTCCATAGTTTTTCATCCATATTTTTTAAGTACAATCCATCCCATCAATTTTATAATCAAGTTTCAATTAGAAGCCAACCTTGGAACTAGGGGCATTTTTTAGAATGATTTGATTCCGAAGTTTTCATTCTTGATCTCATGATCAAAAAGAAAAATCTTATTCAAAAGCTTAAAAATCTGGTGAAGCCCAATGATAATTATGAATCCAGATGCATGATAATCCAATAATAACCCAATCTCCCAATCTTTGAGTTTTATGATACCTATTCTTTAACTAATCCAAGCCCGAAAACTGTGGCTCCGATAAGTTTTAGTCCGAAAAATGAGACTCCAACTTTTTGAATCATTGAATGAGTTAAAGTAGGATTTTAATAAATTCTTACAAATCTTAGGCCGAGAAGCATGACTCCAGTAAGTTTGAGTCTAAGAAACGAGACTCCAACTTGAATACGATTTTTTAAGTTCCTGTAAACCTTAGCCCAAGAAGCATGGCCCTAATAAGTTCGAGTCCGAAAAACGAGACTCCAATTTGAATAAGATTTTTTAAGTTCCTTCAAACCTTAGCTCGATAAGCGTGGCTCCAATAAACTCAAGTCTGATAAACGAGACTCAAACTTTCTCGAATTCTAAAAATGAATTTTAGATAGAATTTTGATAATGTTATGACTCTAATTATCTCATTGTTCAAACTTGTCATAATTCGATATCATATGATTGCTTTATTATGTATGTTCATTTTAATTTGAATCATCATCATCACGAGAGATCTCTACGAACTGATATTTGTTGTTATCAATGAGTGTTTATTCACAATAATTCGATGGTCTACTCTGTAAGCATCACACCATTGCACACACGTGCACTTTTGCATAAGTCAAGGAGAATTCTCAAAAATTCGACGATCTGACACCTTTTAGTCCGAGAAATTCACCCTCAAGGATCTAGATGCCCCGACGAACCACCAAATCAGACTGCGAAAGTGAAATGTCATTGACTTTGGTATTAAGATGTCGCACTATCTGCTAAAGTAGATTTTCTATTTAGTTTACTTCCATCCTCTGCCAAAGACGGACATCTGTAGACATCCCATTTTTTCATCCGTCTATATGTCACCTAGTAGCTATTGATTCCTAATGATAAGCACAAAGAACTCAAAATCTTGTGAGAAATCTTCCTCCAATTTTCTCTGCCTTCTAATTCCACTTTTTTTTTCTCCTTGCCACGTGACATAGAATTACATACATTTCAAATCGCTACACCATACACTCGATTTAGGAAGCACGTATGCTTAGGTTTCATTACACATTTCGATAATTATGAGACCTTCCTACACTAGAAAAATATGACCTCTAGACTTAGAAAAAATCACGCCAAAATCCATAAAAATAGACAAAAATCAATAAAATGATGAAAATAACCCTCATGAATTTTGAACTCCCGAAAAGTCTCGAAAGTACATTCATTGCCTTTAGAATATGATTTTAAGTCTAATGAGATCCAAATCGATGAAAACGAAAAAATTTATGAAAAATCGCAAATGACAGATGCGCCTCTTTGGGGTCCAACTCATACATAAAGAGGCCTTGACTCTTAGGAAAATCAAAATAAAACAACCAACTTGAAAATTTTTAAATCGAAATGAAAATTAAAATTCAAACGATCAACTTAAAAACTTTAAATGAATATTCTATCAAAAATTTAATCAATCCATCAACATTTAAATTAAAATCCAATTAATCAACCAATCAAAAATAAAATTAACCAATCAACATGCAAATTAAAATTTGATCAACCAATCAAAAAATGAAAAATACGATTGACTAATCAACATTCAAATTAAAATTCAATCAACCAATCAAGTTGAAATTAAAATTCAATTGGCCAATCAACATTCAAATTAAAACCTAATCAATTAATTAAATTGAAACTAAAACTTAATAAACCAATCAATGAATTATACCCAACCTAAAATCATCAATCAATCCACTCTAAAACTCTTAAGCAATTGGTCTAACCATCAAACCAACTACCAAATCAACCTCAAAGTAATTAAGGGCCCACTTAAATTGTTAGAATCATTGGATCACGCTGCCCCATTCACATTCGCATGAACGTTAAAAAGATATGGAAACAATAGGTTTGCAATTTCAAAGTTCAGCCAATCATGAGGAAAAGAGGAGAAAGGAAAGAACAAAAGAAAATCGGTAGAGAATTTCAAAAAATGAAAGAAAAGGAAATCTGGGGTTTGTAGGATCAATCAAATGAAGGAAACTTCTAAAAAATTATCGAAGGAAACTTATATAAAGAGGCCGTTCTCACGTCAAAGGGGTTGGGCTCTTCTCTTCAACTTTTCTCTCACAAACAGCAAGAAGAGAAAATAAAAAATAAAAAAAAAATGCAAGAAGAAGGAAATCAGAAGAAGTGTAAAAAAGGAAGGGATCTACATCATTTTAAGCTATTACACTAGCTAGAATCACTTTCTTCCTCCTCTCTTTGAAGCCTCATTATAGTAGCTACAATCACCTTCTTCCTCCTTTCTTTGACGCCTCAATACAGCAGACAATCACCTTCATTCTCCTCTCATCTCCAACCTGTAGCAATCCTACCTTCATTCCATCTCTTCTTCATACTCACGTTCCTCCATTAAAACCAGCCTTACAAACCTTCATTCCATCTCTTCTTCACACTCACGTTCTACCATTAAAACTAGCCATACAAACCTTCTCCATCTCTTTTTCACACTCACATTCCACCCTTAAAACCAGCCCCTATTGTCACTCCATCTCTTCTTCTTACTCACGTTCCACCATTACCAATTCTCACCCCATCACAGACCTCCACAGTCATCTTCTTGTAACCATTAACATATTAGCCAAGCTCCTTCTCAGACTTATGTCAATTATACTCACCCTCTTCTCAGACCCCTCTCGTTTTTAGCAACCTTTCGACTTTCATCCTTCTTGCAAATCTCTCTCTTTTGACCATTATAATAGTCACCATAATCCTTTTTTTCCCATTGTATTTTTACAACAGTCTTGACTCTAACTCCCTTGTGAACGTCTCCTTTTATCTTCCATCTTGATTTCTCTTCGTTGAGAATGCTCTCAGAAGTTATCGAGTATTCCTGAAAAAATGCATCGCAGCCATTGTTCGATATATAGGTAAATGTTATTTTTTTATATTTTGTTTATCTTCTTATTATTATTTTCCTTCTTTTCTTATTTTTTTTATTATGTCGTGAATGATCATTCGACCTTCATCAACATGTTTCTAAAGTTTGCCGTGTATTCTACATTTTTCGGATATAAAAAATTCGCATTTATGTGTGAATGTTGATTCAATTATTTGCCACGTGTCTATGATTTTTTTTATTCGATTAATTTGCAGTGTGTTCCTGAGTTGTTGTTCGAAAACTTTGCATATACATGTGAATGGTTGATTCGCTAATTTGTAATGTGTTCCTAATTTTTTATTGTTCAAAAATTTATCTTGCATATGTATGTGAATGAATGATTCATTGCCCTGTGTCCCTAATCTTTTGATTTTAAAATTTTACACATTTGGGTTGTTGCTTCGCCTATTTGTTGGTCTACTGTGTGTTCATAATTTGGGAAATTTTGTGTTTACAATTTCTATTTTGTAAGATTCATTTTGAAACTTTCTAATTTTGGAACTTTATAATTTTCTAATTTGGTAAATTTTATAATCCTAATTTTCTACTTCAAAAAATTTATATTTGCCTATTTCTAATTTGAAATTCACCATATATTCATGACTTTCTGATTTGGGTAATTTCGTATTTCCGATTTAGAAGTTTTATAAAATGCCAATTTAGAAGTTCAATGTTCATAACTTTCCAATTTCGAAAGCCTTCATAAATTCTTGGTTTAACTAATTGGGAAAGTATTTTGTATATTGATTTGTGATTGAAATATATTGCCATGTTAACTTTGGAGAATAGGCTAGAATTAAGGCTTTTTCAAATATTTTATTTTTATCCAGAGTTCGAGAAATCATGTAATACTTGGGAGAATATTAGTCATAAGATTTATTTAGCACATCCGATATAAATTGATGATAATGGGAACCTAACTTGACTTTAGTCTCTACCCATTAACCATAGGATAGTTTTAGATCGTAGTAGAGACAGATCGTCTTGATTAGGTGGGTTTAGTGCCTAATCCTTTCTGAAACTCTTAATCTGACCCCTTACCCATTTCTCTTACTCGTGGACCAACCTGATCCGTTTTGTAGTTATCTATAGTTCCTATACCTAAACTAAGTAGCGACTCCCTATTTCCTAAAAATCTTCAATTTACCAATCGAACCCCTATCCACTAATTATTGAAAATGGGTCGAGGCGATTTCACAAGAATGCTTTGTTAAAATACGATTTCAAAATATCGAATGAATTGATGATTTTTGTAGAAAATTGCTATCCAAGCATAGGGTATGACAGGGTTTGCCTTATTGATTCCTTGATCTCATGGTACTGTGCTCGTTTGAAATCTTGGACTTGATGAACATTTGATGAGTTTTGAAATTTGGATGTTTTGATCATGTTTCAACAAATCGAAATTGAATGCATCTTAAAAGGATTCTTTTGAAATTATTTTTATTATTTTTCTTTTTAATCTTTTTGATTGATTTTTATTTTTGTATTTGTTTATTTTTTATATTTTTATTTGATTGAATCGTGCATGGAGAACGGATGGTGTTGAATCCATTTTATACGTGCTGGTAGCACGGACCAGTATGGATATTCTCTTTTTTAAAACCTGTTGCAGCACTTTTTATGGCCTAACATCCGAACTTTCCTGATTTTGTTCCTCTCTTCTCCACCTTGTGTAGATTTTTGTTTCCTTGTCTCAAGGATTCTTCCTAAACTCCATGGAAGTGCCTCCTACTCTTCTTAACTTAAAAATGTCTGGCATTGTCAATCTCTTCTTGCGTAGTTGGATAGAGGGTATGGATAATAATGATAAGGTTTAATGGGATTTGAACAAGTTAGTATTCACACTTTTTTTGCTTAAGGTCTCATTGCAATAGGGTTTGATTGAAGCTATGTTGGGGGTGTTAGGTTCCTGAAATTAACCTTTTTCATTTTGGGGAACATAAAATGACTCCCACCATTAAAGAGTCTGAGGTGTTATTGTGTATTGAAATATTGGGTGTGGTGGTTGTTCCGTCTTTGTGTGAGGGTTATTGAGGCGAGGCTTCTGACTTCTTAGGGATAAACCATAAGATTTTGATGATTCTGGATAGCATATTAGTTTTGAAAACAATGTCTAAATCTTTCTTGGTTGAATGTATTTCGTATCCCTCAAGGTCGTTGGTTCATTTTAATGCCCTCAGTTTGATTGTGGTGAATCAACTCTTGTTTTCGGATGGCGGGGACATCATAGACCTTTCTCTCATTCATGTGATATAACAAGTCCAGGAGGGACGTCGATTGGCTTTCATGTTTTGAGCGAGGTTTCTCACGGTATGTTTGTCTGGTCATGAGAGAATTTTTTGAGGATGTGTTCCACTCCTGTAGGTACATTCTAAACTTAGCATAAATTTACAACTTAAATTTACTAGTTTTCAAGAGTTTAGAATGCTTTTCTTTTTGTAGGTTTGGTTTAAGGATCACATGGCTTCAACTAAATTCGTTAGCCATCCGTTTTGCATCAATGTTGATCTTGTGCTTATGATGTCGAGATGAGTTGCCTTATAGTCTCAAATGGTAAAAATTAATGGTATGCCTTTATTTGCAACCTTGGTGATGACGCGGTGATTTGGGTTGGTGTTGAAAGTGCCCTCGATCCGCGGGGTGTGCGGATCTACTTTTAATTTTCAAGGTTTGAGAGTCCCCACCTAGTTATTACGGTATAGGAACCAAGCATTGACTCAAGATGGATAAAGACAACTAATCTACAAAAAGAAACTAAGTCTGGGGATCACATTACGAGATTGGAAGGTGTTAGGCCCCAACCTCGCCCGGCAAAAGCTGGTCTCTACTATTTTCCCAAGAAGACTACATTGCTAAAAAACCTAAAATAAAATAAATAACACAAAAACGATAAAAAGAAAATATACCTATACAATCGCGATAGAAAAACCTACTAAATCTTGTCCCCTTATAACTCCGTCTCTAAATTCCATAACCCTTAATAACCAGATGTGAAGATAGCTAGGGTCTGTATACTATCGTACGCGTTAACAAGACTATTGTGAGTTGTGAGCCTATCTATCTCTCTCTCTCTCTCTCTCCCTCTATGGGTGGTGGTGGTGGAACTGGAACAACGATGGTGGATGGAGGAGCAGAACCATAGTACATCGAGGCGAAGACATCTGTATGATGGGATATAGAGAACTGCCATGTGCCCAAAGGATGCGATCCTCACGCCCTAGCTCAAAACATAAGCTATGCCCTCACCAAAATGAACTACTGTGGGCCGGTTTCAATCTCTGCTTATGGAGACACTAATCGGATGACTTCTTCTGTACAACACGCTCTTTCGAGCACCGGTATCACACTGAATCATGTCCCTGCAGGTATAAAAATTAAATCTTTCTTTGATTGAGAAGAAACCCTAATTTTGATATTTTTTGTGTGTCGGCGTTGCCTTTGATTCGTACCAAAAATCAAATCCTAGGGTTTCTGTTAGGTTTTGTTGAAGATGATTGATTGTAACTTGTAAATCGAGCATAATATTTATTGTTATAGTAGATGCTTCGTAAGATAATCATCGTTTTGTTTCTGTCACTAGATCCGCTTCGGATCTCCAAAGTGAAGTATCTCCTTCTTAGATGTGAGTGTTTTTTAAATTTATTGATGGATTTCTAGGTATTTTATGAAGAGTTTATGAATAAAAACTAGGGTTTTGATGATAGGCAAAGGGTAAGGACTTCAAAATCAGGGTTTTGGAAAGGTTAGGGAGGCTTTTTGACCTACTTTTTCTAAGATTTTCTTTGACCTACGAAATTAGGTTGTGGAGGCTCTCTATTTATAGAGTTTGTTGGGTAGAGTTATTGTTTGATTATGTTTCTTTTAAGATTTTAATTAGGATTTTGACTTTAGTCTTGTGAGATTGACTTGGTCTTTTTAGATTAGGATTTTAAATAGGGTTTTGATTTTAGTCTTATGAGATTGACTTGGTATTTTTAGATTAGAGTTTTAATTAGGATTTTGACATTAGTCTTATGAGATTGACTTAGTCTTTTTAGATTAGGGTTTTAATTAGGATTTTGACTTAAGTCTTATGAGATTGACTTGGTTTAGATTTTTAAATATTTTATTTATTAATTTCGAAATTAAAAATTAAAAAATTATCGTTTTACACTCTAAGAGAACTTTTTCGTTTCAAGTCAGTTTTCGATGTTCCAGGATGATTTGGAATAGATTTTTCATAAGGAATTCAATGGGATTATTGATTTGTGTTACTTATGAATTTTTTTGGCGTGAAATGATTGTCAACCCTTATGAGGGCATTTTCATAATTTTGTCAAATTTTGTGAAAATTGACGAAATGATTTATTTGATTTCATTTTTTATTTTATGTATTCGAATAGATTTTCCTAAGCATAAGGGGGGCTCTAAGTTTGTTTTGATATAGGGGTATTTTGATAATTTGATTATTTTTTAGTGATTTTTACCGTGAAACTTCTTTTTGTCTGTAAAATGATGATTTCTATGTTTTTGGATTATATTTTCCTAGCGTAGCATGGTTTCTACAGTTTTGTTTGTTTGAGATACTTCATCTGAATTTTTAAAACATATCTAGTAACAAATAAAGCATTAGAATAATCATCCATCATTGAGAATCGTCACGATTGGGTTGACGAATTGATTAATCGGGCGAGTGCAAAAATGGGATGTCTACAGGTGCATTCTTGCCCCGAGGGTCTCTCGTGATTGCATTTGACAAAGCCTTTTTCCTTGTTTTGATTGGTCTTCTCAAGACGACTCACTATATACCATTTTGGGTTCTTCAACAATTTGGTTATGATCAGGGTGTGCTCATTCTTGAGAATTTTAATGAGTTGGTTGGTTCTTTATCCACTGCCCTTCTGAGTCAATCCGTCTTTGCAATACATCTATTCCCATTATATTTGCATTAGATTCAAAATCTGATCTTAGGGAGGCAAGTAGTGTTGTTAGTGCCATGAGTACATTCTGGTGCTTTATCCTTATTTGATTATCGAGATCGAGTGGAGAAAACCCAAGCTGATCATCATCAAAGTCAGGCTATTTGGCTCCAATTTGATAAGAAGATGTAGAAAGAGATTGCTCGATTGATATCCAAGCTTACGCTTTCAGGGTCCAGTGATAGAGGTGAAGTGGTTAGGCTTTGAGCCAAAGTTGTTTATTTGAGGGAGAGGCTTGCCAAAGGTCCTTATTTTGATGATTTTATAATATATTTGGTGAGCCGTGATGCTTTAGATGCTAAAAGAGTGATGATTATCTAAGTTTTCCAGCTCCGTGCTTTGGAGGAACGCCTTGACTTCTTTTTTATTTCTTACCATGACGTTTGATGGATTATGTGTTGTATTATCACTTTTTTTTATTTATATTTTCTTATCATTATCTGAATATATGCAAAACATGAAAATATTTAAAGCAAAGAAAATAGGTTTTGTACTTACTTGGCCTCAGGTATATCTATTGTTCATGAAAACATGAAATTTTGTTGAATAAGTCCTAGATTTGTCGTCATTGGTAAAAATAGTAATTGTTTAAAATTTTATGGAATGTTTTTATCAAATGAACATGATAAATTTGGAGTTTGCAAAATCTTTGGTTGTGACGGTCTTGATGTTTTTGCCAACCACATAGGATACAAGAGTCAATTGTTCTTTCGATCCCTTTAGAGTCATCCCTAGTACCCTGGTATTGGAAGACTGTTATTTCTTCAGGCCTCAAAATTTTTGGAAGGATTTTGTCGTTCATAGTTTATCCTCTTGCGAGTCAAGAGTTCCTTTATTATTATTATTATTATTATTATTATTATTTATTTTGATTTCCATTGTTGCCCTTGGTGCTAGTTACGATTTTCATCAGACCCAGTTTTCACATTTTTGGGCATCAACGCCTTTTTAGGTTTTCATCGTGCCAGTGACTTTGATCTTGTCATGGTCTAATTCTTTTACTCATTGCGCCCTCTCAGGTTTTTACTATGCCCTTCATACTATGCTTGTATTTTCATTGGATTTTTTTGTTATGATTCTTGCTAGGAGTCTCTTTGTCTTTGTGGCTTGGTGACTCAAGTTGAATTGCGAGATCAACGACTCTACTTTTGTAGTGGCGGTCTTTCTTGAGTGATCGATCTAGATTCTCCTCTCGAGTTTTTCAACGACTTCTCATGACTTGGTAACCCAAGTTGGGCCACAAGATCAGCTACTCTACGCTTTAAAACGCTCTTTTTTCTAACATCCGATCTAAATTCCCTTCTTGAATCTTCTAATGATTGAGAAGACTTAAGGTCCAGATCAAGCTACAAGATTGATGATGTCTTTATGTAATACTATTGTTGTCGCGATGGTACCTCAAACCATTCCCTAATCTGAAAGGACATTTGATAGGACGAAACGTTGGCTTAGGTTAATGGTAGTGGAAATACAAAAAAGGTGAAGGTTAGGATCTGGGTCTGTCTAGAGTGGGCTAGACATGGGGTTTGTCTATTTTTGTTTCAAAAAGGTGATTTATGTCTCTTCCCAACGTTTCTCGAACTTGTTTAGACTAGTGGTTTGGGTCAAACTCAAGATCAAGTGTCCAAGTTTTTATTTTTTTAATTTTCTGGTATTTTTAATCGTTTACATTTTATCCTCATACGAACCAGGAGTAAGTCGATTATTTGGTGATTCTCATATTTTTCTTTCTTTATTTCTTTATTTCTTTTTTTTTTCTACTGTGACTTGCCTTGATTTTAGGTTTAAGAAATGAACGTGATGGCTCAAAAGTGTTAATTAGGGTTAGATAGTTATCTTTAAGATAACAAATATGGCTTTTCGTCATCTCAAGGTCAAATCTTAGGCATAGTATTTCTTGATAGTGTCGGCATTGATCGATTGAGGAAAAACTTTTCCATCCATCTTAGTGAAGATCAGAGCTCCTCTTGTTATCAGTTTTTGTATGATAAACTGTCCCTCGTAATTTGATCGAAACTTTTCTCTAATGTCTTCTTGGATTGGTAGAATCTTTTTCAAGATAAGGTCTCCAGGAGAAAACTCTTTAGGTTTGACATTTTTAATATAGGCACGAGTTATACGTCGCTGATAGATTTATCTATGGAAAATGGTTGCAAGGCGTTTTTCTTAAATCAGATTTCACTAGTCAAACCGAGCTTGAACCCATTCAGCTTCATCCAACTCTATTTTTTTCAAGATTCGGAGGGAGGGGATCTCAACTTCTACAGGCAAGACTACTTCCATTCCATATACTAGTGAGTATGACGTTACCCCAATTGAAGTTTTGAATGAGGTTCGATAGGTGTGAAGTGTGAAAGGTAACATGCCGTGCCAATCTTTGTATGTAACTGCCATCTTCTTGATGATCCTCTTGATGTTTTTGTTGGTTGCCTCAACGGCTCCACTCATCTTGCATATGTAGGGTACCGAGTTGTGATGAGTAATCTAGAAGTCTTTGCACATCTTTTTCATATCCTTGTTTTTGATATTTTTAGCATTGTCAATTATTATTCCACTGGAAAGCCTATATCTGTAGATGATGTTGTTCTTGACAAACTTTAGGGCGTTGTTTTTCGTGACATTGGCATAGGATGTCGCCTTTACCCATTTGGTGACGTAATCGATAGCGACTAGGATGAAGTAGTATTTATTTTTAACTTTTGTCAAAATCTGTCCGATGACGTCCATGCCCCAGAGTGAGAAGGGCCAAGGGGTTGTCATGTTAGGTAGTTTTAAAAGTGGAACGTTAATCTTATTGGCATAAATGGTATTTTTAGACGTATTTATAGCAGTCACTTTCTATCGTTATCCAGTAATACCCCATTCTCATAATCATCTTGGCTATCATGTGACCATTCATGTGGGGTTCGCAGACTCCACTATACACGGTCTCTATTAGTCGATTTACTTCTATTTATACTATGTATCAGAGTAGTACTTCATGATGTGATTTCCTGTATAGAATTTTGTTGCTCAAGAAGAATTGTCCTTCGATCATTTGATATTACATCTGATAGGAGAATTCGATCTTCAAGGTATGCCTTGATGTCCAAGTACCATGGCTTCTCTTTAGGCCTTTTTACTTCCATGGGTAGACAATAAGCTGGCTCATCTTGAATTTCGATCTCAATGAGGTCGATGACTAGGTCTTTTGAGATACTAATCATAAAACTGAGTGTAGCTAGTGCATTTACGAATTGATTATTAGCTCTTAACATGTATGTGAACGAAATCCTGTTGAAGTTTGAGCTTAACTCTTCGTGATACTCGTGGTAAGGGATTAATTTTTTGCTCTTGGGTTTTTTATTCTCTTATCGTCTGATAGACTACTATGCTTGAATCTCTGAACACGTCGATTTCATCTACCTTGAGATCTAGTATTGTCTTCAATCTTACTATAAATACTTCATATTTTGCCTCATTGTTGGAACATTGGAATTTCAATTTGATGGCAATTGGTATGTGGGACTCACCTGACTTGACCAAGATTGCCTCTATTCCATTCCCTTTCTGATTTGCTATTCCATCAAAATACATTTTTCAGCCTAGCTCTTCATCATCGTCCTCAACCTCAGTGAGTAATATGGCTTTGTCGAGAAAGTTTGTCTCCAATGGCTCATAATCGGGCAAAAGGTGTTCGGCTAAGTGATCAACGATGACTTGTCCCTTGATGGTTTTTTGAGTGACATAAGTGATGTCAAACTCATATAATAATTGTTTTCATTTTGCAGTGCGATCTGTTAGCGCAGATTTCTTGAAGAGGTATTTTAAGGGATCCATATTTCTAGCGATGAACATGGTCGAGTAACTGAGTAGATAATGGCGTAGCCTCTTAGATGTCCATATTAATGCACAACAAATCTTCTCACGTGTCAAATATTTTACTTCGTACTCTGTAAATTTCTTGTTGAGGTAATAGATGGCTTGTTCCTTCTACCCTAATTCATCATGTTGCCTTAGTATGCAACTTATTAATGTCTCTTACACCGAGATGTACATCAGTAGAGATCGTCTTGGCGTACGAGGGATCAAGATTGGTGGATTAAGCAGATATTGCTTAATCTTGTTGAATGCTTCTTGATAATCTTTGTTCCATATCTTCGACGTATCCTTTTTGAGTAATTTGAAAATTGGCTTATCGATAGGTATGAGTTGAGCAATGAACTGACTAATTTATTGTGTTCTCCCTAAAAATGCTCTAACATCCCTTTCCAAAATGGGTGCCCACATTTCAAGAATATATTTGGTTTTTTCTGGGTCTATCTCTCTTCTACTGACAATGAATCCCAGTAGTTTACCCGATGCTGCCTTGAATACACATTTTGCCTGATTGAGCCTTAGGTTGTACTTCCTTAGCTGGTCAAACAAATTTTTGAGTTTTCCAAATAGTCTTCTTCTATACCAGACTTAGTGATCATGTTTTCTACGTAAACCTCCATTTCCTTATGGATCATGTCATGGAATAATGTGGTCATCATACGTTGATAAATTGCCCCAGAGTTCTTTAACCCTAATGGCATGACTTTGCAAGAAAGTGCCCCAAGGTGTGATGAATGCGGTATTTTCCTAGTCTTCTTCTACTATTTGTATCTGGTTATAGCCTGAGAAATCGTCCATGAATGAGAACATGTCATGCCCTACTGTACTGTTGACTAGAGTGTCGATATGTGGTAGCGGAAAATCGTCCTTAAGACTAGCTTTGTTTAGGTCCTGGTAGTCAACGCACATACATACCTTCTCGTCTTTTTTAGGTACTAGGACGATGTTAGTGAGTCACTCGCGGTATGTAGAAACTACAAGGAATCCTACTTGGAATTACTTCATGACTTCATCCTTGACCTTGAGGGTCCATTCTAGTTATACTCTTCTTAATTTTTGTTTGATCGGCTGGCTTTTTAGGAACGATTGGTAGTTTGTGGACAGCAAGATCTATGTCTAACCTAGGCATATCTATGTATGACGATGCAAAGATGTCTTAATAATTATGTAAGAATTCGATCATTTATTTTTTTTGTCGATGTGTTAATAAGGTTCCGATCTTGATGATTCGTGGGTCCTCTTCGGTACCAAGATTGATTAGATCTGTATCTTTAATGTTTGGCTGAATACATTTCTCGTGATATTCTACCAAGTTCTTGATTTTTTTAGGTGGGTACTCCATTTTGTTATTAGACTCTTCTTTGATCCTCACGAGGTTCAAGTCGAATTCGAGGTTAAAATCATACTCGTCCCTTTCAAATTCCGTTCTATCTGAGTACTCATTTTATCAAAGATAAATTCCTCGAAAAATTTTCTTTTGAGTTTTGAAAAATATATATTTTTTACAAATTTGAAAGGTTTTTTAGATATTTTTAGTTTTTTTGATTTTTGAAAAATATTTAATTTTTTGTTACTTTTTGGTATCTAAAATAAGAAGAACAATCATGCAAATTCATTAGTAAAGATAAGGAGCCCTTAAAATAATATTTTCCTAAAGAAGAGGACTCGTTATGATCCTCGGGTAAATCAGATTTGTCTAACAACATGTTTTTTTTAGGCTACTGCAACCTCAAGAGTTATAGGGAATTCTTCCCAATTGTGCAATACCTTCCCTTCTCTGACGGGGTAGATAAGGTGGGAAAGTGGTTCCCTTAGTGGTTTGGAGATGACCATTACCTCTGACTGACTACTGTCAAAGTCGGGTATGGTCCCTCCCAAGCTTGGTAGGATGATAACTGATGCCCAGTTGATGCTAATGGGAAAAAATAATTTTTTTATCTTTGCTCATAGCTATTTCTACTTTCGTAGGCTCTCTTGTTGTCTCTTGTAGACTTTCATTGGAATCCCCATTGAATATGATGTCAATACTTTCCACGAGGGAGGTCAGGACTCAACAACTAAGTCTTCTTAAATACGCTTGGATTTGAGACTTACAGTTATCGACTTTCTTACTGGCTTTGTTGGTAGTTGTTCATATAAGCTGTCGAGTCTAGCTTGTGATTTCGAAAAGCTAATGCCTAAATTCCAGATGTTGGGCTCATGATTTTGTTTTCTTGCTAGTCGAAGTTCTCTTTTTTTATCGGTCATATCTGATATATCCCTTTTCTCTTTTTCTTTTTGATCATAACCCTTGTTTGAGTCAGTAACCTACTTTCTTCAAAACTCATCCGATCATCAGATTTGCCTTTGATAATTCTGCCTTTACTTTTTTACTTTCATTTCTCGACGTGATTAACGGTAGTGAACTGATAGGAGTGGTTCAATGTCTTGTCCTTCATCATTTCTATGTCTATGAAAGGAACGTCCAAAGATCTTCCCATTGGGATCACGTTTTCTGCCAAGATTAATATTAACCTCTAACCCATGATAAACTTGACTCTTTGGTGCAAAGAGGAAAGTACTGCCCCTACAATATAGATTCATGGGCTTTCCAACAGCAAGTTAAATGTTGTCGATATTTCCATGACCTCAAATGTTACTTTGAACATTCAAGGGCCTATAGTAATTGGTAAGTCCACTTCTCCCAGGGAATCCCTTCTTGAATTATCAAAATCTCGAACGACCTTATTATTTGGTTTGACATGTGACCAGTCAACTTGAGTTTGTGAAAGATTTCTAGAGGACAGACATTGAGAGCCGAGCCATTATCAATTAACACCCTGACGACCATCATGCCTTTACACATGACCATGATGTTAAAGGCTCCACGTGCCCCAGTCATTTTGGCACGAACTCGCTCTTTGTGAAGACAATAAGATTGGCAGCCATGATCTAACCGATTATTTGCTCCAACTATGCTAGTGAAGTGGTTGTAGGTATATGCAATTTTACTAGAACTCTCAACAGCACTTCTTGGTGTTCCTCTAAATTTTTTAGAAGACCCACAATGCTGATCTAAGCCCACTGTTTGTTCAATTAGTCCACTATAGTATGCTTACTCTTAAAAATAAGCTTAATGAAGTATATTGCCTCTTTATCTGATATTTTTTCTTTTTCTACTCCATGATATCTTCGTTTACCTTGTCGTTCCCTTTTTCTTTCATTTTTTCTTCATCCTCTGTCCCTTTCGTTATTTATTTTTCCCCAATTCTTACTTCTTTTACTGGTACTCTTTGGTACCTCCCTACTTTTGGCATGTGACCAATGCCAACCACCATCGCTTTATTTATTATTTCGACTCTTGTCGACCATATGATGCTTGTCTCATGACTCCATGGGACTGCTTGGTTAAAGTTATACGGGAATGGTTTAGGTGAGAGTATGGTTATCGAAGGTGGATCGGGTTTTATGTGGAGGATAAGGGATGGTGGCTGTGATTTGGATGTTGTGGTGGTGGGAAGAGCTACTTGAGGGGTTGATAGAGTATAGGAAATGATGAGTGGTGGTCGTAAGGACGAAGTGTTGGGTATGTGAAGGGGGTGGTCGGGTTGAATTTTGAGGGTTTGGTAACGCGTAGGGTATAATGAGAGGTGCTCGGGTGGCACCTGTAGATACGTGATCTCGTCATTACGATGACCACATGTACTAAGGTTAGAAGTCGCCACCATTCATGTTGTAAATGGGTGTGAATGGTCACCCGATGTACATTTTGAAAAATTACCATTTTGGGCTCGTAGTGACTCATGATGGATAAGGATAAATCAACCCTTGAGATTCGGGTAAACGGCTCGGTTGGAGAAAAAGGAAGGTAGTAGGCACCCTTTTCTCCCCGCCAAATGACGGTAACCTCAAAGAAACTTGATCATTTTTATTTAAAAAGATGTAAAAAAATAACGTGCCACGTGGATGCATTTGTACCCTAGATAGGGGTTCATTTTCGGTTTGATCATAGGGTCATTCCATTGATCGAAATGACCCTTATAGACCTTTAGCATTGGGGTCCATTCATCCTAAAAAATAAAATGAAGGGGAGAGGGGTGATAGAAGAGGGAGGAGGAGAGGGTAAAGAGAGAGGGGGAGTGTACTTTGAACCCACCTTGTATCTTCAATTTTCTTTTCTTCTTCTTCTTAAAGTATTTTGAGTCCTTAGTGATGTAAAAAGATGTGATTGTTTTTGTAGAGGATTAGTATGAGATTGGAGAAAAGATGAGAAGAGAAGATAGATTTTTTATTTTCCTTTTTTTTTGTAAGACTTGGTGTAGAGTTAGTAAGGGAGAATTGGTGAGAGAGAATAAGTAATAGTGGTTGGTAGTGAGAGTTGGGGGGTAATTTTTTATAGTAAAAGTTGGGGCATTTTTTGGAAAGAGGATGAGGGTATTTATAGATGTTGAGGAGTTATTTTAGGGATATAATGGGGTAAAATGAAGAGAAGTGGTAGAATGGTGTTTAAGAGAAAGGTGGGGGTAAATTAGAGATGATTGAAGGGCATTTGTGTAAGAAGGGTAAATGGGTTGTTTTACAACCCAAATGGGTTAGATGGAATAAAATAAATGAGAGTGGTTGAGAGGATGAGATTGTGTTAGAGAGTGATTAATTGGTGAAGTGAGTTGAGGGGATGGGATTTTAATTAAAATAAGGGTTGTGTAAGAAGGTGGTTGATGATGTTTTGGGAGGGTGTGGGAGATGATGCCATGTGTCAAAATGGGTGGAGATGAAGGGTTGAGATGGGTTGATGGGAGAGGTTGAGTGTTTGACTTGAGAGGATAGGTGTAAGTTTAGGTTGTAGATGTGGGTTTTGTAGGGAATGATGAAGGTAGATTATGGGAAGGTATAGGTTAGGGGTGTGGGTAGATTAGATTTTTTTAGAGAAAAGTTGATGGGTTGATGTGAGTAGATTAGGGGAGGTATAGGTTAGGGGTGTGGGTAGATGTGATTTTTTGGAGAAAAGGTGATGAGGTTTAAAGAAAATTAATGGGGTAGGTAGTTGGATGAGGGAGGTGAGATGGGGTGATGACATGTGTCACCTTTTGATGATAAAAATAGTGATTGGTTGATGTGGGTTGTGGTTTATGGGTTAGGGTTGTGGGTTGGATGTGAATTGGATATGGATAAAGGTTTGTGGGCTTTTTAGTGTATTGGGCTTGGGTTTTGAAATGATTTTGGGTTTTAGGAATTGGTTGGAGGTTATTTTGGATTAGATTTTTGAGGGGATAGGTTAGTTTTAGATCTTAGGTGATGTGGGATTGAGTTTAGGTTAAGGGGGGAGGTGAGAATTGTATTTTGTAAGTGTTGAGGGTTTGCGGGCTTTAGGTGGGCTTAGGGTAATTGGATTCGGGAGCGGAGTGGTGGAAGTAGAGAAGGGGTAGATCTCCCAAGTCTCACATTTTTAGTTTTATCCATTTTTTTTTATTTTGAAATTATTGATTTAATCAAAATGTCACGTGTTGGCAAATCGGGTTTTTTAGGCCCGTTGGTGAACTTTATCGAAAATTTGGTATTTTTGATTTTGGAAGCGAAGCGGTGAATATTGGGAAAGCGAAGGGTTGGCCGAGTCTTCTTGGCGGGCCTCCCAAACCATTAGGAGGTCTTAGGGGCCTTGGTTCAATCAAAATGTCACTTTTCAATGACTTGGGCCCTTGAGGCCCGTTTGCCCATTTATTTGAAAAATCTATATTTTTGGGCCCTTTCGAGTAGTGGCCCGTTCAAATTGAAGTGTCTATAACTGCCCTTCTTTATAGGAATTGCATGCAAAGAACTGCAAAAAATAGACTAAACCCATATTTGTACGGGTTAGAAAAATTCTGTAAAAATTCGATCTTGAATTATCGATTGTATTGAAGATTTTTGTGGAAAATGGCTACTCAAGCACGGGGTCTGACAGAGTTTTGCCTTATTAATTCCTTAATGTCGATGGCACGGAGCTCGTGTGAGATATTGGATTTTATGAAAATTTGATGAGTTTAGAAATTCAGATATTTCTTCAGTCGCATTTTAACAAATTGGAATTGAGTGCAACTCGAAAGGTTTTTGAAGTTCTTTTTTTATTTTTTATTTTTTATTTTTTAAATCCCTCTTCATTGCCTTCTTTTGTTGATTTTGCCCTATTTCTATCATAAGGTAACTTTCCTAATTCTTGCATTGTCCCTTGTAATGATACATTTGATCCTTACTGAAGTTGTTTAGCAGTCACCACAAATTCAAGAGAGAGTTTTGCAGTTGGAACCGAATCGACCAAGATCTGGAATGCGACAGTCAATAGAGATCCACCAGACCCAACTTCAGTAATTCTACCTCTATTTACTGTTAGCCCATCGGGGAGTATGGCAAAACCAAGGAGAAGGAGTGATATACAGTCTGGGTCTCCGCCATTTAGAACCACGTTCATTGCAATAATATCAACAGGAGCATAGATTACAAAAGAGCCCGTTGTATCTGTAGTACTCTCTTATAATATCAACATGTTACTCTGATTGGAATTTGGAGTATTAAGTTCGCAATAGAGAGACACAGTTACCAAGATCTCTGCCATTAGTAATATGTGTTATTTCTTGAACAGCACCGCCATTAGAAAGAATGTCCCACTCACTTCTAAAGTTCTCATCGGGAAGGAAATTGAAAACTCTCTTCTTGAAATTCTACTGTCATCACTTGAATGGCTCATTTATAGTTTTCTACTAGCCTATTGATACGACCTCAAGAGTCGTTGCTTTTGAAACAATACTAGAAAACACGGTGGACCACTGATTCACATCCATAAGGATCTCAACAAGGTTAATGTGATTCATGATAACAATGGTAGTTTCTCGAGAAGTTTCTGACTTCAATCCAAATGGTTTTTGTCCAATTCCCCTCGGGAATGTTTGCATGTACTCATCTTCACTTATAATCTCATAAGCATGATCAAGACTATGCACTCACAACGGTTTCCCTAGTTGGACTATTTTTATAAACTCTTCCATTGCTGCAACTACGAGTTCGATGATTAATGGTTTATCTGCCTCAGTAGGCCCGGAGAGTGATCTCAGGAGGGGCTTGCTCGGGGTCCCTGTTTCGATGCCTTCGCGTCTTGTCTAGTGAGTCGTGATGCTTCGGACGCTGAAAAATTGATGATGAGTCGGACTGCTCGGATCCGTGCTTTGTAGGAACGCCTTGACTATTTTTTCATGATGTTTGATTGATTGCGTTGTATTCACTCTTTTTGTATTTTTCTTTTCATTATTTGAATGTATATAAAATGTTGAAAGATTAATGCAAAGAAAATAGGTTTTGTATTTACTTGGCCTCAGGTGTATCTAATGCTTTGAAAACTTGAAGTTTGAATAAGTCCTAGAATCTTCATCATTGGCCAAAATAGTAGTTTTTCTTTTTTGAAATTTTATGAAATATCTTTATCAAATGCGTACGATAAATTCAGAGTTTGTAAAATCTTTGGTTGTGACGATCTCGATGTTTTTGCCAACCACAGAGGATATAAATGTCAATTGCTCTTTTGATTCCTTTAGAGTCATTCCCAGTGCCCTGGTATTGGAAGACTATTATTTGTTTGGGTCTCGGGATTTTTTAAAGACTTTTGCCGTTCACAGTTTATATTCTTGCGGGCCAGGAGTTTTTTTTTTTTGTTAACCTTTATTGCCCTTGATGCCAATTACGGTTTTCATCAGACCCGATTTTCACATTTTTGCGCATCGACGTCCTTTTTGGGATTTTCATCATGCCGGTGGTTTTGATCTTGCCATAGTCTGATTCTTTTACTCATAGAGCCCTTTCGGGTTTTCACTATGCCCTTTCAGACTATGCTTGTATTTTTTTTTTTAATTTTTTATTACATTACAATTCTGCTCGGAGTCTCTGTGTCTATGTGGCTTGGTGACTCAAGTTGAGCTGCGAGATCGGCGACTCTACTCTTGTAGTGGCACCCTTTCTTGAGTAACAGATCTAGATTCCCCTCTCGAGTTTGCTGACGACTATTCGTGGTTCGGCAACTCAAGTTGAGCCGCGAGATCGGCTACTCTATACTTCGAGTACTCTTTTTTTTTGAATATCCGATCTGGATTCCCCTCTCGAGTCTTCCAATGACTAACAAGGCTTTGAGGTCTGGACCAAGTCGCAAGATCATTGGTGCTGCCACTGTCATTATGTTGCCCTAGAACATTTCCTGATCAAAAAAGACTTTAAGTGGGACGAAACGTTGGCTTGGGCTAATGGTAGTGGAAGGATACAAAAGGTTGAGGTCTGGATATTAGTTTATCTAAAGTGAGATAGACATGGGGTTCTCCTATTTTGTTTTGAAAAGGTGATCTATGTCTCCTTCCAACGTCTCTCGAACTTGTTTAGGCTGGAGATTTGGGTTGAGCTTAGATCAAGTATCCGAGTTTTTGACTTTTTTTTATTTTTTTATATTTTTAGGCATTCACAGTTTATCCTCATGCGGGCCAGGAATACTTTTGATGCTTTTGATTTTTCTATTTCTTTCTGATCTTTTTTTTTTTACTTACCCCAGTCTTATGTTAAGAAATTAACGTGATGGCTCAACAGGGTTGATTAAGGCTGATAGTTGATTTAGAATAGCGAATATGGCCTTTCGTCGTCTTAGGATCAGTTTTAGGCGTAGTATTTCTTGACAGTGTCAGCATTGATTGGTTACGGGAAGACTTGTCCATCCATTTCTGTGAGAATCAGAGCTCCTGCCGTCATTACCTTCTGCACGATGAATAGTCCCTCATAGTTTGGTCTAAACTTTCCCCTAGCGTCTTCTTGGATTGGCAAAATTTTCTTTATGATTAGGTCTCCTGGTGAGAAATCCCTAGGCTTGACTTTCTTATTATAGGCACGAGCTATTCGTCGTTGATAGATCTGTCCATGGCAAATAACTGCAAGGCGTTTCTCTTCAATTAGATTCAACTGATCAAACCAAGCTTGAATCCATTCAGTTTCATCTAACTCTGTTTCTTTTAAGATTCGGAGGGAGGGAATTTCAACCTCTACAGGTAAGATTGCTTCCATTCCGTAGATCAATGAATACGGAGTTGCCCCAGTCGAAGTTCTGAACGAGGTTCGGTAGGCGTGTAGTGCAAATGACAACATGTCGTGCCAATCTTTGTATGTAACTGCCATCTTCTCGATTATTTTCTTGATGTTCTTGTTGGCTGCCTCGACTGTTCCATTCATCTTAGGTCTGTAGGGTACAGAGTTGTGATGAGTGATCTGGAAGTTTTCGCACATTTTGATCATATCTTTGTTCTTGAAGTTCTTGGCATTGTTAGTTATCAATCCGCTTGGAAGTCCATACTTGCAAATGATGTTGTTCTTGACAAACTTCATGACGTTGCTTTTGGTGACATTGGCATATAATGCAGCTTCTACCCATTTTGTGAAGTAATCGATAGCGACAAGGATGAAACGATGCCCGTTTGCAGCTTTTGGCGAGATCTGCCCAATGACGTCCATGCCCCAGAGTGAGAAGGGCCAAGGAGTGGTCATATTATGTAGTTTTGAAGGTGGGGCATTAATCTTGTTGGCGTAGATCTGACATAGATGGCATTTGCAGACGTACTAATAGCAGTCACTCTCCATTGTCGACCAATAGTATCCCATCCTCATGATCTTCTTGGCCAGCATGTGACCATTCATATAGGGCTCACAGACTCCCCCATGTACAGTCTCAATTAGTCGTTTCGCTTCTATTTCTACTACACACCTAAGTAAGATCTCATAGTGCGACTTCTTGTACAGAATACCGTTGCTCAAGAAAAATTGTCCTACTAGCTTCTGAATGGTCCTTCTATCATTTGGAGTTGCATCTGAGGGGAACGTCGATCTTCAAGATATGCCTTGATGTCAGAATACCAAGGCTTTTCTTCAGATTCTTCTACTTCAACGGGTAAGCAATAGTCTAGCTCATCTTGAATTCCAATCTCAATAGGATCGATGATTAGGTCTTCCGAGATGTTGATCATAGAGGCAAGTGTAGCTAGTGCATCTGCAAACTGATTCTTAGCTCTCGGCATGTACGTGAATGAAATCCTATCGAAGCGTGAGCTTAGTTCTTCTAGATACTCGTGGTAAGGGACCAGTCTCTGCTCTCGGGTCTTCTATTCTCTAGTCGTCTAATAGACTATTAAGCTTGAATCTCCGAAAACATCGATCTCATCTACCTCGAGATCTAGTGCTACCTTCAACCCTGCTATGCATGCTTCGTATTCAACCTCATTGTTAGAACATTGGAATTTTAGTCTGATTATGATTGGCACGTGGGATCCATCTAACTTGATCAAAACTGCCCCTATTCCGTTTCCTTTCTGATTGGCTGCTCTGTCGAAGTACATTTTCCAGCCTGGTTCATCATTATCATCCTCAATCTCGGTGAGTAGTATGGCTTCATCGGGCAAGTTCATCTTTTGTGATTCGTAGTCAGGCAATGGGTGCTCGACGAGGTGGTTGGCGATGGCTTGCCCTTTAATGACTTTTTGAGTGTTATAGGTGATGTCAAACTCAAATAACAATAGTTGTCATTTTGTTGTACGACCTGTTAATGCCGGTTTCTCGAAAAGGTACTTGAGGGGGTCCATTCTGGCAATAAGCATAGTTGAGTAACTAAATAAATAGTGACGTAGTCGTTGAGATGCCCAGACTAATGCACAACAAGTCTTCTCAAGTGTCGAATATTTTGCTTCATACTCAGTAAATTTCTTGCTGAGATAGTAAATGGCATGTTCCTTCCGTCCCGATTCATCGTGTTGTCCTAGTACACACCCCATTGACGTTTTTTGCACTGAGATGTACATAAGTAGGGGTCGCCTTGGAGTAGGAGGGACTAGGACTGGTGGATTGAGCAGATATTGTTTGATCTTATCGAATGCTTCCTGATAGTCTTCGTTCCACTTTTTTGATGTGTCTTTCCTAAGTAGCTTGAATACTGGCTCACAGATAGGCGTAAGCTGAGCAATGAAATGGCTAATATACTGTATTCTCCCCAAGAATGCTCGAACATCTCTCTCTGAAACGAGTGCTTTCATCTCGGGGATATACTTGATTTTTGCCGGATCTATCTCGATGCCTCTTCTGCTGACGATGAAACCCAGTAGTTTGCCCGATGTTGCCCCGAATACACATTTTGCAGGATTTATTCTTAAACTGTACTTCCTCAGCCTGTCGAACAACTTTTTTAGATTCACCAGATGATCTTCTTCTATGCCGGATTTAGCAATCATGTCGTCTACGTAGACCTCCATTTTCTTGTGGATCATATCGTGGAATAGTGCAGTCATTGCCCGTTGGTAAGTCGCTCATGTGTTCTTCAGTCCGAATGGCATGACTTTGTAGTGAAAAGTACCCCATGGTGTAATAAATGCAGTCTTTTCCTGGTCTTCTTCTGCCATTTTTATCTGGTTATAGCCTGAAAAGCCATCCATGAATGAGAACATGACGTGCCCTGCTGTACTATCGACTAGGGTGTCGATGTGTGGAAGTGGGAAATCATCCTTAGGACTAGCCTTGTTCAGGTACCTATAGTCAACACACATGCGTACCTTCTAATCTTTCTTGGGTATTGGGACGACATTAGTCAACCACTCAGGATACGTAGAGACTGCAAGAAATCCGACTTCGAATTGTTTCATGACCTCGTCCTTAACCTTGAGGGTCCATTCTGGCTTTAATCTTCTCAATTTCTACTTGATCGGCTTGCTTCCGGAGGCAATTGGTAGCTTGTGCACAACAAGATCTGTGTCCAATCCTTGCATATCCCTGTTCGACCATGCGAAAACGTCTTGATAGTTTCGTAAGAGTTCGACCATTTCTTCTTTCTGTTGTGAGGTTAATAAGGCTCCGATCTTGACAATTCATGGGTCCTCTTCGATATCAAGATTAATTGAATCTGTATCCTCAATATTTGGTTGAACACCTTTCTCGTGACGTTCTACCAAGTCTTTGATTTCTTTAGGCGGGTATTCCATTTCGTCCTCAGACTCTTCTTCGATCCCCATGAGGTCAAAGTCGAGTTCAAGATCGAAATCATACTCGTCCCTTTCAAATTCTGTGTTATCTGGATACTCATTTGATTGAGACAGATCCCTTGAAAACTCTTTTTTTAGCTTTTGGAAAATATCTATTTTTTTGTAATTTTGAAAATTTTTTGATTTTTTTATCTTTTGAGAAATTTTTGATTTTTTTACTTTTTGAGGAATATTTATTTTTTTGTTGTTTTTCAAATACCTAAAATAAGAAGAACAATCATACAAATTCATTAATAAAGATAGGGAGCCCTTAAAACAGTCTTTACCTGAGGACGAGGGCCCGTTATGATCCTCGGACAAATTAGATTCGTTTAACGACATTTTTTTTTAGGCCTTAACAGCCTCAAGGGTTAACGGGAATTCTTCCCAATTGTTCAGAACTTCCCCTTCTCTGAGGGGGCGGATGAGATGTGAAGGTGATTCGTTGGATGATTTGATTGGTGGTTTGGAGATGACCATGATCTCCGATTGATTGTTGTCAGATTGGGGCATAGTCCCTCCCAAGCTTGGTGGGATGACGACTGATGCCCAGTCGATGCCAGTGGGGAAGGGTGAGTCTTCCTTTTAGTTGGTAGTGATCCCCACGTTGGTGGATTCTTGAGCCGTTTCTGATAGACTTTCATCGGAATCCCCATTGAATAGAACATCAATGCCTTCTACGAAGGAAGATTGGGACTCAACAACTGAGTTTTCATGAATGTGCACCGGTGTGAAATTTACCGTTTTTGGCTTTTTTGCTGGTGGTGGTTCTGATAAGCTGTCGGGGCTAATATGTGATTTTGGGAAGCTAATGCTGATATGTAGAACTCTACCTAGATTCCAGACATTCGGTTCACAATTTTGCCTTTTTACTAGTCGAAGCTCTTTTTTCTTGTCATTCATTTCTGCAATATCCCTTTTTGTGGGCCTAAACCCCAGACCAAAGTAAGGATCGTGTTTTTTCGCTTCGACCGGTGTAGCTCTCCCTCTTCCTCCCGGCCCCAACCCTTGCTTGGGTCGGTAACCTACTTTTTTCATGACCCGACCAACCATCAGATTTGTTCTCGATAGCTTTGCCTTTATCTTCTCTTCCCCCTTTTCCACGTGGTTAACAGCAGCAAATTGGTATGAGTGGTACGTCACCTTATCTTTCGTCATCTCAATGTCGATGAATGGCACGTCCGGAGCTCTCCCCGCCGGGATAAGATTTTCTACAAGCACTGATATCATTCTCTGTCCCATGATAAATTTTACACTTTAGTGCAATGAAGGCGGTACAACCCCTGCTATATGGATCCAAGGCCTGCCCAGTAGCAAGTTGAAGGTTGTCGGTATTTCAATGACTTTGAATGTTACCTCGAAGGTGCAAGGACCTATTGTGATCGGTAAATCCACTTCTCCCAAGGAATCTCTTCTTGAACTGTCGAAGCCTCGGACAACCTTATTGTTTGGCTTGACATGTGACCAATCAGCGTTGAGTTTCCAGAAGGTCTCCAGCGGACAAACGTTAAGCGCTGATCCATTATCAATCAGTACCCTGGCAACCATTATGCCCTTGCATATGACCATAACATTTAGTGGCTCGATGTGCCCCGTTCCTTCAGGCACAAATTCATTTTCAGTGAAAATAATGGGATTGGGGGCCATGATCTGGCCAACCATTTGCTCCAACTGTGCCGGCGAAGTGGTTGCAAGTACGTGTGACATTCCCAAGACTCTCAACAGTACATCTTGAAGTTCCTCAGATTTTTATAAGAGACCCAGAATGCTGATCTGAGCAGGTTGCTTGTTTAGTTGGTTCACAATATTATGCTCACTCTTCCGAATAAGCTTAATGAAGTCTGCTGCTTCCTTATCTGTCACCTTTCCTTCTGTCTTGTCATCTTCATCTATCTTGCCTTTTCCCTTTTCCTTTCTTTTCTTTTCATCATCCATACCCTTTACTGTTTCTTTTGCCTCTTCTCTAATGCTTACCCCTTTTCCTGAAAGCTTTAGGCACCTTCCTGCCTTTATCATATGGCCAATGTCAGCCACCATTGCTTTCTTCATGGTCTCAACCCCTGCGGTTGTGGTGATGGTGGTCTCGTAGCTCCAAGGAATTGCTTGGTCGGAGCTATAGGGGAAAGGTTTAGGTGAGCGGATGGTCATTGGAGGTGGGTCAGGTTTTACACTGAGAATGAGGGTTGGTGGTTGTGTTTTGGTTGTTGTGGTGATGGGAGAAGCTGCTTGAGGGACTGGTAAAGTGTAAGGAATGACTAGTGATGGTCGTGGAGTGTAAGGTATATGAAGGGATGGTCGAGTCATATATTGAGAACCTTGTGATGCATATGGTATAATGAGAGACGGTCGAGTAGTAGTATTGGGAGTTTGATGAGTGGGATGGATGGTGAGGTCAGACAATCTAAGAGGTGGTAGTGAGTTTGTTGTGTGGTGGTTGACTGTGTTAACCGCAGGTGCTTTTGATTCCTTTGTTAAGTGAACCATGATTTTTGCTCCGATAGGCACTATTAAATCTGAGGGATTGAAGTCCAGTTCTCCACAAACAACATTTACCCTGTGGCCACTCCCCTCTCCATTGTGAGTAGGTAGGGGGTTTCGGTTGATGTTCTGCTGCTGAATGGGATTCGCTGGTCCCTCCAGTATGAGTGCTTTTTTATCTATCAAATTTTGCACCTGGTGCTTGAATTGCCAGCACTGATCAGTAGAGTGCCCCGGTGCACCCATGTGAAATTCACAAAATAAGTTGGGGTTATACCCTAGTCCTTTCGCAGCCTCTGGATTTGGTGGTCGTTTCATGAGGTACTCTCCCCTAAGCAAGAGCGGAAGTAGTTCTGTCAGCGTCATAGGCAATCTGGTGAATACTTTGTTTACCCTGTTGGGCTATGCTTGTTGATTTTGCCCATACTGTGGTACTGGTTGTGCTTGCGGAGGAACTGTCTGAAAGGGATTCTGTGGTGTTGGAACCCAAGCGGCTTGAGTTACTGGCGCCCAAGGGACTTGTGGTGCCTACGGCCTCTGAACTGGTGCCTGAATGAAAAGAGGTTGACTGTGTTGTACATTGTTGATTTGAGTTTCCTCTTTCTTTTTGACAAAAGGCACTAACTTCCTCTATGTCGATGTCCCTGCTACTGCACTCAAGGCTGTAAAGTCGAATATTAGACCAATTCGGATCTCGTCCTCGACCCGGTCTGCCACTTGAACTAAATTTGAGAAGGTGCCTGTGGTGTGTCCAACCAGATGAGTATAAAAGGCATGCCCTAGTGTTGAGATGAACGTGGTGTTCATCTCTTGTTCAATCATTGCAGGCCTCACTTGTGAAGCAGACTCCTGCCATCTCTGGGCATATTCTATTACTATATACCTCTGTTTTCTTACCATTTTAGCAATGTCGTTTCGATCTAGTCCCACATCCGTATTGAATCGATAGTTGTGTCAGAACATCTCAGCTAGGTCCTGCCAATTCTTGATGAGTGTATGGTCCAATCCAGATAACCACTTGAGGCCGGCCCTGTTAAACTTCTTTGGAATAATTGTACCAACAGCCTGTCGTCCTCGCCATATTGGCACATAGACCCACAGTACAACTTTAGATGTGACAGTGGACACCCTACCCCATTATATTTTTCAAATTCTGGACATTAGAACTTGGCCGGTAATTGAGCATTGGGATAGAAACAGAGGTCCTTGAACCGAGTTCCACTCATAGTGTTGATGTCCTTCATCCTCCTCATTTCTTTCTGCAGAGACTCGATTTGCTGAGCTAATTTTTCATCTGTGGCACTCTTGGCCTCTGTGGCCCTATACTCGCATTCGTCATCAGAAATGACCACAGGGGGTGGTCGATTATGTGGAATATAGAGCGGGGGCCCCTGGTATTCAGGCACCGAAGGAGGCATGGTAGTCTGTGGTCCCTGTGGAGGTTGTTCGGGTAGATCCTGATTTGATCCGGACGCATGTTGCTGTATTGTTTGGGCTTGCATAATGCTGGCGTTGGCTAACACCGTACTTACCATTTTTTCTTGCCTCTCAATTATTTTCAATAATGCTGCTATTTGTGGATCGATACCTGACGTTTCAACTACTGGGGGTTGTGCTGGTTCGGAAGAACTCATGATGACGGTAGAAGATCTGAGAAAATACGGAGGTTCCTCTGGTTGCTTATATTTCTTTCGTTTGACCACCTTTGGGTACAGAAGATCAAGCATTACTATCTTATTTACAAAAAGAAAAATGCATGACGTTTTATTAAGTCGGGTAAAGTTATTTATTTTAAAGTAAACAACTTTTAAAGAAAAGAGTTATTCGGCTCAGAGCCGACATTAACGCGAAATTGGCATCAACACGGGACTGGCAAAACATTTTAAAATATGAATTACATTAGCCGGAGCTGGCATCGACACGTAGCCGGTGAAAATTAAAATGATTACGTCATCACAGAGCTGGCATCGACACAAAGTCGGTAAAACGTTTTGAAAAAGAATTACATCAGCCGGAGCTGGCATCGACACGGAGTCGGCAAAATTTTAAAAATGATTTTATCAACACGGAGCTGGCATCGACACGGAGTCGATAAAATTAAAAATGATTACATCAGCACGGAACTGGCATCGACACGGAGCCGATAAAAGAGATTTTGAAAAAGAATTACATCAGTCGAAGCTAGCATCGACATGGAGTCAGTAAAATATTTTGAAAACGAATTAAATCAGCCAAAGCTGGCATCGACACGAAGTCGATAAAATTAAAAAGATTTCATCAGCACGGAGCTAGCATCGACACGGAGTCGGTAAAATTTAAAGACGATTTCATTAGCACAGAGCTGGCATCGACACGGAGTCGGTAAAAATGATTTCATCAGCACGGAGCTGGCATTGACACGAAGTCGGTAAAATTAAAAATGATTACATCAGCACGGAGCTGCCATCGACACGGAGTCGTTAAAACATTTTGAAAAAGAAATTTCATCAGCACAGGGCTGGCATCAACACGGAGTCGGTAAAATATTTTGAAAAAGAAATTTCATTTTGAATTTTGTACACCAACCCATTAAACAATTCATTTATGCAATGATTATCCACAAAGAAACTAAAAGAAATTTTATTGAACTATTGAAAATTGTTTGACAGATAGGACTTTCAATTAATAACAACTTTCAAATAACTCTAACTTAGATTTTTTTACATGGACGATCATCATCAAGATTGCTAGGACAATTAGGCTTGGTTCTCTTGGTTCTAACGACTAGCTCCTTGAACTCTGCTGGTCCATCTGGATATCCTAAGGTGCGTTTGTTCCAAGTCTTCTCAATGAGATGCACTAACTTTTCAGTCAATGGTTTAGGAGAAAAGAATTGTTTGTGTTGAGGTAGCAAAAACTCTATAGGTACTCCGTACTGTTCTGGGATCGAGGCAGGTTGGTAAAAAAATATCTCCTCCAGTCCAATCAAACGGACATAATAGGATCCTTTAGTACCTAAAACAGGGTAGTCCGTCATCCACCAAGGGCATCTCAAACCAATATGACGGGCAAGGCGAGAATCCAACTATTTGCTCCAAGCCTTACCTGAGTTGTGACGCACTAACATGTTTCTCTTGGAAAAGTGCTCTGGCCTATACTCGAGGGTTGAAGGAATGTCCACAATTTTAAAACGATCGCAAAGCCACATATAAAGTAGGTGAGGGCTTCCTTTGAAATCCCTTCCCTCACCATTTTTTATGGCATCCAAACCTGAGAAGGTTTCAGCTAGAATGAGAGGTACAGGGTTGGCTTTTCTAAAGAGCTGGGAAGCTATGTTTATGAAAGACTCAGGAACAGTTTGACCCTCACTTTTGGAAGTCAATATGTATTGGGCTAAGATTCCTAAACACAATCGATAGTCTCTAGTAGCTCTCCAAACTTCTGGTTTTACATTGATGGGATGACTGCGAGAGTGGTATGGACTCAATAATGGTACTAAATCCAATCTCCCGTTACGGACTAAGGCCTTGGCTTCTTACTTTGAAATGTTTAGGCCTGTGGCGAGGTCACCAGAATATCCTGTCTTCAATAAAGGCCTGAATAGAGGACCATAAGTAGATATCCCCATGATGCCACAATAGTCTTCATGAGTAGTACACAAGTGCATATGCCCAATGTGAAAGATGTGAAGATAAGGGTTCCAACGCTTAGCCATAGTGCGCAAAAGGTTCCAATCTATCTCAAACTCATGGAAGTACAGGGCGCCTCTCAACATGAATTTTCCAAAGTTGAATTTCTCTACGGTGTGCATCCCCGTGATGGTTGTTTTGACCAACTGGTCGATTGGGTTATTGCCTGTAGCTAGCATCCTGAGTTGACACAAAAGAATAGTTCAGTGCATTTCCAAAGTCCAAAAAAAAATTTTGTTCTTATGGAAAACACCTTCTTGAAAACACTTTTCTTTTTTGAAAATATTTTTTCGTAGAGAACACTCCTTTTGGAAAACCTACTTTCTAGAAAATATTTTTCTTTTGTAAACCACTTTTCTTTTTTGAAAATTTGATTTCCATTTTGATTTAAATGGCCCGGCCTATCATGATTATTGGATCAAGATGGACTGGGTCACTATTGAATTTTTGCAAGAAATGGATTCTTTATTGGGTCAGTGCACCCATTTTAATTTCTGAAAACAAAATTTTGATCCTTGAGGACAATCATAAACTCTGATCTCATCATTCACATCATTCACATACATCATTCATCAGGTTTCATTCAATGAACAACCTGGGAACACCCACGATAAGTTCGAGTCGTGACTTACAGGGAAGGTTTCTAGACTCTAAGCTTACTACATGCAATGCATTTTTATTTGGCCACCCTTGCCCAAGCACACCTATATACCTCTTAAACGTACTCAATCAGACGGTACGTGGTGACTTGGTTTGATATACCGTATAGGTGATAATCTAAAACTTCAATTCACTTCTCTGAAGCCAAAAACAGCCAGTTTGATCCCCAGTTGAGAGGTGGCGCACGATGCTGAGCAAGGGCCCACTTAAGTACCTCTCGTCTAGAATAGACGTAGTCTATCCCCATTGTACAGTAGGGTACAGCGGGGCAGGATCTTGCTTAGGCACTGGTTTTGACCAAAAAGTGCAATTGATGTACTTGGATTATCTTTTATATACCTACGGGTACGAGTCAAGAGTTGTAGCTTTCATAAATGATTTTCGCATCCCGCGAGGGGACCGACCACGTGCTAGTACTACGTTGGCAATCGGGACATGTGACTGTGCGGCTTACAATAGGACAAAGGCTCAGGTCGCTCCAACATGGGTGTATCAATATACCTTTCAGAATCACCCGATCAAACGGTATTGATGCCCCAGTTTTATATACCTTACGGTACGTGATTGGAGTTGTGGTTTTCATGAATGACGTCGCATCTCCGAGGAGACTAAGCCACGCACTAGTGCCACGTTGGCTATTAGGGACATGCAAGTGTGCAATGCAGTAAAGTAAATGTGCTAGTGGTGTGTGCAAATAGGATAGGTTGTGCCTGGGGCATTTTCCAGATGAGTGGGCCCGTTGGCCATATCAAATCATTTCTACATGGACACCACATAGCTCAAAGAGTACCAAATCTATTAGATCCACATTACAATCATGTAGGCACATTAAAATATACCTATAGAGACCATGACCTTTTAGATAATTAGTCCACAAGGATAGCACATTCATGGTTACGCATCAACCAATCGATTTTTTTATTTTTTATTTTTTCATCATTTTTTTTCAATTTTTTTAACGAATGAACTAATAACAAAAGGACTTCTCTTTTTCTTTTTATATTTTTTATGGTCCAATCGATGATCGTTTTGAATTTTCATTTTGATCAATCAAATAGTGGCGAGCGGAATGCCCTGAGTTAAAAAAAATGATTCATTTGATCTTTTGAAGTTTTAAAACTTAAAACAAAAATAAATTCTAATAGGAAAGTTTCCAAGACTTATGTAAGGAACAAGCTGAGCAAAAAAAAAATAATTTTTTTTTAATTAATTTTTTTTTGTGCTCATTTTGAGGCACATTGCCTCTGGTTTTTGGCTTAGGCCAAATTTTTTTTTTATGTTCTTTTTTTCTACTCATTTTATATCCCGATGAGACATCAAACAAAAATACTAGCGTAAACGAGCTCAAAAATCGATTCTGACTTGACAAAATATTGCTAATTATTTCAAATTTGGAAGAAAATTTTGTTCTACCCCAAATCGATATGCACTAATAGCTAATCGGAGATCGGACGAGAAAGTTACAGTCAGTTTAAGTTTGACTGTCCATTCGGCCAAAAAAAAAGAAAAATGACTTTTTTTTTATTTTTTTATTTTTCTATACCCATTTTGAAGCACATTGCCTCTGGTTTTTGGCTTGGGCCAAAAAAAAATTTTCATTTTTTTGATGATATGCATGCTTAAAAGGACATAAAATCTGATAAATAAAGTAAAAAATCGGGTTTTTTTTTCAAGTGAGTAAATAAATAAAAAAGAAACCTACATAAAAAATAAATACAACAAATACAACAAGTAATGCTAGCTTGCAAATAAAAAAATTTTGAAATCTTTCTTTTTTTTCAAAATGACCAAGTTGACACGAGGGTAGAGCCTTTACTCCTCAGTGGAGTCGCCAAGCTTTAGATACGTGATCTCGTCATTACGATGACCACATCTACTAAGGTTAGGAGTCGCCACCATTCATGTTGTAAATGGGTGTGAGTGGTCACCCGATGTATATTTTGAAAAATTACCATTTTGGGCTCGTAGTGACTCATGATGGATAAGGAGAAATCAACCCTTGAGATTCAGATAAGCGACTCGGTTGGAGAAAAGGGAAGGTGTTAGGTACCCTTTCCTCCCCGCCAAATGACGGTAACCTCAAAGAAACTTGGTCATTTTTTATTTAAAAAGATGTAAAAAAATAACGTGCCACGTGGGTGCATTTGTACCCTAGATAAGGGTTCATTTTTGGCTTGATCATAGGGTCATTCCATTGATGGAAATGACCCTTATAGACCTCTAGCCACGGGGTCCATTCATCTTAAAAAATAAAATGAAGGGGAGAGGGGTGATAGAAGAAGGATGAGGAGAGGGTAGAGAGAGAGGGGGAGTGCACTTTGAACCCACCTTGTATCTTCAATTTCCTTTTTTTTTTCTTCTTCTTCTTCTTCTTAAAGTCTTTTGAGTCCTTAGTAATGTAAAAGATGTGATTATTTTTGTAGACGATTAGTATGAGATTGGAGAAAAGATGAAGAGAGAAGATAGATTTTTTTATTTATTTTTTTTTTTTTTTGTAAGACTTGGTGTAGAGTTAGTAAGGGAGAATTGGTGAGAGAGAATAGGTAATAGTGGTTGATAGTGAGAGTTGGGGGGTAATTTTTTGTAATAAAAGTTGGGGCATTTTTTGGGAAGAGGATGAGGGTATTTATAGATGTTGAGGAGTTATTTTAGGGATATAATGGGGTAAAATGAAGAGAAGTGGTAGAATGGTGTGTGGTTTAAGAGAAAGGTGGGGGTAAATTAGAGATGATTGAAGGGCATTTGTGTAAGAAGGGTAAATGGGTTGTTTTACAACCCAAATGGGTTGGATCTTTCAATCCATTTGGGTTGAGTATTAGATGGAATAAAATAAATGAAAGTGATTGAGAGAATGGGATTGTGTAAGAGAGTGATTAATTGGTAAAGTAAGTTGAGGGGATGGGATTTTAATTAAAAGAAGGGTTGTGTAAGAAGGTGGTTGATGATATTTTGGGAGGGTGTGGGATATGATGTCATGTGTCAAAATGGGTGGAGATGAAGGGTTGAGATGGGTTGATGGGAGAAGTTGAGTGTTTGACTTGAGAGGATGGGTGTTGGTTTAGGTTGTAGATGTGGATTTTGTAGGGAATGATGAGGGTAGATTAGGGGAAGGTATAAGTTAGGGGTGTAGGTAGATTAGATTTTTTTAGAGAAAAGTTGATGGGTTGATGTGAGTAGATTAGAGGAGGTATAGGTTAGGGGTGTGGGTAGATATGATTTTTTGGAGAAAAGGTGATGAGGTTTAAAGAAAATTAATGGGGTAGGTAGTTGGATGAGGGAGGTGAGATGGGGTGATGACATGTATCACCTTTTGATGATAAAAATAGTGATTGGTTGATGTGGGTTGTGGTTTATGGGTTAGGGTTGTGGGTTGGATGTGAATTGGATATGGATAAAGGTTTGTGGGCTTTTTAGTGTATTGGGCTTGGGTTATGAAATGGTTTTGGGTTTTAGGAATTGGTTGGAGGTTATTTTGGATTAGATTTTTGAGGGGGTAGGTTAGTTTTAGATCTTAGGTGATGTGGGATTGAGTTTAGGTTAGGGGGGAGGTGAGAAATGTATTTTGTGAGTGTTGAGGGTTTGCAGGCTTTAGGTGGGCTTAGGGTAATTGGATTCTGGAGTGAAGTGGTGGAAGTAGAGGAGCGGTAGATATCCCAAGTCTCACATTTTTATATTTATCCAATTTTTTTAGATTTTGAAATTATTAATTTAATCAAAATGCCACGTGTTGGCAAATCGGGCTTTTTATGCCCGTTGGTGAACATTTATCCAAAATTTGGCGTTTTTGGTTTTAGAAGCGGAGCGGTGAATATTGAGAAAGCAAAGGGTTGGCCGAGTCTTCTTGGCAGGCCTCCCAAAGCCTTAGGAGGTCTTAGAGGCCTTGATTCAATCAAAATGTCACTTTTCAATGACTTGGGCCCTTGAGTCCCGTTGGCCCATTTATTTGAAAAATCTATATTTTTGGGCCCTTTCGAGTAGTGGCCCGTTCAAATTGAGGTGTCTACAGCACCATTGGTAGCTTGATAATTATGATAGATGGTGAGATTAGCCATTCTGATTGGCAATTGAGAGTTTTGATGTGGGTTTGTCGTGTATGGGGGGAGGGTGTTGACTGTCAGTGCCTCTAGTTCTTTTGCTAGATGGATCCTGACTTCTATCCAACTGGAACTATTAAAGCTGATGGACTAAAATTTGGTTCCTCTCCTAGAATGACATTCATTACATGGCCACTTTCTTATCCATTATAGATAGGTAGGGGGTTCTGGTCGATCTTCTCTTGCTGAGCTAGATTTGCAGGCTCATCCAATATGAGAGCCTTCCTGTCTATTAGGTTTTGTACCTGGTGCTTGAGTTGCCAGTACTTATCTGTAGAGTGCCCTAGTGCACCTATGTGAAATTCACAAAATAGGCTGGGGTTTTACCCTGGTCCCTTTGTTGCTTCTGGGTTTGGTGGTCATTTGGTGAGATATTCTCCTCTGAACAAGATTGGGAGTAACTCTAATAGTACCATTGGCAACCTGTTGAACACTCTGTTTACCTTATTGGGTCATACTAGCTAATTATGTCCATACTGTGGTACCTATTATGCGACTGGCGGGGGTTCACTCAGAATGGGTTCTAAGGTGTAGGGGTCCAAGTTGTTGGAGGTGTCGAAACCCATGAGATTGACAGAGCTTGTGGTCTCTATGCTGGTGTAGGGATAAAAAGGGGTCGGCTTGGTTGTACTATTAACCTGTGTTTCCTAATTCTTCCTTCCCATAGGAATTGGCTTCCTCTGAGGAGGGAAAACTGTTGTTGCCCCAAGACTTGTGAAGTCAAATATCAGATCAATTCGTATCCCATCCTCGACCCGATCTGCTACTTATACAAAGTTTGAAAAGGTGTTTGTAGTGTGTCCCACCAAGTGCGTGTAAAATGTATACCCTAATGTCAAGATAAACGTGGTGTTCATCTCTTGTTCAGTCATTGTCGGCTTCACTTGTGAAGTTGACTCTCGCCACCTCTGGATGTATTCTTTCACCTTTTCCCTTTATTTTCGTGTCATTTTTGCTATGTCATTTCAGTCTAAACTCATGTTTGTATTGAACCTGTAGTTGTGCCAGAACATCTCAGCCAGGTCCTATCAGCTTTTGATGAGTATATGGTCTAGTCCCGAGAACCATTTAAAGGCTGACCCTATCAAACTCCTTTGAAACAACTGTACCAATATTCTGTCATCCTCGCCCTATTGGTACATTGACCCGTAGTATAACTTTAGATATGACAAAAAACATTCTACTCCATTGTATTTCTCGAATTCTGGGTACTTGAATTTGGCTAGCAACTAGACGTTGGGATAAAAGCAAAGGTCTTTAAATTGAGTCCCACTAAAGGTGTTATGCCCTTGATTCTCGTCATTTCCTCTAAGAGACACTCAATCTATTTGGCCATCTTCTCATCTATCATGTTTTTGGCCTCTGTGGCCCTGTAATCACACTCGTTATCATGAATGACCATAAGGGGTGGTTGATTTTGTAGAATGTAGAGTGGCAATCCCTAATACCCTAGAATTGTTGGGGAGGGTAAAGTGGTATGTTTCTCTTGTGGTAGTTGCTCTAGGAGATCATGATTCAATCCTAATACTTGGTGTGGTACTGTTTGGGTCTGTATGAAGTTGGCATTAGCCGACATTACACTTAGCATTTTCTCTTATCATTCAGTGGTTTTCAATAGTGCCACAATTCTTATGTCGATGTTTGATGTTTTGGCTATTCATGTTTGTTGTGTTTCAGAGGTACTTATGGTGGTTGAAGATCGGAGGAAATACAAAGGCTCCTCTAGTTGTTTATACTTCTTTCATTTGGCCATCTATAGGTACAGAAGACCAAGCGTTATTATCTTATTTACAAAAAGAAAATACATGATGTTTTATTAGATTGGGTTACATTATTTATTTTAAGGTATGTGAATTTTAAAGAAAAATGTTCTTCGGTGTGGAGCTGGCATCAACACGTAGTTGGCATCAATACGGAGTAAGATTGTGCATTTTTTTAGATGATTTCATCAACACGAAGTTGGCATCAACACGGAGCTGAATTACTTATATTTGAAAATAATTACATCAGCACAGAGATGGCATCAACACGAAGTTAGCATCAACACGAAGTTAGCATCAACACAAAGTTAGCATTAACACAGAGTTAGATGACGTGCTCATGAGAGAGCGAGTTACATCAATGCATGGCTAGCATCGACACAGAGTCGGCATTAGGATGGAGTTGGGCAACGTATTATATATATATATAATATGGTTTCATCGGCACGGAGCTGCATTGCGTGTTTTTGAGATAGCTGGTTACCTCAACACGAGGTTGGCATCGACACTGAGTCAGCATCAACGAGGAGTTGGGTGGTGTATTTTTTTTTTTTTAAGATGGTTACATCAACATGGAGTCGGTATCAGCACGGAGTTTGGCATCAGCACGGAGTTGGATTACGTACTCTCAAAGAAGCAAGTTACATCAATGCAGGGTAAGCATCGGCATGGAGCCAGTGTCAACATGGAGCTAGGTCATGTGTTTTGTGAAGATGATTACATCAGTACAGAGCTGGCATCAACACGGAGTTGGTATAATTTGAAAACAAAGAATTATATCAGTACGTGACTGGCTTCAACACAGAGTTGAAAAATATTTTGTGAAATCAGATTCTTACGAACAAATCAAGTTGGAAAAATATACATTTTTTTGTTAACCTCCAATTCAGTTATCTGAAATCAAGATCGATTAGTGTCTTTAAATCTTTATTTATTTTTTATTTTATTTTTTATTTTTTATTTTTTGTTTTATTTTATTTGTTTTTTTATATATGTTTTATTGGAAAATGATTGAACCCATTTGGGTTGATCGACCAATCGTCGACCTTATTGGATCATATATGGATCATGGACACGGTTCAGGTCGAAATTGGAGGATGGACCAGACTTGGGTTGAATTTGTGTTGTGGACCTGGTTTAGGTCGGATTTGGATTGTGGACCCAATTTAGGTTGAATTTTGATCGCAGACCCGAATTGGGTCGGGTTTGCGTTGTGACCCTGTTTAGGTCAGATTTGGATTGTGGATTCGATTTAGGTTGAATTTGGATCGTGTACCCGATTTGGGTCGGGTTTGGATTGTGAACCTGATTTCGATCAATTGTGGATAATAAATCCAATTCGGATCAACTTTGGATCATTGACCCAATCTAAAATGGGTACGAGTCATGGACCTAGTTCAAAATAGATACGGGTCGTGCACCCGATTCAAAATGGATATGGATCGTGGACTCAATCCAAATTGGATATGGGTTATGGACCTCATTTGGATTGGATACGAGTCGTGGACCCAGTTCGAAATGGATGTCGATCGAGGATCCAATCCGAATTGTATATGGGTTATGGACCCGATTTGGGTTGGATATGGGTCGTGGACTCGATTCGAAGTGGTTATAGGTTGTAGACCCAATTTGGATTGGTTACGGGTCGTGGATCCTATTTGAGTCAACCCTCAGTAATGGATGATGGTGAGCTTGATTGTATTTAAGGTTGATAGCTCGTCACATTGGATTGGGATCAACTTTAATCAGTAGAGAATATGTGACTCAATTTGGATCATAATTGGATGCTTAGGAGAGTCAAAATCCTATTTAAAATGGTGAAGAGTGGTGGGCCCTAAACTTAATGATAAAAATGATTTATTTAAGTATTTTTAGGCCTTAAAATTCAAAATAAAAATAAACGCCAAAAGAAAATTTGTCAAGATTGATATCAAGGACGAAATGAACCAAAAAAATTTATTTTTTCAATCCGTATTTACAGACCAGGGTATTTTATACCTGTCTGTGCTTGAAACACAGACCAATATGACCAATTTGTCCAAAAAAATAAATTTAAGTTTGTTGGTCCAAACTTAAGGGACATTGTCTCTAATTTTTGGCTTGAGCCAAGAAGAAAATACATTTTTTTTGTTTTTCTTTTTGATGATAACAAAAAAATGATTTTCCCCTCTTACCTATGGGAATAAGTAAAGGAAAAAAAAATACACCTATGACTATACAACTTACCTTCATGAGCTTACATCTTGGGCTTCAAGGCTCGAAAATAATTAAACAAATACAACTTGGTTTCGAGAGTAGATACGTTCTTGAGAACTTGTGTCTTAAATCATCTAATCTGGCATATGCATCGACTAATATGTGGATTTATGATTACTCGATCTTCAAACCTCGATGCATACCGGAGTACACATGTCGAAAGTTGATAATCGGACTTGATGTGTTCATCCCTGACACTTGAAATAATGATCTCAAGTCGTAGAACTACTAGGCATCAAGGCTTGATATTTTTTAAGGTAGGGTGGTTTGTGCAATGGGCTATGCTCTCAAGTGCTTGTGCATTTTTTTTCTTTCATTATTCATCGACCCCCTTACAAGTATATAATGATAAAATACATGTAAATAATAAATGAAAAAAATACAAACAACAAACATAATTAGCAAACAAATAAAAATGTTTTGACCTTTTTTTTCCAAAATGACCAAGTTGACACAAGAGTTGAACCTAATGCTCCCGCTGGAGTCGTCATCTATAGATGCGTGATTTTTGATTTCCAAACATTACTACTACGAAGGTTTGGAGTCGACCATTCATTTTTGTAAAAAGGTATGAATGATCATCCGGAATGTAATTTTTTTTTAAAGTGGGTCATTTTAGCATTTAGTAACTCTCGTACGGATAGAACATCGATCCACTTAAGATTCTAGGTAAACAGTTTGATTAGAGAAAAGAGAAGGTGTTAAGCACCCTTTTCTCTCCACCGATTGGTGGTAATCTCAAAATGTCTTGGTCATTTTCGAATAAAATAAAATAAGATAAAAATGTCAAATATCATCTTATTGAAGGAAATGATCCTTAAACAAAATTTAAGCTTGAGAATGATGCATATTTCTTTTCAAAAAAGTGTTGGCTAATGGTTACGGGTCCATTCTCATGAGTTGAGAAAGACTCAAATAGTACTTGCTTCAAAATGAATTGAAGGGTTTAAAATAATTTTTTTAAGGTGGTTACAATCCATATTCTTTCAACCGAATCGAAGTTCGATCTACCAGAGATAAGGGAGGGGGAGCATCACATCTTAAGTCTTTCTAAAAATATTTAAGAGGTTAAAGGAAAAATAGAAGAGGGATATGGAGAGGGGAGAAAAAAAAAGAAGGGGTTTAACCTACCTTGAGGCCTTAACTTGTTCCTTATTTCCTTCCTTCTTCTTTTTAATATTTTCTTGAGTCCTTAGTAGAATTAGGAAAATATTTTTTTAAGATAATGTGAGGATATGATAATGGAGTAGAAGAGAGTTGAGGGAAAATTTCTTACTCTTAGACTTGATACCCATTTTAAGAGGTGAAGGGGGTATTTATACGGATAGAAGGTTACTTTTGAGGGTAGGATAGGGTAAAAAGATTTAAAAAAAAGTAGAGAATGGCATGGGATTTGGGGGTGAGGGGTTAGAATTGAGATGAGGGTATTTATGGAATAGTGGTAAATAGATAGTTTTTTAACCAAATGGTTTGGATCCTCTCTAACCCATTTGGGTTGAATGTTTGGTAAGGTGAAATGATGTGGTGTTTGGTTGAAAGAAAATGATTGAATGTTAGGTGGGATGAGGGGGTGTGTTGTTTGGTTAAAGGAATGGTTTGTGTTAGGAGTTAAGTGATTGGGATTTTGAAAGGTGAAGGGGATGGTGACAAGTGTCAAAAAGGGTATGGAGACGGAGTGTTTAGGTGATTTGATTGGAGGGAAGGGGTGTGGGATTTCTTGTGAGAATAGGTTTAAAGTGAATGATGAGGGGAGGTGTGGGTTGTGATGTAGGTTGGTAGTTGTGTTAGAGAAAGATGATGGATTAGGTTTATGATATGGATTGTGGGGGTGGTTTTGTTAGAGATAAGTGATGGGTTAGGTTGGGTAAAATGATTTTTAGGAGGTAAGTTGTAATGAGGACAAGTGTCTATTTCATGATCAAAGGTTGATTGGTTGATGTGGATAATGCTTTATGGATTATTATTATGGATGTGGGCTTTGGTAAGTTGGACTTAGGCTTTTTACAAAAGATCTAAGTTGTTGGATTTTGTTTATTTTAGTGTGGGCTTAATGGGTTTAAAGGTGAGTGGGTTTTAGGATTTGTGTTATATAGGTTTAGGGTTAAGCTAGGTTAGGGCCTTAACTAAGGTTGAGTTCATGTGAGGTCGAAAATGATTTTTTTTAGGGAATTGATAGTTGGTGGGCTTTAAGCAGGCTTGAGGTATTTTCAATTCTGAAAGTAGAGCTGTGAAAGATGGAGAAGGTGAGGAGTATGCAAAGTCTCATTGTGCGTCCATTAGACCTTTAGGGATTTTGGGAGCCTTCGAATTGATTAAAATGCCATGTTTTGGTGATTTGGGCTTTTTAGGTCTGTTGACAAATTTTATTGAAAAAGTCAAATTTTTCTGTCCTTTCGAATGGGGGCACGTTCAAATTGGGGTGTCTACAACGTTAATTGGAAATTTCTTTGGTTTCTATTGCATCGTATGAGATTTTGTGAGAAATGGATTAATTGAATGGGTAAGTGTGTTTCTTCCGCTTCCTTTTCTATTTTGACAAATGGTAGTCCAACTAGTTATTTTAATAGTTTAGGATAATTAAAACAAGGTGACCTACTATCCCCTTTCCTTTTTAATATAACGGTTCAATCCTTGGGTAGAATGTTTTTACGAACCATTTCAATAGGTGTTTTAGTTGGTTTTGGAGTCTATGAGTCTAACCCTAAGGTAACTCATCTTCAATTTGTTGATGATATTCTTGTTTTTCTAAAGACATGCCCTAATCAGGTTTGCTTTCTCAAGGGCCTCTATTGTTGGTCCGAAGTGGTATCTGGGATTTTGATTAACTTGAAGAAAAACAAAATCTATGGAATTAGGGGCATTCTTGATATTGAGGTCTAGGCAGAGTTTTTAGGTTGTCAAGTTGATTCCTTACATGTGTTTTACTTAGGCTTCCGTTTGGGAGCAGTTTATAAATCTTCCTTGGTGTGGGATAAGGTCCTAAAGAGGGTTAGGAAGAGATTAGGGTTGTTGAAAGCCAAGTATCTTTCGAAGGGGGAGATGACATTGATTAGGAGCACGCTGTCTAGCATACTGACTTTCTCTCTTTGCTTGTCATGTCTAGTATTGTCGATTCAAATTTGGAAAAGTTGGTGAGGGAATTTCTTTCAAATGATAGAAGTAACAATTGGAAGTTTCTTTTGATTATGAAAACTAGTTTATCGTCCTAAGAAACTAGGTGGTCTTGGTTTTAAGAGATTCAAGGATATGAATAAAACGTTGTTGGGGGAGTGGTTGTGGCATTTTGAAAATGAAAAAGAAGAACTTTGGAGAATCTTGATGACGGCTAAGTTTGGAGAGGATCATTTCAAGTGGGAATGCAAACAAAGTAGGCTTCCTTTCAGGTGTGGAGTTTGGAGAGGTATTGCCAAGTTGGGAGCATCTACGAGTAAGTATATTTCTTATGAGGTGGGTAGAGGAGATAAGGTTTATTTTTGGGAGGATCAATAGTGTACCGATACCCCTCTACAAACTATGTTTCTTGACCTATATTTGTTCTCTATGAGAAAAGAAATGTCTATATCTACCTTCTTGGTTCTTAATAAGAGAGGAGTGTCTTGGGATCTTGGTCTTAAGAGAAAATTGAATGATTGAGAGGTCGAAGGTACAATCTCTTTTGTAGACTTGCTAGCCGCAATGGGCATTTCGCCGAAAGGATGACCAATAGATTTGGAAAGGGAGTGGTGATGGTCACTTCTTGGTCAAATCTTTCCACTCCACAATTGAAGGTACTCAAGACTCATGTTTTATTTCCTATTTTATTTTGGGGTCAAAGGTTCCCTCCAAGATGTCTTTCTTTTTATGGTTGGTGACTTTGGAAAAACATCCCACAATTAACCTTCTAAAACATAAGGGTGCCATCTTGGTTGATTATTGCTGTATTTGCAAATCTAATTGTGAGTCAGCAAATCATCGTTTAATTCATTGTTAGGTGACTTCTTACGTTTGGTCCCACTTCTTTTCTATTGGAATTCCACCTCCTTTTCTGGTAGGACGTAGATTCTTTAGAAGTTAACGTCGTTTGCAATTTGTTGGATTTTGTGGAAAGAAAGAAATTCATGCACATTCGATGGAAACCAACTTGCAAGATCTTCTTTTCAACATCCTTGGTTTGTTATTCTTTTTGTGTAATTGGTCCAAGGAGTTTAAAGACTTATTCTTTGAAGATTTAATGTTTAGATGGGAAAATGTAAAATATATATATATATATTATGTGCATATTGTGTTATTTATAAATCCTTCCTCTAAATTAGGGTTTTCCCTTCTCGCGGGAGGTGATCCTGGAGAATCCCCTGATTCTTAGGATCTTAAACGGAATGGGGATCTTTGGGATTGGATAAGATAGACTAAGGATATCTCCTCCGAGTCTTGAGGCTTGACGTGCACAAATCAAGATTATAGATATTTTTTTATTATGTCTACTCTGCTTGGCAGACCAGGTCTTACTTAATGCTATACTATCCTTCTAGCCAGGCCAAGCACTCTCTACCTTAGCCTGCCCTTCTATTGGGTAGCACTCTGAATGCTAATATCCATATGGTACCTCTTAACTGGGTTGGACACGTGTACGGTCTAGATGACTGTGCGGCTATTTCCCTCTACAATTACCCCCTCTCGAGGAGACGCGAAATATCGCCGTCTTCTCAAGACATATATCATTCTTCTTATTGGCTATTATGATTCTATCATTACTTTTACTCTTAATAAATTGACGCATTCAATGCAATGTCGTTTCAAATCTTTTCTGACGGTTGAAACGAATCGTCCCTTATCTGTGGTCATCTACATGCCCCACTAGCATCTTCACTACGCCCTAGGTTGCATGACTAGGTTGGATTAGGCTATCCTCCTAGGCATACATACGCCTTTACGTTCTCCTATAAATAAGAGATTTGTGCCAACTTTTCCTCCTATTGTGTTATTTCCTTTTCTGATCTCATATTTTTGTGTTTGCGAAGTTTCATTTCTTTCTGCTTCACTACCATCTTTACCTCTCTTAGGCTGAGGTAATCTTCTATTCTTACCTTCTCTTTTCTGCAAAATTAATTTCTCAATGAATGTCAACATGACCCAACTTCGGAGGGGACTCTATATCCCTGCTTCTGTGTCTATTCGGGTTTGCAAAGACCCCAAACACCCTAACCAGTGTCGTCACGGGGAAATCATGGTTTATGTCAGCCAAATCAAGGCTGGTCTAAGTTTTCCTTTCTTTCCCTTTCTCAATGAGGTGTTGAGAAAAATAAACCGGGCCCCAGGTCAAATGTCTGGCAACTTTTACTGTCTGATAAAGATAGTGGAGAAAATAAATATAACCCCCAACGACTTCCTCTCCAAATACAACTTGAAAGCCCTCCCCCAGCGCCTTGGGTATTACTCACTATCCTCCAAGAATGTAGTAGCTGCACTAGTTCCGTCTGACCCTAGTGTTGACAAAGGGTGGTACAAAAACCCCTTGATTGTCTTTGGGAACTGGAAATTTTCCCCTGACGCTTTTTGTGAGGGATTCAGGGTCCATCGAACCTTCCAAGGTAAGCCTAACTTTTAGGCACCTAGCTGCGTCCCATTCTTCAGCTTTGTACAAAATTGAATCAAAATTTTTTTTTTTTTTTTTTGCAGATTCGTTTGCCCTTTCTATTGTTGAAGTTAGGAAAGAGCAATGTAGATAGAGGGCTAGTGGCAGTGGGTCTCCAAACTAGGGTGACCAACGAAGTGATTGAAAGAGATCAGGCCTATCCTTCCCCTTCTTCTTTTCCTCGACCACTTGCACGACAGGCTCCCTTTGATCAAGCCGAGCAGATCTCGGAAGATTTTCCTTCTCTTTTTGTCTCTATACCTGCCCTTCACTCTCATCTATCCCCCTTAGGGTCCTCTGACACCATGAATATTGACCTTTCAAAATAATTCTCTCCATTACCCCTATCGTTAGGACAACTCCTTCCTCTAGCGAAGGTAGGAAGAAGAAGAGGAATCTGGCCCTGTGTGCCTTCACCTACATTAAATACACAGATCAGTTGACACTGGTGCGTGGAGAGCAGGCTACTCATGTTTCTACTTCTGCTTCTACATCTGTTGTTGTTGTTCTTGTTCCTGTGGAGCTTGATGAGGAGATTCATCCTCAGGCAATATAAAACTCGGACACCATCAGGGAGCATAGCCTATTCCTGAGTTCCAACCGCACAAAAAGCGCAGGCTGATAAGGAAGTTCTTAAGGAGCCCTTCCCCCTAGGGGAGTCTGAGTAAGAGAGTCCTACTAACCTTATGACTCTCCTGGAGGAAGCAGCATTCTCTTGGAGGAATCGTGAGGCCTTCCTCTAGGATGGAAATAAGAACAATGATTTTCGATCCCATTTCAACCATATCTCAATAGGAGTTGCGAGATGAAGATCCTTGTTATTGCTGCCTCCCTACTTTCCCACTCCATTTCCCCCAAGGACTAGGATATTATGTATCGGACCAATGCAGATCTGGGCTTTAGTCAATTCGTTCATGGCCTCTGCTAGGTAACTTTTTGCTCATCCCACTCTACTCCTTACTCTTCGTGTTTTTTTCACTTAACTACTTTATTTTTCTTAGAAGCCAACTCCTATGGTACCTTGGCCTTCCTGAAATAGCGTGAGATTGAGAACTAGGTAATTGCTCTTACCAGAGAGTATGAGAAAAAAATCGCTCTGCTCCAGGTTGAGCTAGCCTCTTCTAGCCAATTTTCTCATGAGGCCAAATAAGAGATAGAGGCGAACTTGGCCCAGTTTTCCAAGGCAAACTTAGCGTTGGAGACCAACAATAAGAAGCTAACAGATTTCCAGAGTGTTCTTCAACTAGAACTAACCAGGTACAAGGAGAGAATGCAAAGGAGAGACGTAGAGCTGACGGATCTCCAAGAGCAAATGCAGCATTAGGAGCTTGAGATAGGCTCCCTCAGGGCTAGTCTTGAGTCAGCCAAGGCAACGTAGGCCAGGGAGGATGAAACTGAGACCAAGAAACTATTGGGTCAACTACAGGCCCAATACTCTCAGCTGATAGAGGATACTTTTACCAAGGCCTATCACGAAGGCTTTGAGGCTACTTGACTTCAATATGAGGAGGAGGACGACGAAAAAGACAATGAGGACTATGATGATCCTACTAGTCCTCCTCTCAGGGAGATTCTCTACTGGTCTGGTACCTATGGGGGAGTCCCACCCTTCCAACTGGATGAGGAGGGAAACCCAGTTCCTATCCTAGATCGAGTCCCTCGTGAGCTTATGGAGGTTAGGTAAATCATAGATTTGAATCAAGCTAGATGGACTGGCTCGTCTACCCCTGCCAGTAACCTACATCCTGTCCCTATTATCAACGTCAATCAGGATGAGGCAGTCGATCCTCCCAATCCTACTGAGGTCTCATCTCCTGCCAACCAATCATTTACTATTGAATGAGGACCTGTCTCTTGGTTTTTTTGTACTTTTTTTTTTGCTGCTTTTTTTTGTACTCTCCCATTTTTGGGATTTCTCTTGTACTTCTTTCATCATTAATGAAAAACTCTATTTTCATACCAACTACTACTCTGTTCTTAACTTAACAGAATAGCATAGTTTAAACATTTTCGCACGGTTTGCACTGTACATTTTGCTTTACTTAAGCACTTCAAAAAAATCTGATATACTTTTTGCACTGCTTGCAATGTACTTTTTTCTTTACTTAAGCACTTCAGCAAAAAATCTGATCTTGTACTGCTTGCATTTTATCACTTTGCATTGTATGTATCACTACCTCTTCCCCTAGGTTCTGCCTTATGTTTTTCTTACTTAAGCAAAAACATTTTTCAAAAACAGGTGCATAATAAAATATCGCTTAGAATTTTAAGCGATATAACATTCTACTTTGAGGTGGTTTTGTGAGTTACTGTTCTTCAATAAAGTTCTAACTTAGTGCTATGGCCATTAAGGCAGTGCAATATATCGCTCAATGCTTTGAAGGCATAGTTGTATCATGCACACCCTTGTCCTCAAAAGGGATCTATTATAGTACTTTGTCATTTTAGGGCAAATTGTAGTTATCCAACTCTTTTATTTGCCATTATAGGTAAATAAGAGTTGTGAGGATCTATCTCTTCAATGTGCCCATCTCTGTGCTTTGTTGCTTAGGGTTGAGTGTGGCTGTCCAACCCTTCATTTTACCAATTAAGGCAGAGGAGGGTTGCAAGGACTTGACTCCTGAAAGAGCTCAACTCTGTGCTATGTCACTCAGGACAAAGCGTGGCCATCCAACTCTTCACTCTACCAACTAAGGCAAAGGAGAGTTGTGAGGACCTGACTTTTGAAAGAGCCCAACTCAATACTATGTTACTTGTACCAGAACAGGGCCCCAACCAGCTCAATACCCTACCAATTATGGCAGAACAGAACTTCATAGACCTGAACCCAAGTGGAGTCCATCTTAGTGTTATTATACTCGTAGCAGAATAGGGCCCCGACCAGCTTCTTACCTTATCAATTACGATAAAGTAGACCCACGTAGGCCCGGACCTAGGTGGAGCCTATTTTTAGTGTTATTGTACTCATAACAGAGTAGGACCCTGACCAGCTTCTTACCCTGACAATTACGACAGAACAGACCCACGTAGGCCCAGACGCAGGTGGAGTCCATCTTTAGTGCTATATTACTCGTATCAAAGTAGGGCCCCGACCAGCTCCATCAAAAATGGTTTACAAAAAATGGATGGTCCACGATTTTTCAACTTGTAAACATGGGGCTAGAAGTTTTGGAATGGGCTGATTTTTGTGAGGATGATCTCCTCACCATAGAGATTATCCTAACCAAAAATCAGCCCATTCCAAAACTTCTAACCCATGTAGGACAAAAATGATTGGATAAAATGTTGGCCAAAATGTTTGGTGCTAAACGGGACTATATATATAGGGTAGCGTTCAGGGCAAACTTTTTAGCAAACTTTTTGGCAAAACATTTTTCAAAACATGGGTTAGAGGTTTTGGAATGGGCTGATTTTTGGTGAGGATGATTTCTACGGTGAGTAGATCATCCTCACCAAAAATCATCCCATTCCAAAACTTCTAACCCATGTTTACCAGTTGAAAAATCGTGGACCGTCCATTTTTTGTAAACTGTTTTTGATGGGGTTAGAAGTTTTGGAATGGGCTGATTTTTGGTGATGATGATCTCCTCACTGTAGAGATCATCCTCACCAAAAATCAGCCCATTCCAAAACCTCTAACTCATGTTTTGAAAAATGTTTTGCCAAAAAGTTTGCTAAAAAGTTGGCCATTGAACGCCCCCATATATATATAGGGAAATGTTCAGCAACAAACATTTTGGCAAAACATTTTGGCAAAACATTTTTCAAAACATGGGTTAGAGTTTTGAATGGGCTGATTTTTGGTGAGAATGATCTCTACGGTAAGGAGATCATCATCACCAAAATCAGTCCATTCCAAAACTTCTAACCCCATCAAAAATGGTTTACAAAAAATGGACGGTCCACGATTTTTCAACTTGTAAACTAGGGCTAGAAGTTTTGGAATGGGCTGATTTTTGGTGAGAATGATCTCCTCACCGTAGAGATCATCCTCACCAAAAATCAGCCCATTCCAAAACCTCTAACCCATGTTTTGAAAAATGTTTGTCAAAATGTTTGTCAAAATGTTTGTTGCTGAACGGGACCCATATATATATATATATATATATATATATATATTATAGAAGAAAGCTGGTTCTCTCCCACCAAATGCTTTGATTTTAGGGAAATGTTTAATTAAGAAGTGATTTTACTTTTTTTTTTTTTTACTTCCAAAATAAAAGAAAATAAATTTATTTTTTTAATTGTCTTTCCTAAATTTCTCTTTTATTAAATTAACCTATGCATTCATTATTTTGATATTCCTTGATTCATTTACTCTGCGATTAATTATTTTATTTTATTTTATTTTAAATTTGATTCTCTTATTTTGTTTTATTCAATCTTCACTACATGGTTTTCTAATCTTAGTACTTCTAAGGTACACACTGTCTTTCAATGGTTAGTACATACATTCAATAATTTTGCACATAATCTTTTATTATTCTATTCTAAACACATATTGCACTCAATCTTTATCAAATATGCGTAACTTAGAGATGTGTACATTCATTCAAGGGTAGTGCAATAAATACACTTGAAAATTGGGTTTTTGTATCAAAAATGCCCTTTAAAAAATCTTTTTTATCAAATAACCGATAGACAATATGTACGTATTTATATTCAGATTTGAATCAGATCATATTAACTAAAACCATATCCGAACCATTTTACTTTCATTAAATCTAATATCATTAAATCTAATAAAAATTCATATCCGAATCCCACTGAATCAATAAAATTGCTAAAATATAAAAGATAAACTTGAACTTAAGACCTCCCCATTATGGAAAGAAACTTAACCACTATACCTAATCATTATTAATTAATAAAAAACAACTTAATTTAGATACTTATACTCGTATCACTTGGATTTCGGATAAAATCCATCCCAATTTAAGTCCTATACCCACAGATGCTTATTCCCAAAGCGTATTTATTGCAATAGATTAGTTCAACCCATGAATTATTTTCATCAATGGATTAGTTTGATCCGAATCTCATTTAACATAATCTTTTGTGAACAAGACTAGACGCTTTTCTACGATTTGAAACTATACCCATAAATGATACCATGTGCCCACATGCCCTAATATGAAATTTGTTGCTTAAAAATAAGATTACATTTATTTTTTTCCTTTTCTTTTTCTTGATAAATGACATGTAAGGAAATTAAATTAAAAACAAAAAATTTAATGAACACAAACCATCATTCTTAAATCTCCAACTATAATTTGACAACTCCATTCTTTTTCTGATAATTCATCGAGATCCATATCACATAGAGATCAATGAATCAATCAGACGGTCTCCATGCAGAGGCAGTAAGCAAAGAAAGATCCTTCCAACCCAACTTCAAACAACCACCTTCTTCAACCAAAGTATATCCTTTCCAAGGAAACATACCTAATAACAAACTCGCTTGAGCCGCCGGGTTACCACCGAGTGAAACTGGTCTAAAACCGATTCTCCTCAACTCATCTCCCCATCTTTCGACTTTCACCTCTCCAGTCCTCTTGGGTCCACCAACGGCCACGATGTTCCTGATCTCATGCCCAAACAACTGTTGTTCCACTTGATGTCGTTCTAAACTATCTCCAGCTAACCCATCACCCAACGCATCAAACAATGCTGAGTAGTAATGTAGAGCTTCCACGAATCTCCCTAAAAAGTTCCCACCATGACTGAGATCTTGTTCAACGATCGTGATTAATTTAGGATTCAAGATCTTAAGCAATCTTAACGTCCCAAGATCAGATCCTGTGATGTCGTACAAACAATGGTGCATCCAATGTACCACAGTAGCTTCATTTTGTCTCGGAACGAGTCCACTCAGATCGGTTAAATTCCCTACTTTGCCTTCTAATGGATGAAACTCGAAAGGCAAACCGAGTGAAGTCGCGAAATCGGTGAGTCGTCTTCCTGTGGCTTCTAACAACTCGATCGAAGATCCAACGCCTGTAATTCTCATAGATTGGATTTTTTTGGATCTCGAGGCGAGAATATGGAACAATCCAGGCCATTGAAGACCCTGCATTATGTCGAGATCAATGACATGGACTCGATCTTCGCTTTCTAGGGTTTGAAAGATTGCTTGATTTGCAGTATATTGGGAGAATTTGATTAAGGGACTAATCGAATTGTAAGATTGAAGAGCTTTGCAGATCCGTTGATTTTGAGCTAGAGTTAGGGTTTTGAGATTAATTGGAGAATACGTACCGAGACAAGAACTGATGATCCTAGATCGAAGAGCTTCAGAGAAGTAAGCCGCGACTCGTTCGGGTGAAGAACCGAAAGGAGAGGAGAGTTCAGATATCTCGGGAAGGAGATCGCTTGCTTCATCGAGTTTATCCATGGCGACAGCTTCGGCGCACTGTAGCAAAAGCCCTAAGAGATGTAGACCTGTTGATTCAACTCCACTGATGATCGATTCTTCTTGTTCTGATTCGTTTTCTTGTACTTGGATTGATTTTTTTCCGGAAATTGTGGATTCTGTTGTGGGATTATTAGTTCCTGAATTTCGTTTTCTGCGTTCTTGATTGTCTTCGTCTTCTCCAGAGTGGGATTCTCGATCGATGCGTTTGGTTTTCATGGAGGAATCAGATTTAGGGTTAGGGTTTGCATTTAAGGGTGATTGAGGGAGTAAGCTCTGAAGCATGATAGGAGAGAGAGAGAGAGAGAGAGAAAGAGAGAGAATTAATGGCGACAGCCTTTTTGGAGAACTTTTAGAGGGAGAAACCCACACCTTGAAAGGAGACAAAAAGTGTAGCAGAGTTTTGCAGAGAGAGAGAGAGAGAGAGAGAGAGTTGGGGTTTGCTATTATCGTCGTTAAATCCGTCAGTCCGCCGTCAAGTCCTTCGTTTAGTGCCGTCTGTAGTAAGTGTGTTTAATTTAAAAATGTAGTTGTTTAAGGATTATTGTTCGTTAATAAATATCTAATTGCGTCATCTTTGGATGCTCTGGCGGTTGGGAATTTTTTTCGGTTATTTAAACATACCTCTTTATGTTTTGATGAATATTTGAGATACCCCTGTGTTTTCAAACTCATGACACGCCCTCTTGACCTAGGTCTTCAATTATAAATTAATTTAAAATTATCTAAATACCCTCATTTTCCACCTCTACCTAAAAACCCCAATATTTTTTTAATTGTTCTGATCTGACTTCCTACCACACTATGCTGACATAAGAAATCAGTTCAGCATTTTGCAACATTTTTTCTCCAAAAATTAGTCATCTTTGGGACTAGAGTGAAGTATGTTACTTGCTTTTTGAGCTTTAATATTTTATTTTCTTCAACCTTCAAACCTCAATAATAGATATAATTTTTGGAGAAATACAATTATGGATATTTGGATAGGATTTCGACAAAATATTCAAGATGATGGATTAAATAAATAGAAGTATTCTAAGAGATTAACAACTTGAAGATGACAGATTTTTTGAGTGAAAAATCATGGTGATTGGCTGGAGGTTGATGATAAGGATACTTAAGTCTTTTTCATTTGTTCCAAAACAAAACCTAGGTCAAGGGGGGCACATCATCGATTTAAAAACATAGGGATTATCACTAATATTGATCAAAACATGCATATTTTTTTCTTGGGTGATTTAGACTAGAGTTGCAACTCGAGGGGCGAGTGAGGGCAGAAGGATCAACCCAAGCCCAACCCAAACCTTATTAAACAACCCACACCCACATTCAACCCGACGTCCTAGCATGAAATGCTCAATCCAAGCCTAACCCAAGCCGAGTTGATTAATCATGGAAATATGAAATGATTTAACAAGAAAGTTATTGATTATTTAATGAAAATAATCATATACATTAATTTTGATATTTAAATAAATAAAATCTAACATACATAATGTGGTGATTATTAAATTACAACCATATTAAGTCCAGGTTCGAGCAGCAAACCCAATGCCTATGCCCAACCCTAACCCAATTTTCTTTGAACCCAAGCTAACTACGCCTAGACATGATCCAAGTTCGTGTTCAACTCAATAGATTTGAGTTTTAGCCACCCAAGTTGCAGCCCTAATTTAGACATAGATCCCACATTGTGGTGAATGTTTTCAACCTGACAACTCCATTGATTTCAATCTTCTCTTGTACAAATGAAAAATAAACTAAATGCCCTTATCTTCAATTTTTACGAAAAAGAATCAAATACTTTTCTATGTAAAATTAGTCATTTTTCAACTTATAGAGTATTCTTAATCCATTGAACATCTTCATCAATCTCTAATATATTTAATATAAAAAAAATTATGGGTTTTTATTAAAAATTCAATGTCTTCACCTATTTTTCAAGAAGAAGAAAAGATTCAAACAAAATAAGACAATATGATCTCGTTATTAGTTCTTTAAGATTAGAGTAGATAAAATTTTAAGGTTGAAGATCATTGATTTTGAGGGAACAAAATCAAGGGTTTTTCATTGAACATCGAAGATAAGGGCATTTAGATTATTATTATTTTTTTATTAATCTATAAGAGAAGACTAAGTTCAAGAGGTGTATCATTAATTTGAAAACATAAAGGATGTAGAAAATATTCACGGAAACGTGGATGGATACGTCTAAATCACATTTTTTATTTTTATTTAATTTTTTGTTTTTTCATTAAGACCATTGGGTAGCTCCGATTCTTACCAAAAACTCTTTGGTAGTACGTACCTCTCTCGTTTCATGACCAATATTCTTATCCATCTAAATTATTAGTTTTTGTGGTCCACATTCGAAAGTTATTATTTTTATTTTTCGTTGATTAAGACATGCCCCCACCGCCCCTTGTGTTTTTAAACTTATGACATGCCTCCCTTGACTGTTGACCAAGGTCCCTTTTAGAAAGTAGTTAAAAAATTACTTAAATATCCTCATCATCAATTTATAATAAATAACCACAATTGATTTTTATCCTGAAAAAATTATCTCCAATCTTATGGTAGAGATTTTACCTTCAGTGTTCAATCTTAAGAGCTTATAACCTATATTAGAAAAATCCCCAAAATCAATCATCTTCAATCTTAGGGTAAAGATCTTGATCGTAAGATTTTATTTCCTTCAATTTCCAAATCGAAATAAAAAAGATGATTTTTGAAAAAGTACAAGCATGAATTTTTTCGAAGACTTTTTGCTTTACAAAATCATTTATCTTCTACATCCAGGGTGGAGCTGATGGGGACAATTGCCCCCACAGAACTTTGAGACACCCATGAACTTTCAATTAATTACATGCCCCATTTGTCCCCACTCTCTCACCTCTCTCCCCATTTGCCCCCACATCCTCACCTCCCTCCAATTGCTCACCCCCCCCCCCCCCTCTCTCTCTCTCTTACATTTTTTGTTGGTAACATTGTCTCTTGATAAGGCCTTCTCATATAGGGTCGGGTTCCGTAAACACATAAAGCTACTCACATTGCGACACAATGTTTTGTCTTATATGGGCAAAAATGTTTGGAATGGGCTGATTTTTTGTGAGGATGATCTCTATGGTGAGGAGATCATCCTTGCCAAAAAATCAGCTCATTATGAAACTTCTAGCCCCATGTTTACAAGTTGAAAAATTTTAGACCGTCCAATATTTGTAAATCAATTTTGATGGGGTTGAAGTTTTGGAATGGGATGATTTATTGCAAGATGATCCCCTCATCACAAAGATCATTCTAATAAAAAATCAGCCCATTCCAAACCTTTTTGCCCATATAAGACAAAAACGGTGTCATAATGTGAGTCGCAATATGGGTGGTAAGAACGTCACCCATATATATATATATATATATATATATATATATATATATATATATATATATATATATATATAAACATTTTTCAAAACATGGGTTAGTAGTTTGGAATGGGCTGATTTTTTGTGAGGATGATCTCTATGATGAGGAGATCATTCTCACTAAAGATCAGCCTATTTTAGAACTTCTAACCCCATCAAAAGTGATTTACAAAAATTGGACGGTCCACAATTCTTCAATTTATAAACTAGGGTTAGAAATTTCAAATGAGCTGATTTTTGGAGAGGATGATCTCTTCACCGTAGAGATCATCCTCACAAAAAATCAACTCATTCTGAAGCTTCTAACTCATGTTTTGAAAAATGTTTGACACAATGTTTGGCCAACTTTAGGGCCGTTGAACTGCTCCCTATATATGAGTGGCGTTCAGAGGACCTAAAGGGAGTCAAATATTTTTTCAATGTATGGGTTAGGAGTTTCAGAACGGACTGATTTTTGGTGATGATGATCTCTATGATGAGGAGATCATCATCACCAAAATTAGCCAATTTTGAAACTTCTAACCCTATCAAAAGTGGTTTACAAAAATGAAACAGTCCACAATTCTTCAACTTGTAAATTAGGATTAGAAGGTTTGGAATGAACTGATTTTCGGTGAGGATGATCTCTTTACTATAGAGATCGTCCTCACAAAAAATCAACCCATTCTAAAACTTCTAACCCCTATTTTGAAAATGTTTGGCACAATGTTTAGTTTCCTTTAGGGTCTCCGAACGCTTCCTTATATATATAATTTATTCTTTTTCTTCTTCTTCTTTGCATCTGAAAAGGTTTCAATAACGGTTTTAAGCTTTGATCTTACTCATTTTTCTTACCCTAATATCTCCAATCGAGTTGAAGCCGTTTTCATGAGAAAGTTATGTTCGATATGTATCTACTGAATCTATTTGGTAATATTCGATACCTACCGAATGTACTAAAACAAGTTTAGTCTCAACCTACTGAACAAAACTATCAAAAAATCTTCGAGTTCTTTGATTTGAAATCATCGTTTTGAGATTTTAACAGTGATTTTCTATCTTCCTTGATGATTAAATGCAAAAAAAATAAAAGAAAATTTAAAAATATAAAGATTATTTGAAAAAAAAAATCCTAAAACGTAATCTCCATTGATTCAACCTCTCACAAAACTCAACAAAAAAAAAAAAAAAAAAAAAAGAGGAAGAGAAGGACGAAAAGAAGAAGGAGGAAGTGAGTTTTAGGTTTTTATTTTATTGGTGGTGGTGGGTGCAATAAGTCAAAATGAAAAGGGTGAAATGATAATTTACTTTTTCACAAAAGTCACTTAAGTGGGTGCATTGAGTCACTTTGGTATGTGCAAATAGTCGCCTCCTTTTTCTTAACCAAGCAGTCGTGTGCCTTGAACGTTACTTTTTATTAAACACGTGGCAACTAGACATTGATTAAACGAAACAAATTATTACTTGATAAACATACACTAGTTATGACTTGTGATGATAGTTCTAAATTCCTCTACTCGATGGGAAACTCCGGGACAGTCGACTTTACTTGATTGGACTTTGAGATAATTCTTCACCCAATCATGATGGAATCAATTGGTAAATCATCAGGTCAACAAATGTTACATGATTCGTTGATTCGATTGATTTGAATTCAAGTTCAAAGTTCGTGGTTCGCCAATCTAAAATGAACCCAGTTTGTAAGGTAGGTAGAGAAAATTCTTTTTCAGGTTCACTTGGGTTTCCTAGTTTGATTCACTAGCTTGGTTTGATCGCGCATATATATAATTCAAGTATAGAAATTATTGGCAATAATAATATTAAAAATTATAAGTCAAATAGAAATAAATTAGTAAATAATCTAAATTTTAAATGTAAACAATGAAAAAAAAAAAAGCAATCAAAAAAATACTTTTGTCGCCGAACCAAATTGGTGGATTCTCCAAATTTCATGTTTTGGTTCGTCGAAACCAACCAAAATGTGCTAGGCTCATGGTTCGTTTCACTTATGAACCCAATACGACTCGTACCACAAACTAGTTCGCTTCATACCAATTTGTGGTTCGGATCAGTAGAAATGAATTGGGTAACATGTCGATTCACCAACTTGGCCATGATAGCTTGAAAATGCACTAAATTGGGATGGATAATATATAATAGAGTCGTGATAAGCTGACTAAAAAAATAACATACTCAACTGACATGACATGTGCACAAAATCATAGATTTTTTCCTCGTGATACATAAGGAAAAAAATCTATGATTCTATTTGTTGAGTAATTGTCTTGTATTCTATTTTTTGGAGTTTCTATTTTTAGGATTACTAAAAGGAAATTACGTAATATTTTCTTTTAATTTTTTATATTTTTGGGGAGATAGATATGTTTTAGTAACTCCTCGTTTATAAATAGAGATCTCTAAGGCTATAAAAATTAGAAGGGTTTTTCTTCTTCTAGGATTTAGAGAGAAAGTGTGAGGGTTGTACAAGGATTTTTGGTCCTAGGTTTGGGATTAAAGTGTCATTTCATGTAATATTCTTCTATGTTTTTTTAGTAAAAAAGATTGGTTCCAATATGAGGACGTAGGCACACTACTGAACCACGTAAATCTTTATGTTTTCATGTGTAGTTTATTTGTTTTCTTTACTGCTTTATTGTTTTGCAAATTGGTATCAAAGCTAGCAACTATGTGCGGATGGCAGTGAAGAGTTTGAGCATGAAGTTCAAAGTCAAGAGATTCGATGGGAATGGCAATTTCAATCTATGGCAAAGATGGGTGAAAGGACATCTTAGTTTAACAAGGCCTGACTAGGGCATTGAAAGAGAAGTCCAATAAACTAGAGAATATGATAAATGCAGATTGCAAAGACATTGAGGCGAGAACGATTAACACTATTCGACTTTGTTTTGTAGATAACGTCTTGTTTAATGTTCTGGAGGAGGAATCGGTACTATGAGAGAAGTTGAAAATTCTTCATATGGGTAAGAACTTGACCAACAAGTTATTTATGGAAAACAATTGAATGCCTTGAAGATGACAGAAGATGTAAATCTTTTGGAATGCATGAACCTGTTTAATCAAATATTGAATAACCTGACTTTAGAATTCCTATGAAAATTTGGTGATTACGCTTATGCAAAAGAAAAATACAATAAAGCTAGAAGATGTCAAAGCAGCTCTTCCAGCAAAAGATACTAGGAGAAGGCTCAATCTTGAAGGTAATACTCAATAGTTGATTATTTGTGGAGGGAATCAATGAAGAAGGATTTCAAATAAAAATTTTGAAAATAGTAGGAGTCGATCCAAAATGAAAGGGAATGGAAACATATAGTGCTACTACTGTAAGAAATATGGTCATATCAAAAGGGATTGTTCGGTTTATGTGGAAAAAAAAAGGGAAATAGTTCTAGTAGCGCAACTGTTGCAGTAAAAAGAGATGATGAATAAAGAGATATTCTCAGAGTCTCCAAAGATATGCACATTGTTCTAAGAATGAGTGGATATTAGATTTAGGTTGTTCTATCCATATATGCTCTAAAAGAGAATATTTTGATACATTGCAAGAAAATAAGACAAATGTGATTTTCTTAGGTGATGGATCAATTTGTGACGTCACAGGAGTTGGTATGGTTAAAATTAAAATATTTGATGGAATGGTACATTATCTGGGTATTATGTTTTTTGTCTTAAAGGTGCGAAAAAATCTAATATCCCTTGGTCGGTTGGACTCCATGGGTTGTAGGTATTCAACTGGAGGTAGAGTTATAAAAATCTAACATGGTTGTTGGTCTAATGAGGGGAGAAAAGTATGGTAAATTGTATCGTCTAGTAGGAAATACAGCGAGGCATGATATTTTCACGACCTCGAAAGATTGGAAACATGGTCTATGAAGTAGTAGACATCTGCGAAGAGTCTTTTTCACAGATGGGCTAGAGAAAAATGTGTTTTCAAGTTGTAGATGATCGTGAGTTGGTTCTTACGATTTGAAAGGATAAGTCGAGGCCCCTCTCTACAGTTGACTAGCCAATCAGTTCGAGTAGCTACACATGTGCATTGGTCGTGTGATCGAGTCGAAGTGGACTAGGATGATTCGATAGTGTGTGTAGCTAGTAGTTTAAAAAGCCAATGATTATTTGTGGTATTAGTAGACAAGTGACTGAGTTAGGTTGATTTAGGTTTGAGGTTGACTTGCATCTTGAATATAGGTGATTCAAATTACGTTGTGTGAGATACTCATGATTTTTCTTGAAGGTGATAAAATTCAAACCAAGGTGAAGATTGTTGAGTAATTTTCTTGTATTCTATTTTGAGGGATTTTATTTGTAGGGTTACTAAAAAGAAATTGTAGACATGTGAAATTTTAAGGGATTTAAACCTCATCAACTTAGGTTTGGGAGTCATTACCATTCAAATAGTTTAAGGCGTGAATGGACACTATGAAAAGAGTTTTGAAAATCTATTTTTCAAGGACTTGATGACTCAAATTTGGTTTGACCTTAGATTTTAAAGATAAAGGAGGTTTGGTTGTGAGACAATGAAGGTTTAGGTACCACATCTCACCCATCAAGTTGATGGTTACCATGCATTGGTCAAAAGTGAAGCATAAAACTATTTTTTAGGATTTTTTGAGCTAGAAAAGAGCGCAATGCATGAATGTATGGATGCATGAGATAAAAAAGAGTGTGAATGTGTGCAAAGGTGTTCAAAATGTATATGTAAGGGACCATTTTTTTGTGAGCTTTGAGTTTTAAGTGCAAATCCACGAAGATTTGCCTTATATGACACTTAGCATTTTTAGAACAAAAGTAGTGTTGTATGCATGCATGAAAAGCTTCTTTAAAGAACTTATTATGGATTTAGAAAAAGGGAAGATTACCTTAGATGGAGGGTTACTCTCTTCCTCCTTAGTCATTAAGAGTGCTTATAATATATGCAATGCAAGTAAGCTATAAACATATATAAATAAAGAACATTAGAAAGTAAATGTTCTCTACGGAACTTGTTATGGATTTTGAAAAAAATAAGACTACCTCACATGGAGGGATTACTCTCTTCCTCTTTAATCATGAAAAGTAAACAATACTACTTGCTTGAATTTAAAGGTGCTTAGAAAGTAAATAATTGAAAAACTATTACAAGAAATAAATGTTCCCTAGGAACTTATTATGGACTTAGAAAATGGAAGATTAACTCACATGGAGGAATTATCCTTTTCTTTCTTAGCCATTGAAAATGAAGGAAAGTTTCATTACATTGCGTGAAAGTAGGGTGGCAATGGGTCGGGTCATGTCGTGTTCGGGTTGTGTTGAGGTAAAGGTATTATGAAAATTTACCCAACACGAACCATTTAATAATCTTGTTAAAACTTAAATCCAAACCCATCCCATTTATAAATAGGTATACCTAATTCAACCCTTATATAACTTGTTTAATAAAATTCTAATCTTTATTTGATAAAAACAAGCTTCATTTCCACCACCAAAAATAAAATATCATTATTAAAAAAAAGTCACACAATCATAAACCAATATTTACCAACATAAATTAAGTATTATAAAACATAAACTAAGTTTTATAAAAAAGAATGGGTAATTTAAAAAATTCTAAAATAATTATTGATATATTTAAAACTACACATTAATGAAAAATAACTAAATGTGTTAAAGTGGGTTCAGCGGGTTGACGCCCCTAACTCAGACCTGGACCATTTAATAATCGTATTAGACGGGTTGACATTATAATAGTATTAGACGAATTGACATTATTATGATGCAAACCCAATTAAACTCGACTCAAATCCACTAATTTTGTGTCATTTTTGAGTTGTGTTCATGGGTCGTGTTAAGATTTTTACCCTACTTGAACATAAATAAACTTGAAAAATAAATTTACTAGAGCGAGGGAGGTAGAAATGGGATAAGGGGGTTACAATTAAAAAAAAAAAAGCTAAATGTTCTCCCCACATTAATCTTCTTCCCTTCTTTATTCTTTTTCTTATTCTAAACTTCTAAATTTTATAAAGTGCATTTTGAGAGAATTTTAGGACTTTAGAAGGGTTAAAGAAAAAAAATTGACAAAATTTTGGAACTCATACTTACCTCCCCATTTGTCTTGGAGGGGTCCTCTATTTAGAGGCTCTATAAAAGTCTAAATTCTATAAGTTCAACTTAATTTTAACAAAACCTCAATGAATGACCTTGGTTGTTTTCTATCATTATGTCCTTAATTGTATTTTCTTCTTTTTGAGTCTTACCAATCATGATGGTCAAGGGATATAAGTGTAAAACTAACAAGGTCCTAGAGAATTCTTTTGACTTGATAAAGGTGTCCAAGAGGGGTTTTAAGGGTCAATTATCCTTTCATGACTCTTAACAAACTAAGGTTAAGTGGATAATTACTCTTAAGGTTTTAAAAAATTCTTTTTGATGGATAAAAGTTCCCAAATCCTTTAAAAGTGATCGAATTCTGATGAAATAGATAGTAATGACATGCAATTTACCTAAGGGTGGAATGCTTATAGGTCATTTGCTTTAGTAGTCTCAACAAACTTGGGCTTGGGGGGGGGGGGGGGGGGGGGGTGGAATTGTTCACAAGTACTTGATAATTCTCTTGGATGGAAAAAATGGTTTAAATCCCTTGAATTTGTTCAATTTAGAAAGATTTTTTTGAGAATGACTTTGAGATGTGCATAAGAGGATGACCTTAATGATCAATTATCTTAGATTGTGTTTCAGCAATGGAAATGTAATTGTCATTTGGTGGGGACCAAGGAATGAGAGAATTACAAATTTACTAGAAAGCCAAGACAAGAAGATTATGGTAGGCCTAATACAAGGGCAGAGATGGAAAATACCTATGTTATCTAGGGTAAAAAGAAATTAAGAAAGGGTTTAATATGTCATTCCTCTAAGCAAATATGGAGCACTCACATGCACCATTCCAACCAAAATTGCCTAATTGACTGGACATTCATTGATTGAGGGTCAATGTAAAATAAAGAAGAACCATAAGTCAATGAAGGCCAAGAAAAAATTTGCATAGACCTTAGGTGACTAATGGCCAAAAGTAAATTAAGCTCGACCATTTGTCACTAAAGGCCTAGCATAACTTGATTTTCTTTGAAACTTTACAATTTTGATTTGCCTTGATGTGGGTCCCACTTGATAAAATCAAAGTCTGTTCAATTGCACCCTTCTTCATTGGATTCTTGTGAGCTCTCAGACTCGATTTGGGCAGATTGGGGTGTTTACAAAAATTATATAACATAATTTTTTTTTTGGATTTTTTCTGTTTCGGAGTTTTTTATTTTTTGAGAGATAAACATGTTTTAGTAACTCCTGATTTATAAATAGAGATCCCTGAGATTGTAGAAACTACAAAGAGTTTTTTTTTCTTTTAGGATTAGAAAGAAAGGGAGAGGGGTGTATAAGGGTTTTTGGGATTGAGATTAAAACCTTAGATTTTTTTTCTTATACTATTCTCCTTTGATATCTTAGTGAAGAAGATTGATTCTAACATGTGGATGTAGGCATACTATTGAACCATGTAAATTCTTTGGTATTTTGTGTGTATTTTTTTGTTCTCTTTATTGCGTGGTTGTTTTATTCTAGGCACATTCTGCCAATTGAGTATGTTTGAGTAATTTTTTAAAGTCAATTTATCATTATTCTATATAATTTTTTTTACCAAAAAATATTTATTTTAATTAAAAAATAAATACTATATAATTTTTTTTACCATAAAAAAATATTTATTTTAATTAAAAAATATTTTAAAATTTAAGATATATTTATTTAATTGATTCGTGTCAACTTGTGAGTCTTTAACTTGACTTGACTTGACTCGATATACAACTGAGTCATGTTTTGGGGCTTTAAAACCTATGGTCATAATTAATATTTGAAGATAGCACTTGTGTTATAAGACTGATGACATACCCTTATCCTCATATAAAAATGACTTATATACCATTTTTTCAAGTTCTAATAAAATAAAATAAAATACTTTCGTATCCTTGTCAATCAGGAAATTTTGATTTTGATTTTTTTGATTTTAAATTTTGATTTAATAATTTAAATATTTGAAGAGCATTTTGAAAAAAAAAAAAAAAAAAATCAAATTTCACTGTTAAATCATCAAGAAAATGCAACCTTAACTAATGGTCAAGGGGGTTAGTGTAATATGACCAATTTAATAGTGGGGTATTTCTTAAATACACTTTTAAAAAATCTTTTAATAAATTGGCGATATTCTCCAAAATGAAAGATTAGATTTACACTTCAATTAAGTGTCAACTTCATTTTTATTTTTATTTTTTATGAATTAAGGATGAAAATTTGATTTTATTCAAATTTTAAAGTATTAAAATTTAAAGTTATTTGAAAAAAAAGTTTTAAATTTCATCATTAATTCATAAAAAAATAAAATTATGATGACTTTCAATCAAGGGGATGAACGTAATCTTGTATTTTTCAAGAGGGTAAATATATTATTACCGATTTAATACAATATTTTACTAAAGGTTGAGGATCTCTTATTAACTCCTAAGGATGACTCAAGAAAAAAACACATGATCTTAACGCTTTAAATGCAAAATCCAATGGTTGAGATTTATCCTTAAGATAAGTATCTCAAAGATTTTTACAATCAAGATACTCATAAATCTCAACCATTGGATTTTGCGTTTAAAGGGCGGTCGTAAAAGCTTTTGGGAATGACTTTCCATATGTATTTTTAAGAGAACTTCTATCGTCACACCAACGTTTGCTAATGCCATCCCAAGATGTGTGCTAATTCTTTGTGATCCACATATGAAATGGGATGGCATTAGCAAAAGTTTGTGGTAATAGGAACTCAGATTTTCAATTCAAAATATTAATTTCTTAAGAAAAAACAAGAAAATAAAAGCTGAGATTTTTAGATCTACACCAATGTAACCATGGTCTTAAAACTCGGTTTCGCATCTCATTTCGTCTCGTCCATGCTAGATACTGAGTTATCTTAGAAGAGTTTTTCGATGTGTTTGAGACATCTCATTCAAAAATTAAAAAAATGAACATGGGGTTATAACTCTCATATGAAAAATTGACTTGTCTGCTCGTCTCGTCCATGTCTGATACTGAGACGACTTGGATGAGTTTTGAAACCATGATTCTAACACTAATTTTAATATTTATAAGCAAAGGAAATACTATATATATAAATTTTTTTTCTTTCCTTTTTTTGTATGTTATTGAAACAAAACTTTTAATCCAACCTTATTTTCTATTGATTCTAAGGTAGGAGTGGTAAGGTTTCCAAGAGGACAAACTGCGATTTTTATTCGATTTCAAAGATACGATGAGAAAGATAAGAACAAAGTAGAATTTCCATTAATCTTGGAAGAAGAACATATATACCATATGAATGATGTATTAAATGAGGTTTCGTGAACAAATGGCGTATGTTCGTTTTCCATTCCTGTATGAAAATATCATTTAGTATCTTTATACCTAAATTTCCCATAAAAGTAACCCTCTTTTCAATATAAAGATCTTCAAACCTTCAATCCCATGTATACAAAATAAAATAATAAATATCTTTTAATAAAAAATAAAAAAATTGGCACAATTTTATATTCCATCCAAGAAAGTTGGATATTGGGCGTCCACAGAAACAGCTGATATGGGAATAAAACACTAATTATTAGTTTCCCTAGGAAATATAATTCAATATAAACCATCCATTTGGACACTTCGCACTAACATTTTCCATCCTTTTTTAATATCAGGCTTTGCTTGGTGTGCCCACAAATTCCCTAAATTGCAAAGGTTTTCGATGATTCCAACTTTTTCACGTGTTTGGTTTCTCATTGGCAGCAACAGTTCACTACAGAGCTTTTCACACCACCACAAATTTGCCCTAAAAAAGGCCAACATACTTTTTCTTGGGCTGTCTATCAATGGGTCCGCTCTAAACACATGGGTTTTCATTTGATTTATTTTTCTTCCAAGTTTTCATAATTTTATCATAGATTTTCTAATTTTTTGGTTCGGTTGGTCGGGTTCATTGGGACTCACCTTTGGGTGTGATGCAACAGTTGGTTAATGGATCAGATCAAACTCAAAATTACAATCAGTTCCAATCTGATAAAAATGGGTTCGGATCAAGGATCTAGAGTTTGACAAAGATTGGTCTAATATTTAATAGATTGGCTCTGGAATGACCATCGTCTAATTCAATAGGAACTCGATTTGATAATGTGTTTGAAACATATAAATGATTTATATTTATAGGATCAAGTTCAAGAGCATAGCTAACAATGTAACAATTATGTTTTTTCCTATATGGGCTAAAAGTTTTAGAAATAGTTGATTTTTCGTGACGATGATATCATCCTCACAAAAAATCAAGAATAATTTACCAAAACGGTAGAGTTTTCGAAATTAATTCCGAAAATGGTACACTGTAGCAATTAATTCCGAAAACGGTAAATTTACCGTTTTCGGAATTAATATTTTTTACCAAAACGGTAAAAATAGTAAAATATTTTTTTTATACCGAAAATACCCTTTTTTTGTTTTACATATATATTTACAATTTTAACCTTAAAAAAATGAAAATCCAACTAAAAAGATTCACTCTCTTTCGGTAATCCATCAATCATATACATTTATAATTTTTTTTTACCGAAATCAATTTTATTTTTGTAATTTCAGTCAAAAAATAAAAAGGGTATTTTTGGTATAAAAAAATACATTTTACTGTTTTTACCGTTTTGGTAAAAAAAATTAATTCCGAAAACGGTAAATTTACCGTTTTCGGAATTAATTGCTACAGTGTACTGTTTTGGGAAATAAATGAAAAGTTGTGCATGTTTTGGTAAATCTGCCAAAAATCAATCCATTTTCAAATTTCTAGTCTCATCAAAAGTGGTTTACAAATTAATGATAAAAAGTTACGATCCACAATTCTTCAATTTGTAAATTGGGGTTAGTAGTTTCAGATTATTGCGAAAGATTTTAGCGGTAGATAAAAAAATATCTACCTCTATTACCCCTACAAAATTGTTTTTCACAATTGTTTGCCCCACAATTATTTTATTTATTTATTTTTTTCACTCTTAGTTGTCCTTACAATAATTTTTCTACTCTTGATTGGCCCCACATGGGCAAAATCCTAGCTCCACTCTTGTAGATCATCTTCACAAAAAAATCTACTCATTTTGAAAGTTGTGTTATTAGCTCTTGAATATGGTCCTTATTTATATTATATATTTAATTTAGATTTATGATGCTTATTATATTTTATATATTCTTTTATTGAAGGTTAGTGTTAAAAGGCACTCCAATTATTACTAAAGGCACCTCACACATAATCAAATTATTGTCTTATATGAGTTAAAGGTTTCGGAATAAAATGATTTTAGGTGAGGATGATCTCTATTGGTAAAAAAGATTATCCTCATAAAAAATCAACTCTTTCCAAAACTTTTAATCCCTTCAAAACAAATTGAAGAATCGTAAATCGTCAAATTTTTTGTAAACCACATTTGATGGGGTTAGAAGTTTAGAAATAAGCTGATTTTTGGTGAGGATGGTCACCTCACCATATAGACAAATTTTTAACAAAAAAAAAAATTGACTATGGTGTGGGGGTGCCTTTAACACTACCCTTTATTAAATCAAATAGAGTTGGATTAGTAGTGAATAAAAAGAAGTTAAGACTTATTGGATCACTTATAATTTTAAAAATAACAGATCCGATAGGGTTCGGATTGGGTTTGGGTACAACTCAGATTGCTACCAACTCGGTCGATTGATTGATGTTGTCTTAAAATTGTAAATCTCACATGTTAAAGGTTTACCTAACGATTTAAAATTCAAAAACTTTGATGTTCAAGGAGTCAAATCAACTCAACAACTCAATAATTGTTCTGCTTTAGTCAAATAAATATTATACTTTTATTTTGTTTGCTCAAAATTAGATCATACTAAGTTTGTGTATTGGTCGTATTAGCATTACTAGCTAGGGGTCTACTATGGAACGGCCTAGGCATATCGAACATATTATGTTTTCATGATTAATTTTAGAGTCGTGCTCGAGTGACTTTAAGATTATATCTTATATCACACACCTGACATAAAAGTGTGTAAGAATTATAAATATTTTCTAACTTATACCTTGATGAAAAATATCTATAATTCCTACACACTTTCACGTCAAGATATACAATATGAGGTATAATCTTTAGGTCACTTCGGCGTTATTCTTACTTTTAGTGAATTAGATTTTCAAAGTTACAAAGTTGTCACTGGACTCAACTAGGAGTGTTAGTGGATTGGGTTCTTATCAGAGTGGTACTTGTTTGATAAGGAATTTATTTGACCCAAACTCGATTTGGACTTGATTGGATCTATCACTTTTTAGATGGTTCATGATTCAATCTAAAAAAGACAATATTTCCCGATTGATCCTAATTCAATCTGATTAGATTTAATAAAAATATGTATAAAATAGAGAACTTCTATTGCCACACCAAGTTTTGCTAACGCCACCCTGAATGTGTGCGAACTTTGATATTTACATTTTATTATGAATTGGGATGGCATTAGCAAAAGTTGGCAGGGTAATAAAATCTCTCATAAAATATGATGCACATCATATATTTAAATAAATACTAAATATTTATCATTTATATATATTTCCAACATATTATTGGATCGAATTCCAGTAAGATCGGAAGATGGTTAATTCCTTAAGCCCCCTCCCCACCAAAAAAAAAAAAAAAAAATCCTCGTACCATTAAACCCCATAGTTATTGGATTGGAAATGATCGAATTTTAGGTCTGATCCGGACCATTGATTGTCCTACATTTGACATTAAAGTTCTGACCCATAAAATCATTTTAGTAAACGTGTATTGGGTGAAATAGTGGGAGATTGAAAGATATTTTTTAATTTAATTAATTAAATTGATTTAATAAAATTTCTCAATGTGGTCTTACATAATAAGGTTTATTTTAGTAAGAAAATTAAAAAGGTTGCTTTAAAGGTGTGAAGAAATTAGGACACAACATCTAGAAATTGGAAGCATCAATTTAATTATTTATTTAAGTGTCTTAAAGGCTCTCTCATGGTTGAATAACGCGACCTTAGATGCTTTAAACTGAGGTTCCCGATGGGTACTTGAAGATAATAATTCTCAATTATAATGAAACTTTCTCATTACTCGTCAGTCCATGAAGACTTATATGAACCACTTAAAATTTGTTATTTATTTATTTTTTTTAATTATTAAAATTTTTCATTCTCATACACTGTTAGGCCTAAGAATGAGCTCACACTTAGGAGAAGATGCCCTTCAATTCAAGTTTTGAATGTTCAAGCTCAAGGATTCTATAGAATAATCGGGTAGTAATTTATATTATTGTTTTGGTTCATTAGATATAGTTTTGATATAATTCAAGGACTCTAGATCAATTATTAATTTACTGTGATAATCTGACTATCCCACGTGCCACACTCAATTGACTCGCATGACGTGACAACTTTGAGAATCATAAATCTGTACGTCTCATGATTCTCTCGGGATACACATTTTTTTGGATAAGTGCAATTTTGTATCACGAGACATACATAACTACCTGAACTTGTCATGTTAGGAGAGTTGATTGAGTGTGCCAAGTGGGGTAGTCATATTATCGCGATTCAAAACAAAAAACACTACAGTATTAGTATCAGAACATAAGATTTTGCCATAAGTTAACAAATTAAGTCTTATTAGGCTTCCATCAGATTTTGATTTTTGACATGATAGGAGGTCAAGACACTCTGGGCATCTTTAGATGTGCTTTGTTATGATGCTATCTCATGTGGCTCCACCAATATTTTTCACATGGTAAAGAAAATTGATTTTTAGAAGGAAAATGCTCAAGTTTGAAGTAACATTAAAATTGACATCGATTCTCATATTGTTGATGTGGATGTATGTACAGAATCATAAATACTTTTCATCAAGATGCGAGTGAAAAGAATCTATAGTAGTGTGCACCTCCACCACATGATGAGAATTGTGAGAATTGATGTCAATTTTAGCATACATGACTATTTTTTGTCTAAGAATAATGTTGGAAGTAACATTAAAATGTACATCGTGGGAGACATTTCTAATGTGGATGTGTGTCAGAATCATAGATATTTTTCAGCGAGATATGACCCCAATATCCCCCACGGTGTACATTTTAATGTTACTCTAGCATGACTCTTTGGGCAATTCTTGCATTTGATTACATAGTGGTGAAAACAACCATCTGAATTATTTGATCCTCAACCTATGAGATTTCTACACTTAAACGGCCATGAATCACGCATTAATAATACTAGTTTTTCTTGTGGGCCACTCACTAATAGTACTATTCTTGAGGTAACCATTATTAAAATAGCCCTGTCATGAGAAGACTGCATATCATCTTATTATAATATCACATCATATATGAAAAACTAATTATTTAAAAAAAAAGTTATATTACCATATCACTTAGGTAAATTTGAAGTACTCCTCCTGATTTTAGTAAAACTTATAGATGACCCTGCGTTATCAAATTGATGACACATCCCTTGATTTTGTTCTTCTATAAGAGAGTTAATATTAAATGATTAAAATACTTTGATCAACTTCAATCATTCCCGAAAAGAACTTGATTTTTTCCAAAAGAGTTGTCCTATTTGTGCCCACCATATACGCTTTCGACATCCACTTAACTGGAATCTTAAAAATAAAAAAAGGAAACTTATACTTATACCCTTATTATATTACTCGTTACGCCCACCATTTTCTCCATCTAATCTATTGAATGAATTCCTAATCTTATCACTATCTTTTTTTTTATCCATTCTCTCCTTCTTCTCCACCATTCACCTCTCTCTTTCTCATTCTTCTTCTTTTTTTCTTTGCATATAGAAAAATTGAATGAGGATTTTAAGTTTCAACGATGGTCCTTATATATATCTATATATAATTTTTATTCTTTTAAATTTTACCACCTCAAGAATCAATTGTGTCAAAGCCATCCATATGAGAAAATTTGTGTGTGAAATATTTGATTTGGTATGCCAGTACCGAATCATTATTTGAATGTTTGGTAGTTACCTACCGATTCTATACACATAGATTTTGCATTGGCATATCGAACTAGAGATTTACATGACAAAGTTCTATTTGGTAGATACTTAATTATCGAATTCATTCGGTAGATACCTACTATACAAAACTTTCTCATGTAAATCTTTGTGTTTGGTATGCTAGTAATACTAAATTGATTTTGTAATGTTCGGCAGATATCTACCAAACTAGGTAAAGAAAGTTTGGTTTTGTCACACCCCCTCCTGAGCATGACCTGACACGTAACACTTCTGACACTATTGTTATAGAAATGGCACGTGGCCCATTAGTTATCGTAAAACAAAACAGGTTTTGATAATTTTCCATAATGAATTACGTAACTCAGAGGGTAACACCATATATTACTACTTCAATATATATAATCAAAACTATACAAGGATTGGGATTTACAGAATTCCAAAATCTTGAGTACAAAATATCCATTAAGATCTTCTGTACATATATATCTCCATTAAACATCATCACTACTAAACCTTTAATATAATCTACAGTTTCGTAGTTGTAGATATGCTGGCTTCGAAACCTTTGAGAAGATTTGAGCTCATCTACACGGGTTTAGGAGTCGCCACCATTCAATTAAAGTGTGAATGGATACTGTAAAAATTATTTTCTTGAAATTTGTTTTTTGGCTTGTCACTCACATATCTAGAAGATGAAGGAAATTATCTATTTAGAGATCTATGCTAAGGAGATTCGATTTAGGGACAAGGAAGGTGTTAGGCACCTTGTCCCACCCATCTTAAGATGGTTACTAATATATGACTATAGGTGTGGTTTTGAAATATTAACTTGATTTTGAAAAGTAAAAAAAATTATAAAGAAAATTAAGACCTCAAACAATTATAGTAGACTATAAAAAATGAACCATTGAGCAAGTCAAAACAGAAAAATGTGCTTGTTGGAATTTTTTGTTAGCTTAGGAGTTTGGTTAGAATTCATGAGGATTTCACCTATTTTTTGAATCCAAAGACTGTTTTTAAAAGATCTATAGTTAAGTTTTAGAATAAAAAAATACAAAATGAAGCAATAAGCAAGCTAAAAATAAAAATGTAGCTTGTTGGAATTTTTTATGAGCCTAAGATTTTTGTGAGAATCCATGAGGATTTCACATTTTTTTGGGAATCCAAAAGCCATTTTAGAGATTATGTGCTCTATTGGCGCATTTTGTTATTGGTTTAACTTCTAAGAGGTGTCCATGAGTTTTACACTACCATGTAAAGGCTAAGTCACGTTCAGTGGCAAACTTTTTGGCAAAACATTTTTCAAAACATGAGTTAGAAGTTTTGGAATGGGCTGATTTTTGGTGAGGATGATCTCTATGATGAGGAGATCATCATCACCAAAAATCTGCCCATTCCAAAACTTCTAACCCCATAAAAAATAGTTTACAAAAAATGGACGGTCCACGATTTTTCAACTTGTAAACATGGGTTAGAAGTTTTGGAATGGGCTGATTTTTGGTGAGGATGATCTCCTCACCGTAGAGATCATCCTCACCAAAAATCAGCCCATTCCAAAACTTCTAACTCATGTTTTGAAAAATGTTTTGCCAAAAAGTTTGCCAAAAAGTTGGCCATTGAACGCTACCCTATATATATTCAAGATATGTATATAACATAAAGAAAATTAAAAATTTACGTGCATCCTTCAATTGATCATTCTGGCACATGTTTGATCTGAGAAATGTGTGGAAGATGGAGATACAAAGGAAGAGGAAGTTGGAGAAGGTGAAGGAGGTAGAGGGGTATGTATATTTGTTATTTAGAAGACGAGTAAGTGGCCAAGATTCTAAGAGAAAGACTTTTACAAACAGGAAGGAGTCAAGAAAGACTGATTTCTTTATAAGGGTGGAAAGATTGGAAGTAATTTTATTTATTTATTTATTTGTTGGGTAATGATTTTCTAATTCAAATTTGAAAGACTAACTCAAAAATCATAGACGTGGCATGTGAAAGAACCGTAGATTTTTTCCTTCAAGAGACAATTGCGAATCCCCATAAAAGGGAAGAAAAATCTACTGTTCTTACACATGCCACATCTGAGTTTTGAGTTATTCTGTCATCATCTCACTCTCTCTATTTCTTTTCCTCAATCTTCTAGACTCAAACAGCCATTGAGGCTGAGAGGAAAAACATGGATTTCCTACAGATGAGCAATAATTTTCTAGAAATTATTATGGATTTTTTAGTGATCAATCTATTTGGAAATCTCTAAAAGTGTTCTTAATTCCATCTCATCAGTTCATTTGATCCTCACCTCAATTTCTTAAATTACTTATCACACCCCAATTAAATATTAAAATCTCAACGGTACAAAACATTATAATACTTACGCCCAAACAATTTCATTAGTTGCTTACAATTATGATGAGTCTGAGAGACCTTCTATTGGCACCCCAATTTTACTTATTCTCTATCATTGATTTATTTTCTTTATTTTTGATTGGGGTGTAAAAAGTAAAAGTCGGCGTGCCAATAGAAGCTCTCATTAGATATGAAGCTATACATCAAACAGTTTAGATAGGGGGAGGAGCATGCATAATGAATCCTTGAGAACATACAATTGATCTAAGGATAGGTGTTTCAAGAGAAAATAAACAAAATTGAGAGGATTGTTATGGAAAAAGACTTCTGGATCTATTTTCTTATGACCAAAGTTTTTTGACTGTAACAGAACAAAGTTTTGTAAATCTCACCACACATTGATGAGGTCATAGATATGTTATTTATATATTCCTAGTACAGATCAGATTACAAAATAATGATCTCTATCTTGAGAGATCCTAGTGTATCTTATCCTAAAGACTCTTTGGTATTTTGTTTGAATGGGTTTCTATCTTTAGAAATCTCGTTAACATTGACAGATATCACATCGATGTCTAATTACAACATCAAAGTCAATGAAGGATTCTTTGAAGAAAATTTGCATCTTTCTAGTGACCTCAAGGTGTGATGAATAATCAGAAAATCACTTCACAAGGATATTTCTTGTGATTCCCAATAATTTGTAGAGATATTTACGAAAACATGATCAACTTTTTGAGGTATATATGATTTTGACTCACTATTCATTTTAATTACAAAAATGCGAACCGTAACGAATTCTAAGGTTTTAAAGTGGCTATTTCGTATGTTTAAACTGACAATTTCACAGATTTCACTATTTTTAGAGAGATAGGCACTTTAAACCTGCGAAATTGTTACCGTTCTCATTTTGGTAATTAAAATGAACAGTGAGCCAGAATTGTAAATTCATCAAAGTCAACTGATCACAAAACGGTAATTCACCCTAATTTGTAATTCTATAAGGAAAATATTAGTTTCAAACAAAGTATGAGGCTCTCCTTTAAACAAATGGTTGAGCTGGGAAAATGCTCCCAACTCCTAAGTATTAAGGAAAATGTTTCCCTAAAATGTTTATACTAATCCCCCTAAAAAATGAATTGATTTGAGATTTATGGTTCTTTCTAATTAATCTCAACGTCAATTTAATAGAGAAATTGATGCATGGTGAAGAACAATAATCTTCCAATTAAGTCATTGATTTTCGAAAGAATACCGAATAATTGGATATCAAAACTTGTTGATTCATACATAATACCAAGTAATTGGAAAAATAAAGAGATAACTCTTTAGAAAATATAAATATTATTAATTCAGGGTTGTCTCCGTATTAGAGTTACAATCTTATTTATAGAAAAAGAGTCCTACTTCCTAGAAAATATGAAAATGACGAAAAATAGAAAAATTACTAAAAATAGTAAAAATGAACTAAGCATGAAAATAAAAACTATTTTAACCCCAGAAGTAAGAGAGAGTTGACGATGTGCAATTATGACTTTTATAATTAAAGTTATTAACAAAACAAAATTTTTCTAAAATAGTAAAAATGACTAAAAACTAGGGTAAATGGAGGAATTGGGCCTAGAGATAAAAACTCAATTGCAAAGCCATTGATCTGAAAGATCTCAACATTTCCATTCAAATATGAGTCTTCATAGATAATTCTAAATTCGTTGGTCCTCCTGGTCCTTGGGTCCACATGGGCCTAGGCCTTATACTTGGACATTTGACAATCCAAACATTCAATGAATTCTTTTGCTATGATTTCTGCATTACAACTTGAAATATCCAAACATGTTAGAAAGGTCCTTAATAGAGAACTTATTTTAATCCTTAGAATATTAATACTTATCTTTGGAATATCTATAATTTTTTCTCACATCTATTATACAAAATAGGGTTTTTTCCCAGGTCATAAAGACAATCCACAGTGTTAGATGGAGTTGTGAAAATTCAATGGTTGGGAGCACTCCCACTAACATGAAAAAAAAAAATACAACTTGAAACCATTACCATAAACCTCAACTCTTTGAAAATTGAAACTACCCACTTTCCCATCTCTCTCTCTCTCTCTCTCTTCTTTAGGAAAAACATATGGAATAATAGAGATGGGGTTGGGGAAATTCAATGATTTGGAGCATTCCTTACTAATAACCAACCCAACTATAACTACCCAAACCTCTTAAAATTAACTACTATCTAGACTCTCTCTCTCTTGAAAAATTTAAGTCGTCAAAGTGGTAAATCAAATTACTTTGTTGGAGAAGAGGGCTATGAAGAAAATTTCTAAGATGATAGATATGATGGGTCCGTTTACTTTGTTGGTAAAGTAAATTTCCTTCACATTTCATTCATTTGTTTTTTTTTTTTTAGACATTTTAAACTCAAAAAATGCTATAATTCTGATTTTATTTTGGTTCTTTGTTGTAGATCACAAATAATGATGTTTTAGAAGGCGGAGAAAATATGATTTGGAGAGGATTGTGGCAAGAGATTATTCTATGTTTTATTTACAAAGATTTGCAAGTATTTTTAAAGATTTATGGGACCTGATTACTGATCTGCAGGTCTTAGTGGTTAGGGCATTAATTTCCTTTTGATTTCCATATTTAGCTCTAAATTTTTTTCTATTGTTTTACCATGGATAGCTACTTGTGACTTATCACGTGACCCTTTCTCAAAAGGTTAGCCTCAACTGTAGATTGACTTTCTCCAACAAAGACCAAATGAAGGCATTTCCATTTAGCTTCACATGTAACATGGAGATGAAATATATTGAAATTCTTTATCAGAGATAAAAATTCAGATTAGCGTATTTTTCGTTTCTTTTGTTATGGTGCTTCTTTTGATATTTTATTTTATATATAACATGCATGGCATGTGATGGGGTGTCCGATGGTGGTATATTTATGCCATGTTCTCCAAAGAGAACATATCATGGCCATTCATTCCATCATAATATTTTGACCTATTATTGAGAAAATTTATGTTCCAACAATTGCTATAATTCATGACTGTGATCCTCATACCATTATTTTTAAAATTAGAACAAAAATTTATGTTCCAAGAATCTCTACAATTAATGATGAACCAAAAAAATAAAAAATCTAAGTGATTTCAAAAAATAAAAAAGTATGGAACCCATCTAATAGATAGGATGATTGTGATCATGAGATCATTGTTTTCAAAATTTATTTTTTGTTAAAAATGTGAAAAAGAAACTAAATTTTTTTTTAAATGTGGATAAAATTCATTGTTTTATTTAAAAGAATTAAAGATCATGTATAAATGTGATCATGAGATCATTGTTTTAAAATTTTAATTTTTGTTAAAAATGTGGAAAAAAGTCATTGCTTTACTTTTTAAAAAAAATACTTGAAACCACCCCCTACTTATTAGGAAGTATCAACTGATGGGATCCATTGTTTTAAAAAATGGAACGGTTCTCTAAGAACTGTCATTATTTTGAGAACAGTCGATTTTGTTTTAAACCGATGGTGAACTGTTAAAACCATCCTTACATAAGGATCGGTTTTAGTTATTTCGAATTTATTTTAATGTTAACCAATTAATGAAATCGAATTTTAACTTAGACTTACCAGATTCATTCATAGATTCTCTTCCTAAAATTTATATAGAAAATCTGAAAATTAGTTATTATAGATTTATATTGAATCTTATTATCAAATAAATATCGAAATTTAATTAATTGGATTTAATATTATATTGATTTAATTATTTTTTTAAAACATATTTGTGATATTAAACACTTGAAGAATATATACATAAATTAATTTGATGCAAACACCTTAATCTGATAATCTTGAAAAATTGCAATTTCGTGTTTTGAATTTATTCTAAGTATATTTACAAAATCATACTTGGACTAAAAATTATGATTGGACCGACAAATATTTATATTAAATTTTCAATGCATGAGGAATATTACATGTATAAGGAACACGTGCAAGTGTCACACAAGTGACCGTAGGTCTCGGTCATATGTTTGGTGGAGAAGCTCAGATGTCATTTGTGGCTAGAAATGTCCTTTTTGATGTGCATCCATTTGGTGTTGATGGTTTCACTGAATTCCACATTCTCACTCTTTCCGGTCTCATTGGCCCAATATATGTATTTTAGACAAAAATCAACATTATCAATCTGCTGATATCCAATTGCTAGATCCACAAAGATCAGGAGGTCTGAATAACTCATTATTAATCATTAACTCTATGAAAAACTATGTGCATGAACAATTTTAAATCAAATGACTAGAAATCACAAATCAATTTCATAAAATTACCAATTAATTACATATTTTGGAATTTATGTCAATCAAAATGTGGAGCAAAACTTATGATCAGTGGGCTGAAAAGATTGGGTCATGTGGCATGTAAAAGGATTGGGAATGAAGTAATCATATGGGGCTATAGGATTCAGACCCTTATATTGATTGTGTAGCAGTTCCTATTGAAGGAGGCAATACAATTATTCTTTAACTGACGGAGGCATATGAAATAAACCTCAATATCCAGGGTGGTATTTCAAAATCTCTATTTGAATTTAATTTACTACTATATTCTTGATCCTCAACCAATGGTGGGCCAAAAATAGTTTGTCCATAGCACGAGTCATTTTAATAGGCTGAACCAAGGTTACCTAATTCGTTTGTTTGGTACTCGACGGCGAACTGATTTGAACCGAACCGGTTCATGGTAGGGTTTGCTCACAGTTGGTGAAATGAAGCGAATTCAATAAACTGCATTTTCTTTTTCTTTTTTTTTTTTGTTTATTACCTGCTCCTCCACTTATTGATAATATTTGAGACATCCCCTAAAATCTTAAACTGAAAACATATCCCTTTGACCTTGGTCTTTATTAATAGATTGATAAAAAAGATAAAATGTTGTCATCTTCAACCTATAAAAAAAATAAAAACTGGAATTTTTTTTCTTCCCAAAGCCTCCCATCTTCAATCTCTTTTTCGCCCCTACTCATCACTTCAACATTTAAATTCCCTCACCTCTCTCTACGCCTATGAACTGTGTTCATTCTGGAGTGACGAGCCATGAACCACAAACCCTAAGTTGAATAGATCCAAGTCCATTCGTAGAAGGGTCACACCAAACATGACCTGAAATCCATGACCTAGATCATGTTCGGTTGGATATGAATGCATTCCTACACAACGTGAAAAAAGCTAATGTTTGACATGTCGAATTTCATAAAACTCGATGGACCAAGTTGTCGAATTTTTCATTGTCAAATTTTTTTTTTTTTATGGACTAAAACCATCAAATTATTGGAGGATGGGAGAAATTTGATGGCTCTAAGCTGTCGAACTGGAGAGCATAACTTGTTTTGACTACCATGGGCTTTCGAAATTTAGTTTCTAAAATTTGTAGGCTTTGGCCCGTCGAATTGTCTTGTCAAAATTTTCAGTTTTCATATAGTACTAGATCTGCCTGGGTCTGGATATATATGGCTTTGAAAACTGTAGTTTAAGTATCGTTTTCTATAAGATTTACTCTTATAAAAGGAAAGACTATAATGGTAAAATAGAATACTGTTATAAGCTCGCAAAGAACTAAAACAGGTGAAAAAGAATTCAAATATTTCAGAATTATCTAGCCTGGCCAAAACGAACTCGATTTGAATCTGGGGATACGAATTTGTATAAAAATCTGGATATTACATAATCTTCAAAGATCAAACCTCAGTCCGGCCCATTTTATTCTCTTAGCCCTATTATCCACACCATATGCATAGCAACTGATGCATTCTTGTTGAGGATTTATAATCAAAGAGAAATTCTTTTTAGTGGGCCCAAAAACCATATATCTCTTTGGTTTCTTCCTACTTTACTTTGCCCATAAACTGTTATGTGAAACAAGCCATTGTTTTAGAGAGATTTTTTGCACAGAAAATTCGATTAGTGATTTAGTAGAACCTCATGAGCCTTAAGGTTTGTTGTTCTTTGTTCCCTTTTGTGGATTGGAGCACTTTGGGGATGAATATTTTCCGCTCACAATATTTCTCGTCACAGTGCTCACACAATCTAGAGTGTGCCATATCAAGTCTAACGAGGGTAATTTTGTAAATTGAGGATGTTATTCAATACAAGTGGACCCATGTGATTGGTGGATCTCAGATTCTTTGAGCATTGAAAGGAAAAATTCTGTGTACAAAATTTGTTTTCGTTTAAGGATTATGCATCACCTTCTTTTGTTCTTTCCATACGTGACCATTGATGTCAAAGAATATACATAATGGTGTGTTACTTAGAGAAGAGAGATTTAGAGAAGTAAAATGATTCTCTCTTGCCAAACCTAGCCCATGATTTTGGGTTTTACTTTGAGTTAGTTTGGATACACATAAAAAAAAGTACTAATTTTTTACTTTGGAAAGTTAAAATATTTGTTTGGATTCATTTTAAAAAACTATTTTTAAAAATAAAAAATATTTATTTTTTAAAAAGAAAAAGGAAGCTACTTTCTACTTTCTAATTTCTAAAAGTTATTTTTTCCTACAACTATTTTCTACTTTATATCCACATGGCTCTTTACCTTTCTAACTTATGTTAGAATGAAATAAGTGTGGCTCATTGATCTACACGTTTTAGTAATTTTACTTACACAAGGATTATTTATATATATATATATGAGAGCGGTTCAGCAGCCCTAAAGTTTGCCTAACATTTTTCAAAACATGGGCTAAAAGTTTTAGAATGGGCTGATTTTTTGTGAGAATGATCTCTATGATGAGGAGATAATCCTCACCAAAAAGCAGCATATTCCAAAACTTCTAACCCCATCAAAAGTGATTTACAAAAATTGGACGGTCCACGATTCTTCAATTTGTAAACTAGGGATAGAAATTTCAAAATGAGCTGATTTTTGGATAGGATGATCTCTTCACCGTAGAGATCATCCTCACAAAAATCAGCTCATTCCAAAACTTCTAACCCATGTTTTGAAAAATGTTTGGCACAATGTTTGGCAAACTTTAGGGCCGCTGAACTGCTTCTTATATATATATATATATATATATATATATATATTAAAGATGTCAATATTAAAGATGATTCCCAATATTATAAGAATTAGAAATATACTATTTTATGTTTAGTAGAAAACCTTGATGGATAGGAATCTTATTAAAAGAGGAACTCTAAGACCTCTATCTCCATCTATATAAGAGGATCGACACCTCATAATGGAATAGTAGTGATAAACACACAAAGCACATTCATATAGTCTTGAACATAATGATCCCCATCAATCAGTAGAATCCTAGTTGGTCCAATTAGAGAAGAGAAAGGTGAGTCTAGAAGTTAAAGTTTTTGCATTGGGATTTACGCACTTCGATTCATCAACACATGGAAGTGAAAGGCACACCTCTAACACAAATCTCGAATCAACGATTTTGGCTTATGGCATAACGTAATTACCTTAACTTTGATTCTTAGTAATATGAATAGGTTCTTGAGATATATGTTTGATTCTTGATCCTATATCTATGTTAAAGATTTTGTATGATTAAAAAAATCTAACATGTGATATCAAAACAATTCATTTCTTGAATCTCTATATTTTGGATTAAAAACTATTCATGTATGTTAGTTATCATAATTTGTTTAGATCCTTCAAAATCTTGTAGAATTTTCCTTTTAAATCAATTCCCATAGATTCAATTTTTCAGTTTTGAATCCATATATATATTCAAAAATGAAAATCTAAATCTATATATATATATAGATAGATAGATAGATATATATATATTTCAGATTTTTGTTTTTAAACATATACATAGATTTTGATTTTCGTTTTTGAATCTATATCTATAGATTTAGATTTTCAATTTTTGAATCTATATACATTGATTCTGTTTTTCATTTTTGAATTTATATACATAGATTTTGATTTTCAATTTTGAATCCATATACATAGATTCTGATTTTCAATTTTGAATCTTTTAATATTGATTCAGATTTAGTTTTTTTGAATCCAAATATATTGAAGAAATTTCAATTTTTGATGCCATCTATATTGGTTCAAATTTTCGATTTTGAATCCTTTAATATTGATTTTGATTTTTTATTTTTTTGAATCTAACTATATTAATCAAATTTCAATTTTTGATGTCATCTATATTGGTTCAGATTTTCTGTTTTGAATCTTTCTATATTGATTCAGATTTTCATTTTGAATCCTTATATGTTGGCACAAGGTTTTCAATTTCTGAGTTTAACTTCCATAGATTTCAATTATGATATGAGATCATGCCTATTAGATAACATATCGTGATTATGTTAATTTTGAAAAATTAATTGTAATTACATGATTTTAATTGTCATTAAAAGAATATTTCTTGTTCCATAAGTTTCTATAATAAAAGTTTTTTTTATGCAATATTATTATTGGAACATTTTACTATAACCTAAAAGTCTAGTATATATTATTGGACAATTTAGATATAGATAAATTCTATAAATTTTGTAGCCGTTAAGCTAGCCTAAATTAGTAAAATTTATAGAATATTTAAGTTGTATTAAATTTTGGTCATCGAGGAGACATTAAAGATTAATAATATTATGATTGTAGACTCAATTAGATAAATGAGATTAACCAACATGAGAATTTCATTTAACTAATTGAAATATGGATAAGATAATACAATTTACATGAATTTAACAGAACTAGAATTGAATACCTAAAAGTAACAAAAAATTACTGAATAAATTATGCTAGCATTATAGGGTAATTAAATTAGTTTATTACCTTAAAATGAGTAAACAATAAATATACCTAGTTCAACCTAAAGGATAAATTTAGGTGATATTAATGAGTTCATTTTTCTCAAATAAAACTCAAGGCACTTATTAGAGCATTGTCCTTATTTCAATTTCTAATTTATTGCACTCTCATGTATCTTTCATCCCAATATTTATCGGATCAAATTTTTTAGAAGAAAATAAGTACATTCAATTCATTATAGGCATTCAAGATCTTTACCCAGCGTTCATTTCTACAAAACTTATGGACCTCACTAAGAATAGTATGGTAAAACAAGAGAATTTATTTCTTTCTTGGAAAAGATCGAATAGACTTAGTTTTATGTTTATGCGGATGACGATCGTTAACAACATCAAGACATCCTTACCTCTAACTGATAGTGCACAGGAATTTCTTTGTGATGATTCAAGAAGTGGGAAAGGAATGAGGAAAGTCAAAGAAATGAAAGAAAAACTCATCACGAAAAGAAAAAGTGTCTGGAAATACAAATCAAGCTGAAAAGAAAAACAACAATGATGTCTCAAGTGCTACTTTTGTGAAAAAATTGAATAAATAAAGAAGAATTGCGCAAAACACATAAATTGATTTGAAAATAAAAGTGTGTTTCTTTCTTTTATATGTTATAAATCAAACTTAGTTGAAGCTCATTCAAATACCTGGTGGATTGATTCTGGAACTACAACTCATATTACTAATTCGATGTAGAGATTTTTTTCAAATAGAAGGTCTTACAAAATGAAAGGTCCATCTTCAAGCAAAACCATCTTGAAACGCAAGTGCTAGCTGTATGAACTTATCGTTTGGTATTGGAGACTGGTTATCAGATGAATTTGAAAAACACATTTTATGTTCCCACCATATCTAAGAATTTGACTCCGTTATCTAAATTAGATAATTTAGGTAACTCAGATTCTTTTGAGTGTGGACTGTTAAAATTATTTTTTACATTCAGTTTTGATAGGATATGGATTTTAATTGACGATTTATATAAAATTAATTGGAATGTTGATTATGCCCAATCTTTAGTTTCTTTGCATTCGAATAATGATATAAAGTGTGGCTTGATAAATGAAAATTCCTCCATCTTCTAACATAAACGTTTGTGACACATCTCTAGAATTAGGATAGAGAGATTAGTGAAGGAAAAAGTTTTGGATAATTTAAACTTACAGACTTCTCAGTATGCATGGATTACATTAAAAAAAATAAAATCAAACATACCAAGAAAAGAACCACAAGAAGTAAATAGCTTCTTGAGTTCATACACTCACATTTGTGGATCATTTCTCATTGCTTGTCTAAGTGGAAAAAAATATTTCAAGACCTTTATAGATGATCTCTTTAGGTATGGTTATGTTGATCTGATACATGAGAAATCTCAATCTGTAGATATTCTCCAGATATTTATAACTGAGGTAGAAAGACAATTAGATAGGAATGCTAAAATAGTTAAGTCAAATAAATGAAGTAAATATTATAGTAGATTTAATGAATCAAGATAGAATCCTAGTATTTTGCCCAATTCTTAGAAAAATTAGGGATTTGTGCATAATACACAATGCCTGACACACCTCAACAGAATAGTGTAGTTGAAAGGTATAATCATAAACTTAAGGACATGGTTAGGAGTATGTTGAACAGTTCTAGAATTCTTGTTGAACAGTTCTAGAATTCTTGTGGGGAGAAGCAATAAAGATTGTAATATATATCTTAAATAAGGTTCTTGCTAAGATAATTCTTAAAACTCTTTTCGAGTTATGGATTAATAGGAAATTTAGTTTAGGACATTTATACGCTTTGAATTACCCAATATAAGCAAGAATTTACAATCCACAGGAAAAGAAATTAGATCCCAAAATATTATTTACATATTTCATTAATTATCTAGAAAAATTTAAAGGATACAAATTCAATTACCCTAATCACAGTACGAGAATAGTTGAAATTAGTACGAGTGTAAACCACGTAAAATAACTTTTGAAGAAGTAAGAGTGGATATCCTACCACCTTTTAACCTTCAATAAATTATTTATTCTCAAGATATTCAACAACTTGAGGTGAATGGATAATAGTAAAAACAAGTTGGTTCACTACTCTATTATGACTCAACCATTATAATTGAAGATTCACTATCAGTAATTTTGAGAAGATCTCTTAGAAAAAAAGAGACCTGTTATTTCATATGATTACGTAGTATATCTATAAGAATCTGATTATGATATTGAGATAAATAAAGATCTAGTTACATTTTCACAAACAATAAAAAATAATGATTCTTCTAAGTTGATGGATTTCATGAAAAAATAGTTAAAATCTATGAACCAGAATTGTGTTTGAGATCTCGTCAAATTGTCTTCTAAAAGTAAGAAAATCGACTATAAATGGGTCTTCAATATCAAACGCGACGCAAAAGGTAATGTCGAACGATTTAAAATTAGACTTGTAGCTAAAGATTTTACTACAAAAGATGATATTAATCATATTCAGACTTTTTTTCAATTTCAAATAAATGCTCACTAAGAATCATTTATGGCATTGATGGATCATTATGATTTGGAGTTACACCAAATAAATGTGAAAACGACTTTCTTAAATAGGAGTTTGGATGAAGAAATCTACATAGAGCAACCTATAAGATTCACAAAAAATAGAAAAAAAAAGTTAGCCTACAAACTTAAGAAATCTATTTATGAACTTAAACAAACTTCAAGGAAATGATATATAAAATTTAATGATACTATTACATCCTTTGGATTTAAGGAAACATTGTTCATTAATGTATATATCTGACAATCAGTGAGAGCAAGTTTATTATGTTGGTCCTGTACATGGATTATATTCAATTAGCTAGTAGTGATCTTGGTTTGCTGCATGAAACCAATAATTATCTTACTAAAAATTTCAAGATGGTTGATATGGGTGAAACAACATATGTCGTTAGCATAGAAATCCTTAAGAATCGATCTTAAAGATTATTAGGGTAGCTTTAGAAAGGGTATATCAATCAAGTTTTAGAGAGATAATATGCAATCTTGTTCTATCAGTGAAATGCCCATCGAAAAAGGAGCCTAAGGCAATATCTATATAATAATTTAGAAAGGGAGCAGATGAAGGATATTCCATACGCTTCAACTATTGGGAGTTTGATGTGCGCTCAAACATATACCAGACCAGATATCAAATTTGTAGTTGGAATGTTAGGTAGATATCAGAGTTACTCAGAAATAGATCATTAAAAAGTTATAAGGAAGGTTATGAGATATCTACAAGGGACGAAGGATTACATGTTCACTTATAAGAAGTCAAATCATTTAAAGGTGATCATGTACTCAAATTCAGATTTTTTCGAAAGCTCTTATAGTTGAAAGTTTGTATCGGGTTTTGTATTTCTAATAATGGGTAAAACTATCTAGTGGAGGAGCATAAAGTAAAGCATTACTACTTCATTTACTATGAAGGTTGAATTTGTAGCATACTTTGAGGCCAAGAGTCATACTCTCTATTTGTAGAATTTTATCTCAGGACTTGGGATTGTTGACTCTATGGCTAGGTCGCTGAAGATATATTGTAATAATATCACAATTGTATTCTTCTCAAGTATGGACAGTACTCAAACGATGAAACACATGGAAGCTAAGTACTCGATGGTTAGAGAAAGAGTTCAAAAATAGTTAATGTAAATAGAAAACATTAATACAACTTAAATGATAGGTGATCCATTGACAAAATGATTATCACCAAAGGCTTACAAGGAACATGTTATTAAGATGAGTCTTTTGGAAAAATCTTTTGTGTATTTGGAATACGTTATTTTGAAGTGGTTATGTAATTAATATTAATATTAGTATTAAATAAAGTTTATTTCTACTTATTTCCTGTTTCTATTTATGTTATGATCATATTTTTTTTTTTTGAATATAAGTAATATAGAAAATGTCTTGACAAGACAAGTGACAGGGGCACGATTAAAAGTCATATCAGAAAGGGTATTGATGGTGTGGAACAGGAAAGGAAGTATAGCATAAATGACATATAACCGCTATGAATTACATTAGTATATAATTGAAATATGATATTAGAAAATCTAATTGAATATTGAGATTATTGACAATATTTTAAAATTCATGATCACGTGAAAAATGTATTTATTTATAGAATCCTAAATTGAGTATTTTCAAAATTATTTTGTAAAAGAAAGTTTACTTTAACACAATAGGTCTAATGGGCCAAGTGGGAAAGTATTAGAATTAAATTCATGTGACCCTTTGGCCTATACGTTTTAGTAATTTTACCTATACAAAAATTATATATATATTAAAGATAATTTCCATTATCATTAGAATTACAAATATATTATTTTAAGTTTAATAGGAAATCTTGATGGATAAGAATCTTACTAAAAAGGAACACTAGGTCCTCTATCTCCATCTATATAAGAGGATTAGCACCCCCATAATGGAATAGTAGTGAGAAACACGAAAAATACATTCATAGGGTCCTGAACATAGTGATATCCATCAATCACTATGTGGTGCCCTGCCAAACGCTAACACAAAGCCCTATGTCAGATCTCGAGGCACTAGGTAGCGCCTCGAAATTTCGGCATGGTCTCCTCTATTTATGTTAGCATTCCAAGGCGTTCAACCTGCACCTGATAAACGACATACAATCCTGCATATATACATACAAAATATAATACTAGCGAAAGCCTATATACATCTAATAACGTACGATAGATCAGAGTGCGGAAGAAGAAATTTATATATAGGATTATACAAAAAGTCCTCACTCTAACAAAATTCCTAACACTCAATATAGAATCCAAAATACCTCTAGACGAACTGATACCATTAGGGGATATAGCCCCAGTACTCACCAGGTAACGGACTCTGGTCGTCTATCTAACCCACCAGATGGTCCCCACTAGCTAGTTTTACGCCCGCCTCGCCAACTACAGGTTCTGAAGCTAAAAAAAATAGAAAGAAACGGGTGAGTAACAATGGTTACCCAATAAGGAAACAAACAATTTCTGCCAATAACCTCTTCTAGCATGAACGAATAAGCATACTAAATCATTTTAATATATGCAAAATTTTACAGAATAAACTACGATTAACTGATACATATAGCCAAGGATGAGCAACTAAACATTTTAAAACTAACATTACATCAATCAACAGTATTCACTATAGCATTTTCTTTATATACAAATCTAATTAATCAAATAGAAACATTAAACATGTATTTCATTTATATATCGAAGTAAGACAATAGATACATAATACACTATTGTGGAGTATTGGAATTAGAGAGTTGGGATTCACGACTAGATCACTCCTAGTCGAGACATGATGTTACAATTCTTTTCTGACTTTTAGTTCCTGATTTTGTGGCCGGTTGCTGCACATACCACATTTGGTTGACCATTTATCCGGCTCAGGCTGGCCGTTTGACGTGACTGTAAGCAATAGGTCTCTTTTCGATGTATCAAAACGTTCGACTACTATAGATTGTTAGTGATCACTGACTAATTATTTTGTCTATACGTATCAGGCGTACATGTGATTCCCAAATATACAAACCATTCGTATACGATCACCTTTACATTACAAGTTCACTGATAAAAATAGAGAGGAATAAATCTGGATTCCAGTTGTGACTCCACTCTCATACGCGTCCCATACCACGTATGAGCTTGGTGGTCTCTATCGTACATCCCAGGATAATACATCACTCCGGATGATATGACACATTATCCCTTCAAGCATTCACAAACTCTTTAACAGCTCAAAAAATAACTACATATATATATATATAGGGTGGGGTTCCTACGACCCCCATTACGACCCCTATTACGACTCACGAAGACAGCCGTTCGATATTCGGAAGATCCACGGTTCAAATTGCGTCTTGATTTTAAACAAATAAATTTTTGGATTTTACAATTACCTCCCCGTAAATCATAAATCAGAATGAAAGAAAACTTCGTCTTCTTCGTTTTTGCCCTCTTTTGATCTCGACTTCCTCTCTACGTTTGACGACACACAGATTAACGTCGTTTGCGACGGCACCGACGAACCATTCTTCTTCGTCTTCTTCTCACTTCGATCTCGACTTCCTCTCTGCGTTCGACGACACACAGACCAACAGATCTGATTTCGTCTTCTGCCCTCTGCGTTTCTGACATCGTTTGTGACGGCACCGATGAAGGTCTCTTTCTCAAAGGTAAGAAATCACAAACCCTTCTAATCTTTTTATTTTTAAATTTTTTTAATTTTAAATTTCATGTTTTCTTTGCTGAGTTTCTTGCAATCGATCTCCATCTTCGTCTTCTTCTTCTACGATTTTTTGCACTTTTATTTGTTTAATAATTTTTTATTTATTATCGATCTTTGTTAGAGGAAAAAGAAGATATTTAATTTTTTGGGTTTTTTTCTATCATTATAGCTATGAAATTATCACCTTTAAACATCTATTGTTTACTTTTTTTTCCATCATAGTTTATATTTTTGATGTATTTTCTATGCCTTTTTATTAATGTTTACGATTTTATTTATGTTTATTTGAAGAAGGAAAAACAGATTTATTGTGCAGAAATTTATTCACTTTGTGTTTGAAGAAAAAGCTCAAAGGTGTTACATGTTAAGCATCTGTTGCTTACGACCCAATAAAATAAATAGGCTTGTTCACTGGATGTTTGAAGAAAATCCCCAAAGGGATTTCTTGTTAAGCATGTGATATTCCTGGAAAGCCATACTCTATTGTCCCCCTATTGATTTATTTGGCCTGATATGTGTGTGTGTAGGCGCACTACTTGTTGGGTCTAAGTAGATATTTGTGGAATAGGGGTCTGTGCATCCTCTAGTGTGATTACCCCAGTCCACAAAATATGTCTGATTGTCACTACATAGGCTCATTGCTTTCACTTATCCCATAGTCTGTAAAATTCCTAAGTGTTAATGTGCCTTCTCATCAGTACTTTAAGTCGAATATGAAATGTTTGGTTTGACTACATTGTTGTAATAACATTTGGGGATTGACTAAGTTTGTGAATTGTACCAAACTAGCTTGGAAAACTCTTGGGGTTAATTGTTGTGATTTGAGATTCATCAAAGTTAACTTGTAATTAGGATTTGTTGTTAATTTTGTAGTTTAGAAGAATAAAAGTTTGATTAACATGATTCATATATATATATATTTTGATAAGCAGATCAATTGTATTAAAATAAATCAATCGGTTGAGGTAACCGATGTCCAACCTTTGTTATACATATCATTGGCAACCTTTGTTAACCAAACTTTGTTATACATATCCATCACTGAGGTCTATAGGTTTCAAAGGTTGGGCAACTAGCAAGTTTTCTGATGTTTAGTAAATGAATTCTGTTGGCCTTGTGCCACAGTAATCATTCCAAAGGTTGGCCATGGGTTTTGTATGTTATTGAATGGGTCACTTTCTCAACAAACAAAATAAAGGAGAGAATTGCAACTCAAACCACATTGAACTTGATCCAATGTTCACCTTTGATTACCCTTGCACCTGACCTGCTTTAGATTTATGACCATTACCCTGTTTATAGCTCAAATTTCAGCCAAGATCACGCTTTCATAGGTATTTAGACACATGCTTTCAAGATTGAAAAGCATTCCTTTAATTCAGCATGCTTCGCTTGCCTCCTTTTTGACCATTAAACCAAATATCTAAGATCACCAATACTGTTTCTTTTAAATTTTTTATTATTTCCGTCTAACTAATTCTTTTGTCGAGCCAAGCAAATTATTATATGAAAGAATCTTACATTAGTCTTTTTTGGGATAAGTTAACTAGCTATTTGACTCATTTTCCACTACTCCTTTTATTTTTTTCAAGGCAATGGTTCTAAAAGAGAAATGAAATTTAATGGAGTTGGTGGATCCATGGTTGGGATCTGAATTCAACCAGGAAGAGGTGTTGGGGATGATTAATGTGGCTCTCTTATGCATTAATGCATCTTCAATACTTAGGCTTACAATGTCTACGGTGGTGAGTATGCTTAAAAGTAGAACCATTGTTGAAGAAATAGTTTATGATCCGAGTATCTCTAGTGTTAATTCGAAATTTGATGCAATCAGAAACCATTTTGAACATTCATGTATGTTTAGAGCGAATATAGAATTGTGAACACTATTTTGATCGTCTATTTTTTTTATATGCATACGGACACGTATTTCATCCTTTTCATTGTGCTGATTGTTGCTCAACATTAATGCATGTTTTGGAAAACAAAGCTTTTATTTGAATTAAAAGAAACATGGGGTGCTTGCAGGTTTGAACATTTTGATCTCTCTTTACAAGTGGTGTAAAGATGCCTTTGAGCCATGGTGCTGTCGTGTCTGTTATGGATTCAAAGACCCTCTCAGTAACCCCTTATGATCTAAATGTAACAAGCCATACCTTCTCTATAACTGGTCATGACTTATTTAGTTGCATGGGCCCCAGTTCTACTATCTTGATCATGCTTAGATTCCATATTTCGTGCCCTAGGATTTTACAATAAATTTTTTATTGGTACTTATGTTGGTGGACAAGCTCGGGTAGTTTAGATTCTTATTAAAACAAAATTGTAGTTTTTTGATTGGTTTAGTTGGTAAATTTTGGAAGCCTTACAACTTTTGGTGTATCACAAATGTACCTGGACAGTTTCTATTGCAGTATGCCATTTAAATACCTAAATGAGATGATGAAAACAAGCCTTATGAAGTGATCATTTTCTGCAGGCCCTGAAAGAGTTAGAGCATGCCATTGTTTCATCTCCATTAGGTTTAAATCCACAAGTGGAGGGCCAACGACTAATTGCAGCTATCCCACCATAAGTATCAAGTCTATCTAAAGAACTAAGTTTTGCTGTTTTTTCTTTTTCTTTTTCTTTTTTGTTTTGTTTTTGTTTTTCAATACACCCACTATTAACTCTCTGATTCAATTATTTTTATGTTTTGCTATGGTCTATACTACCAGGTTAACCAAGGAGCATATGCAGGTCAATTCTTTATTTTGGTGTAATTCTTTAACCAAATTCTTATTTGTTTATATGTGAACTATAAAGGTCTTGGAAATGATGATTTCTTTCAACTGGGGAGTAACTCGATCGAGTTTGTGTTTGCAGATGAAGTTGTGAAGAAGAATCTGAGAGAGATCGTTGATTCCATTACGAGGAAGTTCGTGCTATGAAATCATTCTCAATATAAATGAATTGAATGTATGATTGTATCATTCATCTTGTAGTTGGATATTGTACTAGACTGAAATTTACCCATTATAATGAAATCAATTGTATGTTCGATACAACTTTTTTCAGCATTTCTTTTGGTGATTTTTTTTTGGATAAGTAATATTTCATTCAATAGCAGCACTAGGCCTGTCAAGGTGACTAGCCTAGTAAAACTCTCTTTGACTAATCTATATTAATCGATTTGGGTAACGAATGTGAGTAATTTTTTATTAATGTCTATATGAAACAAGAACGACTAGGTGGTTACAAGGATCAGATTTGGTCAATTTGTGCTTAAGTGGTGCACATAAGTTGGATCCATTTCAATAGACTGAAACTGAACGGGCAATTGCTCGAGCAGAAGACAGCTCAACATCTTCAACCACATTATCCATAGTGAAAGCACATTATTCATGGTGAAAGCAATTTCACTAGTTTCAATATTACCAACCAACAGAAAACCAGCACTTTGTTAGATTTATGACAAATATTCGAACCCAAAATACATTTCATATAGAGCTAAGAGAGAAACCAACATAAGCGAGAAGGCTTGGAGCACATTTGGAGAGATGGAAGCCCACATTCTTTTTACTAGTTACAATCTCTAACAAAAGAACTCCAAAAGTAAACACATCAGACTTTATTGAATATAGTCCCTCCATAGCATACTCCAGAGCCATGTATCCGATATTTAAAGAAAAAAGAAAAATCTTAAGTCATCGATAAAACTTAACACTTAAGCATGAGCTTTTGCATCATTTACATATTCATTTACCACTTAAAAAATGTTCTGTACTTGTTTTCGTGTTACATGAATTAGGATGGCCGAGTTACCTATTGAATTTCCCTAGAGCAGTCACCAATAGCCCTTCTGAAGTTGCATTTATGTAGAATTCTGCCCCCCGAGTTCCATAGGATAACCACAACCAAAAAATAAATGCTGCACTGACAACAGACCCAACAGTGAATTTGCCATTGCCAACAGGACCTAAATAAGATGTCTTCAATATGCCACAGTTCATGCCTTCGGTACACATATCTGCCATTGCCAATTTGGTACCTTAATAGAAAGCTTGCTTTATCTCTAGCTTTGAAGAGTTTCCTCCATGCCCAAGAGGAATTAGCTGGGGTGTCCATGAGATCCCTGCTTGATAAGGAGGAGCATTGTCAATTGATTGAACGAAGTCCCAATTTGAAGAAGGAATGTTTCTAAGATACACTAAATAATATGATTTATGTGGAAGAAGTCCATACCTTAGCAGCCCAAGTACTGCTGGGAATGATGTTAAATGAAGCAGCTCTTCCACCTCTCAAGTCCTTACTGGATGGTCCATCAAAAGTTTTCTGTGAGGCTGATATCAAACGAGGCAACTTAATGTGAACAACCCAAATTTATAGAAGCAGCAAACTAATGAACACTTATAAAATGAAACCAACCAGTGATGGCTTGGAAAGTGGTCATGAGGCCTTCAACAATGCCAATCAACACCCTCAGACCAACAAACCAGTCTTCAATATGAAACCAACCAGTCATTCAGTTCTCCACTTGCGATAGTTACCACGTGAAATCAACACCTTCAGACCAACAAACCATACTTCAGCTTCATCCTTATCCTTACATATCTGTCAAAGGGCAATATGATGCAGATATAAATTTAGTTATAATTTATACCCTTCATCATGTACCACAGATCTCAGTTCAGTGAATAATAAGTTACATCTAAGATTAAGAAAAAACATTTGTAAAGGTTTTTATTTCCCAAAACTAAGAATAGTTTGCTCAATATCAGTGGAATTTTTAGGATAAATGGAAAGCCATTTCTAGAATCCTCAAAAGGATCGGTGGAAAATGAGTCAGATAACTAGTTAACTTATCCCAAAAAAGAGTAATATAAGATTCTTTCATATAATAATTTGCTTGGCTCGGCAAAAGAATTAGTTAGACAGAAATAAAAAAAAACTTAAAATAAACAGTATTGGTGATCTTAGATATTTGGTTTAATGGTCAAAAAGGAGGCAAGCGAAGCATGCTGAATGAAAGGAATGCTTTTCAATCTTGAAAGCATGTGTCTAAATACCTATGAAAGTATGATCTTGGCTGAAATTTGAGCTATAAACAGGGTAATGGTCATAAATCTAAAGCAGGTCAGGTGCAAGGGTAATCAAAGGTGAACATTGGATCAAGTTCAATGTGGTTTGAGTTGCAATTCTCTCCTCTATTTTGTTTGTTGAGAAAGTGACCCATTCAATAACATACAAAACCCATGTCCAACCTTTGGAATGATCACTGTGGCATAAGGTTAGCAGAATTCATTTACTAAACATCAGACAACTTGCTAGTTGCCCAACCTTTGAAACCTATAGACCTCAGTGATGGATATGTATAGCAAAGTTTGGTTAACAAAGGTTTCCAATGATATGTATAACAAAGGTTGGACATCGGTTACCTCAACCGATTGGTTTATTTTAATACAATTGATCTGCTTATCAAAAAATATATATATATATATGAATCATGTTAATCAAACTTTTTATTCTTCTAAACTACAAAATTAACAACAAATCCTAATTACAAGTTAACTTTGATGAATCTCAAATCACAACAATTAACCCCAAGAGCTTTCCAAGCTAGTTTGGTACAATTCACAAACTTAGTCAATCCCCATGAGTTGGAAATGTTATTACAACAATGTAGTCAAACCAAACATTTCAGATTCGACTTAAAGTATTGATGAGAAGGCACATTAACACTTAGGAATTTTACGGACTATGGGATAGGTGAAAGCAATGAGCCTATGTAGTGACAATCAGACATATTTTGTGGACTTGGGCAATCACACTAGAGGATGCACAGACCCCCATTCCACAAATATCTACTTAGACCCAACAAGTAGTGCGCCTACACACACACATATCAGACCAAATAAATCAATAGGGGGACAACAGAGTATGGCTTTCCAGGAATATCACATGCTTAACAAGAAATCCCTTTGGGGATTTTCTTCAAACATCCAGTGAACAAGCCTATTTATTTTATTGGGTCGTAAGCAACAGATGCTTAACATGTAACACCTTTGAGCTTTTTCTTCAAACACAAAGTGAATAAATTTCTGCACAATAAATCTGTTTTTCCTTCTTCAAATAAACATAAATAAAATCGTAAACATTAATAAAAAGGCATAGAAAATACATCAAAAATATAAACTATGATAGAAAAAAACCCAAAAAATTAAATATCTTCTTTTTTCTCTAACAAAGATCGATAATAAATAAAAAATTATTAAACAAATAAAAGTGCAAAAAATAGTAGAAGAAGAAGACAAAGATGGAGATCGATTGCAAGAAACTCAACAAAGAGAACATGGAATTTAAAATAAAAAAATTAAAAAATAAAAAGGTTAGAAGGGTTTGTGATTTCTTACCTTTGAGAGAGAGAGACCTTCGTCGGTGCCGTTGCAAACGATGTCAGAAACGCAGAGGGTAGAAGACGAAATCAGATCTGTTGGTTTGTGTGTCGTCGAACGCAGAAAGGAAGTCGAGATCGAAGTGAGAAGAAGACGAAGAAGAATGGTTCGTCGGTGCCGTCGCAAACGACTTTGGTCTGTGTGTCGTCGAACGCAGAGAGGAAGTCGAGATCGAAGAGAGGGCAGAAACGAAGAAGCCGAAGTTTTCTTTCGTTCTGATTTATGATTTACGGGGAGGTAATTGTAAAATCAAAAAATTTATTTGTTTAAAATCAAGACGCGATCTGAACCGTGGATCTTTCGAATATCGAACGGTTGTCTTCGTGAGTCGTAATGGGGGTCGTAGGAACCCTACCCATATATATATATATATATATATATATATATATATATATATATATATATTATTTTCATTTGAAAATAAAAGAGAAATTAACAATACAAAGTTGAGAATGGATATCCAGTTTCCTACAGTGCAACTGTGGCTACCCGGCCTAAAATAAATAATTGAACTAAAAAATAAACAGTTCTTCGCGCTAACAGAAAGTAAATAAACATGCAACTAGTAACATTATCCCTGGATATTCATTCACAAACTTTTTTTTACTAAGCAAGTAAGGGGAGATATATTATATATGTAAAAATTGATACATAGGGCTAGCCCTAACGAAATACAGATCGGAATTGCGAAAGATCTAGCTTATCTCTAAAATAAGCATGTTTTACATTTAGAGGAAAATCCATTACTCTTTTAACTATCAAAGAATGTTGGTTATGGAAAACTGTAGTAGTAAGGGCGTCTACTACAACATTCGTCTCTCTCCATACATGATTTACTTGTACTTCTAGTTTCGATAACGTTGTTATTGCCTTCTACACCCAATGGTCCAATCTCCAAGAGACAACCTGACATACTAGACCCGTAACTATTATTGCTGAGTCCATTTTTATAATTAATTTTTTTTCCAGCTAAATCGAAACTTTCCAATGTAGCATTCAAAGCTTGAATTTCTGTTACATTGTTTGTCGTTGCTTCGTTTACCAACCTACACACAACACAACAATGTAAAATACAGACATCACCCTTCAGGTGTGACTCTGACATTTTACCGTTTCATATCGTTTTTCCCTTTTTTCGATTTTTACAGTTTTCAATCTCTCAAACAAAATATCCACTTCTTGATATTCATCAACTCAATATGAGTCATTGAATATTAAATCATTTTTTAAACCTAAATTTTTTTTTTTCAATTAACTTGAAAAATTACAAAACTTTTATCAACATGGGGTCCGAGTAGTGCCTAGAAACCAATTGACCAACACAAAACCCAGTGAAATATCTTACTCACGTATAATTTGTTATAAAATACAATTAAACATATCAAATATGCAAGTTCTAACGTGAATTTAAAATAACCAATAAAATTCTAAATTTTTGAAAATATATCACAAATTTTTAATAAAATCCTAAATGCAATTTTCACAATCTACGATTACTAATAGAAATTGAGAGTTCCTTACAATCTCTAGGCGATGAAATTGAAACATGTGTGCGAAAATTGAGGCGATCGATGCAGAAATCGAGGTGGTTCGAACTTCAAGACGACTGCTTTTTGAATTTAACCCAGTGATTTGAAGATCTTGATGTCGTCGTCCTTTCTCCCTTCTGCGACGGAGGACTGTTTGATCTTGAAATAAGCGAAATTGGAGGTCAAAATTTTGAAATCCCCGTAGATATATACGGCTGATTTTCTTCAACGGGATGAAAAAGAAGGTGAAACAAAAAGGAGTTGGGTGAGTTTTGTAGAAAATGAGGCTGCGAACGTTTCTCCCTTCTGCGTCGGAAGTCGACGGTAAGTTGTTTGTAGTAAATATAGGGTTAAAGGTTTGAAAAAAAAATTAAAAAATTTATTTATATAAGTGTTTGGGACGAATTTAGTATTTTAGCTATTGTTTCGTTTGACTATAATTTGACCGTTTAGACTCCAAAAGTGATGAATGAATACTTTATTTTATATAATTTTTCGTTTAATGGTGTGATACAAATTATATCTCTAACAAAAATTTACATTTTTTGCCTGAGGTGACCCCTAAAATTGACGTCATTTTCGTTTTTGACGATAATTTGACTTTCAGTGATCTTAAAATGACAAATAAATAGTCCATGTTCAATAAATTTTTATTACGAACCTAATGGTATAATCAAATCTTAATAATTCTTACTCTAGAAAAAGTCATTATTTTAGCCTAGTCCAACTTGGTAATCGAGGATTTTACAATTTTTGTGTTCGGACTCGCATTTGAACTTGCTTACAGGCTAAAATATATTTTTCGATCATTTTTAATCCAATGGTAAGGTCAAATTTCATTAAAAATGATCAGAAACCTCCTAAAGGTTTATCCCTAAATCCCACTTTCAGAACTTTCTCAAAATTTCACTATTTATTTTTTCTCGAGAAGTTAAAGTTTTTGTGGAAGGCACACCTCCAACACAAATCTTGGATCAACGATTTTGACTTATGGCACAAGGTAAGTACCCTAAATTTGATTCTTAGCAACATAAATAAATTCTTAAGATACATGCTTGATTATTGATCCTATTGGGCTTTATAGAATAATAGTTATATTAAAGAGCATAACTCTTAGTAGAACAAGAGAAAAAAGATGAAAGGAATTAAGTTGAGGTCTTATGGTTGCAATGAAAGGTCTTGTGTGATGTTCTCAGAAAAAGAGAAATTATTAAAAGAAGAAATGTTAGAGAGGTGCAAAAAATACTTAGAGAAGGTAAATCATTATTTACCACTACAACTTTTCTTTTTTATCTTTTTCTTTTTTGTACTTTTGTGATTGAATATTGAATTGAATTTTTTTTTTCTTCCTTTAACTTTTGTATATGAACTTTCTAATTTTTATCTTTGGAGAGATAAGATAGTCATTTGAGATTGCTTCCATGGCATCGATAATGACGACTCTATTAGGGATTGATGAGGATCAAATTTGAAGATATTGACGACTGTTGCATTGTTTTAAATTGGCCTAATACTTGTTATATGCGTTTTCATACATTATTGTTTTGTGATACATTTCGAGTAATATATTTGTTCATGCCTAGCAGGTTTTCATATCATGTAGTCGATTTTAGATCTGGATGTTAATGAGCCAAAATGAAGTTCAATGCACTCATGCTTGAGGTACCCATATTATTGTACATTTATCAGACACTGCACTTAATTTCGAATTTGTAGCGATATGTTGTGCATTTTTTCATTGCCACTATATATAGGATAGCATTTGGTTGTTAAAGTGTTTTGTCTTATATGTGTTAAAAGTTTTGGAATGGGCTGTTTTTTTGTGAGGATGATACTTAGGGTGATGAGATCATCCTTACAAAAAAATCAGTCAATTCCAAAACTTTTCGCCCAAATAAGACAACTTTTGGTAGGACTTTAGCTGTTGAACTCTACAATTACATATATTATATATGGGAAAAGGTTGCATGGACCGAGGTCCACATTTGGGCCACGTGGACTACCCCCATTGCTTCAAATGACAACTTAGTCCTCTTATTTGTGGTCTAGATTTGATTTGATAAAAAAATCCACAAAAAAAGTAAACCTTTTTTGAAGTCAAATATTGATTTTTAAAATGGATAACCATTGAACTCCTAGATTTAAAATTTAAATCCAACAATGAAAAAAACTCTTTTGTCAACTCTCTCCTTTTGAGATTTCATAAAATTTTGTGCTCTACATAGATAAGGCACCAGATAATGTATTTGGACGTCACGTTAAAATGTGGTCCATAAAGATAGATGGTCTTTTAACTACAGTAAAATAGGGCTTATTACGATGGCCGTGACCGTCGCTAGGGACAAAAACCGTCGCAAAATCATATAGCGATAACCACCCTAGTTGTCGGTAGTCGTCGCCAAAAGTCTCATCGTTGTATGTATTATTGACGGCCAACTATTCACAAAAACGTTGTTAGGTACAAGACTTATAGCGACATCCACTATTGGTCGTTGCTATAGGGTATTTAAAAAAAAAAAAAATTCTTTAGCTACGGTTTTGGCCGTCGCTATAAGAACTTTTGAATAAAAAATCAATTTTACACTAGCCACCCTCATGTATTGTTGAATATTGGAGATACTCCTATGTTTTGAAATTGATGACCTTGGCACCAACTACCAACATGATAAGACCCAAATGCCCACTTTACAAGAGTTCATTGTGTTACTATTACAGAACGAAAATACCTTACAGAATCTCACATCTCATTGAATATCATATTATATCTCACCCAAATTAATGGACGTGGAGTAATTAAAACCACTTGTCACCTGCAACACGTTAAACTCCTTTCATCAATATCCACTCCAAATGCCATATAATAGTGGACAACCCAAGAACAATTCCTACAAAAACATAACGAAAAACACAAGCGAAAGTAAATAATTAAGATTTTATTGAATATTTAGTATAAAAAAATAATCTAATGAAAAAAAAGTTAGAAGCTCAGATGATGGTAGGAATTTAAACAGATAAAAGATAGAAGAACAAACATCAAATCAATAGTGACGATCAAAACTTTCCTACGCAAAAGCCAATTTGATTGATAAAGAACAATCAATACATGTATCTTCAATCTATCGACCTGATTATAAAGAGAGCTCTAAACAAGAGTGAGCAAACATAGAAACAATAAAGAAACACAAGCAAATAGATAAACAGATCAAGATAAAAAGAAAAACATAAAAGATAGAAGAACAAAACTCAAATCAATAGAGACGACAAAAAAATTCCCTAGGCAAAAACCGCTCAAGCAAGAAGTGATCTGAAATCGATGGAAGGAGTCTGAAGGATAAGTACAAATAAAGAATCAAAAAACAAATCACACAGATTGATATTGATAAAACATCGATCGATACCTATATCTTCAATATATCGATTTGATTATAAATAGAGATCCAAACACGCGCAAGCAAACAAAGAAACAGATTTATAATCACTTTTTTAGCATGGGAACACTCCAAACTTTTACCATAAAACATGAAGACGGGCAGAAGAACTCAAAGGATGCGTCATGACTACCCATGCCCTTTGAAACATATTCCTTGTAAACAAGGAAACAATTTACATACTTTACACGCATTTTTTCACGTCTAATTGCATAATTTGATTTTAAAAGTTTCAAGGATAATAAAATTGGTTTCACTACTTTTACACCATGAACATCAATGGTACAGCAAGAATGATATTTGAAACCATAAATTCTGGTTCAAACCACATGACTCAGCATAAGCGCCTTGCATATTGAAAAAGAAAGTAGAAACAAAACATGAATGATTTATCTCTACATGCATGCATTACTAAAATAACAATGTGAAATGTAAGAATGCAATTCAAAGTAGATACTGAAAAAATGGAAATTGTTTATAGTCCTTTTTCTATGTAGATACTGCAATACTTTGATGTAACATCCCACACATCAACAAATACAAAGCTTCGTTAAGTTTGTGACCCTGGCGAATGGTTGAAAGACAAAGATATACCAAGAATCCACTTTTTGATTGCACATAACATTTTGAGTTAAGAACCTTACAAGGGGAAACTGCTCAACATAACAGATGTGAACGTATAGAGATTACCTTTAAACCGATCATCAGGACATACAGGGACATCGAAGTAGATTAATCCTCGATGGTGAAGGTCCCTTACAATGTCAAGATCAAAAAGAACAAATGAATTTGCTTCCTCCTCACAAAGTTTTCCTATTGTTGCCATTTCTTCTCAAGTGAGTTTCTATAGCAGTAAGAAATCAATTCCAAGTCAACCACACAAAGACTGATTTATGAGCACATGGCATCGGTATTTAAATGTGAAATGCCTAGAAAGTATCATGTAAGAATTTTATTCAAGTGTACGCTCTAGATCAAATTTAGATTCAGAAATCAAAAACATGAGCTGGTCCTCACCTTAAATTCCTCAAGTGTAAAGTTAACTAGGCAAACTCCCCACCATGGTTCAATTACAAAATCTACAGGTTGTGTAGGCAGTAATTCTATTGCAATTGACTTGTTCAGCTTGCACATAATTTTTTGCACAGCTCCAACAGAGTACATAGTAGTTAAAATAAGAAAAATACAGTCTACCTCAATGCAGTAACTATATGTGACTCAGATGAAATATTCATCACAGTAGATGATTTAGTGCAAATGAAATCCTGTTAAAATAGAATTAGGCTCATTTGGGATACCATTGCTTTCAATTGAAGTGTTTCTGTAGAATCACTTCTCTTTGAATCATTAATAAAAATTATGAAATTGGACCTTTAGGGACCGTTTATGCCATAGGGAATTTGGTGAAATCAACTTAAGGGGACATTTTGGTAATTATATATTAGACAATTTGGTAATTAAATTCCTATACATGCATATATGTGGGGTTAGTTAGTACATGAGAAAGCTGGTAGATTATTTGATATTTGGAACAAATAAGTATTTATGATGCTTGACATCTATACGTAAAGGGAATAGAAAATTTTTACCTAATTTGAGGATGCGCACAATTGACAATAAGAGGATTTTCCTATACACTCATCCAAGAAGGCCACAAAGTGTGAGTCAAGAAAAAGAAAGAAAATATTATCTAGGTATAAAATTTCATTGGAAAAATGAAAAGGCAAATAAACAAAAGGAGGTGGTTGAGAAGACCTGCCTACAGAGATCAAAACAAAGCAAGAAATAAATAAGAGGAAAAGACTATGACCACTCCTCAGCACAAGTCACAATTCCCTTCTCATCATCTAAGTTTTATCCCAAAGATTTGAGTTGGCTAAAAGATTAGTGTCCGGCGAAGCATTTATCCTCAGTTTTGCCATGCATCTACTAACCATACTGAAATTTGAAATGCCTGACAAGTTCATAATTGGTTTGACAGTTATGTGCTAAGCTGATGAACCAATGGTGTCATGTGTACTGAAAAAGTTACTAAAACTGTTCCCGAAATGTTCTCTCAGTGACCTATCACTTTAGCTCATTTATTACACATGGCATCGTGCCATTGGTTTATCAGCTAAAATAGTTGTATTCTAGACGGCGTAGCCGCACAAAGTTCAATCTGGAGTTCCACCTGAAGAAGCATGGGCCGTGGTAGCTACCGAATCTTCTATGGGTACATGGACAACTATGTGGACCGATATGTATCAAAAAAATATGCCATCGGTTGAATACACATGGTATTATAGATATTATCATATTAATAATATTGAATTGTTTCTCAAGAATAACAAGCTCCAAGTGAAGCGACAAATGAGCTAACATGTTAGTTCTTAGACTGACATAAAGTATGACTTACCATGGATTCAACCAATAAACTCTTAGCAGAATCAACATCTTGGATTATCCTATGTAAAGATGTGTAGTCGACAACACCTAAACTGAAAAAAATGCAATATTAGCGTGTAAAATAGAGATCACAATTGAGACATTGTTTCTGTCAAGGATGGTTTTAACTTAGAATCAGATGACTCACCGCATTTAAAATGCCAGGAACATTCGACTCCTTCATTGCATCAGTTGCATTTTGCATGAGAGCCTCCACACTTTTTACCAAAAATGTATGATTAAAAAGAATAGTAAGTAAACTAAAGATTGATACTTGTGCATTGAAGTTGAGAACGGACTAATATCGAATTCTAAGGTGTTGCACAACACAAGGGATTTGGGGCAGGACACATTTCATTGTAATTGTTCATTACTTACCACGTGTAAGCAATACAGAAATGCTTTTATTCATGTGTTTTTTAGGGTTTAAGATTTTCTATCAGCATTGAACGTGTTTCATGTGTTTCATCCGCATTCCACATTGATTTTGGCTGCAAAAAAGTACTATATACATGGGGCTAAACCAAGCAGGTCAGCTGCCATCATTAACAATGCATCAGAAACCTACTAGGAGCGGTATGAGGCCATGTAATATAGATTCAATGTACTTTTATCTGTAAAATCAAATATGCAGTTGACATAGAAAAAGTACAGCAGTCTTTCTAGAAATAAACAGCTACATTAGACAAAGCAATTACATTAGCCTGATGAACATATGTTACAGTACCTATAAAATCATCAAATCAAGGACATCCATTAGAGACTAAAATATTAGAATTATAGATAATAAAACCATAATCAATATTAGCAATAGCAATAGACTTTAACTACAAGCAGTCAATCACCAAAATGGATCATGGTAATATTAAAATTTTGGTGTTCTCTCTGAAAAAAAAGCTGAAATATGATTACAATTGGGTTAATGTTGTTATAGAACCAAATTTAATCGCACGACACATTATAGCATGATACAATCCAACATAGTTAATACACCACACTGTAAAGATGCATTTTCATTCTTTTAGTAAACTATTCAAATTGTAAGCATATCGAGGGTCACATTAGATCATTTAGCCACTCCCAATCACGGAAAAAATGTGGGTCATATAACCCCATCTCTCTCTCTCTCTCTCTCTCTCTCTCTCTCTCTCTAATGACACCTTTCTAGAAAGGCTCTATTCTTCATTATTTACAATTTTTTCATTTTGAGTAAAATAATTGCAGTTTTTCCATTATTCATGTATTTTGAGAAAAGTCTCATTTTCTTTTTAAAAATGAGCTATTTTTCTAGGAAAATTTTTATATTTTCCACCATTAACTTGAGAACTCCCTTTCCTCTTCTAAAATTTTCAATTTTCCTCAACACTTTTTTTATCATTGTACGAAGGCCTTTAGAAAGTTAAGAGTCCAATTTTCAAGTCTGAAAGTGGTAATATAAAAAATAATAGAGTTGTGCTGGAGTAACATTGAAATTGACATCGTTTGGGACATTGGTGTGCATAGAACCATAGATGCTTCTCACTTGCATCTTGATGAAAAGCATCTATGATTCTATGGACACCTCCACCTCAGCAATGTCCCATACGATTTCAATTTCAATGTTGCTTCAGCATTTTCCAAAATAATAAAAGAAAACTATTAGTGAGAACATTGGGCTTAGATGAATCCTAGAGTTTGTGACGTTGTAAGACACTTGCACATTGGATGGCATCCATTATTTTCAAGAAGCGGCATACCTACCAACCTCCTAACCTTACAATCAAATTGGATTTTTGTACCTCAACGAACCTTTTCCAATTGAAAGGGGATAATCCAGAGCAAAAAACAACAATTATAATCCTCATTTCCCCTTAGAAACTAATTTGCTTTGACATTGTCTTGGTAACAATGAGTGCTGATTTTTGAACTCAACCTGACAGGGGGACTCAAAAACTCATCGACGTGGCATGGGCAAAGAATCGTAGATTCTGTCCTTCGGGATACATAACTGACCTGACCGATCTGCGCCATCTGCAGTTTTGTATCCCGAGGGTACAATTGTGTATCCTGAGCAAAAGAATCTACAGTTCTCTACGCATGACATGTCGGTGAGTTTTTGAGTCCGACTGTCAAGTTGAGTTCAAAAATCATTAGTCTAACAAAATTAATAGTTTTAGAGAAAATGATTTTGTGATAAGGGGCAACAAATTCACATTGAATTGCATTTTCTGTGAAAACCATTTTCTCGTGTAGTGATTGTTTGATCACAGACCAGCACTGTTATGACATGTGGAGCTAATAACATAAGCAATAATAAGAGAAATTTTCTGTCTCCTGCCCATGGTAAAACTCCAATATTTCTTGATAAGATCATCTTGTAGCATTAGAAAAAATATGATCCAATACAAAAGTGCCGTAGAGAGTGAAATTCTATGAATTAAAAAAAATATTTAAAAAAATATATTTTTCACTATGGTATTGTAATTTTAAATTTAAGTGCTTGATAACCATCCATTTTCAACACAATTGACCAAATTAGAAAAAAATTGTTTTTATTTTTTTGTTTTTTTATTAGGATGAGGTTTTTCATGAAATCTAGAAAGTTGTGATATTTGATTGTCAATATGGTAATTCATGTGCATCCCAAAATACTTTTTAGGATTTGAAATCTAGAAATAAAGGCTTATGGGTACTGGATGTACCGGCCGGAGAGAGAAATTTACCTTTTATTACTTACATCATCAATGCCACATGTCAAAATGATATTGGCCTGTGAGCAAACAATCACATCATATGGACCCTAAGTTTTGGATTCAGTTGGTGGGACTTGTTAAACAACGTCTACAAAATTTGAGCCATCTCATGAGGATAATAAGTGCAATTTTCAAAAGAAAATTTAACCACCTTTTCATTAACAACAATCTGGAGGAATTATATCTGAATCTGATTACCTTCTCCCTCACATAAGTATAACAGATAATACAGAAAACACATATAAAAGAATACAATAGCAACTACAAATCTCTCTCTCTCTCTTTCTCTCAATCATCAAAAGCACATATCCAACACACAACAGCAACACAAGGCAGCACAACTGCAAGATAAAAAAACAAACCAAATATTAGAAAAATTTCAAAAACAAAAGTAATTAATAATAGAAGGAGAGAGAGAGAGAGAGAGAGAGAGAGAGAGAGAGAGAGAGAGGAGAATTTTGAGCAAACTTACCATCCCTTCCAAAACCCATCACCCCTATCCTTAGTTTCCCCACCATGAGGAGGTGGTTGTGGGTAATTAGGACCACCATTCATGGGATAACCAGCGGGAGGTGGAACCACGTAAGGTCCTGGAGCATATCCTTGGGCTGCTGGAGGATAATATTGAGGCTGAGGAGTATATACATGGCTGGGAGGAGGGTATGGCGGTGCCGTGGGATGTGGAGGGTATACTACTGCTCAACAAAAATATCACCATTAGGATCAAACGTTGATTAATCAATCACACAATTAAGTTAAATAATTACTACCAAATACCATTCCCATAACTCAAATAAATCCAAAAATAAAAAATAAAAATAAATACTAATTGCGCTTAATGTAAATACCCTATACAAACTAACATCTTCACGTGAAAAAAAGAACCAGCAAAGAGAACAGACAATTACACACAAAACACAATGATTTATTTTGTTCCGCAGTGTGATCAGATCAAAAACCCCATCACTATTTTCTTTCGAGTTTTCCAACCCTAAATCGATCTGTAGGAAAAATAGGATTTTAGAAAACATGTCAATATTCCCAAAAAAGAAAATCCTTAATAAAATATTACATAATTGCCCTCTTCGTAATCCTAAAAAGATTTGTTCTGCAGACTCCGTCCTAGAGTCCGCACGCTGCCCTTACACTCCTAAAGCTCAACATACCCCCAACAGAATACAAGACATTTACAAAACACATCATTGTCTTCATCACCATCTACATCTTAAATATTATGGTTAGCAACATGAAATCTTTTTTAACTTCAAACTCTGTCTAGATATATAAATTATTCTCAAGATATGTATATAAAGATCATATGTATATATATAGAGAGAGAAAGAGATTCAATATTATAAAAAGTTCAAAATTTACTCGGAGCTTGCTGTTGATCATAATAGCTCATGTTTGATCTAAGATTAAGAGATAAATAAAGGAAATAGAGAAAAGAGGGTTATAAGTCTGATTTGTGCCAAGAAATGTGTGAAAGATGGAAATACAAGAGGAAGTTGGAGAATGTGAAGGGCTTTAAGGGGTATATATATGTTATTAACATAGAAGACATGTGAGGGAGAGCAGGCTAAGAATATAAAAGGAGACTATACAACAAAGAGGAAGGATTTGAGGAAGGAGTCAAGAAAGACGGATTTCTTTATGAGGTAATACGCGTGCCGGCCCAGGACCTTCTCTTCGACCTGAAGGATTGGATTTATTTTGTTTTATTTTAATTTTTAATCTCCTAACCTCAAAAAAGGAGAAAAACATGGATTTCCTGGAGATGGACCATAATTTTTTTTATAGAGATCCGTATAGATTTTTTTAGTGATCAATCTATTTGTGAATCTCTAAAAAATAAAATAGATTGATGAAAAACACTAAACTCAAACAAAGTTAATCAACACAGGGTACAAAATGAGGAATAAGCAAAAAAATAAAATATATGCACTTCATTATAAATCATCTTGAGATCCGTACTAGAATAAAATAGATTGATGAAAAACACTAACTCAAACAAAGTTAATCAACACAGGGTACAAAAGGAGGAATAAATTCATTATAAATCATCTTGAGATCCGTACTAAACAAGATGAGAAAGAATCCGAGCAAAGGAATATGACAAAAGGCATAAAGTATAGTAACTTAATAGTAGTTTGAGGAAGTACATAGTGGGATAAAGTTCGTTCCTTGCAAAGTCTTAAGGCCCTCGCCGAGAATTATTGTCATGATGGTTCGAGGCATAGTCTTCAATATTGAAAATCTAGAGAGCGGATGACACTGGTTCCATGAGATCATGCAATGGATACAAGGAGACAAATGTACTCATTGAAAAGAGAGAGAATTGTTAATGGAAATGACTTTTGGATCTATTTTCTAATTTACAGGTAGCATATCAGTACTGACTGCCGATAGTATCAAAGTTGATAAAGAATTCCTCTAAGAAAGTTTGTCTTGCCGGTGATCTTGAGGTTTGATTGATCATAAAAAAATAAATCACTTCACAAATGATATTTTTAATGATTCCAGAGAATTTGTAATTCTACAAGGAAAACACTATTCTCAAACCCTATGTGGGACTCTCTTTAAACAAATGGTGGAGATGGGAGAATACTCCAAAGCATTCCCAAGAAAAATGTATCCATAAAAGGTTTACATTAATCCCATAAAACAAGTATTATGGGAAGGTGAAGAAGCACTAATCATCATTTAACATAGTGAAGGCCCCCTGCCCAAGAATATATTTATAATTTTCATTAGTATTATGTAAAACCTTAATTATATTTTCTTAGGGTATATATTTCTCTTCTTTTGTGTGGAAAGGTGTAATATGTAATTGAGAGTTTTCTCTTCATAATGGAATTAGTGTAATCCATGGATGTACCTCAACCTTAAGAGAACCACGTAAAATATGTGTTTCTATGTACTAGCATTTTGTTTTTTATTCTCATTATTCGTTACTTATGATTTTCTTAACATTGATCTCTAAGAAATTTATGCTTTCCTTCTTGTAGACATGTCAATTTGTCCCAACCAAGCCTGAAAGCTCTCGAAGTGTAACAATTGGATGCCAAAGTCAAAGCCTTTAAATAACTCAAGTGGGGGACCCACTTCAGTGGAGCCCAACTCTCTAGAATAATTTTAAAGTCAAAATCAATCTACACCATGGTCAACCCACGGCCTAAATGAATTCTCCTCAGGGCCATGAGTCACTCATGGTCCTATACATTTCCTACTTGGACCTTGGGAAGGTCACCGACTCGGGCAAAATTGTATTCCAACACCCTCGCCTAAGGCCCATTTGATTGAATTTGTTAGAACACATGTGCTCCCAAGATTTTCTTAAGAGAAATGACTTCTTATACCCCCTCTTAATGACTTATTCTTTAAGTAAATCCATCTTTTTCCCTTTTATACCCTTACATTAAGCTCCTACTATTCTCAAAGCATAGACCTTTTAGTCTTTCTCTCTTTCTTCTAATTTTGACCCCAGGTCAAGTGTTGGTCCCCACATGAGTTGAACTACCTCCCTAACCTCATCATTTTAAGACCAATTAAGGTGATTTATTCTAGTGCCTTTAACATTGCTCATCATTCAAGAAGGTTTTCCTACAAATCTTTGTAAATTGACTATATTTAAAAGTCTATGATCATTTCATCCAACCAAGTTGTTAGAAGTCTAGCTAAGAAAAATGTCTTAAAAGTCTAAAATCAAGTACCAAATTACATTCCACTTGGCCTAATTCTCTAGAGATTGACCCAAAGTCAAGGGTCTTGAAAAATTTTATCTTTCCCTTTGAATTCTCTCGATCCTTATAGGCTTTTACAATCCTATCCCTTGATAATCATGATTTCTAAAGCTCATGGAAGAGTAAAAGACCATTAAGGACAAGAGGTGAAAAGCAATTGAAGTCATTTTTTGAGATTTATTTGAGAATATTAGGAAACTTAAGGAATTAAACAAGTATATCCTCAAGGATCTTCAAAAAGCCCATAAGGAGACCTGTCCAAGGTATTTGGAGATAACTCAAGCAATCTAAAACTCTATCAATTTTATTTTTTGAAATCTTCCAACACCTCAAAAATCTATCCATTTGATTCTCTACCCTTTTTAAAAGTAAAAAACATGATATAGAAGAGGAAGAGAATACCAAGGTGGGGTGTAATCCTTATATTTTTATTTTTTATAGCTAATTCCCCATTTATCCCCCTCTTCTATCACATCCATTTTCTTTATTTCATGTATATTTAAATTTCAAGCAATATAATCTTTACTTCTTTTTTAAGTTTAATAACTTGAGTGGTAGAGAGTAATCCCTTCATGTGAGGTAATCTCCCTTTACAAGTCCATAATAAGCTCCTAGGGAGCATTTACATTTTAAACACTTATTATTATAATTCCATTTACATTCAAACACTTTATGTTTTAGATATGAGATAATCTTCCCTCTAATAAATCATATAATAAGTTTCGTTTGAAACATCCATGCATACATTATGTACGCACACCACATCTTTATATTCTAAAAGGGCTAAGAGTTAAAGGTTGAGGCCTTCCTAAATCTACACCTAACTCTCTAAGCCAACAGAAACAACTTCATAGGAACAAAATCTTATGTATAAATATTTTAGTTCCATCAAGGTTGCTTCCAACTTATGGATATGGCCTAAAGACTAAATCAACAAAAAATGACTCACGTAAGCACATTAAAGTGAGAAGTGCTTAAGGACCGAAGAAAGTAAAATCCATGTGGATTTGCACTCAAGTCCCAAGCTCACAAAAAAATCCAGCAAACACAACTTTTCAAATTTAATTTTCTCATTGCCTTTATGTTCAAGTTGTAGATAATGATAAAATAAAGAACAAAAGAAAATCTTGGTAAACAATAGTCGAACCATAGAGATAACGTTAATCCAAAGAATTTTTACTTCCAATCCAATTAAGTTACGTAATCAATTAAAAATAATTTTTGAGAGAGATTTATCTAAAATAAACTATTAAAATAAAAACTTTAATATTATAGAAAAGTGTAAATCAATTGGATCCACATTCACAAGCTTTATCAGTGAATTCTTGTTCTCTACTTATCTCGATCTACTAAAAAAACTAATGTTTGTGGATTGAAAAATCAAATAGTTATAATAAAAATGAGATTACAAGTATGCAATAAATTAGGTCCAGACGATTAAATAAACATTAACTGTTTTCTGTAAAGCAAGGTTCCTCTTGAACTTATCAAAGAAAGATACTATCAGAACTTTGAGAAACATTCAATGGTTAACCTAATAATAAATATATAATACTATCACAATAAAACTATGAAGCCATTACGAGAACAATCAAATATTAAAAAATCTTGCTCCGACTTTTTCAACCGATCTAATGGAGATTTAGCCAACAGTCATCGCAAAAATAATAAAGTAAAAATAAAGTAAAGAAAACATGAAAATAAAAAATAAAGATGAGAGAAAAAATATCTTTATTGCTTCTTAACTTGAAACCAACAGAATCTTACAACTTCCCTAAAACTAAGAAACATAAAATGAAAACCTAAAATTAAAATAATAGAAAAAAGAGAAGTTGATCTCCAGGGAGATGACAGATCCCTCCGGGGGAGATTGGAGATAAGATGCTATTTACTCTACTCTTCTATTTACAGAGAGACCAGATTAGGATTTCTTGGATAATTAAGATTTTGAAAACATTCCTTGATTAAAAAAATACTAAAGTTTTACTTCAATACAAATGTCTTTCAATAGTCAAGTTTCAAAATTTTCAGGCTTGACTTTCTTTGTTGATCGTGTTGTTGCCCTTAATCCTGGCGTCGCGGTATAATTTTGCTCAATTGACTTGAATTTTAGTCCACGGTTTTATTTTGGATCTTTGATCACAGTGGTAATTTTGGATTTTCCTGATTCCCCTTTAAACTTTGCAAATAATTCATGTTACACGTAAATAACAGTAATTAGTTCCAAGTTACATAATTTAATTGAAATCAATGATTATTATAGATTAATAATGAACTATATGTAATTAGAAGGTTTAGTGTATAATTTATTGATAAAGTCTATGTAATTAGGATTCTAGAAATGACTTTCTAGACCTTGCTCACACACCCAAACCTAGATTTTGCTAGTCCCGAGTAAAAAATAGAATAAAAACTAAGTTATAAACCACTTTCGTAGGTTACACGACTGCATTTAGTGGATGCAGCAAGGCTTAAACCCTCAGGTTACCCCTTGTGGATGAGTTTGACTTGTGAGGATTTGTAAAAAATATACCACAAAATTCTAACACTTCACAGAAATATAAAAATCAAACTCAATGGATGTAAGGCAAACATAACGATATTTCACAGATCAGTCAAAGATCCATATGTTTGAGTAAAGTTCTAGTTTCCACTACTCAGTTTAGAAAATTTCAAAAATAACTTGAGTGTTTGTGCAATTTTTTGATTTTTATTAAAAGCAACATCTTTTTAGGAACAAAATTTCACTTCTTAACTATTAGGCATGACTGGTTCCTCCTCAGTTCTAACTCGAAACTAAGCATCTTATTTGAGATTGTGAGAGGTAAAAATGTTCACTTTAATACCTCTAAGGGATTTTATTTGTGATATTTCAGCTTACTCTCACGTTTTTACCATTGAAGACTTTCACCCTACTGAATAATTTAGTCTCATTGGACTCTTTTCATTTTGTACTTTTTCAACTCAAGCATTTTTTACTTTGATTTGATCTTTTTCAAATGTTTTTATTTTCTTTTTACAAAAAGTAGGTAGCTATTTTCAAGATACCTATTCTAATCCTATGATTGTTGTCCAAGTTATACTATCTCCAATTCTGTTTTTCTTCTAGTCAGCCAATCAAAGGACAAGGAAGTCATAGTCCACTAAATTTAATTTCCCCTAATACTCTAGATAGAGTAGACGATTAACACTTGTTCCATAAAATCTTATTTTTACTTGATCAGAAGTATTGTGAATTTTCAAAGTATTCTTTTGATTTTCTTCATGAAGAATAATAAAAAAGAAATTATGATAAAAAATTAGGACATGAGTCTGAAATTTGAAATTCATATATAAAAAGTACATAGAAAGAGTTTGAAGAAAATATTTTAAAAGTGCTAAATATTTTTTATTTTTTTATTTTTTTTTAAATATTAAACTAAACTATTAATGAAATGCAATGCAATTATGAGCTAACCTACTACTCCCGAACCTAAATGACATATTGTCCTCAATATGCAAACAGTAAGGAAAGAGAAAAATGTTTAATCATACCTGAAACGGATTAGACATTAATGTGCGAAGTCTTGTTACAAATAATCTGGAAAGAGTGTAAGTTATAACAATAATAATTTTCGAAGCATGTTTTGCATAAAAAATCATACTTAAAATAGAAAAACAACTTAACTAAGAAATTAAAAACATCACAATCTAAGAAAGATATCCTAATTTGATCTCTCAACTATTAGTGCACTTACACATGACTTATTTTTCTCAATGTAGGTCATTATTTATCTCTACTACTTAATCCACAATTGTTAACCGGTTTGAAGTCCTAGTAATGCTGATTGATTGATTTGATTGAGAGTTGACTTGAAGACGAAAAGAAAAAGAAGGAGATTAAGGTCTACGTGGAAACTTAAAAAAATTAAAAAAATCCTATACTATTCAAAAATAAAACACATGGGTTATCTCCCAAGCAGCGCTAAGTTTAACGTCTTCAGTTGGACCTATCAAAAAGTCTGATATCCAATAATTTTCCTAACATTCAATTTTACGGACACAACAATTGATTTCCCACCCCAAGTGATAGGTAGATAGATTTTGATTATCGTTACGACATGAAAATAATTTTGCAAAATAATCAACAACCCTTGTTTGTCGTCGATTCTGAGTGTCATTACCTTTTTGAAATAGTTTTCATCCATCATATTCCCAAAGAGAATGGAAGTTGTAAGATTAGGAGGATCTTTACAATCTTGCTAAATGATAAGCTGGATGGGAAACGAGGTTGGATTGATAGTGACTGGAATTGGTGTGACTAACAAATTAGAGTTTATCTTTGGTTCTTCTTGAAAAACAGTTTTCTCTGATGGTGAATCAATTTCCTTAGTCAAATTTGTACAATCAAATTCGAAACACAACTTGACTTTTGGAGACTATCTCATTTGAAATCTAATCATTCATTGTTTCTTCTAAAGGCACAATAAATGGACTTAGTTGGACTTCTATCATTGCTTCTGTTGGAATCGTAACCTCATTAATTTGTTTTTGAAATTCCATTGAGATAGGGTTATCAATTATTGATAGACAATCATCGAAATCCTTAAATGAGTGGAACTGGTCACTAATGTTATTTTAAAAGAATGGTAGTTTTTTTGAGATTATTTGATTAATTGTCTCCAAGTTGATTATAGATTGATACTAGATGGACTGTAGTAGTAGGTTGATATGTTGTTGTTGATTTAGGAACTCAGTCATCATGGACTCCAATGATGAATTTGGAGGAGACAACAAATATGAATGAATAGATGTTGACTCAGGCTCTATAGCTCTATAATCGAAGAATTGTTAAAAATCATAGGATTATTGGAGAATTATGGTTGGATTCATCTTTAAGGTGTTGTGCATATAAAAATCCTCATGGTTACCTAAGTGACTACCCTAAGTGAACTCATTTTAACAAAATATGGTATTCGAGGGAAACCAATTGTCTACATGGTATGGTTGATTCAACGAACTAGGTGTCGACATCTAATAAGAATTTTGAAAATTACGGACCATGGGTAGACTTGAACAACACTTGATAGAGTGACCATAATTATTACATAGAACGCACGGGGTTCACAATTCTCTCCTAAACTCCATAACGATTCAAAATTTGCTTGAGGTTATGTATCTACTTTAATATAAACTACGGACTCACACAAAAAATAGAGAGAAATTCACACATTCTTTATGAGTTCCTATTGAACTAGATAACTCTTAACTATTTCAAAGGGATAGCTTGAGCCTCCAACCTAGTTCTTTTAAATCGAAATACACCAATTTATTCATTAGATGAGAGGTGGTGCACGATGCTGAGCAAAGGCACTCTTAACTCACATCTTCTTCTAGAATAGTCATAGTCTATACTCCTGGTACGGCAGGGTACAGCGGGGCAGGATTGCGCTTTGGCACTGACTTCGATCAAGAAGTGCAATTGATTCAACTCAGGCTAGTTTTGCCTATTGAGCTCGATGGGACCTATGATCGAGTTTAATAAGATTTTAATTAAATTGGGTTTGCGTGAATTAATTTCTTAATAGGACAAGAGATCAGTCATGACATCCAATTCTTATATTGTTCGTGCCATCCTCGTAAGGGTGTCCTTTTTATTAATGTGTAGTCGAAAGTGTGCAATTAAATCACTCAAAATCAATATAGAAACCCACTTATAAGGGAAGCGTGGGGGTTTTGAATTATACCTCCCATTCTAGACGGGCGTAGAATGAGTTGAGTCAATTCGAGCTACCAACATCAAACTCGGTGTACGAACCCGAGGAGTCGAGACAATTACGTCGTATTATCGTCCTTCCTTAATTTTATTACAATCCGAATCTTTTCGAAATAATTAAAATTAAATTTTGAAAATAAATTAAAAACTTCTAAAAAGAAAATCCTACTGTAGTTCTACTTTAAACAAAAAATAAATTCATGTTTCTTCGTCAAATAATAAGATCCAGATGGTGGAATAAAAATTTTCAACCACGTTGCTCCTCATCGAATCCTTTGGCTGAAAACAAAAGACAAATCAAAGTTAGACTTATCGAAAAATTATATGTTCATTGAAATCTAGAAGTCTAAAGAAGGATTCTGCAAAAATTTGAAGTGCGAATCTCGAGATTGGACCGTGATGCCACAGTTGACCTACGTGTCGCAGAAAATTTCTAACGAAATTAACTCGAATTTTAGGATTTCGTTCGTATTGATTCTAGGAATCCAGTGGTATTTTTTTTCAAATTTTTTTGAAATAAAAATTTTGATCAACAAAAAATAGAATTGAATTTTTGGATAAAAAGATATTGGATTACACCATTGTCTCCAGCAGCGGCGTTCATTTGTTTGAGATGTAGATGATGATAAAAAAAAAACTTGGTAAGTAATGGTCGAATCATAGATACAACGTTAATCCTAAGAATTTTTATTTTCAATCCAATTCACGTTATGTAACCGATTAAAAATAATTTTCGAGAGAGATTTATCTAAAATAAACTACTAAAAATATGATAAAAAATTGTAGATTAATTGGATCCACATTCAGAAGCTTTATTAGTGAATTCTGGTTTTCTACTTATCTCGATCCACTAAATAAAGCAAATGTTTATGAATCGAAAAATCAAATAGTTATAATAAAAATGAGATCGAGTATGCAATAAATTAGGCCTAGACGATTCGATAAACATTAACTGTTATTTGTAAAGTATGGTTCTTCTTGAACTTATCAAAGAAAAATACCATCAGAACTTTGAGAAACATTCAATGGTTAACCTAATAATAAATACTTAATACTATCACAATATGACTATAAAGCCATTACAAGAACAGTAAAACACTAATAAATCTTACTCTGACTTCCTCAATCAATCTAACGGAGATTTAGCCAACAGTTATCGCAAGAACAATGAAGCAAAAATAATGTAAAGAAAACATGAAAAGAAAAAGTAGAGATGAGTGAAATAAAATATCTTTATTGCTTCTTGACTTGAAATTAACAGAGTCTCCTTACTACTTTCCTAAAACTAAGTAACATAAGGTAAAAATCTAAAGCTAAAAGAATAGAAAAAATAAAAATATAAAAGAAGTTGATCTCTAAGGAGATAAGAGATCCTTTCCGAGGAGATTGGAGATAAGATGCCCTTTAGTCTAGTCTTCAATTTATATAGAGACCAGATTAGGATTTCTTGAGTAATTAGGGTTTTGAAAATATTTCATAATTATAAAAATACTAAAGTCCTACTTCAATATGAATGTCTTTCAGCTGTCAAGCTTCAGTATGAATTTTCAGACTTGATTTTTTTCGTTGACCCGCCATCGTCGTTGACCATGGTGCCGTGGTATAATTTTGCTCAATTAACTTGAATTTTGGTCCACGGTTTTATTTTAGATCTTATATCACAATAGTAACTTCAGATTTTCCTAATTCACCTTGAAACTTTGCGAGTAATTCCTGTTACACGTAAATAACAATAATTAGTTCCGAATTATATAATTTAATTGAAATCAATGATTATTATGGACTAACAATGAATTACATGCAATTAGAAGGTTTAATATCTGATCTAGTGATAAAGTCTATGTAATTAGGGTTCTAGAAACGACTTTCTAGACCCTGATCACTTTACCTCTTAATTTTGCAAACTAAATTATAGCTCATTTGATTCTTAACTTCTCACATCTTCTCTATTTCAAAAATATAAAAAAAAGAGTTTTCTATTTCAATTGTGGATATACTTTGGTAACCATCACTTGATAGGTTGGACAAGGTGTCTAATATCTTCCTTGTCCCTCTACTAAACCTTGTTACGTAGTTCTTAATTAGACCTAACCCCTTTATGCATTGATTGTGAATCACTACAAGTCAAAAAATAGAATCTTAAGACTCATTTATTGTGTCTAAACACTTAAACTCTTTGAATGGTAGCGACTCCTAAATTTATGTAGACGAGGTCAATCATTTTTTAACCTCGCGTATCTATAGTTCTAATTAATCTCAACCTTCTGTTTGATGAACTTTAAATGTTGTTTGAAGCTAGAAATTAAAATATTTGATAGAAAAATTATATTAATCCTTGATTTTTGGGAAAACTATATTTTTTTCCTCACATTTGAATCGTGTTTAATGGATAACCACGTATTTCATTTGAGGTTTTAGAAGTCCCTTTTGATGTTGACCCATTTAGTGTTGATGGGTTCACTAGATTCCACAATGCCATTCTCTCGATCCCATTGACTACTTATGTTTGGTCCATTATATGTATTTGAGACAAAAATCAACTTGATTAGCGGAAGCTTTAATTCAATTGGTAGAAATTACTAATCAGATATATTTTTAGTATACAGTTCAAATAAAAATATTATTAATGGAAAAAAAGTAGTATACACTACAATATAGCATTTTTGTAATACCCCAGATTTTTAGCTTGTATCTCGAAGAAATCAACTAGTGGTATTTTGAGAATAATTTAGAAAGAGGGTCTTAGAGTAAAATACTCGGATATTATTCTGTTCATTTTCAAGGAAAGCCGACTTCGCCATTAGATTCAAAAAGGTTGGAATATATCCTTTAACCTATAAGCAAGTTTGAATTTGAGTTCAGATGGAAAAGTTATAAAATCCTCGAAATTCACGTGAAGTGGAATGCAAGATAGTAAAATTTCGTTAGAGCGAGAATCAAGAAAATCTAATTACACCGTTAGGTCCGCAACGAAAAATTATTCGAAATGGAATATTCATTCACCATTTTTTGAGTCCGGATAGTCGGGTTACCATCGAAAATAAAAACAAGTATAAAATATCAAAAATACCCTCAACTTTGCTATAAAAGAAATCTGACTTTCATTTAATTCATTTCTTTCTCTTCTTCTCTAAGAAATCCCAAATCAGCGTTTTCTCTATTCTAGGGTTTCAACCCATCCTCACCAACCTCCATCGTGATCAAGTCCATATTGATCATCGACGAAGAAGGAAAAATCGTCGACCATGACAAGATCTACATTCTCACCCTATTAAACTTCATTTTCATTTCTTTTTGTTGATCTCTCACTAAAAATAATATAAGGGTTTGAGTTTACTTACTTGGAGGCCCATCCAAGGTCAAAGAGGAGTCGTCCACCACTGTGAGGAAGGACACCTTCATCAAGAGTTTCATGACCAACTAGTTCGTTTTGCACCCAAGTCAGCCTAAACTCGTCTCTAGTGCCATCAAACCTTGATCCTTCGTACTAGCTCACCACCATTGGTGTCCACAAACTTAGGTAAAGGACTATTAATTCTTAGTAGTAACCTTAGATTTTGAAATGTGCATTTAGGCTTTTAAGAAAACTCATTGGTTGTATTTATAAATCGTAGAAATCTTGTATTTAATTTTAAATTCTTGTTAGAATTAGAGATTTGATGTGTTTCTATGAAGTTTTAACAATAAATTCGTGGGTGGGTCGAAGGATTCGAAGAACGGAAGAAAAAACCTGAAAAATGGATCGAAGAATCAAAATTTCATGAATGGTTTAGTACTGTCGGCTGGAGGGGTCAGTGCCATCAACACCTGCCACAGGCCATTCTGTAGGTCCCACCAACAGAATGATGCTTTTGCCATCAATAACCACCGATAGGACTGGTTTCAAAATAGTTTCTGGCTTTTGGGTTATATCCTTCATGACTTGCTTATGATTTTCTATCCTTAATTTCATTAAAGTAAATGTCCTCTTTAATTTTTACTTTCCATTTATTTTAAGTACTTTAATGAAATTAAGATTTTACCCTCCATTTCGAAATAATAGGAATGGTTTCAATATCCAAATCCCAAATGATCGAAATTCAAATTTTTATTTCAAGAACAAAACGTAAATTTCGACGTTTTCAAAAAAATTTTAAAAATTGATATCTTTCGCATTAGTTTGAATTAGACTATAAAAACTATATGGTGTTGAATCTCTTGTTGAAGGTTTTCGTTTTCAAAAATCCATTTTCAATTTCGAGGAGATTAAAAAATTAAGTTTTCGATTCTTAGCCAAAATTTTCATCAGTTTTACTAACTTTGGCAGTCTACTTCGCATACCCATTGAGACCCCGTTTTAATAAAAATTTATTGGTTTTGTCGATCGAATGGTCAAAGTGACTTTGAAAGCTTGAAAAAGAAAGATTTGATTTCAAAAGTCAAGAACTGAAAACATTGAAAAAATGGAAAAGGGGATGATCGGTAAAATGTCAGAATCACATCCGAGGGGTGATGTCTGCATTTTACATTGTATGTTGTGTGTAGGTTGGTGAAGGGATATCCAAAGATAATGAAAGGGTTGCGTGTTCATTTAAATTTTGTTAGTGCAGAAACGCTGAGTATTGTTATTTATTTTAGGCCGAGGGGACCACTATTGCATGGTAGGAACTGAATATCCATTCTCAACCTTGTATTGTTAATTTCTCTTTTATTTTTAAAAGAAAAGTAAAATATATAAGTAGTTATTTTGTGAGTTGCTAAAGAGACTATAAATGCCTGAAGGGATAGTGCGTCATATTATTCGGAGTGATGTATAATCTTAGGATGTACGGTAGGGACTACCAAGCTCATACATGGTATGGGACGTGTATGAGAATGGAGTCACAACTAGAATCCGGGTCCATTCCTCTTTATCTTTACTAGTAAACGTGTATTGTAAAGGTGGTTGTATATGAATGGAGTGTTTATTTTGGGAGCGGTTATTAGTAGGAATTGGTTGTGGACTTATAGGGTAACCATTGTTACTCACCATTTCCTTCCTATTTTTTTTAATCTCAGAATTTGTAGTTATCGAGATAGGCGCGGAGTCGATAAGTGAAGAGAACTTGATCGGTCAGATCGACAACCAGGGTCTGTTACTTGGTGAGTACTAGGGCTTTAGCCTTTAGTGGTCAGTTTCATCCAGGATGTATATAGAATTTGGGGTTGAACGTTAGGTTCATGTTAGAGTGAGAGTATTTTTATAATCATGTATATTGTTAAACTTCCGCACTCTGATCTTTTTACGTGTTAGATATATTTAGTCTTCTGCTCTCTCTCGTGTTTGCCTTTTGTAGACACCCCATTTTTGCATCCGCCTGATTAATCAACTTGTCAACCCGATCGCAATGATTCCCAATGATGGATGTGTATTCCATTGCTTTATTTTGTTACCAGATGTGTTTCAGAAATCCGGATGAGGTATCTCGAACTGACAAAACCTTAGAAATCATGCTACGCTAGGAAAATACAACCCCAGAAACATAGAAATCATCATCTTTCAGACAAAAAGAAGCTTTACGATAAAAATTACTAAAAAATTACCAAATTACCAAAATACCCCTAACATCAAAACAACCCTAGAGCCTACGTTACGCTTAGGAAAACTCTCTCGAACACATAAAATAACAAATCGGAACCAAATAAATCATTTCATCAATTTTTACAGGAATTGACAAAATTACGAAAATGCCCCTCATAAAGTTCACAATCATTTCACATACAAATTTTCATAAATGACACAACCAACATTCTCATTGAATTCCTTATGAAAAACCGATTCTAAAACATCCTAGAACATTAAAAACTGACTTGAAACGTGAAAAGTCCTCTCCGGGGGTAAAACGGTAATTTCACAATTTTCATAATTAAAAAATTCGAAATTAATAAATAAAATATTAAATAATTAAAGTGAAACATTAATGAAATTAATTTAAAATTTTGAACCTAAAAAATTGATTAATCGGACTCTCAGGCAAAATTGTTGAGGGTTCGTGGGATATTTCTTTAAGAACCCCACCATTGGGGGTCCAAAGAATTAAAGAAATAATGGAAGGGGGTTCTCCAAAAATTAAAAGTAAATCAAGCAAGACTAAAGTCAAGGTATTAAATTCAATCAAGTGAGACTGAAGTCAAATTAAAGTCAATTAAGCAAGACTGAAGTCAAAATATTAAAAGTCAATCAATTAAGACTAAAGTCAAAATATTAAAAGTCAATCAAATAAGACCAAAAGTCATAATAGAATTCTAATTAAATAATAACTCTATCTAATAGAGTTCTAACTTAAAAACAATTCTACTTAAAACAATTCTAATTAAAACACAATTCTACCTAAAGCAATTATAATTAAAACACAATTCTACCTAAAACAATTTTAATTAAAACACAACTCTAATTGAAAGATCTCTAATTAAACACTAACTCTATCCAAATCAACCCTAAAAAAGATCTATAAATAGAGGTGCTCACACTCTATTTTCGTATCAAATCATAAACCCTATGAGAAGTAGGTCTAGAAGTTCTCCTAACCCCCCATAAACCCTAGTTTTGGAGCCCCAACTCCTTACCTAACATCCCCCCTTCAATTTTAGTCTAGAAAACACCTAAAATCCCTCCAAAAACATCCCTAAATCCGTAACAAACTTGGTTAAGAGTGAAACCTTCAGAATCAATGATTAATCTTAGGTGCCCCTAAATGTTCTAAATCCTCATCTGTGTTATTTTGGATCCGTCAAAAGAGTTATCTAGTCAAAGTACCAGTGTTAAGTCCAAGTAGTCCATCCACCCAGAAGGACCTTCTCTCTTTGTAGATAATTGTCCCTGAGTTTTCTTTGAGTTTCAATCCAGTTTTTGTCAGTCTTTAAATCCAGTAGTCGAGTTTGTCAATCAATGTTTTCAATTCCAATAAAATATAGAAGCTTCTGATTATCATACGTGTAATAATGATTTGAGCATAATATCTAACATGAGAAATGACTTAAAGCTCACTAACCAAATTTGATAAATATTGGAATTAAATAGTACACTCAAGAAGTGCAAATTGGTGATACATTATCCTCAAGAGAACATGAGAGATATAGTAAACTTACTTGAGAAATTCAACAATATTTCTTGCATGATCTCATAAGGATATATGGATGAATTACACAAAAACATAGATTAAGTCAAGAGTGATTTCAAAGTCAAAGATTATCGGTCAAAGATGATATAGCTGAAAGCATCAACAAAGATGCTAAGACTTACAAGTGGATCTACCATGTTTCTCACTCAAAAGAAAGAAGAGTTCTCATTCGCAAAAGAATATAAGATTTTTTTTGAAGTTTGGAAAATGTTGAACAAGTCAACGTCAAATACAAAGAAGTCAATCACACTCAACTTTGTAAAAGAAGACTAAAGATTTCTCTTTATTAGAAAAAGACTGAAGATTATTCATTCTCAGAAGAAGATTGAAGACTTATTTTCAAAAGAAGACCTTACTCGATAGAGCAATCAAGACATTGAGTTTCTAAAACCTTGACCAAATCGACTAGTATTTCACAAAAGGAGGCCTTCATTGGTCGAACCATTTTCCTGTCTTACCAAGAAAAAGACAACCTTCTTTAGCCCCTCGCAGCCTTGAAAAATAAAATCAATAGCCTCTTCTTTCTAAACCACGCCAACCAACCTTGGGAGGGAATCTAGGTATGAACTGCGTTTTGACCTGATCCCAAAAGGAAAAAAAGAAATATTTGGGGTACGTAGGCAACCTGAGAAGTTACTTCAGGCCCGATCATTAAAAGAAAAATGTATTCTCTTAAGGAAAGTGTCATCCAAAAGAAAAATCTACTATTGAAATGTTCAAAAGAAAAGAATGCCAAACTAAGGGCATTAGAAAAAAGAATCAAAAGAATTGATAAAAAGAAAAGAATGCCAAACTAGGGGCATTTAGAAAAAAAAAATCAAAATAATTGATAGAAAAGAGAGAATATCAAACTAGGGGCATCTTGGGAGTTGAGCCTTATATCTTTTCTTTCTAAACCATATCCTAAGCCCACTATTAAGTCCTCCTGAGGCTAATTGACTCGGTTAAGGTGCAGGGAACTGAGAAGTTGTCGAGTTGGTTATACAAGATCATCAAGAAAAAAAAGAGAAGCCCGCTAAGTCGAAAACCTGAAAAGACGACTTAGGCAAAATTTAGGGCATAACCATAAAAAAGAAAGCCTGCTAGGTTGAAAACCTGAAAAGACGACCTAGGCAAAAATCAAGGCATCATCAGAAAAAGAAAAATAAAGCCCGCTAGATTGAAAACCTGAAGAGGCGATCTAGGTAAAAATTAGGGCATCATCAAATGGGAGGAAAGGTCCCGTCAAGAAGAAAAATTCAGAAGGAAGCTTGTGCAGAAACTGCAGAACCATTCAAGCCACGATATTTGTCTTTTAGCCAAGAGCTCACATCCGACAAAGACAATATTGAAGTCGAAAAAATCAGAAGTCATCTTGAACATTGTAGGATCTTCAAAAGTATGTTTACTTGTTCAAGTGTTCGCTAATGGAAGATGTAGAATCATCAACCACTTTGAAGAGGAAGATCTTTTATTCTAATATTTATCAAGATTTTTTAAGTCCAGCTCAAGCATTTTTCAAAAGAAATTCGAAAGAAAATGATCAATTCTTTATTGCACATATGATAATCTTAAGAGTCTTAAATTTAAGAGAATGTCACTTCTTCTATCTATCATACGTCAGAGTCCATATTTTTCAAGCGTAATCCATTCTATCAGTCTCGTAGTCAAGTTCCAATTAAAGCTAACCTTGAAACTAGGGGCATTTTTGAAAGTCATTTAATTCCAAAGTTTTGTTCTTAAAAACATGATAAAAATGAAAATCTTATTTAAAAGTCCGATGAAGTCAATGATAATTATGAATCCAAATACATGATAAGCTAATAAAGGCCTAATCTTTCAAACTTTGAGCTCGATTTTGAATCATAGAATCAATTAATAGGATTGTTTAAGTTCCTATAAACTAAGCCCAAGAAATGTGACTTAGTAAGTTCGAGTCTGAGAAACGAGACTCCAATTTTTTGAATCGTAGAATGAATAGGCTTTTTGAAGTGCCTACAAACCTAAGTTCGAGTCCGAGAAACGAGACTCCAACTTTTTGAATCATAGAATGAATAGGCTTTTTGAAGTGCCTACAAACCTAAGTTCGAGACCGAGAAACGAGACTCCAACTTTTTGAATCATAGAATGAATAGGCTTTTTTAAGTGCCTATAAACCTAAGTTCGAGTCCGAGAGATGAGACTCCAACTTGTTGAATCATAGAATGAATAGGCTTTTTGAAGTGCCTACAAACCTAAGTTCGAGTCCAAGAAACGAGACTCCAACTTTTTGAATCATAGAATGAATAGGCTTTTTGAAGTGCCTACAAACCTAAGTTCGAGTCTGAGAAACGAGACTTCAACTTTTTGAATCATAGAATGAATAGGCTTTTTGAAGTACCTACAAACCTAAGTTCGAGTCCGAGAAACGAGACTCCAACTTTTTGAATCATAGAATGAATAGGCTTTTTGAAGTGCCTACAAACCTAAGTTCGAGTCCGAGAAACGAGACTCCAACGTTTTGAATCATAGGCTTTTTGAAGTACCCATTAACCTTAGTTTGAGTCCGAGAAACGAAACTCCAATTTTAATAGGATTGTTTAAGTTCTTGTAAACCTTAGCCAGAGTCCGAGAAACGAGACTCTAGCTTTGTTTGAAATCATATTGAATTAATAGGATTGTTTAAGTTCCTTAGCCTGAGAAGCTTGGCTACAATAGGCTCCAGTCCGATAAATGAGACTCAAACTTTTTCGAACTCTAAAGAAGAATTTCAAATAGGATTTAACGAAGTTCTTACAATGTTATAACTCCAATTACCTTTGTTAAACCTTGCTATGATTGTTTTCGTTGTATAAGTGCATCTCAATTTTGAATCATTATTGTCAGTGAGAGAAGATCTCTAGGACCTGACACATTTTTACTCAGTTTCACACAGTATCACACCATTGCACACACATGCACTTTTGCATTAGTCAGGGAGAATTTTCTAAAATTCGAGGATCTGACATCGTCAGTGAGAGCTCAAGCTCGAGGACCTGACAACCTTTTAGTTCGAGGAGAGTTTTACCCTCAAGGATCCGAACGCCCCGACGAATTGCTAAATCAGGCTGCAAAATGAACTGTCAGTAGCTTTGGCATTCGGATATCGCACTATCTACCAAAATAGATTTGCTATCTAGTTTGCTTCAACCCTCTGCCAAAGAGGGGCATCTGTAGACACCCCATTTTTGCATCCGCCTGATTAATCAACTTGTCAACCCGATCGCAATGATTCCCAATGATGGATGTGTATTCCATTGCTTTATTTTGTTACCAGATGTGTTTCAGAAATCCGGATGAGGTATCTCGAACTGACAAAACCTTAGAAACCATGCTACGCTAGGAAAATACAACCCCAGAAACATAGAAATCATCATCTTTCAGACAAAAAGAAGTTTTACGATAAAAATCACTAAAAAATTACCAAATTACCAAAATACCCCTAACATCAAAACAACCCTAGAGCCTACGTTACGCTTAGGAAAACTCTCTCGAACACATAAAATAACAAATCGGAACCAAATAAATCATTTCATCAATTTTAACAGAATTTGACAAAATTACGAAAATGCCCCTCATAAAGTTCACAATCATTTCATATACAAATTTTCATAAATGACACAAACCAACATTCTCATTGAATTCCTTATGAAAAACCGATTCTAAAACATCCTAGAACATTAAAAACTGACTTGAAACGTGAAAAGTCCTCTCCGGGGGGTAAAACGATAATTTCACAATTTTCATAATTAAAAAATTCGAAATTAATAAATAAAATATTAAATAATTAAAGTGAAACATTAATGAAATTAATTTAAAATTTTGAACCTAAAAAATTGATTAATCGGACTCTCAGGCAAAATTGTTGAGGGTTCGTGGGATATTTCTTTAAGAACCCCACCATTTGGGGGTCCAAAGAATTAAAGAAATAATGGAAGGGGGTTCTCCAAAAATTAAAAGTAAATCAAGCAAGACTAAAGTCAAGGTATTAAATTCAATCAAGTGAGACTGAAGTCAAAATTAAAGTCAATTAAGCAAGACTGAAGTCAAAATATTAAAAGTCAATCAATTAAGACTAAAGTCAAAATATTAAAAGTCAATCAAATAAGACCAAAAGTCATAATAGAATTCTAATTAAATAATAACTCTATCTAATAGAGTTCTAACTTAAAAACAATTCTACTTAAAACAATTCTAATTAAAACACAATTCTACCTAAAACAATTATAATTAAAACACAATTCTACCTAAAACAATTTTAATTAAAACACAACTCTAATTGAAAGATCTCTAATTAAACACTAACTCTATCCAAATCAACCCTAAAAAAGATCTATAAATAGAGGTGCTTACACCCTATTTTCGTATCAAATCATAAACCCTAGGAGAAGTAGGTCTAGAAGCTGCCCTAGCCCCTCATAAACCCTAGTTTTGGAGTCCCAACTCCTTACCTAACATCCCCCCTTCAATTTTAGTCTAGAAAACGCCTAAAAGCCCTCCATAAACACCCCCAAATCCGCAACAAACTTGAAGAGTTCAGATCCAAAAGCAAGGAGATACCTCGGTCTAGGAGATCCGATGTCAAATCCGAAAACAGAACGAAGCAAGGGAGCACGGTACAAGAAGCTCTTTTTGTCAGATCTGAGGGAACAAAGTCCTTGCTATCGAAAAGGAAAATTTTTATTTATTTTTATCTAGGTTTTAGCAATGTAATTTACTTGGGAATTTAGTAGAGACCGGCTTTGGCCGGGCGGGGTTGGTGCCTAACACCTTCCAATCCCGTAACATGATCCCCAGACTCTTTTTCTTTTTCGTAGATTAGTTTGTCTTTTTTTGAGTCAGTTTGGTTCCTAGACCTTAACAACTAGGTGGCGACTCCCAAACCTCAAGGGTCAAAAGCGGATCCGCGCACCGCACGGATCGAGGGCGCTTTCACCTTTCTATACAAGATTGGTTATATTTTGGATTATCAGGTTTTGTCTTCCGTGGAACACTAACATAAACAAAGGAGGACATGCCGAATTTCGAGGCACCACCTAGTACCTTGAGATTTGTGTTAGCATTTGGTGGGGTGCCACAATTTTGATGTCAAGTCGTGATCCCATAAGATGTCCCGGTCTTATAGATAGGAATGGTGTCTGCGTGGCACATTATAATCAAAGATTAAAATAAATTGGATTGTGTGTCATGTAGAGAACAACTTGGTAAGGAGTAATGTGTTTTAATCTCCACCTAAAATGTGTTATAGGAACGACACACCTTATCCGATCATAATTTTTTGATGTCAGCTATATAGATACACAGAATATCAATTTTTACATAAAAGAATCAAATACTTGAAGGTTCTTTATTGTGTTCCTCATTTTAAACTAAATAAATTGCCAAGACCTCGGAATTATAAAATAATCTTATAAAGTTCTTCTAGAATCGAACCATCTTGTTGGGGTGGGTATCTTGTTATTCGATTGTTCAACTCAATTTGAAATCATTTTATTTGACTTATCCCACCCTATATTAATGGTATATTTGACATGCCTAAATTAATTTAAGGAATTTTGACTCGACTCCTTCATCATTTGAGATTAGATCTTCAATTTTGTAAATTAAATGTAAGAAATTAGTCACTACTTACGCTCACCGTCCTTTTAGATGCCACACAATCAAATCACTAGTGTTTATCCACTGATAAAAAAATATATCTATGAAAAATCAATTTGATTGATGATTTTTTTATACAAATTTTAACAATTTTCATCATAGATTTTATGAAAATATATGTAGATGGCCAATTTTAAACCAAAATCACCAATTAATTTGATTTTGTGGAATGTATGTCCATAAAAATGTGGGGCACGATGGGTAAAGCCATGCCTCACGAAGTGGAGGTCTAGAGTTTGAATTCCCCCTTAGAGGCCACTCTCAAGCATTTATCCCAAAAATTACCTTCAATTAGTTGAGTGTTGTAAGAGGCCTAGACCCTTGTTAGCAATCTACTATTATTTTTTTCGATTTTTCAATGAAAGTATTATTCTCCAAATTACTGAATTATTCTAAATAATTAACATATTTTAAGTTAAAAGAGAATAAAACATTTTTTATTATTGTTATTATAAATTTTACATCTTTTATGAATTTTTATAGAACTCGATTGAAAAAAAAATGGTATTGTAACTTGTTGTATGTTGTAAAGTGTAAATTTGTAATCAAGTTGTTATGTGTAACACAGGTTCAACTTCAAAGCAGTCATAATTCAAAATTTTGGAGGAATCCACCTTTTTAGATGAAAAATGTCACTTTCATCTTCAAAAAACTAATGACATGTCCTTCTACATTTATTTGAGATACCATCTTAATTTTCCAAGTTGATTTGTCCTTTGACTTTAGTCTTCTTTTATAAATCAATGGAACATTAACTGCAACTCCCTCATTATCACCACCATCATTATTACCATATCACTACTATATCATCACCTTCACCATCATCATTAACATCACAATTTCATCATCACCATCTGTAATACCCTAGATTAGCTCATATCTCGAAGAAATCAAATAGTGGTATTTTGAGAAGAATTTCGAAAGAGGTTCTTAGAGTAAAATACTCGGATATTGTTTTATTTATTTTCAAGGAAAATCGACTTTTCCATTAGATTCAAAAAGGTCAGAATATGTACTTTAGCCTATAAACAAGTTTGAATTCGAGTTCGGATGGAAAAGTTATAAAATCCTCGTACTTCACGTTAAGTGGGATCTAAGATAGTGAAATTTTGTTACAACAAGAATCAGGAAAATTTGATGACACCGTTAGGTTCGTAACGAAAAATTATTCAAAATGGAATGTTCATTCGCCATTTTCCGAGTCCAGATAGTTGAGTTACCATCGAAAATAGAACCAATTCTAAAATATCAAAAATGCCTTAAGCTTAGTGATAAAAGAAATATGACTTTCTTTTAATTCATTTCTTTCTCTTCTTCTCTAAGAAACCTTAAATCATCCCTTTTTCTATTCTAGGGTTTCAACCCATTCGCACCAACCTCCATCGCGATCAAGTCCATATTGATCACCGACGAAGAAGGAAAAGTCATTGGCCACGACAAGATCTACGTTCTCACCCCATTAAACCCTCATTTTCATTTATTTCTCTTGATCTCTCACTAAAAACATCATGAGAATTTGAGTCTACCCACTTGGAGGCCCATCCAAGGTCGAAGAGGAGTCGTCCACCACCTTTGAAAGAGGAAGGATACCTTCATCAAGGGTTTTATGACTAACTCGTTCGTTCTAGACCCAAATTAGCCCAAACTCATCCTAGTGCTGCCAAACCTTGATCCTTCGCACTAGCTCACCACCTTCGACGTCTACAAACTTAAGTAAGGGACTTTTAATTCTTAGTTGTAATCTTAGATTTCAAAATGCGCATTTAGATTTTTAAGAAAACTCATTAGTTGTATTTATAAATCATAGAAATCTTGCGCTTAATTTTAAATTCATGTTAGAATTAGAGACTTGATGTGTTTCTATGAAGTTTTAACAACAAATCAGTGGGTAGGTCTAAAGGTTCGAAGAACGGAAGAAAAAACTTGAAAAATGGATCGAAAAATCAAAATTTCATGAATGGTTCAATGTTGTTGATAGGAAGGGTCGGTGCCACCTATAGAATGATGCTTCTGCCACCGACATAACTGGTTTCAAAATAGTTTATTTTATTAAAAACATTTAAGTAAATATCCTCTTTAATTTTTATTTTCCATTTACTTTAATTTCTTTACTGAAATTAAGGTTTTACCCCTCATTTCGAAATAATGAGAATAGTTTCAAAATCCAAACCTCAAAGGATCGAAATCTGAATTTTAGTTTCAAGAACAAAACGTAAATTTTGACATTTTCTGCAAAATTTCAAAAGTTGATATCTTTCGTGTTACTTTGAATTAGACTATAAAAACTATATGGTGTCGAATATCGTGTTGAGGACTTTCATTTCCAAAAACCCGTTTCAATTTCGAGGAATTTGAAAAATTACGTTTCCGACACTTAGCCAAATTTTCACCAACTTTACCAACTTTGACAGTTTACTTTGCATAACTATTGAGACCCCATTTTAAACAAAATTTAATGGTTTTGTCGAAAGGTCAAAGTGACTTTGAAAGCTTGAAAGAAAGATTTGATTTGAAAAGTTGAGAAGTGAAAACATCGAAAGAATGGGAAAGGGGATGATCGGTAAAATGTCAAAATCACACCCGAAGGGTAATGTTTGCATTTTACATTGTATGTTGTGTTTAGGCTGGTGAAGGGATATCTAGAGATAATGAAAGGGTTACATGTTTATTTAAATTTTGTTAGCGCAGAAACCCTGAGTACTATTATTTATTTTAGACTGAGGGAGCCACTATTTCATGGTAGGAACTGGATATCCATTCTCAATCTTGTATTGTTAATTTCTCTTTTATTTAAAAAAAAAGTAATATATAAATAAGTAGCTATTTTGTGAGCTGTTAAAGAGACTGTGAATGCCTAAAGGGATAATGCATCATATCATCCGGAGTGATGTACTATCATAAGATGTACGGTAGGAACCAACAAACTCATACGTGGTATGGGACGCGTATGAGAGTGGAGTCATAACTGGAATCCAGGTCCATTCCTCTTTATCTTTACCAATGAACGTGCATTGTAAATGTGGTCGTATATAAATGGAGTGTTTATTTTGGGAATCACATATACGCCTGATATGCATAGACGAAGATGATTAGTCAATGATCACTAACCATCTAGTAGTAATAAAACGTTCTGACACATCAAAAAGAGACCCATTGCTTACGATCACGTCAAACGGACAGTCTGAGCTGGATAAATGATCCCGCAAGTGTAGTAAACAGCGACCAGCTACAAAATTAGGAACTACGATTTTATTGAGGAATATTATGTCCCGACTGAGAGCGATCTAGTTGTGAATCCTAACTCTCTAATTCTATTGCTCCACCATTATATATTATGTACCTATTGCTTTATTTTGAATTATGAATTGAAAAGCATGTCTGTTATTCTAACGTTATTATTTAGATTTGTATACAATTGAAAATATATAAGGAATACTGATGATTGATGCAATATGAACTTTAAAAATATTTAACTACTCATCCCTGGCTATATGTACCAGTTAATCATATTTTCTTTTACAAAACCCTACATGTGTTAAACTATTTAGCATGCTTACTCGATCACGTTTAGAAGCGGTTATTAGTAAGAATTGATTGTGGACTTATTGGGTAATCATTGTTACTCACTCTTTCCTTCCTATTTTGTTTAAACTCAGAACTTGCAGTTACAGAGGCAGGCAACGTGTCGACAAGTGAAGAGTACCTGGTTGGTCAGATCGACAACCTAAGTTTATTGTTTGGTAAGCACTAGGGCTTCACCCTTAAGTGTCAGTTCGTCCTGGTTGTATATAGAATTTGGGGTTGAGCGTTAGATTCATATTAGAGTGAGTATTTTTCTAATCCTGTATATTGTTTAACTTCTGCATTCTGATCTACTTACGTGTTAGATATATTTAGTCTTCCGCTCTCTTTCGTGTTTATCTTTCTATACAGGATTTGTTACATTTTGGATTATCAGGTTTTGTGTTCCGTGGAAAGCTAACAAAAACAGAGGAGGCAATGCCAAAATTTTGATGTGCCACCTAGTACCTTGGGATTTGTGATAGCGTTTGGCAGGGCGCCACAGATAGTATCAGAACATAACATTAGATCTGTATGGGATACAGATTCGCTATGTTTTGGAGAATAGGCTGATACCACAAGCATTAGAAGTAATTATAGAGTATTATTAGGAATCCGATATCTGAGCTTACAAGTAGTTCCATATTGGGATTGCGAACTTTTCCGTGTCTAGAAGTCCGTAGAGCCTAGTAAGCTTAAGATAAGATTTTAGGTTTATTCCATAGTAATGAAATTTTTGTTCATTACTAGATTCCTTGTTATAATAATAGTTAATGTTTCCATAAGAATGATGCTGGCATGGATTTGAGAAGTGCCTTATTTCTGATAAATAGTAGATTACTGAACTTGCAGGTTAGGAAAGATGTAAGGAAATAGCATTGCAACTAGATCCATAACAAGGAGTCAAACTTGTGGGGAAGACCAACCGGGGTCGAGTAAACCCACCAAGATGAACAGTTAATAGGAGTAGTCTCGGAGTTATCCCAAGGTCAGGCCCACATGGAAAGGAGATAATCAGAGATGTTTGAGGTTCAAATGATCATGGTGGGCTAATTGAAAAAAAGATTAGAAAGGATAGAAGAAAAGCTCGACCAATATCTTAAGAATAAATCCCAACAGGATCCAAAAGGAAATATCCCGACATAGGGAGTACCACTAGAAGAAATAGGGATAGTACAATCATCGTCTCAAGACCTAGTAGAAGAAAGGTAATTAGGACCCAATAAGAGGCAAACGATTACGAAATTAGCAGAGTCACGGGAAAAATGACCATACGTAAGTAGCGAGACATTAGAAATACCCGCTAGAAAAATGGAAGAGATTTGTAGGAAACAACAACATATAATATTTAATCAGTCAAGGGAAAGAGTAGTGGCATGTTACGAGTGTAGTAAGTTGGGACACAAAGGGGTGCAATGTTCGAGTTGACGACAACCAATTAAGGATACGTGGCTCAGAAAGATGTTAGATGGGCCGATTCAAGACACAATAAGGCCACTAGATTTTAACAAGGTTGATGACATGCGTATACCATCGTAAATAGACCGAACTAGCGATCGAAAGCGAGAGGAGATGGAATTACATATGTCCCAGGGATAGACCAGCCAACCCCCGACTTCTCTTTCTTTTAGATCAGACTTGGCCAAAAAGCCAATATATTCGAGGCTAAGTGTCCCTAGATCAGCATATGCACAATATAGAGCTACTACACCACCAAGTTGTGGGATTTCCTTATCACTGAGCCATAGAGCAGTTGGAACTCCAAAGAGGCTAACAGGGTCAAGAAAACCAACGAGACAGGTCTATTTTAGACTCTAGTTTACCAACTGTCCACTCCATAGAAATCTATAAGGATAAGATCGTTGATATGTTTTGCGTGTGGTCAAGCGGGACATATCAAGAGAGAATGCCATCTGTCATAGTCGCAAGCAAGGGTTGTGACCCAGGAGAAAACACCTAATTCTGGTGAAGTTTTGGAAGGTACGATTTATAATTATGATGTTAGAAATTGGATTTCTATTCAATAATGGTTCCCTTAGACCATATACTTCTACTAAGATTTTTCACCCTCACTAGAGTAAGAAATTATCAAGACAGGCTAAGTAATAAAACTATCTATGCCACTAGAACATTATGATTGTTAAAAAGTTGTTGAGTACTAGGGAGATGGTTGATGAGGTAGACACAGTAGGGTAAGGTAGAAAAGAGCATTACACGTGAAAATGTATGTGGTGGGGATGAGCATACCTATAACATGATAATAATATGGTGTTGAGATTGTGGGAATAAAGGCTAAAAGTAATTATTAGTAAGTGATGTTTAAAATGATACATTACGAAGAAAGAATGAGGTTCTAGGAAGATTTAGCATGACCCTATAGAATTTAAGTGTGCATTCTAAAAATTGAGATTTTGTGGGTGACAAAAATGAATGAATACATGGAGGTAAATTTGACGTGTGAAAACTGCATTTCATTAGGAGAGGTAAGGAGTAAATTTAAAAATAGTGGAGCATGTTGGATTTGACGATTGTATAAGTTAAAAGTATCGTTAAAAATATTAGAATTATAGTAGGGAAGAGTTAGATAGAAAAAGTAGTTTGGAAAATAAGGTGGGTCAATGTAAGATGCGAGAAAGAATGATTTTTGTGACAAGATTGCATTAATGGTGACTTAATGAAATGGTGAGAAAATAAATGAAGAAGATAAGATGACAATATTACTTACAAATTGAAAGTCATGAGGGATAGTTGGGAGATTTGTAAAGGTTAATTATAGCAATATCAATAATGGATGATAAGTGAAAATATGTATGGTTTAGGCAAAATAGAATTACATGAATAAGGATTAATTGATATTACAATGATATTGAAGCAATAAATAATCAATGTTGTTATTTTAGGAATAAAAAAAAGAAAGCGTGTGGCTTGCAGCTTATGGGACCGTTTGAAGTAGTTGGACGGATCTTGAGCAGGTTCATCGCGTGTTCCACTGGTTCATGCTGAATAAGCTTTTACCAGACCCTTCACATGTGGTTAACTTGCAAAATAATTTACTTGATGTAAGTTTTACTCACTTGTTTAAGGATTTAAATCATGAAGATTATGATTAGTTGATGCAGTTGAAGAGACATGGGTGTATTGGGATAAAAGGTTTTGATGTGAATTGCGAAGTTAGTGTTAATAAATACTTGCATTATAATAGTAGTGTGGTTGTAATAAGACTGCGTATTGAGGAGTAATTTACATTGCAAGTACAAGTACGCATTATAGATGATGTAGTTGGTGAGAAAGAATTTTTGTAAAAGATTGGTGAGGAATTGGTATAATGTGACTCGATTGTATTTTAGGATTATACAAATGATGAATTAGTTGGGGTATGAGAATGATTTGAAATGAGTAATTGATGGATGTAGTGGGTAAATGAAAAATAGACGACATAAGGTTTATGAATTGAAAATGAGATTAGCTTAGAACCAAGGGTAGATGCTGATTGGAGATAAGTGTCATTTGTTATACATATTGTGTTAGTGTGGTAGCGAATAAGTTCAATAAGGTATAATTTCAATTTCGATGATGAAATTTTTATTAAGGGGATGGGGAGAATGTAATACCCCGGATTTTTAGCTCGTATTTGCGAAGAAACGAAATAGTGGTATTTTGAAAAGAATTCCGGAAGAGGGTCTTAGATTAAAATATTCGAATATTGTTTTGTTCATTTTCAAGGAAAACCGACATTGCCATTAGATTCAAAAAAGTCAGAATATGTACTTTAGCCTATAAGCAAGTTCGAATTCGAGTTCGGATGGAAAAGTTATAAAATCCTCGAATTTGATGTTAAGTGGGACCCAAGATAGTGAAATTTCGTTAGAGTGAGCATCAGGAAAATTTGATGACACCATTACGTCTGCAACGAAAAATTATTCCAAATGAAATATTTATTCACCATTTTCCGAGTCTGGATAGTTGGGTTACCATCGAAAATAGAAACAAGTATAAAATATCAAAAATACCCTCACCTTTGTTATAAAAGAAATCTGACTTTCTTTTAATTCATTTCTTTCTCTTCTTCTCTAAGAAATTCCAAATTAGCCATTTCTCTATTCTAGGGTTACAATCCATTCGCATCAGCCTCCATCGCGATCAAGTCCATATTGATCGTCTACGAAGAAGGAAAAGTCGTCGACCACGACAAGATCTACGTTCTCACCCTAATAAACCCTCATTTTCATTTCTTTCTCTGGATCTCTCACTGAAAATAGCATAAGGGTTTGAGTCTACCCACTTGGAGGCCCATCTAAGGTCGAAGAGGAGTCGTCCACCACCAATGAAAGAGGAAGGACACCTACATCAAGGGTTTCATGACCAACTCGTTCGTTTTGCACCCGAGTCAGCCCAAACTTGTCTTTAGTGCTGCCAACCCTTGATCCTTCGCACTAGCTCACCACCTTCAACGTCCACAAACTTAGGTAAGGGACTTTCAATTCTTAGTAGTAACCTTAGATTTTGAAATGTTATTTAGATTTTTAAGAATACTTATTGGTTGTATTTATAAATCGTAGAAATCTTGTGTTTGATTTTAAATTCATGTTAGAATTAGAGATTTCATGTGTTTCTATGAACTTTTAACAACTAACTTGTAGGTGGGTCAAAGGATTCGAAGAACGGAAGAAAAAACCCAAAAAATGGATCAAAGAACCAAAATTTTATGAATGGTTCAGTGTTGTCGGTAGGAGGGGTCGGTGCCACCAACACCTACCGAAGGCCATTATGTCGGTCCCACCGACAGCCACCAACAAAACTGGTTTCAAAACAGTTTATTTCATTAAAAAAATATCCTCTTTAATTTTTACTTTCCATTTACTTTAAGTTTTTTAATGAAATTAAGGTTTTACCTCCTATTTCAGAACAACGGGAATGGTTTCAAAATCCAAATCTCAAAGGATTGAAATCCGAATTTTGGTTTGAAGAACAAAACGTAAATTTTGACGTTTTCGACAAAATTTCAAAAGTTGATATCTTTCGTGTTACATTGAATTAAACTATAAAAACTATATGGTGTAAGAAAGATTTGATTTAAAATGTTGAGAAGTGAAAACATCGAAAGAATGAGAAAATGGATGATTAGTAAAATGTCAGAATCACACCCGAGGGGTGATGTCTGCATCTTATATTGTATGTTGTGTGTAAGTTGGTGAAGATATATTCAGAGATAATGAAAGGGTTGTATGTTTATTTAAATTCTATTAGCGTAGAGACGTTGAGTACTATTATTTATTTTAGGTTGAGGGAACCACTGTTGCATGGTAAGAACTAAATATCCATTCTCAACATTGTATTATTAATTTTCTCTTTTGTTTTGAAAAGAAAAGTAAAATATATAAGTAACTATTTTGTGAGATGTTAAAGAGACTGTGAATGCCCGAAGGGATAGTACGTCATATCATCCGAAGTGATGTACAATCCTAAGATGTATAGTAAGGACCACCAAGCTCATATGTGGTATGGGACGCGTATGAGAATGAAATTACAACTGAAATTTTGGTCTATTCATCTCTATCTTTACCAGTGAACGTGTATTGTAAAGGTGGTCGTATATGAATAGAATATTTATTTTGGGAATCACATGCACGCCTAATATGCATAGACAAAAATGATTAGTCAATGATCATTAACAATCTAGTAGTAGTCAAACGTTTTGACACATCGAAAAGAGACTCATTGCTTATGGTCACGTCAAATGGCTAGTCTGAGCTGGATAAATGGTCCCGCAAGCGTGGTAAACAACGACCAGCCACAAAATCAAGAAATACGATTTATTGAGGAATATTATGTCCCGACTGAGAGAGATCCAGTCGTGAATCCCAACTTTCTAATTCTATTGCTCCACTATTATATATTATATACCTATTGCTTTATTTTGAATTATGAATTGAAAAGCATGTCTGCTGTTCCAACGTTATTATTTAGATTTGTATACAATTGGAAATGTATAAGGAGTATTGATGATTGATGTTATGTTAATTTTTAAAATGTTTAGTTTCTCATCCCTGACTATATGTACTAGTTAATAGTATTTTCTTTTACAAAATCCTGCATGTGTTAAATTGTTCAGCATGCTTACTCGATCATGTTTAGGAGTAGTTATTAGTAAGAATTGGTTGTGGACTTACTAGGTAATCATTGTTACTCACCCTTTCCTTCCTATTTTTTTTAGTCTCAGAACTTGCAATTACCGAGGTAGGCGCGAAGTCGGTAAGTGAAGAGTACCTGGTCAGTCAGATTGACAACCAGAGTCTGTTGCTTGGTGAGTACTTGGGCTTCATTCTTTAGTGATCAATTCGTCCAAGATGTATATAGAATTTGGGGTTGAGTATTAGGTTCATGTTAGAGTAAGTATTTTTGTCATCCTTTATATTGTTAAACTTACGCACTCTGATCTTTATATTTAGTCTTCTGCTCTCTCTCGTGTTTGTCTTTCTATACAGGATTTGTTACATTTTGGATTATCAGGTTTTGTATTCCGTGGAACACTAACATAAACAGAGGAGGCCATGCCAAAATTTTGAGGTACCACCTAGTACCTTGGGATTTGTGTTAGCGTTTGGCGGGGTGTCACACCATTACTATTAACATCACTATCATACTAACAAATTTTTCAAGTACTAAAACAATTTAATTAATATAGAATTAAACTTATGATCAATGGCCTTGAAGATTGTGTTATGTGGTGTATAAAAAGATTGGGAAAGAAGCAAGCACCTTAGGCTATTGGATTCTAACCCTTCTGTTGATTTTGTGGAGATTGAAAAAGAATTAAGGAGCAATACAATTGTTCTTCAATTGAGAGAGGCATATCAAATAGACCTCATTATCATGGGAGGTATTTCAAAATTTCAATAAACATTTAAATTATTGTTATATTCTTGTTCCTAAACCATTGTTAGGCAAAAAAGAGTGTATAGGGTCATTTCAATCGGCTGAACCACTCAAACTACTTAAATAGAAAAAGTCGATGGATGCTAAACGACTCTTGTAGTGGATCTTAGACCTGCCCAGATTTGTGTCAAACCAAAGTACTGGTCAGGAGTCAATGACCTAGTTCGAGTTTGGGGTCTGATTCATGTTTGGGTATGTAAATATCTGGTTACCATTTATTCTTATGTCTCTAATCATTCCCATTCTTGATCCTATGTACAGAAGTCTAGAATCATTTTATGGGACAAAACCAGTAATTGGCATATCTCATCTAGAGGTGACAATATAACATTACTCGAAAACGACACAAAATTAGTGGCTTTGGGTCATAATAGTGTCGATCTGTGTTTGAGCTATAGATGATGAAAAATAAAGAACAAAAGAAAACCTTGGCAAGCAAGTGTCGAACCACAGAGACAACGTTAATCCAAAGAACTTTTACTTCCAATCCAATTCAATTTTAATAAGCGATTTAAAAATAGTTTGCAAGAGAAGATTTATCTAAAATAAATTACTAAAATAAAAACTCAAGAATACGAGAGAGTGGTGTAGATCAATTGGATCCACCTTTACAAGTTTTATCAGCGATTTCTGATTCAATATTTATCTCGATCCACTAAACAAAGCTAATGTTTGTGGATCAGAAAATCAAGTAGTTAAAATATAAACGAGATCAAAAGTATGCAATAATTCAAGTCGAGATTATTAGGTAAACATTAACTATTTTTTATAGAGCATGGTTCTTCTTGAACTTATCAAAGAAATATTCAATGGTTAACCTAATAATAAATACCTAATAATATCACAATAAAATTATGAAGCCATTACGAGAACAGTAAAACATTAATAAATCTTGCTCCAACTTCCTTAACCGATCTAACGGAGATCTAGTCAATAGTCATCACAAGAACAATAAAACAAAAATAAAGTAAAGAAAACATGAAATGAAAAAGAGATGAAAGAAAGAAATTATCTTTATTGCTTCTTGACTTGAAACCGGTAAAACCTCTTTATAACTTTCATAAAACTAAGAAAGAAAAATATAAAAACCTAAATTAAAAAAATAAAAAAATAAAAATTGACCTCCGGGAGAGATTAAAAATTCCATGCACATTAGTCTGGTCTCCTATTTATAGAGAAACCTAATTCTTAGGTAATTAGGATTTTGAAAACATTTCATGATTACAAAAATACCAAAGTCCTACTTTAATACGAATGTCTTTTAGCTACCAAATTTTAGTATGAATTTCGAGACTTGTCTTTCTTCATTGATCGCAACGCTGCCATTGACTATGGCACTTCAGTATAATTTTGCTCAATTGACTTGAATTTTGGTCCACGGTCTTGTTTTGAATCCTGGAACACAGTAATAACTTCGGATTTTTTCGATTCGCTTTGAAACTTCACGAATAATTCCTGTTACACGTAAATAACAATAATTAGTTCTGAATTACATAATTATATTGAAAACGAGAATTATTATGGACTAATAATGAACTATATGCAATTAAAAGGTTCAGTGTATGATTTAATGATAAAATCTATGTAATTAAGATTTTAGAAACAACTTTCTAGGCCTTAATCACACTCCCAAAGCTAGATTTTGCTAGTCTCGAATAAAAATAAAATAAAAATTAAAGTACAAACCACTTTCGTAGGTTATACGATTGCATTTAGTAGATGCAGCAATCCCTTAAACTCCTAGATTACCCCTAGTGGATGAGTTTAACTTGTGAGGATTTGCAGTCAATATACCCACAAAATTCTAACATTTTATAAAAATATCAAAGTCAAAGTATGTAAAGCGAATATAACAATATTTTTTAAATCAATCAAAGGTTCATACGTTTGAGCAAAGTTTTAGTTTTCATTCCTCGATTTAGAAATTTTCAAGAGTAACTTGAGTACTCATGCAATTTTTTTTATTTTTCTTTTTAACAGCAACATCTTTTTACGAATAAGATTTCATCTCCTAACTACTAAAAATGGTCAATTTTTCTTCAGTTCTAACTCAAAACAAAGTATCATGTCTAAAATTGTAAGAGGTGTGGATATTCATTTTAATACCTATAAGGGACTTTATCTGTGATATATCAACTTACTCACGTTTTTACCATTGACGGCTTTCACCCTACTAAAACTACTTGATTTGGTCATATTGGACTCTTTTTTTTATATATTTTTTTAGCTCAAGCATTTTTACTTTGATTTGGTCTATTTCACATATTCCTAGTTTTTCTTTTATCAACATTTTCACAATTCACCATTTTCTGATTTTATTTTTCAACTTTTGCATATATTACCATTTTTTTGTGTTCTTTTTACAAAAAACATGTAACATTTTTCAAGGTACCCAGTCTAATCCTATGGTTGCTGTCCAAGTCATACTATCTCTAGTTCTATTTTTTTTCTAACCAGTCAACCAAAGGACAAAGAAGTCATAATTCACTAGATTCAGTGTCTCCTAACACTCCAAACAGAGAAGAAGGTCAACACTTGTTCTATAAAATTTTATTTTTGACTAATCAGAAGTGTTGTGAATTAAGTATTCTTTTGATTTTCTAGATGAGGAATAAACATAAAGAATTTATAATTAAAAATGAGGACATGAGTTTAAAATTTGAAATTCATATGTAAACAGTACATAAAAAGAGTTTGAAGAAATATTTTACAAGTGTTAAATATTTTTTTGATTTTTTCAATTTTTTTTTTAAATATGAAACTAAACTAACAATGAAATAAATATGAAACTAAACTACCAATGAAGTGCAATGCAATTGTGAGCTAACATAATATCCCTAAACCTAAATGACATATTGTCCTCAATATGTAAACAATAAGGAAAGAGAAAAATGTTAGATTACACCTAAAACGGATTGGACATTAATATAAAAAGTCTTATTATAACTAATCTAAAAAGAGTGAAAGTTATAACACTGATAATTTTCGAAGCAGTTTTTGTATAAAAGATATCTTACCTAAAATAGAAAGATAACTTAATTGAGAAATTAGAAACATTCTAATCTAAAATCTAAACTCATCTTAATCTAAATCTGAACTTTCAACGGCCCGTGCAATTATATGTACCTTCTTTCCTTACTGTAAGTCATTATCTATCTTGCTACTCAATCAACAATTGCTAACTAGTCTGCAGTCCTAGTAGCAATGATTGATTGGTTTGGTTGAGAGTTGGCTTGGAGACGAAGAGAAAGAGATGAAGATTAAAGTCTACATGGAAGCCTAAAATTTGATGAAAAGAAATCCTAATTATACTACTAAAAACAAATAAAAACACATGGGTTGCCTCCCAAGTAGTGCTACATTTAACGTCTTCAGCTAAACCTATCAAAAGGTCTGATTTCTAGGAAATTTACTAACATCTAATTTTACGGATATAACAATTGATTTCCCATCCCAAATGATAGGCAAACAGATTTTGATTATCACTAGGACATGAAAATGATTTTTTTTTAAATGATCAAAAACCCTCGTTTCTCCTCAATTCTGAGTATCATCACCTTTTCGATATAGTTTTCATCCATCATATTCCCAAACAAAATGGAAGTTGTAAGACAAGGAGGATCTTTACAATCTTGTGTAATGATAAGCTGGATAGGATACGAGGTTAGATCGATAATGGTTAGAATTAGTGTAACTAACAAATTAGAGTTCATCCGGGACATCAAAGTTTGAAAAAGTAGATTTTAATTTTTAATTAGATTTCTATTTTAGGGCTTTATTTATTTATTTATTTTTTTTGAGTTATTTTCATGTTTTATTAGTCGACGATCTTAGTATAATATTTAAGGAAAATTTAGTAGCTTAAGTTTATCTTTTATTTAAATTTATTAGGGTTAAAAAATTAGGAGAAAAAGTTGTGATATTAAATTATTTATTTGGTTTTTTGTTTTTATTAGGATTCTTAGATTTATTTTCTTTATATAGATTGTTGTAGGATTTTTTTTTTATTTAAAAAAAAAAAAAAAAAAGGGAATTTGGATGAATAAATAATATGTTTTTTTCATGGCATGAAGTCAGTTCTCTGTCATTCTCGATATGATTCCAAGGTGCTATCTTTTCAATAATCTTCTCATCTTTCCAATATATATATATGTTTTTTGAATTCCTGAATCCATCAAGAATCCTCATTTCTTGATTTTCTTTTAACCCTTGTTGTTCTTGTTGTTCTTGATTTTCTTAATTCTTAATTTTGGATTTTGGATTCCTGATACCTACAAACCTCAACTCTTAATCATTTTTCTATTATTTAAATTTTTTTCTTTATCCTAAAATAATTGCAATAAAATTTTTATTTTACCTTTTGGGTTTTCCCTATCATAATCCAAATCGTAAACCCAATCTCAAATCTTTAATCCTTATCCAAAATCCTAAACCAAATTCTCTAATTCCTTAGTTTTTCTTCTTCCCTCCTTGTCTTGCATCAATATCCCAATATTTTGAAAGAATGTAGTAATGGAAATTGGATAAATGCTTCATAAGAATCAATGTTCACTAGTAGATGGACATTCACTTTTGGTGGTAATGCAGTCACATGGGGATCAAAGAAGTAAATATGTATCGCACATTCGATTTTGAAATCAAAATTCATTGACTCAACATGTGAAAAAAATGAGTGGCAATGTGATAGTGAGACAATATCATCTTAGACTTATAGTAAAACATATGATGGCAAAAGTAGACAACAAATGTCTAAGATATAATTATATAAAATAATTACTAAGAGAAGGAATAATCTCAATAATTGGAATCAGGTCTGCCTAGAACTTGGCTGATTCATTTTAAAAGTCTTAAAAAAGATAAGAGTGTATAAGATATCAGAATGTTTAAAACTAATTGTCTAAACAATAACTTACAATGGGAACCCAATCTAATATTTGTTTGTCCGATCCAATGTTTAGGTTCAATGGAAAGGACAAGTTGGAACTATGTCATGCATAATTGGATACTACAAATTGAAAAATTAAGCTTTTCATTTCCATCCAAGGCCTAATGGTAGTACCTTACTTGTAATAAACAATGGTAGGATGAGCATCGCTTTTAATCGATCTATAACATTTTATGTTGAGATGATACAGTTACAAAGACATCTTTAACAGATCTACCTATGTAAGTGTGAAAGTGCAACAACCACTTTCAATGAGAAATTATTTTATCTTACAGACACTTTTGAGAACTAGGGTACTTATACAATTTGTCAGACATTATTATAATTTTGAAGATTGTGTGTGGGATGGTTCTCGTTTGTTGTGTAAAATTATTAGTTCAAGACTTAGTTCACTAAAATCTTGACAAACTTTCTATTATTTTCACTAATGAAGGTTCAAATCTTTTCAACAACTTCATCTATGCTCAATTTACATTATATATTTTGATTAAAAATTTGGTAAATTGTAAGGGATTGTTGGAAATATTTAAATTTTTTGAATTTTTTTGGTTTTTGTAAACGTTTTTTTTTTTTTCCTGAAAACTGTAGAAGGTCTTTAAAAGATAACTTGTCTTTTTATTTTCAGTGATTTCAAACGTTGGTTTCCATCCCAATGGTTGGCAAAGTTTAAATAAAACATTATTTATTGTCTTTTGTTGTGCACTTGTTTTTAATCAAAGGATATTTAAGGCATCCATTCATTCTCCATTTAAATAAGACTGTTCTTTCTCTTTATCACTCAATTTTCAATTGACAAATTTGTTAAAACAAATCTATGATTTTGACTTTTTATTCTTCTCTACAAGTTTTTTTTACTTGATCAAAGTGTTATCATTATTTTGGTGCTCGAAGGAGTGTAATTAGATTCGACAAATCAATCATAAAAATTCAAATTTGATCTGTTGTATCTAGGAACCGACTTTTTCGATAGCTCGTTGTCGAGCACGTTTCATGTGGTGGGAAAATATTTGTTGAAAGATGGAGTATAATTTTTTGGTGTGCAATCATACCTATATAGTGCAAGAGAGAATTTTTTAAGTGATGGAGGGCAGCTGGCATTAAGTTATCAGTAACTACTCCGTCTCGTATTGAAAAAAAATCCTTTTAGATATGGAGTCTGAATATTGGTCAATTTTTATTTTTTATTTTTTTATTTTATGGAAAAGGGCATCTCTGAGTCTAGCGGGCTGACCATGATTTATTGGACTTCGCTCACCCATGAGGTAATCTTATCCATCAAAACTAATTCCTGAATGCCATGCCTCATCCACACTTTATCATGTGATACCACTTTAATTAGTCACATTGTTGATTACTAGTAGACCTAAAATGATACACTTACATAAAATAAAATAAAAAAGTAGAACATAATTACATTGATCACACACGCTTAAATAATTTTGACTTAGTTTTTGTTGCGGATAATAACACCTTTGATGACAAGCCCTCGTTTCCAATAAAGGTTCTCGGTTCCCGACAAAGAGATTTCCATAACTCCTCGTGGATCATTGGATGTTTCGAATTCCCCTATTTTAATCTCTTGCCATTGTGATCTAGTAAGGTTACTTGAATTCTGCTTATATTCTTTTCTTTCTCCAGATGGCTGTGTGATTGCGAAGATAATATCAAAATTCCCGCCATCCGATTCTTTAAGCATTACATCAAATGAAATCTCATAAGTAGTTTCTGGAGAGAGGTTTGATGTATCGAACTTCAAGCCGACACACTTCTAGAAGTTCAGCTACGACAATAACTTCACCACTACAAGTACAAATACGAATACACATTTTAAAATATCTTTCCACTTGTGGATGTTTAACTTTTAGTCAGATAATTATCCAACATTTTTGGTGTATAGTGTCGGTTTATAGCAGCGGATGGATGTTTCAGCTGCAATATGGTACGTTTTTTTGCAGCGGATAATTTTATCCGCCGCTACAGGGACACATTCATACCAAAGAAACATTTTAGAATCGATTGTTGTTGAAAAGTAGGGACCAACATGGGAAATAGACCTATGGAGTGTACTGCACCTTGATCCCTGATCTTGGGTACAACATGATCGGCTTCATCTTATATTAACATTATTCAGATGTTTCTTTGTAATCACTGATGAAAGAAAAAAAGAAAAGGTGCTTGGTAGAAAGTAGGGGGCATCAAAGTAGATTTTTTTTCTTCCATCATCAAATGATGAACTCTTAGCCATCCAATAAACTGTGAAACCACCTTATTGTATTGAAAAACAAGGGTGACTGCTTTACATGTTAGATGCATATTAGTCTGGATCCTTGTAGCGATGCATGTATGGTATAAGCCAAAATTCTTTTAGTGTTGTGTCCTTGTTACATAGATGTGCACTTGTGAGTTTTTTTTTTCTTTTCCATTTTGTTATTTTCGTTTCACTATTTTTTGAGTGGAAATGTAAACATCAATCATGGTAACACATAAGGTGCAACTCAGGTGGATTGGCCTTCGGTTGCCAAAGCCTCAACTCATGCCCAACCCAACTTTTGATTGAGCTTAGTAATTTGTGCCTAAGCTCAACCTGAACTTAAAATAAATCAGCCCAAGTCTAGCCTGAGGTTAGATTGGATCTGTCGAGCTCGGGTTGGCTGGGTTTTTGTGGCCCTGGTAATATCAATTTCCTTTTCTTGTTCAGCAACACAGAAGATTGTAGATGGCCCTCCAATGAAGGACTGGCGAGGGGGTCGTGGAGCTATGCAAAACATCATACCCAGTTCGACTGGTGCTGCAAAGGTATTACTCTGAATTAACTTTTAAACAATCCTTCTCTTGGTTTAGAGTTTTCTAAGTGAATTGTAATTATGCTTCTGTGGTTGTAGGTTGTTGGAAAAGTTCTTCCAGAACTTAATGGCAAGCTCACTGGAATGGCCTTCCGTGTTCCAACACCGAATGTATCAGTCGTGGACTTAACCTGTCGACTTGAGAAAAGTGCTTCATATGAAGATGACAAAGCAGCCATAAAGTATGTCATTTCTAATAGTTTAAACAGAGATCTTGTGTCATGTGAATCATCCTTTACAATATTACTCTTTCCCTCTATCTTTCTAGTCCTTAATACGTTCATACTCATTTCAAAGTAACCTTTGATCAACTTTTAAATTCTCTCTCAGGTATGCATCAGAGGGTCCATTGAAAGGCATCCTTGGATACACGGAGGATGATGTTGTTTCCAATGATTTTGTTGGTGACTCAAGGTAGAAGTCCTGTTTAAAATACTCTTTTTTTCTAGAACTGTAGATGAAAATGTATTAATGAAGAAGAAATATATAGAGAAGGTTGAGAAGGCTTACCTGGTATAGAGTTAAAGAAACACAACAATACACGAGCAGAAAAAAAAAAAAAAATTGCAACTCCAAGAGTCACAAGTTTTTTTCTAGAACTTTGGTATACGGCTCAAACTGGTTTCTCGATGAACATATTTGAGATTCATTGAGATGGATGGCACTTGGTTTGTCACTATGTTACCTTATTCGTTGGTTTGCTTAGTTCGAATTTGGGTCGTGGTTCGCCACTCTAGAACGAACCTGGTTCGTAGGGGTAGGTAGAGATAATTCATTTTTTGGTTCACTTGTAGATATATATAATTCATGTATACAAGTTATAAGTTCAATTATACTGTTAAAAAATACCAAGTTAAATAGTGATATAATAATCCAAATTCTAATATAAACAATGAAAAAGTATAATACATTGGTTTGGTTCGCTGTACCTAATCAAAATTCGGTGGGTTCGTGGTTCGTTTGATTTTACTAACCCAGTATGAACTATACCGTGAACTAGTATGTGGTTCGGACGAGTATCAATGAATTGGATAACATAGGTTTGTCACAGGTTGATTTTTGATGTATGTCCATGTACCATTTCTCATTTTCTTTTTGGGGACTTATTTTCAGGTCAAGTATTTTCGATGCCAAGGCCGGCATCGGACTGAGCTCCTCTTTCATGAAGCTTGTTTCGTGGTACGACAATGAGTGGGGTTATAGGTACTCTCTCTCTCTCTCTCTCTCTCTCTCTCCCTCTCCCTCTCCCTCTTCCCTTCGTGTTGCTGGTCTAAAATGTACCTTTACATGGTTTTGCACAGCAATCGAGTATTGGACCTGATCGAGCACATGGCTTTAGTGGCTGCAAACAACTGAAGTGTGCATGGATATCTGTGGTATGTTAGGACTTGTGTCATCCGTTTAGTGCAGAGGAGGTATGTTCAATAATTATTTGTGTAAGAATCTATATACAATCATTTATCTTTTTATAAAATTTATTTGTTACTATTTTAATTTTCTTTTGATTCCAGAATATTGCTTTTTAGTTTCAGCATTCTGTGCAGAATTAATTAACTTGTTACTATAGAAACTACCATTCCTTTTTGTCAATATAGTCTTGACTCTTGAATAAAGATGTTAGTTTAAACTATAAACATGTGCAATTCTTTGTTGATTTACTTATGTATTAGTGTGGGATTAATAAAAGTTAGTGTGGCAATAGCAACTCTCTTATATATTTATTTTAAAGTTTTCAATCGTACAGGTTGGAGGACACAGGTTAAATGTGTGTGTGTATATATATATATATATATATATATATATATATATATATATATATATATATGAAAAAAAAAATTACCAGCAGTGGATACAAATTCCATCTTTATATATTTTTTGAAGGATATATAATAATTTTTTATTTAAAAAAAAAAAGCGTATAGCAGCGGATTTTAATATCCGCCGCTATATGTGTTATATATTTTTTTTTTGAATTGACCTATTGCCAGCGGATCTTAATATCCGCCGCTATATGTATTATATTTTATTTGTTAAAACTTCGACTTATTGCAGCGGATATTAATATCCGCCGTTAAAGGTACCACCTGTAACAGCGGAATACATTATCCGCCGCTATAGGTAGCAACGGAGGAAACAACGACGGATCTTTGGTTCCGCTGCTCATTGCCGCAATAGCTTTTACCGGCGGAAAAATGACCTTGTAGCGGCGAATATCAAAAATGTTGTAGTGTAAGATTTTAAAATATTTATGTGCTCAAATATTTTTTTTTTTTTTTTTTTTTTTTTTTTTTTTCCTGTAAGGTAATCGTGGGTTAGACCAAATTTATTCCAATCAAAGGATTACAACTTTAAGTACAAGGACCTAAAGGGGGTGTAATCCTGGCACATAAAAATTTTAAAATCGTGTCTGATTACATAATTTGGTTAAATTATTATTATTTTTTTTTGTTTTATCAATTTCTGTACTTTCACCATTTTTTTTTTATTTATATAAGGAACATACAATAGTCAGGTCATTGATGATTCATGAAGGGCATCCAATGTACAGTTGAGAAGGAAAGATATTTTTATCTAGATGCCCTGCCTAAAACATTAGTCGGGGTTAGAAAGTCTTATGTGAATTGGGTCCATGTGAAAAGTTTTACCCAATTCAAGGATAATCCCAAAGGATTTATCTTGGACAATTTTTTCAGGGATTGCAAGCAATTGATCAATTACCTTGTTATAGGATGGAAAATGAGATGGGAAAAATTAATTTGGTCGATTATTTTTTGCTTGAGATACTTAATTACCTTGTTTCTTTTATTTGTGGCCAATGCCAATAACGCTTGTCTTGTCCCCAAGTAATCTCCATGGCCCTAGCAAACAACATGAAGCAATTGTGCCCAGTTTTCTTGTCAACCCAGTATTTCTGCATGAGCACAAATTTTATAAACCATAAAAAATACATAGGGTGACTCATACAAAATGGCTCATATATGAAGAAAAACACGATCCTGACCGTGTAAACATGAAATCCAGCAGTCAGTATTTTATGCATATCCTGATAATACATAGGGTGAATTACATTTTCGTGAGATGAAAATGAGTTACTTATGATTCTGGCTCACTGTTCATTTTAATTACTAAAACATGAACAATCACGTTTTCGTTAAAAGAATTCAGAACGAAGTGACTATTTTGCAGGTTTGAAGTGATAATTTCGTTGGTTTAAAATGAAATTATCACTTTAAACCTGTGAACTAGTCACTTTAGAAACCTCCAATTTCGTTATTGTTCACGTTTTGATATTTCAAATGAACAATGAGTTCAAATCATAAATTCGTCAAAAGTTGATCACCTTTTTGTAAATATCTCTAATACATATCTACGTCAAGTTTTTTTCTTAAATTAAAAAAAAAAAAAAAAAAAAGGCATTTTCATGTTAAATGCGTCCCAAATATATGACAATTAATCTTAAATTTAAAATGTTTTGATCAACAAAGAAAAAAAATATTTTCTTATAATATATATTTTTTAATTCTTAAATTCCGTGATCTACATCCACATAAAAGAACACATGATGTATGTATGTATGCATGTGGTATTATTCATATAATGATAAAAACACTTGGATTAGATATGTAGGGACTTGCCTTTTTCTTATCATCTAAGAACACTCCTGAAAAGAGACGATCACCCACTTTTTCTGTTGAAGCGTTCTTGTACATTTCTTCTGCTTCCTTCATGATGTTCTCAAAGTTGTGGTACTTCTGTTCTGCCCCCTTCTTGCATAAAATTTGCCCCATCTTTCCTTGCTATTCTAATTCCTTACCCGAATCTTGCATAGGGTTTTATAGTAATTAAAAGACCTAATTAACTTCTTTATTAATTGGACATTAATATAACGTCATATCAACTGTGCAATTTACAGTTGTGATCCATGTCAATGAATCTGGTTTGGATCGTATTAAGGGAATCACTAACATAGTTTGCTTTGGTTTGATCCACTGCCGATTTGTGTCCGTATTGGATACAACCCAGCTTTATCCTATAATTACAATATGGTAGATAAATACTCTCTCATGCACTGTCCAATGGGCCATCTTCGATGTGATTTTAAATTCTGGTTTCACATCTCGTATCGTTCACAAACAATACCAAAATGATTCAGGCGAGTCATCTCAGTCTCAGATGAAGTTTAAGGCGATTTCATGTATGTTAATCAGAAAAAGTAAAAATAAAAATAAAAAAATAGATTAAGATAAAAAATAAGAGGAAATTAAATCTTGATTTTGATGTCTTGTCTGGTTGACAAACTAGACAGCACGAACTGACTTAGGTGAGTCATCTCAATCTTGAGGAAGACTTACCTTTATTGTCTTTGCTCTTCCTCCCCTTCCAAGAATAACCCATTTTTTCTCTTACCACCTCTACCTCTTTTCAAAACTACTTCTTCACCTTTATATATTGAATTTCCTCTTCTTTCCTTCTTTAATAATACCTCTCAAATTTTATTATGTTTCCTCTTTTACCCTTTTAAATTGAGAAAAGGGCAATCTCTAATATACAATACAACACATCAATAAATTCCACTGCTTTGTCTTAAGATTTCTACCCGAAACATATGTCGAGGTTGGTTGTCCCTCCTCTTTTGTCTTCTCTTTTCTTTTCCTATTCAAAAATACCCTCAACCTTATTGTCTTTTTGTTTTTACTGTTTTTCAAAAACACCCTAACAATTTATTATTTTTCCTCTGTGCCCGTGTCATAAGCACCGATAAATTCTAGTGTATGTTTTCTAACCCAATCCATTGAATCCTAACTAATGTAATAGAACTTTTTATATTTTTTTTTATCTTTTTTTATTATTTTTAATATCATTTATCCTGGGATAATACCTTTATTATATTCCTTCAAATAGGTGTCAAAAGTTATTACCACTTTTTCAAAAGTGATTGTTTAGCTAGTGATAAGGCACCAATGCTTTATTCTTTGCTTGTGGATACTTAGCAGTGAAAAAAGAACATTAATTGGCATCACCTTACTTTATTTTCTTTATTTTGTAAGTGGCATTGAGAAAGTTCATTAGCATCTTTTATTTTGTTGGGAACATTAATTAGCATCACCTTACTTTATTCTCGATTCTTTAAAATCGAATAAAATAAAGACAAGAAATAATTTATTTTCTCTTTGAACCGCTTAGACCAATTGGAGATGGTAAATCCCTTAAACCCAAAGCATAAAATTGATATTTCTCATTCATTTCAATCAAGATACAAGAAATATTAATAAAACATTAGCGTAGATCGTTAGATGTAGTAATATTAATATGCCATCAAAAAAAAATTCAAGAAAACAGCAGTTTTATGTGGTCCTGATAAGCCTTGGAGAGAGCTTCACTATTCCATGATTACATCCCTAAATTATATTAATTGTAAATTTTCCAATCTCAAACTAACTCTGCTAAAATCCAAAATGCCATATTAATCCTCACATTAAATATTCCATTGTGACTTCAAGGGTGTGTTTAATTTAGTATGAAAAATATATGGAAAATGCATTTTCCATTGTAATTAATCGTTCATTTTCCAATTTTCTCAGTGCCTAGGGCTACGAGCTATGTGAAGAACCCTGAAAAGCCTTGAGAAATGCCTTGGGCTATTGGCCTGAAAAAAGTCCTGAGAAGTGCCACCAGCTAGAGTGAAAGATGTCGTGGATGTCAGATGCGAAGCGTGGTAGTTTGTTACTTGTCCAAGTGATTATGGGCTTAAATTTGACACATCCGAACAGGTTTAGACTTTTTCAAGTATTGGTTCAAGTTCTTAACAAATGTGCAACAAGATATGTTAAATGACCACCAAGTTTTGAACACACAACCACTTCACATGATAATAATACCAAGTTCTAAATCAGGGCTCCATCACTCCTTGTCATAATTATTCTTAGACATTAATTTATTGAATGATTTAGATATACCACTCCAAAGTTTGTTGAATACTTGAGATATCACTTCTATTTTCAAATTGATTACATAGCCCCTTGACCACGTTCGACCTTACGATTCCATAATTTCCTTCAACTTTCAAGCATCCAAAGCATGAGAATATATATATATATATATTAACACAGGGAGCGTTCGGTAGACAATCTTAGGGGGACAACGTTGAGAGATAAAATTTCTCCTAAATGGCTTAAAAGGTTTGGATTGCGCATATTTTTTGTGAGGATGATCTCTATGTTGAATAGATGATCCTCACAAAAAATCATTCCAATCTAAAACCTCTAAGCCATCAAAAGTGGTTTACAAAGTAATAGTAAAAATTGATAGTTCACAATTCTAAACCACTTTTTATTGGGTTACATGTTTCATATTTGGCTGATTTTTTGTGAGGATGATCTCCTTGCCATAGAGATCTTCCTCACAAAAGTAAGCCCAATCCAAAACTTTTAAATTATATAAGACAAATTTTGTCTCCCAACAATGTTTATTGAATGGGAACCAACAATTTCATACAATAAAACAAAATTGTAGGGACCACTTTGTAACACCCCGGATTTTCAACTCATATCTCGAGGAAATTAAATGGCGAGATTTGGAAGAAAATATCGAAGGAGAAACTTAGAGTAAAATACTCGGATTTTGTTATGATTAATTTCGAGGCAAATCAACTTCGCCATTAGATTCAAAAGGATCGAAATATATACATTAGCCTGTAAGCAAGTCCGAATTCGAATTCGGATAGAGAAGTTATAGAATCCTCGAATTTCGTGTTAAGTGGGACCCAAAACAGTGGAATTTCGTTAGAGCGAGAATCGAAAAGATTTGATGATACTATTAGATCCGTAGTGAAAAATTATTCGAAATGGTATATTCGTTTGTCGTTTTTCGAGTCCGAATAGTTAAGTTACGATCGAAACTAGAAATGATGGGGAAATTACAAGTATGCCCCTCAGCTTTATTATAAAAAGGAATCTAATTTCTTTTATTTCATTCTTTCCTCTTCTTCTCTAAGAAAACCCCAAACGACAGCCACTTCTTCACCCTAGGGTTTCAACCCATTCCCTTCAAGTTCTAACCCGAACGAAGCCGAGTTGAATCTCGACGAAGAAGACAAAGTTGTCGGCCACGTCGAGAGCTACAACTTCACCATCTTTACTTACCCATTCTTGTTCATTTTCTCCATCCTCCATCAAAACAGCCGGGTAGCTCGAGTAAACCCCAACACATTCCATCTGAGGGCTTCATCGAGTTAGGAGCTAGGTCTATACTTCATTGTAGAAGCAAAGGAGAACGTCATTGTCGGATACCTTGCAAACCCTCGCTCGTTTCGCATCCAAGTCAGCCCAACCTCGACTCTTGAGCCATCCAACCTTGAGTTGTAGTGCTAGCTTGTACCCTTGGCGTTCACAACCAAGTAAGGGACTTCCAATTCTTATTGGTAGCTTTAGATTTCTGAAACTTGCATTTAGGGATTTTGTTAAAAATGTGTTGTTTGTTTTAAATCATAGAGATTTTGTTTGAATGGAAATTCATGCTAGAAATAAAGATTTGAGGTGTTTAATCTATGTTTTAAATGTTGAATTCGTGGATGGATTGAGGGATTTGAAGAATGGAACAAAGATCCAAAGAAGGGATCGAAAAACCCAAAAATCGCGAGTGAGGTTCAGGCTGTCGGCGGGAAGGGTCAGTGCCACCGGCACCTACCGAAGGCATTCCGTCGGTTCCACCGACAGAATGAAGCTTCTGCCACCGAAAATTTTCTTCTGTCGGCAGGACCCATCGGTTCCACCGACAGAACAAGGTTCTGCTGCCGACAGCACTGTTCTGAGTCAAAAACAGACTCTGACTCTTGGCTTGACTTCCTCACACCTTATACACTGTTTGTCACCCTTTATTTTAGTAAAAACATTTAAGTAATGTCCTTTTACTTTAAGTTCTTTAATGAAATTAAGGTTTTACCCCCCATTTCGGAACAATGGGAATGGTTTTAAGATCCAAATCTCAAAGGATCAAAATCCGAATTTTGGTTTCAAGAACAAAACGTATTTTTCGACGTTTTCGACAAGTTTTCAAAATGTAATAACTTTCGTATTACTTTGAATTATATTACAAAAACTATATGGTTGCGAATCTCGTGATCGAGACTTTCATTTCGAAAAACCCGTTTTCAATTTCGAGAACTTTGAAAAATTGAGTTTCTGACACTTAGCCAAATTTTCACCAGCTTTCTCTATTTTTAACAGCTTTGGTCCCGAGCATCGCTGGGACCTTGTTTTTGAATAAACTTCGGTGGTTTTCAATGGAAAGACCAAAAGAATGACTTTGAAAGATTGAAAATGAATGGTTGATTTGAAAGGATGAAAAATGAGAATGTTGAGAGAATGAGAAAAGGGAATGAACGGTAAAATGTCAGAATCACACCCGAGGGGTGATGTCTGCATTTTACATTGTATGTTGTGTGTAGGTTGGTGAAAGGATATCCAGGTTATTAATGAAAGAGTTGCATGTTTATTTTCGATTATGTTAGCGTTTGCGCTGAGTACTGTTATTTATTTTAGGCCGATTGGCCACGGTTGCATGGTAGGAACTGGATATCCATTCTCAACCCTGTTCTGTTAATTTCTCTTTTGTTTTAAATGAAAAATCATATATGTACGTAGCTATTTTGTGAGCTGTTAAAGGGTTTGTGAATGCCTGAAAGGATAGTGTGTCACATCATCCGGAAGGGTGCACTATCCTGGGATGTACGGTAGGGACCACCAAACTCATACGTGGTATGGGACGCGTATGAGAGTGGAGTCACAACTGGAATCCGGGTCCATTCCTTTCTTATCTTTACCAGTGAACGTGTATTGTAAAGGTGGTCGTATACGAGTGGAGTGTCATTTGGGAATCACATGCACGCCTGATAGGCATAGACGAAGATGATTAGTCAGTGATCACTAACAATCTAGTAGTAGTCAAATGTTCTGACACATCGAAAAGAGACCCATTGTTTACGGTCACGTCAAACGGCCAGCCTGAGCCGGATAAATGGTTCCGCAAGCGTGGTAGACACGACCAGCCACAAAATCAGGAACTACGATGTTATTGGGGAATATCATGTCCTGACTGGGAGCGATCCAGTCGTGAATCCCAACTCTTTAATTCCAATACTCCACCATTTGTATTATGTATCTGTTGTTATATTTCGAATTACAAACTGAGAAGCATGTCTATTGTTTTAATGTTGTCAACGGTATTTGCATAGAATGAAAAATGTATAATGAGTATGGATGATTGATGCCATGTGTAATCTTTAAACTGTTTAGTTGCTCATCCCTGGCTATATGTACCAGTTGATCGTATTTTATCTTGTAAAACCTTGCATGTATTAAAAATATTTAGTATGCTTTATTCAATCATGCTTAGGAAGGGTTATTAGTAGGAATTGGCTGTGGACTTATTGGGTAACCATTGTTACTCACACCATTTCCTTCCTATTTTTTTAGTTTCAGCACTTGCAGCTGTCGAGGCAGGCGTAGAGGCAGTAAGTTGAGGAGTATCTGGTCGATCAGATCGACGATCAGATTTTATTGCCTGGTGAGCACTAGGGCCACATCCCTTAGTGTTGTCAGTTTCATCCAGGATGTATGTAGTTTTTGGATTTGAGAGTTTAGGCCTCTGTTAGAGTGAGAGTGTTTTGGTAAGCCTGTATATTGATAAATCTTCCGCACTCTGATCTACTTACATGTTAGATGTAATTAGTCTTCCGCTGTTATTTTCATGTATCTACATTTTTATATACAGGTTTTGTTATAAATTGGTTTATCAGGTTTGAGTTCCGTGAAACGCTAACATAAATAGAGGAGACCATGCCGAAATTTCGAGGTGCCACCTAGTACCTTGGGATTTGGCCTTGGGATTTGTGTTATCGTTTGGCGGGGCGTCACACACTTACTATAGCTTTAGAGATGATAAACGTCCCATTTGCTACTTCTTTTCCTCTTCTCCCCTCTAATTTTTCTATAGTTCTTATTTAACCCCTTTAACCCACTTTATTACTTTTCATCTCCTACCCCTTAACCTCAAAATTTTAATAATGCCCCTCCAAATGTTTTTTCCACTTTTACCCACCTTAAACCAAAAGAGGATGGTGGGGCCATTTTATTGTTTTTACTCTTAACTTCTTCTAACTTTACTATATTTCTCCTTTAACCCACTTTATTATTGTTCAACTTTTGCCCTCCTCAACCTCAATTTTTAACTAATGCTCCTCTAATGTTATTTTTTCCATTTTTATCCCTTTAACCCCCAAAGAGGATGCCCATGCCCTTGGCACGATAAATATATATATATATATATATATATATAGGTTTCTTGAGAAGTATAGATGATGATTTTTTTCTTCTAAAAATTAAATATTTTTTTATAGATGGTTGAAGACAAGGTTGAATAGATTATAAATATCTTAGAGGCTAAAGAGCTTAAAGATGATAGGTTTTTCAGAGAAAAATCAATGGATTTTGGTTAGTGGATGGAAACAAGTGCATTTAACTCATGTTTGTTAGTCTTCCAACGTAGATTAAGGTCAAATATACAACAAAATATGGATGGGTGTCTCTAAATCACCCAAATTTATTTAAATAACCTTAAGGATTCCTCCTTCCCAATCATCAATCCTCCTTCATAGCACTCATATTGACCTATTGGAAGAAATTTTTTATTACAACTAGATAATATTCTAAGAATCCTTTTTTATGAGTAGAAATATTTTATTAATCAAAGAAATCGATCGGTTGAGATAACCAGCCGCAGTAAAAGAAAATAAGATTACAAAGCTACTCCTAGCACAAAGAATCCCATCTAAACATAAATTCCTCAATAAACACCTCTCTAAATTTCACATCCAATTTACTCCAAATAAACAAGAATCACAACACCTCAAAGATCAAGTCTTGGAAACCATATCCTCCCCATTGAATGCCCATCTATTTCTTTCTAGCCACAATACCCAGCATATGACAAAAGGGGTAAGAGACGAAATGTATATTTTTTCTTTCCAAAAACACGTAAAGATTCCTAGCTTAAAAAAGTGAAAGGACTCATGAAACACCCATGAAAAATTAAAGAGGAACAAGAAATGAAACCAATTTATTTTTTACGAACGAGCAATAAATCAAAATATAATCTACTGACTCTGCATTCCCTATACATAAGAACATATATTTGGACAAACAAATCCTTTGACCCTATGATTATCAAAAGAAAGAATTTTACCAAAACCCTCCAAACCAAATAAAGAAAGCAATTTTCAATGGAACTTCATGGTCTCAAAAGGTACCAATAGGGAATGAAGGCAAACTTTGTGGTGATAGTACTGAACAAAAAATTTATAGACACCCTATTTTCGCCTAGGCCGAGTCTGAAAGTATCAATAACCTTTTAAGAAGGGGCTTGACTCAAGGCAATTTTCAAGAGGGTTCAAAACCTCATTTTCAAGCAACCACAAGGCCTGAAGGCCATTTTTCAAAAAATTTGATTTAAGCATGCTCGTACCTAAACCTTGGCCAAACTTAATTGTTTGCTTGGCCAAGGGTAACTCATGTTTAGGAATACTTTACCTAGTCAAAGGGTGACTTATAGTCATGCATAATTTTTGTTTAGGCCTTGATTCACCTAAGGCCAATTCTGTTACAAACCCATGTGTTCAAATTTGGTTAGGGATAATTAACCTTTAACAAATTCTTTAATAAATTTTTCCCCAAGAAAGTCCCCCCCATTTTACTTTTTTGCCCATCTTTTAATTCTTCAATAAACTCATCATCACGATCTTCTTGTAATTTCTCTATTATTCCATCAAAGACCTTTGGTCAAATTGGTCACACATGAGTGTAATTACTACGTTTATCGCATCTTGTCAGAACTAAACAAAGGCAAATTACCCTTATATCCTCCAAGTCTATCCTCAATTCTAAAAGGGTCAATATAATTAGATCAAGTTCAAGAGATTTTAATAACTATGCCCAATCCATAAAATTCCTTAGAACTTGTAAGGAAAGATATTCTTAACCCAAGGTTGTTAGAGAATTAGTTAGACTAGATGACCCTAATATCTAAAATCCTAATCCATATTTACATGCCATCTAGCCTAGTTCTCTAGGATTTGACTAAAAAATAATGACTTAAGACCTTCCTACCCTCCTCAAAGAATTCTTTAAAAACTATGGTCTTTTACTATCATATCCTCTTGATCATTATGATTGGTGACACCCATAAGTGAGTGAAAGACCATTATGTCCAAGGAAACGAAAGGTAATTTGATTTTTTTTTTATAGAGATTTTGTTGAAAATATTGAAAATGATTTAGAATAATTTTATCCCCAAGGGTATCCAAAATCCTATAAATATAAGACCTTTCGAAGGCAAAAAAGGAGGAGCTTGTTTTAGTGATTTAAAATTCTACCCAAATTTCTCCCAAATCTCTTTAAGCCTTCTTATTATTTCAAAATCTCTCTAAAAATCCTTAGAAGTTCAACCCAAAAATAAAAAGAAGAAGAAGACTAAGGGGGGGTTAAACCATCCATTCTCCCCCTCTAATCTCTTCCTTCTTGTTATCCCCTCCCTTCTTATTTTCAGTATTTTTTTATTTGCAAGTTTAATTTCATACTTTTGAATGTAGTTTCTTAGATTTTTAATCTAAAGATTTGGATGGAGAAAGTAATTATTCTTTGAGGTAACCTCCCCCAATAAGTCCTTAATAAGCTCATTGAGAGTATTAGATTAGGTTAATTTACTTTTATTTACTCTTATGCAATTTAGTTTTTATAGCATAGATGTTTTCAATTCCTTGTAATTTCAATTATAGAATAATTGTCTTTTATCTTGCTTCCTTTTATGGCTATAGAGCTAGAGAGTAAACCCTCCATTGAGGTAATCTTCTCTTAATAAGTCCCATCATGTGCATACAAGTTGCACACACTCACTTCTAAAATGGCTACAAGTAAGAATGTAGGTCCCTATGGACCTATATTTTACCTTTAGAGCTAACAAAAATAATCTAAAAATTAACAAAATCTCATACACGTAGTCTTGATTCTTACATGGTGACAGTTCAAATCGTGAACCTCACCAAATGATCAACCCAATAAATAAAGTCTCCGTAATGAGCACATAAACTTGTTTTGAAGCTTTGGGACTCTAGATGATGAGACCTATGTGGGTTTCCATCATAATACCAAGCTCACAAAGAATTCTAGCAAACACCTACTTCTAATAAGGGCTTGCTCATCATACTAATTTGTTCATCTTTCAAAATTAAATTATAGTTAATTTTTCCTAATTTTCTATAGTTTTCTTTATCTTCAAAAATCCTAAAAATAGTTTTCTAATCAAATGATGAGACCTATGTGAGTTTCCATCATAGTACCAAGCTCACAAAGAATTCTAGCAAACACCTACTTCTAATAAGGGCTTTCTCATCATACTAATTTGTTCATCTTTCTAAATTATAGTTAATTTTTCCTAGTTTTCTATAGTTTTCTTTATCTTCAAAAATCCAAAAAATAGTTTTCTAATCAAATGATGAGACCTATGGGGGTTTCCATAATAGTACCAAGGTCACAAAGAATTCTAGCAAATACCTACTTCTAATAAGGGTTTGCTCATCATACTAATTTGTTCATCTTTCAAAATTAAATTATAGTTAATTTTTTCTAGTTTTCTATAGTTTTCTTTATCTTCAAAAATCTCAAAAATAGTTTTTTAATCTTCACCTATGGTCATCTATTGGTAATCATCTTAGGATGGGAGGGACAAAGTGCCTAACACCTTCCTTTTCCCCTCAACCGAACATATTTATCTTAGATTTCTAGGTAAACCATTTCCCCCTTATCTTTTCGATATGTAAACCACTACAAGCTAAAAAATAGATTTAAAAAAAAAAATTTATTGTGTCCATTCGCACTTTAATTGAATGGTGGCGACTCCTAAACCCTTAACAATTTCGGAGCCCGCGTATCTTATGTAGCTAATATTATTTTATTTTCTTTGTGTTCTGTTTTTTTTTTTTTTTTTTTTTTGAGTGGTGAATGTTTGTAATAATAAGGGATCAATTTGGGTTACCTTGTAAAACTGATTTACTTGTAAAGTTTGCACACATTTAAAAAACAATGCACTTGTACACCTCTTGATCATAGTCAATGCACAAACCACTCATCCTATAAAAACCCTTTAGCCCTAGATCCAAGTAATCTTACGCGTTGAGGTCGCTACCTTAAGATTTGAGAACCTTCAACCTACTTATCGCCAATCATGCATAGCATTCGGTTAGAAGTTTAGGACACATTTAAAAAAATAATAATAATCTCAATGGATTGTATGCCAACTCCTTAAAGCATTGCAAGTCTAAGTTGACCCACAAATGTTAAGTTGTAAGTATTTGTTCAAATGATCCATGTAATAGATTAGGGTGTCCCAACTTTGATAAAGGGGGATTTTTCATTTGTTATTTCTTTTCAACCTTACAAGATACCTCCTAATGGCCTAGACTTCCCAAAGTCAATTTTCAACTTGAAAATAACCAAAATCCAACAAAACTAGTTTAAAATTGATGTTGGGAAGGAAACATTTTACAGAAAAATAAGTTTTGATCCGTAGTCAAGGAAAATTTTAGGGGTCTACAATTAACCTTCGGCCGGGACAAAAACTTCTCCTAGTTGTACTTTACCCTTGGTCAAGGCAAAAGTTTTGTTTAACCATACCTGACCCTTGGCCAAAACATTTTCATTGCCTAGCTATACCTGATTGATGAGACTATCATTGTCCTTCCATAGAAATTAATATGTTTATAACTTTCCTTGACTTGTGAGACAAGTAAATGATCGAACCCAAAAGAAATGGGATTAACCAAGCTAAAGCAAAATGAAGTCAATCTAAGTCATTATTTTAAAATCTATTTTTGTGTTTTATATAATAAAAATGAAAGTAAATATTGTTGGAAAATAAAACAATAGAAATGAAAATTAAACTAAGAAGCAAGAGAAGAATATCATTAGTAATTAGAGCAACCTAGGGCTAGCAATTAAAACCACATCTAAATTCTATCCTTCTTTTAACTCAACTCCAAAGGTTTGGTGTGAGCTCCTTGGGTTGGAAGATATAGTATGAAGCTTGAATAACATAATAATTAGGGCTCCTTTACTCACTAATGTGTGAAATCCCTACTGTAAAACCCTGCGTTTTCAATTCGTATCTCGAGAAAAAATAAATAGTTGAATTTTAAGAAAATCTTGAAAGTGGGACTTAGGGGTAAAACTTTAGAATATTTATGATCATTTTAAATAGAATCTAACCTCACCATTGATTCAAAATGATCAAAAAACATACTTTAGCCTGTAAGCACGCTCAAATGCGAGTCCGAATATAAAAGTTACAAAATCTTCGATTACCGAGTCAGACTAGGCTAAAATAGTGACATTTTTCTAGAGAAGGAATTATTAAAATTTGATTATATCATTGGATTCGTAACGAAACATTATTGATCATGAACTTTTATTTGTCATTTTTGGAGATTAGGAAGTCAAATTATCGTTAAAAATGAAAACGACATCAATTTTAGGGGTCACCTCAGGCTAAAAATGTAAATTTTTGTTAGAGATAAAATTTATAGAAATTGACCACACCATTAGATTCAGAATAAAAAAATTAGACGAAATAAAATATTTATTTATCAGTTTTGGAGTCCGGACGGTCAAATTATCGTCGATCAAAATAATAGGCAAAATATCGATTTCGTCCCAAATTTTATATAAATAAAATTTTAATTTTTTTTTAAACTTTTTTTCTCCAACCCGTCCAACAGCTAACCCATTTTTTTAAAAAAATTATTATTTTTCTTTGATTTTCAACCTCAGATCTGTCGTAAACGGCTCGCCGTTGTCGACCGACACAGAAGGGAGAAACGTCCGCAGTCGTGTTATCTACAAAATCCACCCAAATTCATTTCGTTTTCTCATCTTTTTCACCCCATATCGTCAAAAACATCCATATATATATACGGGGGTTTCGTAACTTAGACCTCGGATTTCGCCTATTTTAGGGTCAAACCGTCTTTCGCCGTAGAAGGGAGAAAAGACGACGACGTTGAGATCTTCGAAACCGCCGAGTTAGATTCAAAAATCAGTCGCTTCTAAATCCAATCAATCTCGATTTTCGTACTGATTGCCTCTATTTTTGCGCACGTGCTTCAATTTCGTCGCCTAGTGATTATAAGGAACTCTCAATTTTTATTAGTAATCGTAGATTGTGAAAATCGCATTTAAGATTTTATTAAAAATTGATGGTGAATTTTCAAAAATATAGAATTCTTTTTGTTAATTTAAATTCACGTAAGAACTTGTATGTTTGATATGTTTAACTGTATTCTATACAAATTACACGTGGGTAGGATATTTCATCGGGTTATTTTTGTTAGTTGGGTTCTTTGTACTGCTCGGACCCCATTTTGATATAAGTTTTGTACTTTTTCAAGGTTTTTGATAAAAATAAACTTCATAGTTAGAAAAATGATTTATTATTCAATTAACTCATATTGAGTTGATGAATATAAGAAAATAGATATTTTGTTTGAGAGATTGAAAATTGTAAAATTCGAAAAAAAGAAAAAAGGGTATGAAAAAAAAGGAAAGAAGTCAGAATCACACCCGAGGGGTGATGTCTGCATTTTACATTGTTGTGTTGTATGTAGGTTGGTGAACGGGTATCCAGGGATAATATTACTGGTTGCATGTTTATTTACTTTCTGTTAGCGCGAGGCGCTGTTTACGTTTTCATTCCGTTATTTATTTTAGGCTGGTTGGCCACAGTTGCATGGTAGGAAACTGGATATCCATTCTCAACCTTGTATTGTTAATTTCTCTTTTATTTTCAAATGATAATTTTATATATATGAAGTTATTTTGTGAGCTGTTAAAGAGTCTGTAAATGCTTGAAGGGATAGTGCGTCATATCATCCGGAGTGGTCTACTATCCTGGGATGTACGGTAGGGACCATTAAGCTCATACGTGGTATGAGAAGCATATGAAAGTGGAGTCACAACTGGAATCCGGGTTATTCCTCTCTATCTTTACAAGTGAACTTGTAATGTAAAGGTGGTCGTATACGAATGGTTTGTATATATAGGAATCACATGCACGCCTGATAGGCATAGACGAAGATGATTAGTCAGTGATCACTAACAATCTATAGTAGTCGAACGTTCTGACAGATCGAAAAGAGACCCATTACTTACGGTCACGTCAAACGGCCAGTCTGAGCTGGATTAATGGTCAACCAAACGTGATAAATGCAGCGACCAATCACAAAATCAGGAACTAAAAGTCAGAGAAAAATTGTAACATCATGTCCCGACTGGGAGCGATCCAGTCGTGAATCCCAACTCTCTAATTCCAATACTCTACCATAGTGTATTATGTATTTGTTGCCTTAGTTTGATATATAAAATGAAATGCATGTTTAATGTTTCTATTTGGTCAATTAGATTTGTATATAAAGAAAATGCTATAGTGTGTACTGTTGATTGATGTAATGTCAGTCTTAAAATATTTAGTTGCTCATCCCTGGTTATATGTACTAGTTAATCGTAGTTTCTTCTATAAAATTTTGTATATTTTAAAATGATTTAGTATGCTTATTCGATCATGCTAGAAGAGATTATTGGCAAAATTTGTTTTCTTCCTTACTGGGTAACCATCGTTACTCACCCTTTCATTCTCCATTTTTTTAGTTTCAGATCCAAAGCTTGGCGAAACAGGTGTAGAAAAAAAGTGAAAATCATCTGGTGGGTCAGATAGACAGTCAGAGTCCGTCACTTGGTGAGTATTAGGGTTATACCCCCTAGCGGTGTCGATTTGTCCAAAAGTATTACAAATTTTGTTCTGAGCGATAGGACTTATGTTAGAGTGAGAAATTTTCGTATAATCCTGTATTATAATTTCTTTTTCCGTACTTTGATCTTTCGTACGTTATTAGACGTATGTAGGCTTCCGCTAGTATTATATTTTGTATATATATGCAAGATTGTATGTTGTTTATCAGGTGTAGGTTGAACGCCTTTGAATGCTAATATAAACAGAGGAGACCATGCCGAAATTTTGAGGTGTCACCTAGTACCTCGAGATCTGACATGGGGATTTGTGTTAGCGTTTGGTGGGGTGCCACACCTACTACCAATTATCAAGATTAAATATATTTTATCTTGATCTAATCTAATTATAAAATATCTAAGTTAAGTATAAAAGGTGTAGGGATTCATCTAGAGCTTTGATTTATTAGAGTTGGATAAAATCTTGAAGCGAATCCAATAATCATAAAGAAACATTAATTGATAATGACTAAAATACAAAATTACAAACTTGCTCCTAGGCTTCCTCTTCTTACTAATGGAGGAAGTCTAGCTTATGATCATTGTAAGAAGATAAGAAGAAGTCATGAAAAAAATACTTATATTCATTGAGTAACCAAGGTACACTATTTTCGTCTTGGAGAAATTATAGAAAATTGTAGAAATATAAATTATCTAAAAATGAAAAATTACAAGAGAAAATGCCAAGGGCATTAAGAGAGAGAAGAAAGAAGGGACATGGCCGAAAGTGTAATGGTACGATGAGCATCGCTCTTAATAGATCTATAACATTTTATGTTAAGATGATACAGTTACAGAGACATCTTTAATAAATTTACCTACGTAAGTGTGAAAGTAAGATGGCCACTTTCAATGAGAAATGATTTTATCTTACAAACGCTTTTGAGAACTAGGGTACTATTACAATTTATTCGACATTATTATAATTTTGAAGATTGTTTATGAGATGGTTCTCGTTTGTTGTGTAAAATTATTAGTTCAAGACTTAGTTCACTAGAATCTTGACAAACTTTCGGTTATTTCCACTAAATGAAGGTTCAAGTCTTTTCAACAACTTCATTTATAATCAATTTACATTATATATTTTGATTTAAAATTTGATAAATTGTGGAGGATTGTTGGAAATATTTAAATATTTTGAATTTAATTCGTTTTTGTAAATGTTTTTTTTTTTTTTTGAAACTATAGAAAGTCTTAAAAAATAACTTGTCTTTTTTATTTTCATTGATTTCAAACGTTGGTTTCCATTCCAATGGTTGGAAAAGTTTAAATAAATATTAATTATTGTCTTTTGTTTTGCAACTTTTTTTAATCAAAGGCCATTTAAGGCATCCATTCATTCTCCTTTTAAATAAGACTGTTTTTTCTATTTAGCACTCAATTTTCAATTCACAAATTTGTTAAAAAAAATCCATGATTTTGACTTTTTATTCTTCTCTACAAGTGTTTTTTACTTGATCAAAGTGTTATTGTTATTTTGGTGCTTGAAGGAATGTAATTAGATTCGACAAGTCAATCACAAGAATTCAAATTTGATATGTTGTATCTTGAAACCGACATTTTCAATAGCTCATTGTCAACCACATTTCACGTGGTGGGAAAATATTTGTTAAAAGACAACAATATTTCTCATATCTCAAATCATTTCTTTTGAATTTTCTCATTCCTTCTCTTTCCTTTCAATTTTGTCCAACGGATTGTTATTTCATCAAGAGAATATCAAGTTCCACAGTGTTATAATGTCATATGCATCAAATGACAACCTCATCTATAGGGTAGTAGGGATGTTGTTCTTGAAAATGGAGTAAATTTTTTGGTGTGCAATCATACCTATAAAGTGCAAGAGATAATTTTTTAAGTGATAGAGTGCAGTTGGCATTCAGTGATTTGGAACTACTCTGTCCCATATTAGAAAAAAAACCTTTTGATATAGAGTCCTGGATATTGGCCAACTTTTTTTTTATTTAGTTTTTTTTGTTTATTTTATTTATGGAAAATGATATCTCTGAGTCTAGCAAGCAGACTATGGTCTATTGGTCTTTGCCCACCCATAGGACAAACCTTATTCATCAAAACTAATCCCTGAGTGTCACGCCTCACCCAACACTCTGTCACATGATACCACTTAAATAGCCACATTGTCGATTATTAGTAGACCTAAAATGAAACACAGTTACATAAAAATATAAAAAATAAAAAGTAGAACATAATTACATTGATCACGCACGCTTAAATACTTTGACTTAGTTTTTGTTGCGGATAATAACGCCTTTGATGACAAGCCCTTGTTTCCAAGTAAGGCTGTCGGTTCCCAACAAAGAGACTTCCATAACTCCTCGTGGATCATTGGATGTTTCGAATTCCCCTATTTTAATCTCTTGCCATTGTAATCTAGTAAGGTTACTTAAATTCTGCTTATGCTCTTTTTTTTCTCCAGAAGGCTGCTGGATTGCAAAGATAATATCAAAATTCCCATCTGCTGATCCATTAAGCATCACATTAAATGAAATCTCATAAGTAGTTTCTGGAGAGAGGTTTGATGTATCGAACTTCACTTTTGCCTCGAGCCAACACACTTCGAGAAGTTCAGCTACGACAAAAACTTCACCACTACGAATACGAGTACCAATACAAATTTTGAAAAGAAATTAGAAATTATATTGTATAATACATGAAACAAAAATATTTCACCATTTGTGGATGTTTAACTTTTAGTCAAATAAGTTTTTAAAATATTTACATGCTCAAATATTTTGTTTTGTTTTTTTTTTTTTTTGTTTTTTTTGTTTTTCTTTCTGGAAGGTAATCCGGGGTTATACCAGATTTATTCGAATCAAAGGATTACTACCTTATGTACAAGGACCTAGAGGCATCCTCCCTTGCGATGTTACTTATCTCTTTCTAGGGAAAAAGCATCAACAGACAAGGAAGCCTTGTGAAGGAGGTGTAATCCTGGCACATAAAAATTTTAAAATCGTGTCTAATTATGTAATTTGGTTAAATTTTTTTTATTATCAATTTTCGCATTTTCACCATTTTTTTTTTATTTATATAAGGAAAATAATATGGTCAGGTCATTGATGTTTCATGAAGGGCATCAAATGTACAGTTGAGATGGAAAGATATTTTTATGTAGAGAATCCCTAGGAATATCTTCCCATCTCAACTGCACGTTAGATGCCCTGCCTAAAACATTGGCTGGGGTTAGAAAGTCTTATGTGAATTGGGTCCCAAAAGATTTATCTTGGACAAAATATTTTCAGGGATTGTAACCAATTGATCAAACAGAATTGTTTAAAAAATTGGAAAATAATGGCTATTACAGGATGGAAAATGAGAAGGTTTATTTATGGAAAAATTAATTTGGTCCATTATTTTTTGCTTGAGATACTTAATTACCTTGTTCCTCTTATTTGTGGCCAATGCCAATAACGCTTGTCTTGTCCCCAAGTAATCTCCATAGCCCTCGCAAACAACATGAAGCAATTGTGCCCTGTTTTCTTGTCAACCCAGTATTTCTGCATGAACACAAATTTTAAAGACAATGAAAAATACATATGCTGACTCATGCAAAATGGCTCATAAATTTTATGACCGTGTAAACATGAAATCCAGTGGTCAGTATTTTATGTATATCCCGATAATACATAGGGTGAATTACAATTTCATGAGCTGAAATGAGTTACTTACGATACTGATTACTGTTCATTTTAATTACCAATATGTGAACAAGCACGTTTTCATTAAAAAAAATTCATAATGAAATGACTATTTTGCAGGTTTAAAGTAATAATTTCGTAGGTTTAAAATGAAATTGTCACTTTAAACCTGCAAATTAATTACTTTAAAATCCTCAGATTTCGTTATTGTTCACGTTTTGATAATTCAAATGAACAGTAAGTAGGAATTGTATATTTGTCAAAAGTTGGTCACTTTTTTCTAATATCTCTAATAAATATCTAAGTTAAGTTTTTTTTTTTTTTAAACATTTTCTTGTTAAAGGCTTCCCAAATGGATGACAATTTAACTCTTAAATTTAAAATGCATGTTTTGATCAACAAGGAAAAAAATATTTTCTTATAATATATTTTTTAAATTCTTAAATTTCGTGATCTACATCCACATAAATTTCATATAATGAAAAAAAACTTGGATTAGATATGTAGGGACTTGCCTTTTTCTTATCATCTAAGAACACTCCTGAAAAGAGACGATCACCCACTTTTTTTCTTGAAGCGTTCTTGTACATTTCTTCTGCTTCCTTCATGATGTTCTCAAAGTTATGGTACTTCTGTCCTCCCCCTTTCTTGCATAAAATTTGCCCCATCTTTCCTTGCTATATTCTAATTCCTTACTTAGGGTTTTATACTAATAAAAAGACCTTCGATACCAAAATGATTCTGGGGAGTCATCTCACTCTCAGATGATGTTTAAGGCGATTTCAGGTATGTTAATCGGAAAAATTAAAAAAAATCGATAAAGATAAAAAATAAGAGAAAATTAAATCTTGATTTTGACATCTTGTCTCGTTGACAAACAAGACCATGCAAACTGAGTTGGATGAGCCATCTCAATCTTGAGGAAGACTTACCTTTATTGCCTTTTCTCTTCCTCCCCTTGCAAGAATAATTCATTTTTTCTCTTACCGCTTATACTCCTTTTCAAAAGTAGTCTCACCTTTATATATTGCATTTCCTCTTCTTTCCTTCTCTAATAATACCTCTTCAATTTTATTGTCTTTCCACTTTTACCCTATTAAGCCCCAAAAAAGGTAATCTCTAATATATAATAGAATACAACAGTAGATCCCACTCTTTTATCTAAAGATTTATACTCGTAAGAAACATATGTCGAGGATGATTGCCCCTTCTCGTTTGTCTTCTCTCTTCTTTTCCTATTCAAAAATACCCCCAACCTTATTGTCTTTTTTTTTTTCTACTCTTTTTCAAAAATACCCTAACAATTTTTCATATTGTTTTTGCTATTTTTTCCTTTTGCAATAATACGCTTCCAAATTTATTATTTGTCTTCTGTGCCTGTGTCGTAAGCACCGATAAACTCTAGTATATGTTATCTAATCCAATCCATTGAATCCTAACTAATGTAATAGCATTTTTTTTTTTTTTAATATTCTTTATCCTGGGATAATACCTTTAATACATTCCTTCAAATAGGTGTCAAAAGTTATTACCACTTTTTCAAAAGTGATGGTTTAGCTAGTGATAAGGCACCAATGCTTTATTCTTTGCTTGTGGATATTTAGCAGTGGAAAAAGAACATTAATTAGCATCACCTTACTTTATTCTCTTTGTTTTGATAAGTGACATTTAGAAAGTTCATTAGCATTTTTATTTTGTTCAAAACATTAATTAGCATCACCTTACTTTATTCTTGATTCTTTTAAATCGCACAAAATAAAGATAAAATAGCTGGCCTGATGAGTGAATATTGTTTAGTTTCTCTTTGAAACACTAGACCAATTGAAGATGGTAAATCCCATAAACCCAAAGGATAACATTGATATTTCTCATTCATTTCAATCAAGATACGAGAAATACTAACAAAACGTTAGCTTAGATCACTAGATATAGTAATATATGTGGTAAAAAAAAATTCAAGAAAACAGAAGATTAATGTGATCTTCATAAGCCTTGGAGAGAGTTTCACTATTCTTGATAATGATTATATCCCTAACTTATATTAATTGTAAATTTTCCAAATTGAAACTGACTCTGCTAAAATCCAAAATGCCATATTTATCCTCACATCAAATATTCCATCGGGACCTTAAGGGTGTGTTTGATTTGGTATGAAAAATATATGGAAAATGCAGTTTCCATTGTAATTAATTATTCATTTTCCACTTTTCTCAGTGCCTAGGGCTACGAGTGTGAAGAACCCTGAAAAGCCCTGAGAAATGCCTTGGGCTGAGAAAAGTCTTGAGAAGTGCCCCCACCTAGAGTGAAAGACATTGTGGATGTCGGCTGCAAAGCGTGGTGGTTTGTTACTTGTCTAATTGATTATGGGCTTAAATTTGATACATTCAAACAGGACTAAGCCTTTTTGAGTATTGGTTCAGGTTCTTAAAAAATGTGCAACAAGATAAGTCAAGAGGCCACCAAGTTTTGAACACACAAACAAGATCTAAATCAGGGCTCCATCACTCCGTGTCCCAATCATTCTCAGAAATTAATTTATTGAATGATTTAGATATACCACTCCAAAGTTTGTTGAATACTTGAGATATCGCTTCTATTTTGATAGTGATTATATAGCCCCTTGACCATGTTTGACCTTACGATTCCATAATTTCCTTCAACTTTCAAGGATCCAAATCATGAGAGTGTGTATACGGTCGGAAAGCCTTGGGAACTCGAGTTCTAAATCACCTATTTGAGTGTTTTCTTCTTCCCTTTTTTTCGAGAAAATGCCCAGGTCTTAGAGAGAGTCCTAGAAATAAAATGTTAGCTAAGGCATTAGAATAGTAAAATGCATATCGATGGTTCCCATCCTTATTCACAACTACTTACCAAGATCACTTCTTGAGTTGGTATGTTGTCAATATCATCATCGCCGATGTATATCGTTTCTTCTTCCTCTCTTCAGAGTCTCTCATTTTTGATGTCTGAGACTGTCGCCTCTGATGATTGGTCATCTACAATAAGAGAAACAAAAGTGTTTAGTGCTGAAAACTCGAGAAAACCAGATTAACTATTTTTCAAGATACGTATGGGATATCCAAGACATTACAATATAAGCTGAAAGTAGGGAAGCTCAAGGATATCAAGAAGCTCATGAACAGAAATTGGAAGATCCATGTATTGCCTGTGTCCTTGCAAGCATTTTTTTTTTTTTTTTCAAAACCTTTTAAAGGAGTTTTTTGTTTAATGAATACCAAGAACCTAATTTAGGTACCCTCGTGTCTCATCTTTACGATTCGTAAAGATGATTAGAATCTCATCCTTAACTTACCTAGACTAATTACAATATTAAAAAAAAAAAATTATTTAGTCCTATTCACCCCCCTCGAAGACTAGACATAGTACAAAACCAATTATTTTAGATGATTTTTTTTTTCTTTTGGAACATTTTTAGAAATCTAAAAATCTCAAGTTCTTCTTCTAACATGAAAGACATAGGTTAAACATATGTAATTTAAGGCACTAAAGTTATAAGAACATATAATGAATTCATTTTATCTCAATTACATTATGTTGAAAAGATATTAAAGAAATTTTGATAGAAACCCAACGGATATATCTTTTCTTGTTAATGTATAATTAAGTAAAAATGATGAAAGAAATGTATTACAATTAGAATATGCAAAAGTTATTGGTAGTTTAATGTATGCAATTCATTATACTAGACTTGATATTGCATATGCAGTTGGAAAACTTAGTAGATATATTAGTAATCCTAAGTTTGATCGTTGAAATTCATTAACTCATGTTTTTTAGATATTTAAAGGTATTGTAAATTATTGATGGCATTATTCTAGATATCAGATGGGGACATCAAAACTTAAAGAGTATATTTTAAGTTCTAATTAGACTTCTATTTTAGGATTTTATTTATATATTTTTTTGTCTTATTTTCATATTTTATTGGTCTATGATCTTATCTTAATATTTAGGGGAAATTTAGTAACTTTAGTTTGTCTTTTATTAAATTTACTAAGGTTGGGAAATTAGGAGAAAGAAAATTATGAAATTAGATTATTTATTTAATATTTTAGTTTAATTAGAATTCTTATATTTATTTTATTTTATATAAATTGTATTAGGATTTTTTTTTAAAGATGAATAAACAATGAATTTCTTTCATGGAGTAAAGTGAGTTCTATATATTTCTTAAATTCTTGAATCTATCAAGAATCCCATTTGCTTGATTTTTTTAATTCTTGATTATGGATTCTTGATTCATTATTGTTTATTCTTGAAACCACCTACAAACCTTAACCCTTACTCTTTTTTATATTCTTTAACCCTTTTCTCTATCCTATAATAATACCAATAAAATTTTTATTTTGCCTTTAGGTTTACGTTATACTAACTCAAATCGTAAACTTAATTTTAAATCCTTAATCTTTATCAAAAATTCTAATCCAAATTATCTAATTTTAAAATTTCTCTCATTTCCTCATTGTCATGCATCAATTTTGGTATTAGATCCTAGGTTCAAGCAATACAAATCAACAAATCACATTGAGAGGAGATAGACTTGACAGAGAGATTTTCAAAGGAGCTAAAAAAAGATGTTATCAGAATTATGTCGAACGCACCACTCTCGAGCATATTTTCTCATTGTTCGTGATCATGTTATAAATGAAAGTGAAGATCATGGGCAATTACATGATCTATGGTATTAATAGCTCAGACAACAAAACTTGCCAATAAATCGGAATGCTCGGATTAGGAAAATAAAGCAAATGTGATCAAAGTTCATGATCCTAAACTCAAAGAGAGAAATGAAGAAATCGATGAAGAAATCTATGAAGCTGATTTAGGTAAGATTGAGATCGATGAGGGTGATGTATCACTATTGGATCTTCAAAAAAATCTATCCCTGGAAAATCTAAATAATTGGAAAAGGAAATAATTGAGTCGCTATATTCTTTATTATTTAAAATGGTTTTGTCCCACAAAAAAAAAAAATAGTAAATGATATTTGGGATAAACCATTGGGTTACTTATACATGAAGTATATTAGAGTCACTATGTCATAATGTGCCAAAAACGACTACTCCTGTAGTCGCAAAAAGAGTCATTTTAAAAGGAGTGATTTTTTAATTGCAACAAACCAAAACAGTTGGAAAAAATGACGGTCAAAATGACTGTCTTAAACAATCGTTTTTCTTGATTTATAATATTAAAAAAAAATAAATAAAAAAAATAAATTCTGAATTTATAAATTGAAAAAAAATGTAACAATTTAGAGAGCCTTCTTCAATGCCTTTTTTGTGCTCTATATGCTTTCCCCTAAGCTGGCTCATAGAGTTGTTGGGTATTTGGAGGAGGAGGCAATACATTCATATACAGAGTACTTGGAGGATATTGAAAGTGGTGCGATAGAAAATGTTCCAACTCCTGCTATTGTCATAAACTATTGGAGGCTGCCCAAGGATGCCAATCTGAAGGATGTTCTGATTGTGATCCAAGCGGATGAAGCTCAACATCGAGATGTCAACCACTTCACTTACGTAAGAACGACTTTCTCCCATCTCCGTGCTCTAGACTCACTTTTTATGGAAAATAAGCTAAACACCTATATAATCAATGTTTATATGAATGCAGCTCCCACCTATTTGCTTCGTTATAGAAAAGCTAATATACAATTAATAGTGGAACCAATACGGTTCCTTCTGACCCACTCTTTCTGACTTCATACAGAGATATTTTGATGAATTGTAGTTTGATCTCTGAAACCTGCACATTACATGTAGTTAGAAACAAGCTAACTATACACACTGAGCATACCTGTAGGTTACTTGTAAGTTATAAGCAAGTTAACAATCTTGTACCAACTACAACATCTACAACCCCAATTAAAACCTGCTGCAAATCATCCATATTCTCTTAGAAATAAATAAAATAAAATAAAAAACCAAAATTGAATGAAACACCAACACTAACGCTACTGTGATTGTGTAGCTGTTTGAGCAACACCATTTGGTACATAACTAAATGTACCTATTTGACCTAAATATACATGTTTGAGTTGTACCCAAATGTGTTCTAACCACCAACAATACATTCCAAATATCTCATTAAGCAAGCATCAACAATACATACCAAAGGTGCAAGTGCACCAAATGGCTCACTAATGAAGCATCAATAGCAACACCAACAATGCTGTGAAGGTGCAAAAGTACCAAATGACTCAATGATATTAAGCATCAACACCAACACAAATACCAATACCAATATTGATACTAAACGAAGAAAAGAAATCCTTAATAAGATTAAAACAATGAGCACGAAGATTACTGTGGCATATAACAGCTAAGAAATTTAAGAGACAAAAATGAATGGGAGGAAAAACATACCTACGGTCTAGAGATTCAAGTTTATGCCCTTCGTCAGTTTCTTCATTATCAGCTGACTTTGGAGATGGCACATCATAAGAGAAATGTTGAGATACCTCAGTTTTCACATTTACTTCTCTTCTGACAATGGGTTCTGGCGAAGATTGTCTTTGCCTAATATACAAACAAAAATGCCACAAACCTCAACAATTGGAACATTTTAGTGTTGTCAAAGTTAAATGACAATTCTTCCAAGATGATATAATATGAAATCTGAGATGATTGAGATATATGATCAAACTCCACTACAAAATTTTAGGTTTTTAGCGGGGGTCAAAAACCGCTGCAAATACCAAAAATACCACCGCTATATCAATAGTGATGGCTAAGTGTAACAGCCATATGGAGCCCTATAGTGGCGGTCAAAAACCACTGCTAATTGTATTACCGTCGCTATAGATATAAATGAGGTCTATAGTGACGGTAGTGTGGCCGCCGCTAATTAGTTTTTTACTGCACCTATGACTCCCTCCTATGATTTTGTAACGCATTTCCCAATTCAAATTTTCTCTTTTGTTTGGATCTATATAACATTTTATACAAAAACAAAGGATTATATAAGAGAGTAAGAATTAAACTACTATTATAGTGTTCAAATACTTGGACAAATAACATGTATCGATAAGTAAATCTTCTGCTCAATTAGATCAAAGAATGTATAATAGGCCACACCAAAAATGTATTTGTTGAGACTTCTGTTAGGAACATATTCATAGATGAGTAAACTTTCTTCTCCTTCCAGCGAGAAACCCAAAAGCCTAACAAGATTTTGATGTTGAAGCTTAAGCAGCAACATCACTACATTCTTGAAATTCTTGTGAACCTTGTCCTGAATTCTTAAAGAGCCTCTTCACTGCTATTTCTTGCCCATCTACAAGCTTACCCTACACAAGGTTAATAACAATTGACTAAGAGACCGAAGAAAAAAATATATATTGCTCAACCAAATCCATCCTCACTTCACAGTCATCAGTAGTAAGAAAAACCAAACTCAATATATTGGAAATTAAATCAATTATCCTTAAAATAAATAAATAATAGTTTTGAGTCAAAATATATAATTATTATTTACCTTATATACTGCACCAAATCCACCTTCACCAAGTTTATTTTCTTCGATAAAGTTGTTCGTAGAAACTTTGATTGTGCCCAAATCAAATTCCAAGGACTCTACGCCTCCAATCACGTCTTTGAGCAGATGTAGCTATAAACGATCACTATAGATATACCAAGGAAAAAAAAAAAATTAAACCATAAAACAAAAGTATGGAATAAATGGCTGAACCCAGCACATACAGGGTAAGTTTAGTACATTTCAAGCAATTTTGATTTATAATCTGTACGACGCGTTACTAAGATAGTAAAATGGTGGGTGTGTGGCACAAATAAACAACCTTGTCAGTGCTGGTTTTGTTTCACAATTAGTCCATGACAGATAAGAGTGTGAATGGATAATTAGAGGATAAAAAGGCACCTCAAAGACAAGATTTCACACTTATCAGTTTTGTGCTAAACACAAAACATCATTCTGCGACAAAAGGGTACCATGGATTGGAAACTTCCTGCCATCTAAACGGTCTTAAGTTGACTTATTAGAGCACTAATGAATACATTGGTGATTAAAAGCTATGCCATGTGTTCACATTGAGAGCTCATAACAAGTATGGACTAACTAACTCTGGCTGCTAATAGCAGTAGACAAGTCTAAGACGATTAAGCAAGTGAAGCAAAAGAGATTCGGTACCCTTTTTCAAAGTAACAACATTGGTCATAAAAAACATCAAGAGACACAAGCATCTATGATGATCAAGACAGCTTCCTAGACCCAACATTTTATCAAGGATATGGAAGCACATGAGGTTTAAAACTTTTGCTCATCAGCCAACTCACTGCTAAGATCACTATTCACCAATTACTCCTTTCCAGATCTAATTGGCATGCATTGTTGGGTTCTTTCATTTTGCATTATTTGGGCATTGCCTCTTAATCTAATATACATATGTGGTATGTGCTGTGTGGTATGGTAGAAGTTTACATCAAATAAAGTAAATGTAGAAGTTCTATTGAAGTTATTTAGTTGATCTTTACCTGTGTTGGTGGTGTTGTTTCATGTTTTTTTTGCTAGTTGTATTGAAGTAATTGTCTCCTTGGTTAGAATGTAGTAAATGTTGATCACAACCGTCCATCATATAGTAAATCTTTGGTGGCAGCATTCCAAATCGTCTTCGTCTTCATTTGAAGCTTAGTCCAAGTCTTCCACAATCGTACATTCTGTTCTTAGGGATGCTGAGGATCTACTTTTGTGATTATTCTTCCACGATCAAAATTACTGTTGGTTGGGCAGCTCAAGGTCTACTTTTCTGATGTTCTCTCTAAAGTTGTGACGTTTTGCTTGTAAGTTTTGCTAAATGGCTTGAAGATTCATATGCTACTTCCATTTCATTGACATATCTGATGTCAGTGGAGTACAGAGTAACATGATACCCATCCATTCCCTATAATAAGGTTAAGGTAATGATCCAATTTCTATTGAATATCTCTATGTAGAAGTAGCTCCAATACTATATATTCAGGCATATTCTTTTATTTTTTAACTCAACCCACATTAGACATTTGTTTGTTGAAGCCCTTTTGCTACCTTTTCCCCCCATAAAAAAGTCTTGGGTTGTCCTGGTAATATATTGCTTTCTAAGTAGTTAATCAACTCAACCTACCAAGTTCTCTATTTAGCATCTATTGTTATTTTTAATGCTATTTTGGGTTTGATGGCATTAAGAAAGATTTTACTGACTGTTTTCTTTTTTCCTATCATGTATGAGACAATTCTCCCATCTTGTTACAAATGATACAACTTAAATTCATATAAAAAAAGAATATTTCTGTTTGGAGCAACTAACAGCTCTAGAATCTTCCAAAATACTCAAAACTCATCCCTCCCCTTCTCCCTTCCCTTCAACAATATGTTCCACATAGCCAAAGCACCTTCGTTATGTTACATCAAAAACAAAAGACCGGTTCATAAGCTAGGTTGAAAGATATAACATAAAAGGATAAATCAGATTAATAAATATAATTAAATAATTAAAGAAAAAAGAAGAATTACCATTCAGCTCATGTTGATCATGATAAACATAAGAATTAACTACATCACAGGTGGCACACGTAAGAGCAGTTTCCACAAAATGACTTGATGGTGAGAACCAGGTGTAGAGATCATGTTGGCCTGCACATTGTTGTGTTTCAGCTAATGGGTTACTAAACTATTGTATAAGAGTTTGTTCATCTGCCATGTTTAAATCCTTGTAACCAATTTTATGAAAGGTTAAAGGTGTTTTGGGGTTGTCATGGATCGGATCAATCAACATTGGGTTTGGATATGGATTGGGGTATTTGGTCCACTGGATTCTATTAGATATTGAAATGGGTCCATATCAATCCTGATATGATTTTTTAGTATACTCTGATCTAATATGTATCCTATTAATGAAAATGTTTATGTATCCTAATATGTTTATGAAAATGATTTTATAGTATACTCTGATATAAAAAGTTAATTTGTATTTGTTGTCTGTTGAGTCCTTTATGATATGGATCACATGTATACCTCAAGTGGGAAACATCAAACATGTGAACATCTAATTATAGAGCCGACACACAAAATCGGAAAAAACTTTGAAGCGCCCATCCCTCGATTCAAAAGTTCAGTAGAACCCTCTCTTTGAAGCGGCCTGGTCGCTTCAAAGTCAGACCCCACAAAACCTGAGTGCCCTCCATGTTCAAACTGACATGGAAAGTTGTCACTGAGTCACCCAACCTAACAACATTATCCCCAAAATGCTGACAAACCCGTTACATATCATCCCAAAACCAATTTAATCCAATGCACATCTCTATCTGGGAACAACTTACTACTTACTACATGTGTATACATCATGTTCAAACTGATAGGGCAAGTTCTCACTAAGATCACACCCTAGCCTAGCACAATCATATCCAAAATGCTTACAGAAGCATTACATCATCCCAAAACCAACTTAATCCAATGCATCTCAATATGGGGAGGCTTACTATCATCTTACTTCGTTAATGGTCTGATTTGCTCCCACAGGTAAGGCTTTGGACCCATGGCTTTGTTTGGTTGACATACTACAATGCATTTTTGTGTCATGGGTTCAAGTCTAGCTTACACACGCACACACACACAAAATATTACCCAAAGATGTGTTTGGGCAGAAAAGTTATGACATACCCTTTATTGCTATGCACTCCATTGATTTGGAGGTTTACTTTTTGTAACTGTGAACATCTGATTCATCCCTGCTTAAGATATCATTGATCTTTTTATTATACCAAAATTCCATTTTGATCTCTTACCAAAGATGATGAATTTCTTTTAAAACTAATTTTTGTGTTGTGTTACAGATCATGGTTCCCTTCAAATTTCAAGAGTAGATTGACGATCTGACCTCCCTAGTGAAGAACAATGTCATCCCCATGAGCAGCATTGATGATGCTGTGAGGAGGATATTGAGGGTTAAGTTCATAATGGGTCTCTTCGAAAACCCTTAGAAGATTTCTCAATCAAGTTTCAAACCAAAAACACCTGAGAATTAAACTACCAAGAGGAATTGGAAAATTAAATTAATAAAGAAACGTAAAGACCCACTAAAACTCAATAAAACCCATGAAGCATTTCTTCAAATTTTAGACTAAAAACTTGAAACAGTGACTTGTAGAGTTTGAACTCCTCAAAACAAGATATGGATTTGTCCTGTTTATTTACTAAACTCAGACCAATCCATCTCTTTCTCTTTTGCCACTATGCTTGTTAGGACTTTATTGAAGGACAAAAATCTTTGGTCTATATAATGGGATTTATATGATGTGTTTTCCAAATGAAACAAATTCAAATTTTAAGTTTTCAAATCCAAAATATTTTTTTCTTAATTTCTTTTGAGTTGTTCGGTGTGAGAGCCATTGACATAGAAGAACGGAGTAATGTGGCTGACATAGGTGGTTGTTTCAAATGAAACTCTTCTCGGACATGACGGTAATGTGCGTGCCACCACATCATTTGTGTCACCCTCGTGTCTCCGTTTGTGTCATTCCAGCATCTTCTATAAATAAATTGTCGTGTCCGAGTCGAGTTTCATGCGACACAACCACCTATGTCTGCCACATCACTCTGTTCTTCTATGTCATTGGCTCTCACACCTTAATTGGGATTAAAGATTAGAAAGATGTTTAATGTTTTATTAACTAATGTGAATACACACTAATGTATTCCCATAAAGGAAACTAAGAAGTATTCAAGAAATTGTTGAACTCAGTGTAAGCATGGTTTCCAAACATTTACAAACTTAATTCTAACAAAAATATTACAAAAGAAAACCAGAAATAATAGATGCAGCAGTCCTTACCAGCAGAGAATTTAAGCAAACTAGTAAGGCCAATGGTTCTCTTATTTCACTACAAAGGGATAGGAAAATTGAAAGATGGGTTGCAAACCTGCAAATTCGTACTCAATTCCAACTAAGATATTTCAAAAAGAAACAGAAATCCTTCGAATGAGAGTGACTTTAAGTATAGTAGTAGTAGGGATAACATTTTCTTGTTTGCTCCAAAATTGAAAAATTGGTTCCAAACATGCAAATTGAGATTCAATCTCGAAAACTAGTGAAGAAAATCATTCAAACATGCCACTTTGTAATATACTAGTAAGGAATACTAGACTAAGTCAAAGATGGGTTCCAGAAATTAAATTCATACTCGATCCTATCAAACAAATTTAGGATGTGAGAAATCAGAAATAACAAATATGAAGAAAGTAAACTAGTAAGGAGAAGGCCTTTGCCAATTATCTTGATTGGAGTTATGGTTATTGCCAAAGAACAAAATATCCTGATTTCTTTCAAATTCACTAACCAAAATAAATTTTCTTTTTACAATGATTCAGATTCAAAGTCAATGATCTTGTTAAACAGTCCTCATTTAACGTACAAAAGACAAAATCATCTTTAAACTATATCACAATCGCTCACTACTTCAAAGGAAAGATAAGGAAAATTCCATACATACGTTGGGATTTTGATGAAAATCTCCCCAAAATGCTATGAAATGTGCAAAAAATTAATCATAAACCATAAATCCATTGAATTCGATGGGAGAAAGAAATGATAGAAGTCTTATTATAAGAATCATACCACATTCTACGATTTGTATTCTCAAACCCTCAAAGAGCTACGAAATCTCCAATTTCGATTCTAAAAACTTCAGAAAATGCGAAGAGGAGATGAGACGAATTTGATACAGAGAGAGAGAGAGAGAGAGAGCTATTAGAAGGAAATATTTTCTCCATTAACATCAAAACCCTAGATGTAAAGGAGATGAGATGAACTTTATATATATATATATGGATCAGGTTCAAGGGACATATGAGAAAACATATGTAAAAACAATGTAACATTTATAAATTTTCAAAATATGGGTTAGAAATTTCGGATTGAGCTGATTTTTTGTGAGGATGATCTCTATAATGGGAAGATCATCCGGAAAAAAAATCAGTCCAATCTGAAACTTCTAACCCCATTAAAAGTGATTTAGAATGTGGATCGTCGATTTTTTGCCAATTTTTATCAATAATTTGTAAATCACTTTTGATGGATTTAGAAGTTTCTGATTGAGCTGATTTTTTGTGAGGATGATCTTCTCATCATAGTGACCATCCTTGCAAAAAATCAGCTCAATCCAAAACCTCTAACCCATATTTTGAAAAAGCATTGTTTTTTCATATGTTTTTACATATGGCCCTTGAACCGCCCCCTATATATATATATATATATATATAGAGAGAGAGAGAGAGAGAGAGAGAAGAGAGAGAGATATAGGAAGAGTGTTTTTTCACAAAATCTGCTAATACAAGGAGAGAGAGAGGTTTGTAGCAAAATTTCGTTATGTTTCACGCGCAGCCGTGTTCTATAGTGACGCCTATTTTGGCTGCCGTTAAAAATGTGTCACTAAAAGCAACTATTTTTGTTGTGTTTAAGCTGAGATAATCCATACTTTGCTATCTTTATAACCTCGTTTATTGACCGGTCGTAATCATCTACAATATTGTTTAAAGTAACCATCAGTTATATGGGTATGCAGGCTCACATATGAAATATATGATAGGAAAAGTAGGAAATTCTGCAATTAATTAAAAAAAAAGTGCACTTGATGGGATCCCATGCAGAACAGACAGCTAAGAATATTTGAATAATTCCAAATTCATTGTTTTTACCAAAAGTAGAGGTGACAAATTTCCTATCACGCAGGGAGCATCCTGAGACAAGCCCATCTGCACCCAAAAAGCTATCAAGAAGGATGGCTTGTCTATGTTGCTTTTTCAACAACCTCTCCTTCCTCTAAGAAAGCAACAAGAACAACATTCAGTCATAAACACTTCAATTTCTATAAATAGGAATGCTAGGGAGCATCCCATATGAGAGATTAATAGAACCCAGTAAAAAGAAAAGATTTTTTGAGGCAAGAACATTGAGTACCTTGTGAATCTTCTCAATTTCTGGGAGCAAGTTGATTTTTACCCTTTTTCCCAGTGCAGCCTCTGTTCTATTTTTACTAGAGAAAAGCTTCTCCTATAACCAAATGGGCAAGTTCAAATAAGAGAAAGGTAACAGTGAAGAAGAGAGAAAAATGGCATCTCCTACCTAATTACAAGCTAAAATGTTAATCTAACATTGTGCTGAATACATAAGATCGCATCTAAATAGAAAATCCTCAAAAAAATGGCATCTCCTACCATCCACCTTTGCTTCTATGGGAAACATCTTCCTCATAACCTTAATCTTTGTCTACTTTTTTCTTCATTCCACTTCCACTACATCATAATTCGCCAAAAACAACTGCCCCTACAGTGGCAAAAGAGTCGTTTTAAAAGGAGTGGTTTTTTAATTGCGACAGCCTAAAACAGTCCGAAAAAACGATTGTTACTACAGTAAAATGAGGATATAGCAACAGTCACCGACCGTCGCTATAGGGTATTTTTTTTTTTTAATTATTTTACACCGACCTCCCTCACATGTTGCTGAATATTGGAGATACCCCTATATTTTGAAATTGATGACCTAGACCCCAACTAACAACATGAAAAGACCCAAATGCCCCTCGTCTTCAACTTTCATAACACTAACTATTTTCTAACTACCAATTATGCAAATCTAACTACCAATCCAAATTCTAGTCTACAATTTAAAATTATCGAGAATCCATTATTAGGATCAATCTCAAATGTGTTCTTCAAGTCCAAATTAAGTGTCTCCATGTATGCTTCGGCTCTCCGGAAAAACGCTTTTACATTGCTACGTTCAAGCTTCAATACCTTTTTTGAAACAAGTGTAGTAAAGAAAACAAATTTATTAAAACAAAATAACTTTGACGTGGACCAATCAGATGGAAATGCAATCAAGATTACCATTGAGCACAGCTTAGCGGCTTCACTAAACTCCTTCAACTTAAGTTTGCAGACAGCATTGAAAAACTTCCCCAACTTCTTCTGCTCTTCATTGAAAGTGTTATCGAACTCTAAATATTTTGTAGCCTAACCAAAGCAATCATGGAAGCCATCTTGCACAATACATTGGAAAATATAAAGGGAATTGTAGAAAGACTATCGACTCACATTGAAAAGATTTCACGAAACCAACCAACCAACAACTTAACAGAAATTGAACTATTGTTCGATGGGGTTCAGAAGCTCATTTCATTTAGATGAAAGTCTGCTCCTAGATTTCTAGAATTCATTTCTAACTTTATTATTGGTGTCTTTGCACATGATTGTGTATAAGGGTTCATTAGTAGGACCGGCTAGCAGTTCAAGTTGTAGTTGGTTCTCGAATTCGATTTAGTTCCAAATATGTGAAAGAAACAAAGTCATCATGCACTAATTCAGACACATGAACCACTAAACATTAAGAGGAAAATTCACAATTGTCGGAAAACCGAAACTAGCAGCACGCTCTTGTATTTCTTCAGATAAAATAAATTGAGGATTCAACCCAAAGTAATTAAAAAACTTATTTGCAGGAAAGTTATCAATAACTACACTATCCCACAAATACTTGTAACACATTAATTGAAACTTGCCAAGGCAAAAGTGAACAAAGTTGTTGGTTGATCTAATTTGTAAAATTGATTTTAAAGGGCAATTAGATTAGAAAGCAACCTCAAAAGGACACTGTGAAACATGTCTACTACACAATAATGGAAGCAAATAAGAGAAGATGCATACCTTCCATTTCTTTTTAGATCCTAAGCTTCTGCATTGATAATACTTTGATTTTAGATCCTAAGCTTCTGCATTGAGCTTTCTAATGGAGACACCAGTAGTCTGGATGGTATTCAATGTATGACAAAGGTTCAATATTCTGGATTTCAGACCAGCCTACCAAATAATTAACCATCCACTAGTACCACAGAAGTAATTTTTGTATACTAGGATTCAAAACACAAATGGTCAATGCATATAAAAGGTCAAATCAAGAATTGGCACAAATTGGAAAAGAGGGATGTACTGGTCAGATCAAAATGACATACCAGTCATGAACAGTTCCAATTAAGCCTCTGTCATTAATAATCTTTAGTTTACTAGACTCGTTGATTGGAGCAACATTCATCACCCACACATCTCTATCTTTAAGGGCAGCAGGAAATCCACCAAGGTTCGAGTTCATATCCATGATATTTCTGAAAGAATTCTTCTGTATGACAGATTTCATTTGTTTCCAGTATCCAATCACTCTAAAATGCCAGATGTCCTGCATTACATTTCAAGATAAGATACTATACTGAATTTTTTATGACGATAATATAGTTGAAAAGAGCCATGATTGAAGCAAAAATCTAGGTACGGTTTTGATGGGATTGAAATTCAGTTAGCTCAAACTCAAATTCTTCATGTGTTTCAGTTTCATCGCCGAGATTGAGTAAACACATAACAAATCATATTGTCAAAGCCATATCCAAAAGATTTGGGTTGGCAGTAAACAAATAACAAATCAACATATGCCTTGAAAGTTGAAAGTATAGCCCTACAAAATGTGAATGTTGAAACCAATTCATGTGCCCTGCCCCAAATAGTTGAGATAAGGCTTCTGGGCATGTCATTCGCCCCTTAGTTCTAATTTCTAAGACCCTTTGATGTCATATCATAAATACAAATTCTTAAAGGCCAATATCTGAGATATTTATATATAACACCACTTACTTGTTGAGTATGATGTGATGCATGCTTTCATGGGTAAATTCCAAGATACATCAGGATCATCATCAGAACTGCACAAAGGGGGTTGAGTCCCTGTATCTCTCTTTAAGTAACAGCTGTTACTCAATGGCTTAGCCCATATAACAGTTTGGTCTCTCGTTGAAGCAATTCTCCAACACATGTAATATGAAAGAAAACATAAACATATCAAATGGTTGTTGTCCTGTTTCGTCGTTCAACTCTCATGAGATTTTTCTATATCTAAGAAGTGTACCATAAGACATATCAAACAACGGTGTTGTCTAGACTTGGTAGGTGTTGTGTAAAACTCCGGCTCTCGTACCAGTGGCATTAGCTTAAAACTGAACAAGAAATACAACAATTCTTTCAGTGTCAACTTGCAAAAACCAAGATCTTAGATTATTGGGAGAAGCCTATAATGTTAATATAATATTATTTTTAACATTTTCTTAAAATTTGTTAAAATAATTTCATGATTTTAAATATTGTTTCAATATACACTATTCAGGTAGTGCTGAGTCATACCCGACATGGAGCCCTTACCCAATTGTATGACTCCATTAAGGGAAGAAAAAGAAACAATGAAGTTAATGCATGAATAAGAATTAAGTGGTTACACCTTTTTAGCCAGATCACGAGTCAGCCCTGAAAGAGCTTGTATACCAGCTTCCCTTGCTTGTATTTGTGCCAGGTTACAGGGCTGACTATATGCCGCTTTTTGAGCATTAACAATTTCACTAGCTGCAGCTTTAGCTTGTAAAATGGCATTAATTGTGTCCCCCTTTTCAAACAAGTTATAGTATAAATAACTTTGAAAGTATAGCCATTCTAATTTCTAATTGTTTGCTCTATGAAACCAAAATCCCATGCTTTATTGAGTTGAATGTTGAGCTAGCAAGAAACATGTGCCAACAATGTAAACCGCATCATCTTATGGATAATGGAACCAAGAAAATGAAATGGTCTCTTTAAAATATTGCATACCCGTCAATTTTCATTGGACCTTCCTCTCAATGCATGTCAATGCTAAAGCTACACTCCATATGCTCTGCCTTGGTCCTATTTATTCTAAATTCCTTGAATAGTGTAAGGAGTGTTCAAATTAGCACAGAAGATTGTTTGGTGAAGAAAGGTATAGTGTAACTAGTGTTCACAGACTCCCCTTTCTATGCTCAAATTGGTTCTATTATCCATAAATATTTGTTCTATTACGTTCTCACAAAGTAATGATAATTTGTCTTTTCTCTTTTTTCTCCCTCTTCTTTTCCTTCCTCCTTTCCTTCCTAGTCTTCTCACTTTCTCTCTGGAGCTTCAAAACACCAGTGTCCATCAATTTAAGAGCAAATTGAAAGTGGGGACACCAACATGACAAGCAAAGACCAAGCCAAAGGCAGAAATGTGCAATTTTATAATGAAATACAAATTATCATTAGGTAACAATTGTTTAAGAGCAAATAGAAATGTTACAACTCCCACTGGTCATCCAGCTTGCTGTCTCTGCTTATTTTCCCTTATCGCATTGTGAGTTGTAACAATGGAGTGTTAAGTATAATTCATTTCTAAATATTGGACAAAAAGATGCAAACCATGCAAATGAAATTACTTGTTTACCAGATTCCATTGCCTCAGTTTTTGTGAATAACTGACATATGAGAGAAACATCAGAAACCAAAATTGAGATCTGTAGTGGGTTTCTAAATTCAATGTCAACCTTTATTGCTTCTGCAAGTGAATAGAACACAAAATATCAGGAAAAACAAATAAAAGAGAACAAATACCCAACAGAGGCTATGTTCCCCAAGAAAGTATCTGATCCCATTTGTTCATACCTTTGAGGCAAGGCCTTTGGCTGCAAGATCTTGCATAGTAATTTGAACAGCCCCAAGTTGCTTTGGTCCACACGACACCCACGTGTCATTAGATGTCTTAATGAAAAACATTGCATCTTGAGTTTTGTGAACGAGTTCGAAGAGAACGTCTTTTACCTGTCAAAGATCCAAGGAGTGTGATACCAATCTAATCTCAAATAACATCACTCGAGAAAAGATGTACAACAACACCAAAACATTGAAGTGAATGAATGAAAATAATCTATTAAAGTCTATTCACGTACACAAACAGAAATATCCGAACCAAAGCCCTTCTGTCTTGTGTGCTAAGGTCTCAAAGTCACTTTCAGTCAAGTTGTGAGGGGTATCTCCTAGATGAACCTGCTCATAACCATCAAGTTCAATGACAGAGGCAACTAAAAAGATCAATCTTACAATTACCCATATTTTAATGGACTGATTTTCTCACCTCTTTAACCTCCTCAACAGCATAGGAAGCTTTTATTGGTATTCCCAGCTCTTTCGGTTGGACACATGGTTTTTAAACTCGTTCGAGACCAAGACGTATCGCTTGAGTTAACTCGGTATCAGAGCTGAACGAGACCAACTCACAAAGTCATTTTTTGACCGAGTCTTACGTCTCACGTACAATTTTTTGAGTCATCTCACGAGACGTCTCAAACGTATCTGAATACTTGTCCGAGACAACTCAGTATCAGAGCTAAACGAGACGACACGCGATACCGAATTTAAAAACCATGGTTGGACATCGATAATGACAAACACAAGGTCGGCAACACAGCTGCAATAACAAAATGAATTTAAAACTCTAAGTCTGACAAACACAAGGTTGGCAACACAGCTTTCCCTGCTATTTGATTTGATTAAAGTAGGTAGCCTGAAATCAAACTGATAGGAACCTTGAACCGAGAGACAGAACCATCACAAAAGACGTGTGGAATTGAGAGACAGAACTAACAATTTAAATAAATGCAAGCACAATAATGCCTATTGAGGGCATATTTGATATGTTAAATGTTTTAAAAATGCATATGGCACGATAATTTTACATAGTAAAGAGGATAAAATAAATCGATCAAAACATTTAACAAAACATAAATCTTCATAATCTCTAGCATCTGGTATCGATGTATGTAAAATCCATAGTTTATCGAGAAAGCTTGTTGGATTCCTAGGGACTAGGGGTGTCAATAGGTAACCCACCATTTAACCGAAACTGAAGGGGAATAGATAGGACAGCTTTGGATCCCTTCTATTTGAATTGATTAAAGTAGGTAGCCTGAAATCAAACTGATAGAAACCTTGAACCGAGAGACAAAACCATCGCAAAAGATGTGTGGAATCAGACTATTCTGTACCCATCCTACTCAGTTATATTCTACTTATTGTAGTAAGGGACAGGTGGTATAGTGTGTACATACTAGTATGTAAAACCACCAAGGAATTTCAATTCTAGATCTCATGACGATAAATTCCAATCCTTTCTTGGACTGATTTGATTTAAAAGGCAGCCTATGGAGTCCTTCACACGACAACTATCTCTTTAAATGTTCAAAAGCTCCAACAAGCCCGCTTCTCCATGGTAGCATGTCATGAAAAATTGAAATTAACAAGGGCATATTCCAAAAAGTAAAGGAAACAAATGATATGAACCCAACTTATACCTAACGTATAAAATATAAATGGTGCAGAAAGTTAAGCCCAACTTTAATGGCAACATCAAGATAGAGAAAGCATACTAAATTAAGCCCAACTTTATGAAAATAGTCATAATCATATTGAGCGAGAAATGTTGCATAAAATCAAACCCAACGGAAATGAACCTGAACCAATCACAATAACTAACTCGATATAACATAAAACTAGGTAAATCCTCATACGCTAGCAATTCAAATCATTCTAAATATTTGACAAGAATAATCGAAAATGTTGAATGCAAATGATCTTTCTTTTGCACGTGAATGACTCCAATTATCATTAATCTTCTGTCACACAAAATTATACCAAGAGTTGAAGCTATCCTTTTTAATGAAAATGAAAGAAGATAATTAAAGAAATGTTACTCTCATGGGAATGATCCAATATGTAATCCTATAAGCCTTTACCTTATTCATTCTTATCCTGATTACTCAAGATGACCCATCATCACACATTCCTACCGTGTTTATCCTTAACAAAAAAATTAGCACCCACGCCAAAAAAAACGACTTACGCATATGTGACAAACTTGAGTTGGTTTATCATTTTGAGTTGGCTAAGGACATAGGTGAGAATTGGTTCTAATTGGCTCGCCTTGTCCTAGGCTTATAACTTATAAGACAATAAAAGGCTGAAACATTTCTTCTTCCACTATAATTTAAGACTGGTTCCTATCTACAGTGTATAAGATCTGATTGTACATGACTATCATGTCTCCACTTGAATTGAATTGCTCATAAGATTTACACCCTTTGAATTGATATGGAAGATTCTTATGGGCCTACTTACAACGGAAATGTCTCTGGGATCCCTGTTATTAATTCTAGATTTTAAGGAGTCTTTGTATTTACCTCCATAGACGTATGGTATATTTTAGGGCCTACCCCTTTCCCTATGACTTTGACAAACTATGAAGGTAGAAAATAACGAAATGAAATGTTTAAAGATTAATGGTAATCTAACGCTCTTTTTTCAGACGCCCCCCATAAGTTCCCTGACTTGATAGTTATAGAATCATAGATATTTTTCTTGTGTATCCTGAAGCAAAGGATCTACGGTTCTATGATGGGGGCGTTTGGAAAAAGATTGTCAGATTATTATGACTCATGTTTAAATGACAACATTTTAAGAGAAGGGTTTTAAATGAAGTAATTTTGTTTGTACAAAGTAGAGAAAAAGGCAATTAATAACCTTTAGGAAGTGAGCCATGAATTAGCAAACATAAGGATGTCAACAAGTGAAAACATTTGAGCTCATCTGATCCTTATTAGATCAGTCTTATCCAATCCTTATCAGTTGGTCCCACAATGACCCAATCAGGTCTTTAGCACTCATCCAAGTCAGAACTAAAAGATTCAATGATAGAGTTGATTTGATGCAAGTAGGTTGGGACCACCTTAGACTCTTTATTGGGTTCAACAGAAAAAACTGACTAATTAGTCCCAAAATTATGTTTGATATTACTAAAACAGCCCCTAACATCCTGACATTTTTGTACAAAAAAACTGATTTTATAGCACGCAAACCTGCCAACAAAATAAAGACTTTGAACATCAAAATGTCCAAAAATCTGGATTTTACCTAGTTAACATAGTCCTCAATCATGACTAGAAGTTGCACCCAAAATTCGACATACGATTAGAAGTTGGTGTAGTCATCCTGACTACCAACTCAGATTTTTTTTCTCCAATAGTTTCATTTTTTATTAGGAGATAAATCTATGGACATAAACAACTAACATACAAAACTAAATTAGATGAAGATTTTATAATTATATCAATTAAACAACTACCATCCAAGAATATATAGCATTTTGACAAATAACATTAAAATTGGAATCTGAAACCCTAAAATAATTGTGAACAATCTGAGTTTCAATCAAAAGCCTTAACATACCTTAAGATTAGATAAAAAGCCTAGCAAAAACTCACGTCAAATCTGAGAGAGATCGAAACTTAGTTGCTGAAATACAATTTCCTCTGCGATAGAAGGTAATTCAAAATGATTAAGGAATGAGGGATCAAACAAAACCCTAAAACTTGCTTTAACAATGAAGAAAACCCCTAAATTAATTAAGGAAAATCTTAGATTCAATCAAAAACTTGAACATACCTGAAGATTCGATCACAAACCAAGCAAAGGGAGGGAGATCAAACAAAGCCCTAAAACTTTCGATCAAACGCCGATCCCTTGCAAATCAAAATTTGATTGCGTCTTCATAATCACAGATTCTGTGAGTGAGAGATCGAGCGAAGATCTTTCGATCAAACTCCAATCAATGTCTTTCCACACAAAAAAAATTCGATCGATTTACTTTCCAAAATGAAAATAACTGATCGATTCTGAGATATATATATATATATATATATATATATATATATATATATATATATATATATATATATAGAGAGAGAGAGAGAGAGAGAGAGAGAGAGAGAGAAACGCTAAATCAAGACTTAGAGGGTTGATTTGAGAATAGAGATCCGAGAGAGAGACAGAGATTCGAGAAGAGAGATCCGAGAGAGAATCGAGAAGAGCGACGGATTTGAGAGAGCAGTCGAGTGAGAGTGAGAGTGAGAGAGAGTGAGAGGAGAGATAGAGACGAGTAGAGAGTGAGAGTGAGAGTGAGAGAAGAGAGTTCGACAATGGCAGAAGCTGTTCTGTCTGAGAAAATTTTTTAGAATGGCTATCGGCACCCCAACTTTTACTTATTACTTGAAACGACACTCCAACCTATTACATGTGTTGAACAGTCGTTTTTAGCGCAATTCTAACGTCGCAATAAACGCAATTTGACGTAGTGAGATAAGCCAATAGAATTCATGGATGTTTTGACATGCCACCATGTTCATACCATACACTCTCTTGGGATCTGCATCTGCCAATGTAAATGATGTTCGATTGACTAAGTCTAAAATTGTAAACATGGATAAACGATGTTCGGTCATTTGGTTATTATTATTACTATTATATGAATATGAGTTTTTTCCATGGAAATTTTTTGGACTGATTGAACAGTTAATGTAAATTTGGGTCATTTTGTTTTTGGGAACCATCAACTTGTCACAGGAGTTCCCACATCTTATGGTTGTTGATTAACTCTTCCTTTAACTTTGGTAGATAATTAGGGGCTTTAATTTCATGGGAATGTGAATTAATAGACATAGTTTTCCATTTTCTCTGCACTGAATGACCATTGCCTTAACTTAAGACTCGATGATTGTGGACCTAAGCTTCTCATTAGTGGTCTACTCAAGGTTATTTCAACAGGTGAGGTCACCAAGTAATATGGCCAAACCTACAACACCGCTCTATTAAAATAAAAAAAAATTTGAGTAGGAACTCATCAAAAGCAGAACAACCACATACAATACTATATAGTTTATATAGAAGTATAGAGTCCTTGATACCATCACCAATCTAAAGACACTAAAAAACAACGAACCTCATAAAAGCTAATGATATATGATTGCCATTGGTTAACTGAATTTTGACTTGGGGTGTTGGAGTAAAAGCTAATGATATATAATTGCCAAGGATCAGTGGTTGTGGAAATAGGCTAGCAGCATATGGGATGCTTGTGAGATTTGTGGCTGGGCCTGCTGTAATGGCTGTTGCTTCTATTGGAATGATTATTAGAATGATTGTCGCATTGCCCATCACATTCATAAAAAAACAACTTATATTGCCACACCAACTTTTTTTTATTATATCACACCCACATTAAATTTGATGGATCTCAAAAGGAAAGGATAATCTTTTTTTCTTATTTTTTTTATAAAAAAAAATCTCTTAGCATTCTTATTCACTCTCAGCCCTTATTTCTACTACAGAGACAGAGAGAGAGGGAGGGAGAGGGGGGGAGTTAAGGAAAAGACTTAATTGTTGTGTCTAAGACGTATTATATAAATTCATTAAATTGGTATATTATATAAAGATGGTTGCTATTAGCACCCAAACTTTTATTTATTACATCTCAACTTCTTAAATTATTTATCACACCCCTATTAAAGATTAAAATACATTCTTCAAACATTACAAGATTTGGTTCAAATTATAATCTCAATATTACAAAAACATTATAACCCTGTTCTTCCTTAATCTTTATCAAATCAGCAACTTCAGCAATATGACCTTGAAGCAATTTCTTGCATCAAATCAGCAACTTCAACAATATGACCTTGAAGCAATTTCTTTCATCAAATCAGTAGCTTTAGCAATATGACCATGTTCTTCCTTAATCTTTGCAAGTTTCTTGATTAGTCGTGCCCTCTCTATTTCAACCTATATCTAAAAGTGACAGATAATTTGATTAAAATTCCCAAAAGAAAAAGAAACCAACAAGTTCTATAAAAGGATAAGCTAACAGGTGAAATGTGATCTAAGTAGTCTTTTGACATATGATCTAAGTAGTCTTTCAATGTGAATAAGAAAAGAGGTGAAATGTGTAGTGAATGATTTCAAGTCTGTTGATGTATGTAAATAATATTGGAAGCATGGTATTTGTTGTCCCGATTTGTTTGATAGCTGATCTGAAATATGTGGGTATGAGCCATTGGCTTGCAAGAACAACCTGTGTATCAAAGCTGCAAGCGAGACCAGAGAAAAAAAAAGTAACCTCTCAAGCCACTAGTTAGAATTTATCAAACTAAAGTATTGCTAAACATAATCATCAAGTTAGAATACAAGACTTAAAATGGCAAGGTAGAAAAATAACAAAGATAAATATTTCCATTTTGCGAGCATGAAGAGATCATCCATTCAACCATAGTCCAATTTGTGTTAAGGATGACAAAATAGTAACCACATGTAGTCTTTTAAATAGCACTACCAACAAACAAACTTTTGTTGAATAAATTTATACATCATTAACACAAACATAAACACATCAAAAACAAAAATTATATAAAATGACGGACATTCGCAGTTATGCGAACTCTTTGTAGGCCCTTGACTTTCTTCAAGGATTTGTGACTTCTTCTCTTGCCATTGCCTTTCTTCAGAGAATTGTGTTGGATTTTCATAGTGAAATTGATTATAAGCCAATAGATGCTTCTCAGCTTCTTCAAATTTCTGAAACGCTTTAAAACAACTACCTCTGTATCCATTTGTATACTTGTGACATTCTTCCCACGTTGTGTATATCCCAGGTCTACTCCCAACAAAAACGACATAAAATTTTGTCACCCTAAATACCTGTAAAAAATATACAAATACCTGTAAAAATATAACATTTCAAATAGATGACTAATGAAATAAGTTACACTAATAATAAGGTTAAAATAACTCATTATTAGTGGATAAGTTACATGACACCTCCAAAGATAATTGTTTCATCAACATGCCTATAAAACTATTTTATCTATTTATTCTTAATCAAAATAGGCAAGAAGAGTGAATAGTTGAGATGGGCTAACTTGGTGAGAAAAAAAACTTAGTGAAAAACTTAACCTAAAATCTCCATTCATTTGAATGGAATTCCAAACAAATTGTGACAATTTCTTAGAGAGTCGAACCTAAGATGTAGGAACACTTTCCACACAAATAACACAAATTTATAAGCCAAATCACAATGATTAACTAAATAAATAGCTGAACTATTCAAATCGAACTCATATACAATTCAAAAACCTTATTTCAAATCAAAATCTAGCAAAAAAACATAGAATCTCATTCTTTGGTCTTAAACTTGAATTCAGATCTCAATCCATTAAATCAACAATGAGAAACAAAGAATTCAAATAACTAATGCACTATCATATAGAGAGATAAAAAAGCGAAGAGATGTCGAATGAGATAGAATGAAAGAGTGGGAGAGAGGGTTTCAGCGAGGTAGTTACAGCTAGAGCGAGAGCGAGAAATAATGAGAAACAAAGGGTTTTAGTGAGAGACAAGAGAGCGAGAGAGTTCTACTATCTGATTTTTTTTTTTTTTTAATTGAACATAGGGAGGTAGCACTAAATAGTGCAAAGCTAAAGGATGGCGCTGTAATAAATCGATAAATTATAACTTAAATGCAACTTTCCATCTCATCTGTCTTTTCGCGTCATATCCAACGGTTTGAAACCATTTGTTAAACCATCTGTTAAACAGTGAGGCGTTGAATGCCTCCCTATATATATATATATATATATATATATATATATATATATATATATATATATATATATATATCTCCAAACTTACAAAGTATCAAAGATAATACACACATCGTTATTGTACCATTAGATTCTCAAGTAAGTACTCTCAATAAGGACAGATGTGAGACAACACCAAACGGATTCTTATTTCTTTACTTGTATATAGGAGGGCTTTATAAAGTTACTAATGGAAGCAAATACCCAACCTAAGGGTGGAAGTAAGATGGAGGAAGATTATTCAACCACAAGATTATTCAAGCTAATCTTGTTTGTGTTCTCAACATAATGGTGGAAGCTTATGCAGGCATATCCCAAGATGGCACACAATGGAAAATTTGATATAATCATAACAACTCACTCTTTTCTATAGTTCTTATCCACTTTTAAATGATACAATATTTACATTTAGATGCTTAATGAGAATTACAAAATTATATATGACTACTTCTTATAAATATATAGATATATTTTTGGACCATATAAGAGAACTCCATTCCATTGCACATTAATATACTTCTGAACAAGCTTACCCTAGAAGTGATAAATTAATCATTTATGTTTAACCCAAATATGGATCAACTACAATCACAAAAACAACTGAGACAATATAAAGCAAACTAATCTAACTTTTTTGTTTGAACCAAACTACTTCAACTCATCTCATCACAATCAACATGATCAATGAATCAGGTTTTAAGGAAGATTTTATAATTCTATTAATTAAACAACTAACATCCGAGAATATATAGCATTTTAACAAATAACATTAAAATTAGAATCTGAAACCCTAAAATAATGGAGAACAATCTGAGTTTCGATCAAAAGCCTTAACATACCGTAAGATTAAATAACTAACCTAGCAAAAACTCACGTCAAATCCGAGAGAGATCTAAACTTAGTTGTTGAAATGCGATCGTATATGGATTTCCTCTGAGATAGAAGGTAATTTAAAATGATTAGGGAAGGAGGGGATAAAAAAAATCCTAAAACTTCTTTAACAATGAAGAAAATATTTGCAACCCTAAATTAATTAAGGAAATCTAATATTTAATAAAAAACTTTAACATACTTGAAGATTTGATCACAAACCAAGCAAAGGGAGGGAGATCGAACAAAGCCCTAAAACTTTCGATCAAACTCCAATCAATTCTGCCATAAAACTTGCAAATCGAAATCTGATTGCATCTTCAAAATCACAGATTCTATGAGTGAGAGATCGAGCAAAGATCTTTCGATCAACGTCCGATTGATTTCTTTTCCAAAAAAATTTCGATTGATTTACTTTTCAAAATGAAAAAAGACTCTGATTGATTTTGAGAGAGAGAGGTACACTAGATCGAAACTTAGAGAGTTGATCTTCTAGGTTGAAACTTAGAGAGTTGATCTTCTTCTTGAAATCGAGACAGAGTCGAGTAAGAGAGAGAGATAGATGAGAAAGAGAGCGTGAGAAAAACAACAAATTTGTGAGAGATCGAGAAAACAAACAGAGTAGAGAGAGTATGAATGAGAAAAGAAAGAAGAAATTCGACAATGGCAGAGATCGAGCTAAACGAATGTCTGAGAGGATTTTTTTTAGAGTGACTATTGGCACCCCAACTTTTACTTATTACCGTCAATGAGTCCGTTGAAACGATGATTAAATGATAGCTAAAAATTGTCGAAATTAACGACAACCTTTAATAGTCGTTTTCAGCACAATTGTGACATCGTCGAAAACGCAATATGACATAGTGAGTGTCGACTTCTGTTCTTATCAAAAAAATAAAAGTCCAGTGATTATTTTACTTAGTCTGATGATATTTATTGGAGCGTGAATGATGCATTTGTTGAGAAGAAAGTCAGGATCAGATTGCATGTGGATATATAAGGATTTAATATGTTAATGAATTACCATAATTTTATTTCTTCAGTGACGAAATCTTCCCAGTCGGGGAGAATTGATAGGGACATCAAAGCTTGAAAAAGTAGATTTTAAATTTTAATTAAATATCTGTTTTAGGACTTTATTTATTTTTTTCTTTTTTTGATTTATTTCATGTTTTATTAGTCCATGATCTTAGTATAATATTTAAGAGCAATTTAGTAGTTTAAATTTATCTTTTATTTAAACTTATTATGGTTAAAATATTAGGAGAAAGAAAGTTATGAAATTAGGTTATTTATTTGATATTTTAGTTTTATCAAAATTCTTAGATTTATTTTCTTTATATAAATTGAAGTAGCATTTAAAAAAAATTGATGAATAAAGAATGTGTTTTTATTCATAAAGTGAAGTGAGTTCTCTGTCATTCTCGGTATGATTCCAAGGTACTATTTTTTCAATAATCTTCTCATCTTTCCATTTTTATTTTTTATTTTTTATTTTTTATTTTTGTTAAATTCTTGAATCCATCAAAAATCCTCTTTTCTTGATTTTCTTTTAATCTTTGTTGTTCTTGATTTTCTTAATTATTAATTCTAGATTCTTGATTCTTGATTTTTAATTCTTGACACCTATAGACCTCAACCATTAATCCTTTCTCCATTATTTAAATTTTTTCTTTATCCTACAATAATTGCAATAAAATTTTTACCTTTTGGGTTTTTCTTATCATAATCCACATCATAAACCATTGTAAATCCAATCTCAAATTCTTAATCCTTATCTAAAATCCTAAATCAAATTCCCTAATTCCCCAATCTCTCTTCTTCCCTCTTTGCCCTACATCAATATCCCAATATTTTAGACGAATGTAGTAATGCAAATTAGATAACTATTCACAAGAATCAATGTCCACTAGTGGATGGAAATTCACTTTTGGTGGTAATGGAGTTTCATGGAGATTGAAGAAGTAAATATGTATCACACATTTGATTTTGAAATCAAAATTCATTGACTCAACGGCATGTGAAAGAAATTAGTGGCAATGTGATGGTGAAACAACATTATCTTAGGCTTATAGCCAAACATATGATGGCAACAATAGACACAAATGTCTAAGATATAATTATAATTACTAAGAGATGGAATAATCTCAACAACTGGAGTCAGGTCTGCCCTAGAACTTGGTTAATTCATTTTAAAAGTCTTAAAAAATATGGAGTGTATAAGATATCAGAATGGATGGGTTTAAAACCAATTGCCTAACAATAACTTACAGTAGGAACCCAACCTAATATTTGTTTGTCCAATTTTTAGGTTCAATGGAAAGGACAAGTTGGAATTATGTCATGTATAATTGGACACTATAAATTGCAAAAGAAAACTTTTCATTTCCATCCAAGGTGTAATGGTAGTGCTTTAGTTGTAATAAACAATGGTAGGTGATCATTGCTCTTAATCGATCTATAACATTTTATGTTGTGATGATCCAGTTAGAGAGATATCTTTAATAGATCTACCTATGTAAGTGTGAAAGTGCGACGACCACTTTCAATAAGAAATAATTTTATCATACAAACACTTTTGAGAACTAGGGTACTTATACAATTTATCGGACATTATTATAATTTTGAAGATTGTGTGTGGGATGGTTTTCATTTGTTGTGTAAAATTATACTTAGTTCACTAGAATTTTGACAAACTTTCAATTATTTCCACTAAATGAAGGTTTAAGTCTTTTCAACAACTTCATCTATGCTCAATTTACATTATATATTTTGATTTAAAATTTGATAAATTGTGGGGGATTGTTGGAAATATTTAAATATTTTGAATTTTATTTGTTTTTGTAAATGTTTTTTCTTTTGGAAACTGTAGAAAGTCTTTAAAAACTAACTTGTCTTTCTATTTTTAGTGATTTCTAACGTTGGTTTCCATCCCTAATGGCTGCCAAAGTTTAAATAAAAATATTATTTATTGTCTTTTGTTTTGCACTTTTTTTAATCAAAGGGTATTTGAGGCATCCATTCATTATCCATTTAAGTTAGATTGTTTTTTTCTCTTTAGCACACAATTTTCAATTAACAAATTTGTTAAAAAAACCGTGTTTTTGACTTTTTATTCTTCTCTACAAGTTTTTTTTACTTGATCAAAGTGTTATCGTTATTTTGGTACTTGAAGGAGTGTAATTAGATTCGAAAAGTCAATCCCAAGAATTCAAATTTTATATATTGTATCTTGGAATCCACTTTTTCGATAGCTCGTTGCCGATCAAAGCAGTTCTTTTGAATTTACTCATTGCTTCTCTTTACTTTCAATTTTGTCCAATGGGTTGCTATTTCATCGAAAGAATATCAAGTTCCACAGTGTTATAATGTGATATGCATCAAAATGACAAACCTCATCTGTAGGGTAGTAGTGATGTCGTCCTTGAAGGTGGAGTACAACTTTTTGGTGTGCAATCATACCTATAAAGTGTAAGAGAATTTTTAAGTGATGGAATGCAGCTGGCCTTAAGTGACCTGTAGCTACTCCGTCCCATATTGAAAAAAAAAAAAAACCCCTTTTAATATGGAGTCTGAATATTGGCCAACTTTTTTATTTTTTATTTTATGGAATAGGGTATCTCTGACTCTAGTGGGCTGACCATAATCCATTGGTCTTTGCCCAACCCATGGGACAACTTTATCCATCCAAATTAATCCCCCCATTTTTCCCTTTTATTCAGAGACTTCTGGCCTTACAAACTCATAAAATGGCAATTCTTCACGTTTTAAACTCTGACCAAGAAAGACTCAAATCAAATAGAGAAAGAACGAAATTCATTCGAACCTACTTTCATAAAATCATCAATCGAAGATCTGATCAGATCTTGTGAATAAATATTTAGTGAATGGATGGAAGGACCAGCTCCCTGAGTGCCACATCCCATCCAATACCATGTCATGTCATACCAATTAAGTAGTCACATTGTTGATTTTTAGTAGACCTAAAATGACACACATACATAAATAGATAAAAGTAGAACATAATTACATTGATCACACACGCTTAAATACTTTTGACTTAGTTTTTGTTCCGGATAATAACGCCTTTGATGACAAGCCCTCGTTTCCAATAAAGGCCATCGGTTCCTGACAAAGAGATTTCCATAACTCCTCGTGGATCATTGGATGTTTCGAATTCCCCTATTTTAATCTCTTGCCATTGTAATTTAGGAAGGTTACTTAAATTCTGCTTATGTTCTTTTTTTTCTCCAGAAGGCTGTTGGATGGCAAAGATAATATCAAAATTCCCATCTGCCGATTCTTTAAGTAACACATCAAATGAAATCTCATAAGTAGTTTTTGGAGAGAGGTTTGATATATCGAACTTTACTTTTGCCTCGAGCCAACACACTTGTAGAAGTTCAGCTACAACAATAACTTCACCACTACGAACACAAATACGAATACAAATTTTAAAAAGAAATTAGAAAGTATAGTGTATAATACATGAACCAAAAATATTTCACCATTTGTGGATGTTTAACTATGGTCAGGTCATTGATGTTTCATGAAGGGCATCAAATGTACAGTTGAGATGGAAAGATATTTTTATGTAGAAAATCCCTAGGAATATCTTCCCATCTCACCTGCACCATAGATGTCCTAACTAAAACATTGATCGGGGTTAGAAATTCTTATGTGAATTGGGTCCATGTGAAAAGTTTTACCCAATTGGAGGATAATCTCAAAGGATTTATCTTGGACCAAATTTTTTCAGGGATTGCAACCAATTGATCAAACAAAATTATCTAAGAAAATGGAAGATAATGGCTATTACAGGATGGAAAATGAGATGGCTTATTTATGAAAAAATTAATTTGGTCGATATTTTTTGCTTGAGATACTTAATTACCTTGTTTCTCTTATTGTGGCCAATGCCAATAACGCTTGTCTTGTCCCCAAGTAATCTCCATAGCCCTCGCCGACAACATGAAGCAATTGTGCCCAGTTTTCTTGTCAACCCAGTATTTCTGCATGAACACAAATTTTATAAACAATAAAAAGTACATAGAGTGACCCATGCAAAATGGCTCATATATGAAGAAAAACATTATCATGACCGTGTAAACCGAAATCCAGCGGTCAGTATTTTATGCATATCCTGATAATACATAGGGTGAATTACAATTTCGTGAGCTGAAAACGAGTTATTTACGATTCCGGTCAGTGTTCATTTCAATTACCAAAACGTGAATAATCGTTTTCGTTAAAAAAAATTCAGAACAAAATGACTATTTTGCAGGTTTAAAGTGATAATTTCGCAGGTTTAAAATGAAATTATCACTTTAAACCTGCAAATTAGTAAGTTTAAAAGCTTCCGATTTCGTTATTGTTCACATTTTGATAATTCAAGTGAACAGTGAGTCGGAATCGTAAATTCATCAAAAGTTGATCACTTTTTTGTAAATATCTCTAATACATATCTAAGTTAAGTTTTTTTTTTTTTTTAAATAAACATTTTCTTGTTAAAGGCTTCCCAAATGATTGACAATTCAACTCCTGAATTTAAAATGTTTTGATCAACAAGGAAAAAAATATTTTCTTATAATAGTTTTTTTTTTTTTTAATTCTTAAATTCCGTGATCTACATCCTACATAAAAGAACACATAATGTATGTATGCATGTGGTATTATTCATATAATTATAAAAAAATTTGGATTAGATTTGTAGGGACTTGCCTTTTTCTTATCATCTAAGAACACTCCTGAAAAGAGACAATCACCCACTTTTTCTCTTGAAGCGTTCTTGTACATTTCTTCTGCTTCCTTCATGATGTTCTCAAAGTTGTGGTACTTCATTTCTGCTTCCTTCATGATGTTCTCAGAGTTATGGTCCTTCTGTTCTGCTTCCTTCTTGATGTTCTCAGAGCTATGGTCCTTCTGTTCTGCTTCCTTCTTGATGTTCTCAGAATTGTGATCCTTCTGTTCTGCCCCCTTACAGCATAAAATTTGCCCCATCTTTCCTTGCTATTCTAATTCCTTACCCGTATCTTGCTTATGGTTGGTTTTATAGTAATAAAAAGACCTAATTAACTTCTTTATTAATTGAACATTAATATAATGTCATATCAACTGTGCAATTTACAGTTGTGATCGATGCCAATGGATCCAGTTCGGATCGGAATCACTAACATTGTTTGCTTTGGTTCGATCCACTCACGATTTGTGCCCAATGGGCCATCTTCGACGTGATTTTAAATCCTGGTTTCACATCTTGTGTTGTTCACAAACGATACCAAAATGATTCAGAGGAGTCATCTCAGTCTCAAATGATGTTTAAGACGATTTTAGGTATGTTAATCAGAAAGATTAAAAAAAAAAAAATAGATTAAGATAAAAAAAATAATAGGAAACCAAATCTTGATTTTGACGCTTGTCTGGTTGACGAACAAGACCACACGAACTAATTTGGGCCAGTCATCTCAATCTTGAGGAAGACTTACCTTTATTGCCTTTCTCTTCTTCCCCTTCCAAGATAATTCATTTTTGATCTCACCACTTCTACTGGTTTCCAAAAGCACCCCTTTATATTTATATATATTGCATTTCCTCTTTTTTCCTTCTCCAATAATATCTCTTCAATTTTATTGTCTTCCTCTTTAACCCTTTTAAGTCCAGAAAAAGGTAATCTCTAATATATAATAGACACAACAGTAGATCTCATTCATTTGTCTCAAGATATATACTCTTAAAAAACATATGTGGAGGAAGGTTGTCCCTCTTCCCTTGTCTTCTCTCTCTTTTTTTTCTTTTTAAAAATACTCTAAAAATTATTGTCTTTTCTTTTCTACTCTTTTCCTAAAACACCCTAACAATTTTTTATATTGTTTTTGCTCTTTTTCCCTTTTCCAAATTTATCATTTTCCTCTGTGCTCGTATCGTAAGCACTGATAAACTCTAGTAAATGTTATCCAATTCAATCCCTTAAATCGTATTTAATGTAATAGAACTTTTTTTTTAATCTTTTTTATTATTTTTAATATCCAATATCCTGGGATAGTACCTTTAATATATTCCTATGAATAGGTGTCAAAAGTTATACCGCTTTTTCAAAAGGCTAGGTTTAGCTAGTGGGAAGGCACCAACGCTTTATTCTTTGCTCGTCGATATTTAGTAGTGAAAAAAGAACATTAATTAGAATCACCTTACTTTATTTTCTTTATTTTGTAAGTGGCATTGAGAAAGTTCATCAGCATCTCTTATTTTGTTGTGAACATTAATTAGCATCACCTTACTTTATTCTCGATTCTTTTAAATCGCACAAAATAAAGAAAAAATAGCTGGGTTGATGAGTGAAAATAATTTAGTTTCTCTTTGAACCGGTAAGACCAATTGGAGATGGTAAATCCCTTAAACAAAAAGGATAACATTGATATTTCTCATTCATTTCAATCAAGATACAAGAAATACTAATAAGACATTAGCTTAGATCGCTAGATGTAGTAATATATGGGGTCAAAAAAAAAAAAATCAAAAAAACAGAAGATTTATGTGGTCCTGATAAGCCTTGGAGTGAGTTTCACTATTCTTGATAATGATTATATCCCTAACTTATATTAATTGTAAATTTTCCAATCTCAAAGTGACTATGCCAAAATCCAAAATGTCATATTTATTCTCACATCAAATATTCCATCGGGACCTTAAGGGTGTGTTTAATTTGGTATGAAAAATAATATGGAAAATGCATTTTCCATTGTAATTAATTGTTCATTTTCCACTTTTCTTAGTGCCTACGGCTACAAGCTATGTAAAGAACCTTGAAAAGCCTTGAGAAATGACTTGGGCTATTGGCCTGAGAAAAGTCCCAAGAAGTGCCCCCACCTAGAGTGAAAGATATCGTGGACATCGGCTACGAGCTTGGTGGTTTGTTACTTGTCCAAATAATTATGGGCTTAAATTTGAATCATTCAAACAGGTCTAGGCATTTTCAAGTATTGGTTCAGATTCCTAACAAGGTAAGTCTAGAGGCCACCAAGTTTTGAACACACAACCACTTAACATGATGATAGTGCCAAGTTCTAAATCAGGTTTCCATGACTCCTTGTCCCAATTATTCTTAGAAATTAATTTATTGAATGATTTAGATATACCACTCCAAAGTTTGTTGAATACTTAAGATATCGCTTCTATTTTCAAATTGATTATATAGCCCCTTGACAACATTCGACCTTACGATTCCATAATTTCCTTCAACTTTCAAGCATCCAAAGCATGGGAGTATATATATAGAAACACATGGAGCGTTTGGCAGACAATCTTAGGGGGACAACGTTGGGAGATAAAATTTGTCCTATAAGGCTTAGAAGTTCAGGATTGGGCTTATTTTTTCTGAGGATGATCTCTATGGTGAATAGATAATCCTCACAAAAACTCAAGCCAATCTGAAATATCTAACTCCATCAAAAGTGGTTTACAAAATAACTATAAAAATTGACGGTTCCTAATTCTGAACTACTTTTTATTGGGTTAGAAGTTTCATATTAGGCTGATTTTTTATGAGGATAATCTCCTCGCCATAGATATGTTCCTCACAAAAGTAAGCTCAATCCAAAACTTTTAAGTCATATAAGACAAATTTTTGTCCCCCAACGTTGTTTGTCCAATGGGACCACGTAATTTTATACAATAAAACACAACTGTATGGCCCACTTACTATACCTTTATGGGGTGATAAACGTCCCATTTGCTACTTCTTTTCCTCTTCTCCCCCTATAAGTTTTCTATAATTCATCTTTAACCCACTTTATTACTTTTCATCTCCTACCTCTTAACCTCAAAATTTTAATAATACCCCTCCAAATGTTTTTTCCACTTTTAATCCCCTTAAACCAAAAGAGGATGGTGGGGTCATTTTATTGTTTTTACTCTTCACTTCTTCTAATTTTACTATATTTCTCATTTAACTCACTTTTTTATTGTTCATCTTTTGCCCCCTTCAACTTCAATTTTTTTACTAATGCCCCTATAATTTTTTTTTTCTTTTTTACTTTTATCCCTTTAACCCCAAAGAGGATGTCCTTGCCTTAGGCACGATATATATATATATATATATATATATATATATATATATATGTGTATATAAAGATTTTTGAGAAGTATAGATGATTTTTCTTTCTTCTGGAAAGTAAATATTTTTTTATAAATGGTTGAAATCAAGGTTGAATAGATAAAAAATAAATTATCTCAAAGGCTATAGAGCTTAAAGATGATAGGTGTTTCTGAGAAAAATCAATGGTTATTGGTAAGAGGATGGAAACAAGTGCATTGAACTCATTTTTGTTAGTCTTCCACTGTAGACTAAGGTTGAATATTCAACAAAATATGGACGGGTATCTCTAAATCACCCAAATTTATTTAAATAACCTTAAAGATTCCTCCTTCCCAATTCTCAATCTTCCTTCATAGCACTCCAATTAAGCTATTGGAAGAAATTTTTTATTACAATTAGATGATATTCTAAGAATCATTTTTTTATGAGTAGAAATATTTTATTAATCAAAGAAATCGATCGGTTGAGATAACCAGCCGCAGTAAAAGAAAATAAGATTACAAAACTACTCCTAGCACAAAGAATCCCATCTAAACATAAATTCCTCAATAAACACCTCTCTAAATTTTGCGTCCAATTTACTCCAAATAAACAAGAATCACAAACACCTCAAAGATCAAGTCTTGGAAATCCATATCCTCCCCATTGAATACCCATTTATTTCTTTCTAGCCACGATACCCAGCATATGGCAAAAGGGATAAGATACCAAATGTATCTTTTTTCTTCTCAAAAAACACTTAAGATTCCAAGTTTGGAAAAGTGAAAGGACTCGTGAATGTGGTAACCACCTATGAGACTATCGTTGTTCTTCTCACCGGAATTAATAATAATCTTACGTTTACCTTACTTGTGGGGCAAGTAGAGGATCGAACCCAAGAGAAAGGAGGAATAGAGTTAAGCTAAGAAGATAAAATTCAAATTAACTAAAAGGAATTAAAACTGTTTTTCTTTGTATTTTTGAACTTATAAGAAAATATAAAATTACTAGAAAAGAAACTAAAGTAAATGAAATTAAAAGCAAGTAACTTATGAAATTAAAACACCATTGGAAGTGGATCTACCTAGAACATGTTGATGAGCAATTCTTAGTTTCAAGCCTTTTTATAACTCAATCGTAAGGGCTTGGTGTTAGCTCCTTAGATCGGAAAGTTTTGCAAATGAAATGAAATAAGGGAACATAAACAAAGTAGAATTCTTTAAAACTTCCTACTACCAATTATCTAGTTTAAGCATACTTTATCTTGATCTAATCTAAGCATAAAGTATCTATATTAAGAATAAAAGGTGCAAGAAACTTACAGAGAATTCATAAGCCTTTTAAATAAAAGAAAGACATGAAATTAAAAATAACACAAAAATTGCTATATGCTTTTCCACTCTCCAATGGAGGGGAACTTAGCCTAATGTCATTGCAAGAGAGGGAATAAGAGATGAAATAACTTTTCTTCATTTCATGGAGAAAATTACAACTTCTTCTTCTTCTACTTCTTACAAGACTAATTAGCCAAAAGAAAATAACTAGAAAATGAAAATACAAAAAATAAGAGAATAGGCAAATAGCCTTAGATTAAAGGAATCTTGGATAAGAGAACCAAGATAGGACCCTTTCTCTAGAAATGGAGACTCTATTTATAGAGAAAAATGTGTGTAGAAGAGTCTAAAAGTAGCCTCCACTTTTCTTTGCACAAAAAGACAAAAGAAGAGAATATGAGTTAAGGATTAGGGCATTCCAAAGTGTTAGGACATTCCAAAGTGGGCCCAAATGCTTTTGCCTTGAGATTTTGATTCCAAATTGTTAATTTTCTGCACAAGAAACACACGTAATTAGATTTATCTAGTAAATGAATTTATTTATATATAATTAAACCTAATTAACATGCAATATGGTGGTTTGAGGCTTATCATGATTATTATCTTAATATAGAGAAATAGGTACAAAGATCAAGATAAATATCCAGAAAATGTGCGTATAATTGAGTGTTTGGAGACACTAATCACACCCCCAAACTTACCTTTTTCTAGTCCCTAGAAAATAAAACTGCCACTTTCGCAGGCACCTCGACTGTATTTAGCGAATGTAACAAGCCCTTGAACCGCTAGGTTACCCCTAGTCGACGAGTTTGACTCGTGAGGGTTTGCAGAAAATATACCCACAAAATTTGAAAACAACTTTGAAGTAAAAATAGTCAAAATCAAAACTTATATTGAAAAGTACAAGTCTTTTTTTTTAATCAATTAGAAGTACTGCTTGGTATAGAGTCCCAACCTTTATTTCTCTACGACAAAACTTAGACTTAAATTGACCTTTGAGCGATAGTGATTCTAACTCAGAAATTTAAGAGATTCGATTTTCTAAAATGAGTTTCAACCTTCTAACTATTCAAGAATAACTGGAGTAACTTAGGGTTTAATTCTAAACTTAGCATCCTGTCTGGGGTAGTGAGAAGTGAGGATATTCACTTTAATACTTCTAAGGGGCGTTATCTGTGATATTCCAGTATACTCACATTTTTACACTTGATGGCTTTCACCCTACTAAAACTTTACATAAACTTTTAGATCTTTGACTTATTTTTTTTTTTGAAAAGTCTCTCCTTTTTTTTTCTATTACTTCTTCACTATTTTTCTTAGAAAAGTAGGTAGCCCTTTTCAAGGTACCCAGTCTAATTCAATGGTTGTTGTACAATGTGTATACAACCCAGTTCTGTTTTTCTTCTAATCAGCCAACCAATTGAACAAGGAAGTCAAAGTTCATCAAACCTAGTTTTTCCTTAAACTCTAGGTAGAAAGAAGGTAACAAGCTCTCTTAATATAATCTAGACTCTTGGTAATCTTATTAGAAGTGACTATAAACCAAAAGATAACTTTGCTCTAATTTTTGCCTAAGAGAAACACAAATGGGGACTCCAGATCATAGCTTCCAATGAAAGACTGATTAAATATTTTTAACTAAGTGCTTAAAGATACAAGTTAAGATTTTGAGCAAAATACAACAAAGTCGCCAACTAAATATTTTTCAATTTTTTTTTTTTGAAAGAAGAAAATAATAAGTGGAAATCCGACCCATACACCCCCAAACTTAAACATTATATTGTCCTCAATATTTCAACATATACATGCAAAGGTAAAATTGAAATTGACAAATGAAATGAAGTGGGTTAGATAGCACCTGAGAAAGACCTTATAGTCATGTTGATATTTAACACAATGTCCCTTGAAGTGCATGGATTGCCTCCCAGAAGCGCTAAGTTTAACATCTTTAGCTAGACGAAAACATAGTTAATTTTGATAGACGGGATCATTGAGAAAAAAAACTTCCTCCTGCGGAACATACTCGAGAAACGGTTTGAGACGTTGGCCATTCACTTTGAAAGTGGATCCGTCCTTAGGATTAAGGACTTCAACAGCACCATGGGGGTAGACTGTTTGGATAATATATGGGCCAGTCCATCGAGACTTAAGTTTTCCTGGAAAAAGGTGGAGTCTATTATCATACAACAAAACTCTTTGATTAGGAATAAAATTCCTCCTAAGAATGTGCCTATCGTGAAAGAATTTGGTACGCTCTTTGTACCTTTTGGCACAATCATACGAGTCATTTCTAATATCTTCTAACTCGTCTAGTTGTAACTTTCGCTTCTCACCGGCTTTATCAAAATAAAAGTTGAGGCGCTTGATCGCCCAATATGCACGATGTTCTAGTTCTATAGGGAGATGACATGCCTTGCCAAAAAGTAACCTGTAAGGAGACATCCCTATGGGTGTCTTGATTGCAGTCCTATAGGCCCAGAGTGAATCATTCAATCTCAAAGACCAATCTTTCCTTGAAGGATTGACTATTTTTTCTAAGATAGTTTTTATTACCCTATTAGAAATCTCTACTTGCCCACTTGTTTGTGGGTGGTAAGGTGTGGCAACCTTATGCGTTATGAGGTATTTCTTCATCAACGCAGCAAATATCTTGTTGTAAAAATGCGAGCCACCATCACTTATGATAGCTCGTGGAGTACCAAATCTTGAAAAAATCGTCTCTTTGATGAATTTTATCACAACTTTGTGATCGTTAGTTCTACATACCACAGCTTCAACCCATTTTGACACATAGTCAACGGCAAGTAGGATGTATTGGTAACCCTGGGAGATAGGAAAGGGTCCCATGAAGTCTATACCCCACACGTCAAAAATTTCAATAATCAGGATAGGATTTTGAGGCATTTCATTTCTCTTAGAGATTTTTCCTAATCTCTGACATCTATCACAAGATTTGCTAAACTCGTGGGCATCACGAAAAATACTAGGCCAGAAAAAATCGCATTGTAAGATTTTCATGGCGGTCTTCTTACCACTGAAGTGCCCTCCGCAGGCATGATTATGGTAAAACTCTAGGATACTGACTTGCTCAGAGGTTGAAATACAACGTTTAATGATTTGATCGGGACAATACTTAAATAAGTATGGTTCATCCCAGAAATATCATTTTATTTTTGACAGAAGACGAAGTTTCTCTTGACTAGTCATTTCGACTGGAAATTGACCTGTAACTAGGTAGTTGACAATGTCCGCATACCATGGAGCATTGGCTTGAGAGATTTGCATAAGTTGCTCATCGGGAAAGGATTCAGAGATGGGTAAGGATTCCTCGGATGGCTTGTTAACTATCCTAAACAAGTGATCAGCTACGACATTTTCTGTCCCTTTTTTGTCTCGGATCTCGAGATCAAACTCTTGTAGAAGTAGAATCCAACGGATTAATCTTGCTTTAGCATCTTTATTTGATAGAAGGTACTTCAATGCTGCGTGGTCTGTGTAGATCACACTTTAGATCCTATAAGGTAGGGGCGGAATTTTTCAACGGCATAGACCACTGCTAGCATTTCCTTCTCCGTTGTAGAGTAGTTAAGCTGAGCATCGTTAGGGTTTTACTAGCATAGATAACATGAGGTTGTTTTTCAATTCGCTGACCCAAAACAGCGTCTATTGCATAATCTGAAGCGTCGCACATAACTTCGAATGGAATGCTCCAGTTTGGAAGTTGAATAATGGGTGCCAAGGTTAACTCGGACTTGAGCTTGTTGAACGCAGATAGACATGACTCTGAAAAGTCGAAAGGAACATTCTTTCCCAATAGCTCACATAAAGGCTTCGAGATTTTCCCGAAATCTTTAATGAATCTACGATAAAAACTCGCATGGCCTAGGAATGACCTAATTTCTTTGACCGTTCTAGGAGGTGGTAATTTTTCAATCAGACCTACATTTGCCTTCTCTACCTCAATTCCTTTAGCAGAAACAATGTGCCCTAGCACAATCCCCGATGTTACCATGAAATGACAGTTTTTCCAATTGAGGACTAGATTGACCTCTTTGCAACGTTGAAGGACCAAAGTCAAGTGACGGAGACATTCCTCAAAACTTGGTCCGAAAATTGAAAAATCGTCCATTAACACTTTGAGATATCTTTCTAGCATGTCGGAAAATATACTCATCATGCACCGTTGAAAAGTAGCGGGTGCATTGCACAATCTAAAAGACATGCGACGATACGCAAAAGTTCCAAAGGGACAGGTGAACGTTGTTTTCTCTTGATCGATTGGAGCAACAGGTATCTGGTTGTACCCGAAATAACCATCTAAGAAGCAATAATAAGAATGTCCTGCTAGACGCTCTAACATTTGATCAATGAAAGGTAAGGGGAAATGATCCTTAGGAGTCATCAAGTTGAGTTTCCTATAATCGATACACACTCTCCATCCATTTTGGACTCGAGTGGGGATTAATTCGTTGTCTTGGTTCACTACCACAGTGATACCAGATTTCTTAGGAACTACTTGTATAGGACTCACCCAACGACTGTTAGAGATAGGATAGATAATAACCGCATCTAGCAATTTCATCACTTCCATCCAAACCACGTCTTTCATGACAGGATTTAGTCGTCTCTGAGGTTCTAAGGAAGGTTTAGTAAAATCCTCTAAACGAATGTGGTGCATCACCACAGATGGACTAATTCCCTTGATGTCAGCTATGCTCCAACCAATAGCTTCTTGATGTTCCCTTAATACTCCTAACAACTTTTCCTCTTGCACTTCATTGAGGTGAGAGGAAATGATCACAGGCAAGGTTTGATTCTTGCCAAGAAATGCATATCTCAAAGTCTCTAGAAGAGATTTGAGTTCTAATTTTGGAGGCTCGACATGAGAAGGAACAAGATTGGATGTGCGCACAGGAAGACTTTCAGCTTTTGCGTGCCACCGCACAGAATCTAAAAGTGGAACGGATTCAAGCAAAGCATTGACTTCGCTTATAGACTCTTCTACGTCCAAGTCAAGGCCAAAGTGAGCCAAACATTTTGTTAGGGGATCAGAGTACCCTAACTCTTGATACGTTTCATTGACTAGCGTATCTATCATGTTCACTTCCTCCATACCATCATCTACATCAATTCCTTGGAAATTGTGGAAGATGTTCAGTTTCACTTTCATATCCCCAAATGCTAAAGTCATAATTCCGTTTCTACAACGAATGACTGCGTCAGACGTGGTAAGAATGGACGTCCTAAGATGATAGGAATATGACTGTTCGAATTGATGACTGGCTCTGTGTCTAAGACAACAAAGTCAACAGGAAAATAAAATCTTTGACTTTAACTATCACGTCCTCAACTATACCCTTTGGAATTTTTATGGACCTATCGGCTATACTCAACGTGATATCTGTGGGTTTCAAAACCCCCAAACCTAATTGTTTATAAATCGAATATGGTAAAAGGTTCACACTGGCCCCTAAGTCTAAGAGACATTTTTCGACCACTTGATTTCCAATATGAATAGAAATTGTCGGACATCCAGGATCCTTAAATTTTGGTGCAATGCAATCGTTTGTTGGATGAGTGACGAAGCTTGGGCTGCCATAATAGCTTCCGAGGAAATGGTATTTTCCTTTTAGTTGTGGTCAAATCCTTTAAGAATTCGCATAAGAAGGTATCTGCTTAATGGCATCTAGGAATGTGATATTGATATGCACATTTTGGAAGACTTCTAAGACACCCTCAAACTGCTTACTTTTTTTAGAATCTCTAAGACGATGGGGAAATAGAGCTTTTGGAATTGGCAAAATGATAGGAGGATTTTCCAAATCTTTCTCCTTCTCTATTGGAGACTCTATGACTTCTTTTTGAACTTTGTCTTTTTCTAAGACTTTTTCTCCCGTGTCAATAGGTTGGACCTTGTTGTCCACCTTCTTTCCCGAACGCAAGATGTGGATAGCCTGGACTGAGTCTTATGGAGTTCCAGAATGGCTTCCTACTTCGTATTGACCTTTTGATCCGTTTGGAATCATAAGTTGACCTCTAGGGTTAAGGATAGTCTGACTAGGAAATTGATCTTTCTCTCTCCCACTCAAGGAAAGAGCTAACTGCCCCAACTGAACTTCTATCTCAGCTATGGATTGCGCTGTGACCTGGTTAATCTGAGTTTGATTTTGATGGGTTTGCTGTTGAGTTTGGATGAACTGCTGTTGCTGTCTCATCAACTCGGCAATCATAGATTCTAAGGACGACTGTTGTTGGGCAGGCTGCTGGTAATTAGTCATGGGATCTGGTATGATGGCTCTGCAATCTGTAGATTGTTGGGGTTGATAAGGGACTTGAGGAATAATGGCTTGGTTTGTGGAAGAACCAGATTGCCTAGGAAAACTCCTATTGTAACCTGACGGACCACTAGATTGAATAGGTTCGTTCTGTCTGTATGAGAAATTAGGATGAAACCTATTATCTGGGTGATACGTTTGGCTAAAGGAGTTTGGAGTTGACTTCTTAAAAGCACTATAGCCATTAATCGCATTTGCTTGTTCAGCTTTGATTTGAGGCAATGTGGGACAACACTCGACCAAATGGTCATTGTCGTCGCATATGACACACAAAGAACTCGGTTCGACAGTCACTTGCGAAATTGTACGAGGGTCTAGGTGAGGTTTGGATGCTGAGATGGTAAAGGCATCTAACTTCTTCGTGAGATTATTCATCCCACTCACTAGACTACACATGACATTTTTGAGATCAGGGTCTGCCTTCATCTCATACATGTCTGTCTTCCTAACCTGATGGTCTCTATCAAATTCTTCTTGGTTAGTGCTCCAATTTTGAGCATTCTTAGCTAACTCTACGAGGAAATCGTACGCTTGGTTGGGAGTCTGGTTCATGAACTGACCCTTATGCATTGACTCGACTAAGGTACGTTGATTCATTGTTAATCCTCTATAAAAACTTTGCACCAACTGTGCTTTGTCAATGCCATGGTGTGGGCACTTGACCAATAAATCATTGAATCTTTCCCAAGTTTGAGAAAATTCATCATTAGGAAGGGCTCTAAAATTTCTAATAGAGTCCTTCATTTTCTCAGTTTTGGCCACCGGGTAGAATTTGGCCATAAATGTTTTTGATAGAACATCCCAGGTAGATATGGAATTGGGTGTTAGGGAGTTCAACCACGCAGCTGCATGGTCTTCCAAGGATAACGGGAACAGAATAAGCTTGATACTCTCCTCATCTAGATTCTGATTTCTAAAAGTTTGACATATAGTCAATAATCGATTAAGATGGGTGTAAGGTTGTTCACGCTCTAAATCGTGGAACTTAGGGAGCATATTGATGGTGGCAACCCTAATTTCAAACTGAGGTGCATTGTTCAACGGTAAAACAATGCATGTAGGAGGAGATGCGGAAGCTGGAGCAAAGAGCTCATTGAGAGTTCGCTCTCGATCACCCATCATAACTAATGATGGTGTCTTGCATATCCTACTGATGGTACGTTCGATCTCAGGATCAAATGGTTCTAACACGTTATTTTGTGAACGTCTACCAAGCATACAAATCACACAGTCGATCAAACAATTACGAAAAGAAAAGATTGGACCTAGATAGGTTGCATAAAGCTAGACAGCTCCTAACTGGGTAGAAATAGCGCAACTAGCCTTCCAACTCGGTTCTATGAAGTCAAGTTTGAATCATTCGGATCTCCAGATCGGAGGAGGCGCATAATGCATAAGTAATATCACGTTTAAATACTTTCCTTTCTTGAATAGACTGAGTCTATCCCCTCAAAGGGCAAGATCTTACTAGATACAAAAATGACCAAGAAGCACAATTGGCACAACTTGAAGCGGAATTTCTCCTATTGAACTCGTGGGCCCTATAGTCAAGTCTAATTTATTTTAATTAATTTGATTGGATGACTAGTGAATTGATTATCCTAATAGAGCAAGGAATTGGTAATGACTTCCAATCCTTATCTTATCATGTCATCCCTAGGAGGGGTGCTCTTTACTACTTAATTAACTATTCCAAGTGTGTGCAAATTGGAAAAATAACATACAAAGGCAAGGAGTAACTCACTAGCAAAGAGAGGTGTGGGTGTTTCGGATTACCTCTCGTGCTAGACGGGGTGAAGACGGTTTGAGTCGACTTAGGCCACCAACTCCAATTTGGTGTGCGAACCTAAGGAGCCGTGACGGTATTGTCCACCCGTCGTCCTTCCTTAGTCTAGTACAATCCAAGCTTTCTTGGATAATTAATAAAAATTACAAGAAATCCTATACAAGAGTTTCTAAAACAGAAAAATAAACCTAACTAAAGATTAAAGAAAATTGAAAGAAAAGAAGAAAAAAAAATGTTCACCTACAAGAAGCAAAATAGAAATGTTAGCAGAAATGATAGTAAATTGACTCAAAAACAGAATCTGACTTACCGTAATCTTGCTGAATTTGTCACATTTTATACAAAATTTCGTTCTACCCCAAATCGATATACACTAATAGATAATCGGAGATCAGAGTAGAAAGTTACAGTTAATTTAAGTTCTGCTGTCAAGGGTGAAAAAGAAAACGAGAATGACTTTTTTTTTTTTCAATGTTTTTTCCTTCTTTCTACTCTCTTAAAATCTCAAGAACACTTGAACTTATAGAAAGAAACCAAAAGAAAAAAGAAAAAAAAAATAAAAATGAAAAAAAAATAAATTTTAAATCAAAACTTACCACTACTACCTTTACCTTTCCCCGGCAACGGCGTCAAAATTCTGATGAGACTATCGTTGTTCTTCTCACCGGAATTAATAATAATCTTACGTTTACCTTACTTGTGGGGCAAGTAGAGGATCGAACCCAAGAGAAAGGAGGAATAGAGTTAAGCTAAGAAGATAAAATTCAAATTAACTAAAAGGAATTAAAACTGTTTTTCTTTGTATTTTTGAACTTATAAGAAAATATAAAATTACTAGAAAAGAAACTAAAGTAAATGAAATTAAAAGCAAGTAACTTATGAAATTAAAACACCATTGGAAGTGGATCTACCTAGAATATGTTGATGAGCAATTCTTAGTTTCAAGCCTTTTTATAACTCAATCGTAAGGGCTTGGTGTTAGCTCCTTAGATCGGAAAGTTTTGCAAATGAAATGAAATAAGGGAACATAAACAAAGTAGAATTCTTTAAAAACTTCCTACTACCAATTATCTAGTTTAAGCATACTTTATCTTGATCTAATCTAAGCATAAAGTATCTATATTAAGAATAAAAGGTGCAAGAAACTTACAGAGAATTCATAAGCCTTTTAAATAAAAGAAAGACATGAAATTAAAAATAACACAAAAACTTGCTATATGCTTTTCCACTCTCCAATGGAGGGGAACTTAGCCTAATGTCATTGCAAGAGAGGGAAGATAAGAGATGAAATAACTTTTCTTCATTTCATGGAGAAAATTACAACTTCTTCTTCTTCTACTTCTTACAAGACTAATTAGTCAAAAGAAAATAACTAGAAAATGAAAATACAAAAAATAAGAGAATAGGCAAAGAGCCTTAGATTAAAGGAATCTTGGATAAGAGAACCAAGATGAGACCCTTTCTCTAGAAATTAAGACTCTATTTATAGAGAAAAATGTGTGTAGAAGAGTCTAAAAGTAGCCTCCACTTTTCTTTGCACAAAAAGATAAAAGAAGATAATATGAGTTAAGGATTAGGGCATTCCAAAGTGTTAGGACATTCCAAAGTGGGCTCAAATGCTTTTGCCTTGAGATTTTGATTCCAAATTGTTGATTTTCTGCACAAGAAACACACGTAATTAGATTTATCTAGTAAATAAATTTATTTATATATAATTAAACCTAATTAACATGCAATATGGTGGTTTGAGGCTTATCATGATTATTATCTTAATATAGAGAAATAGGTACAAAAATCAAGATAAATATCCAGAAAATATGCGTATAATTGAGTGTTTGGAAACACTCATCACACTCATGAAAAAATAAAGAGGCATAATAAAGGAAAGCAATTTTTTTTTACATATGTGCAATGAATCAATAAATGATCAACTGACTCTACATTTTCTCTATATAGGAACAAATATTTGGATAAACATATCCTTTGACCCTAAGATTATCAACAAAAAGAATTTAACCAAAGCCCTCCAAACCAAATTAAGAACACAATTTGCAATGTAACTTTATGGTCCCAAAAGGGACAAAAATGGAATAAAGGCAAACTTTGTTGTGATAATATTGAACAAAAAGATTGTAGACACCCCATTTTTGCCTAAGCTAAGCTTGAAAGCACCAAAAACCTCCCGAAAAGGGGGTTGACCCAAGAAAATTTTCAAGAGGTTTCAAAACCCCATTTTCAAGCAATCACAAGTCCCGAAGGTCATTTTTCAAAAATTTTGATGTAAGCCTAGCCGTACTTAATTCTTGGCCAAGTTCAAATTTAAGCCTGGACGTACCTCAACCTTGCCCAAATTTAATTGCTTGCCTAGCCAAGGTTAACCCAAGTCCAAAAGTATTTTGCCTAGTCCAAGGGTGACCCACGGCCATATATAAATTTTGTTTAGGCCTTAATTCACCCAAAGCAAATTCTATTACAAATCCATGTGTATGCGATTTTGGTTAGAGATAATTACCCTTTAACTCACTTTTTAATGAATTTTGTCCCAAGAGAGTCCCTCAAATTTATTCTTTGTTCATCCTTTAATTCTTCAATAAACCCATCATCATGGTCTTTTTGTAATTTATTTATTTTTTTCAACAATGACCCTTGGTCAAATTGGTCCCCACATGAGTGTAATTACTATCCTAACCTCATCTTGTTAGAACTAAACCAAGGTAGATTACCTTTATGCCTTCAAAGTCTATTTTTAATTCCAAAATGGTCCATGTAATTAGACCAAATTCAAGAAGTTTTGATAACTTTACCCAATCCATATAATTCTATAAAACTTGTGAGCAAAGACATTCTTAACCCTAGGTTGTTAAAGAATTAGTTAGGCCCTTAATATCCAAAATCCCAATCCATACTTACATACTATCTAGCCTATCTCAAACATACATATTCATGTTAAATTAAAACAATGTATGGTTATTTATTTTGTGCCATCGCATTTAATATTTGATTCAATGTGTTGGAGGTGCATACTTCAATCCACGTTCATTGTAGTCTTTGAAAGCCTAATCGAATTTGATCATTTATTTGCTAGACTCACATTTCCCCCTTCTCTCTATGTGGATCTGTTGGATTAATGATTGATGGATATCACTTTTTTTTATTTTCTCATTCTTCACAAATCGTTATGTATTTAACGTCCTCAATATGGGGTAGCCGATCCTCTCTTATAGATGAAAATTGATGGCATAAAATCATTCTTTTAGTAGGTTTCCTATCCATCAATGCCTCTTACTAATTTTTAAAGAATATAGAATTCTAATTGTGCGATTTGGAAACAAAATCATGGAGGTCAACTTGACCAAGGTCAATTAGGCCACACGTTACATGGGTCTAACATTCTCCCATCTGGCCTATTAGACTGATTGTGCTAATAGTGATTTTGAAAAATGACTCAACTTTAGAATTCTAAAATTGAAAACATTTTATACGGGATCACAACTTTTAAAATCATCAGTATTCCCAATGTGTAATTAGATTTCTTAATGACATATTTCAATTAAATATATGTTATCTATGACATACTTCCTTCCATGTATTACATTATCAATATCTTCTCTAATATAACTTTTAATTGTGTCTTTTTCATTTTTCTTGTTAAGACATTTATTTTATCACTTAAATCTAAACAAAATATGCATAATATAATTGAAAGCAAGAAATAAATAGAAACAAACTTTTATTTAATATTAATATTAATGTCAATTACATAATTACTTTAAGGTAATCTATTCCACATACATAAAAGATTTTTTCAAAAGACCCACCTTAATAACATGTTCATAACCCTTTTGTTAATAGATCAGCTATTATTTGAGTAGCACTAATATTTTTTATTGACACTAATTATTTCTGAACTCTTTCTATAACTACCAAGTATTGGACTTCCATGTGTTTCATATTGTTTGAGTACTTTCCATTCTTAGATAAAAATCTAGTTGTGCTATTATCACAATATATCTTTAATGGCTTGGCTATAAAGTTGACAACCCAAAATCTTGAGATAAAATTTTGCAACCAAAGAGCGTGACTCGTGGTCTCAAAGTATGCCATGAATTTAGGTTCTATAGTGGATGAAACAGTAATGCTTTACTCATCCACGAGATAGCTCATCCTACTAACAGAAATACAAAATTTGATGTAGACTTTCTACTATCAGAGCATCTGGTAAAATTTGAATTCGAGTATTCGATCACCTCAAGATGATCTGATCTCCTGTAGCTTAGCATATAGTCATTCATCACTTATAAATACCTCATAACCTTCTTTACAGCTTTCCAATAATCTATTCCCATATTATTTTGATATTTTCCCAACATTCCAACTGCAAAATTAATATCTAGTCTAGTACAGGTCTGAGCATATATCAAAATTGAGACCAACCTTAATTTGGCCAGTGTAGACTAAGATTTGTCCCTGACGACATTCGCTAAGGGTATCAAGGTCCTTACTGACCTGAATGGACACATAGGTAGGAATATAGAGACTCCGTCGAATTTGGATTGAATTAGTGGCCATGGAGAAAGCAAATGTGTAGAAAAGTAAAGAAAATTACCTCAGTCGGAGAGAGGCAAAAATAGTAGCAAAGCAGAAAAGAGAAAATGAGAAAGATGAAAAACTTTTAGTAGAAAGTAAGAAGACGAAATCTCAAAGTTTGAGCATAGTAATAAGGGAAATGAATGCTAAGTCCATTATTTATAAGAATAGATAGTGGAGCACGTGCATTTGAAAAGACAACTTGAGTCCAGCTTAAACGTCGTAGTTTGAGACTAGTGCAGAAGATAGTGGGATATGTGGATGGACATTAATAGAGAATCAAGGCACCCAATGAGGAAATTAACACATGTCTTGAGAGACGAAGAGACTTTACGCCTCCTCTAGAGGGGGTAATTGTAGAGGAAAATAATCACACAGCTATCTAAGTCGTACACGTGTCTAAGTCGATTAAGTGGTACCATGAAAAGGTCAGCAAACGGGCACTATCCTTCAAGAAAGGTAGATCAAAGTAGAGATCTCCCTAGCTTGCCTAGAAGGGCATCATAGCATTTAGTGAACTCTGGTCTACCAAACAGGGTAGACTTGGTTGATGAACCACTGTAAGCCTGATATGCGCACATCAATCCTAGAGATCTCAAATGAGATCTCTGTAGTATAGTACGATCAATCTAGAAGATCCTTGTTCAGTAAACGAACTTATAAAATCAGGGGATATCCAAGGATTACCGCTCGAAAATGGGGAAACCATGATTCACAATCAGGAACTATAAGTACCATAGTAAGCACTATTATGAAGATCTTTTGGAGAGATCAAAGGTCTAACCAGTACTCTTAGACTATTCATCTGTTTCTTTACGTTGAGCGTCGAAGTGATTTTGGTAGGTAGCACGTCGACATGAGGAGGGTGGTGATCAGAGTGACTTCGGATCAATGAGGCAGAGTCCATCAGAGCTGTTCATTGGATTCGAACTGGACACTAACTATAAAAATTAATCTTGGACTTAGGATTACATTCTCTAACCTAGAAGGGTTGACTTAATGGCAATTTTGGATCTATAAGCGATTAATGCTTATAGGCCGTGAGTCTAATACCCAGTATGAGCATTAATTCTTCATGAGCCACCCACGAAAGAGCACCCTCACTTACATGGTGCGCATAATCTACAGGCGTTACACTTGCCCCAAGACTAGTCCTTGGACAAAACCATGGTCTATAGGTCTGGTCTGTTGTCTACAGGGATACTTGGTTATAAAAAAAAAGTATTACATTCTCTAAAAATCAATAAATAATCAATAAAAAATTGCCACATGTCATACTATTGTAAAGGAAAAAGGAACCTACACTATGTGAAAATTGAAAATTTTAACAAGAAAATTTGATGGGCCAAAGCCCACAAATTTTAGAAAGTGAATTTTGATAGCCTATGGCCATTGAAATTTTTTATGATCCTCAATTCGACGACTTGGAGCCATCAAATTTCTCCCATCCTCCATTAATTTAACAGTTTTGGTCCTTTGAAGAAAAAAAAATTGACAATGAAAACTTTGACGCTTTGGTTCGTCAAATTTTATGAAATTCGACAGTCTTGGGCAATTAAATTTAGACTTTTTTTCATGTTGTGCTAGGGGTGTCAATGGGTATGCATTTAACATAACCAAAATCGAAAACCAAAGTAATGAGCATTAGGCACAATGGTCGGCATCCCACCAAAAAAGTAGAGGTCTTGAGTTCAAGCCGCCCTTGCTGGCCACCTACAGGGACTTAACCCTCTTTATCTGGTATGTGTGATTTGTGGGGTGTTGCATGTACTCATGGGATTGGGCGAGATTTGGTGCTCTAAGAGCCTAGTTGTCACGCCTTTACTAGTCGAGCCTATGGGTCTCGAACGCCTATCATCAAAATTTTTTTTTTTCCAAAAACCACAATTATAATTCCCTTTTAATTTGAATTTATTAGATTTAGGCTTAAAATAGAAGTGAAACTATAGAAACCAAAATCGTTACGTGATACCCATAATCAATTTATTTTATCAGTTTTATATTATTATAGATGATATATGGTTTTCCTACATTTTGAAATTAATTTATATTATATAAGTTCTTCTATTTTCCATGCATAAAAACTGTGCATGGGAGTTTGAAATGGGTCATCTCTTTTAAAATTTTGTTATAAAGAAAATGTATTTTATATATTTTTTTAAAATCCATTAATTCATATCTTTAGATAGAACAAATTGTATTTAGAATGATTCAAAATATTGTTTCTCTCATTTAATTCTTGAGAGTCACAATCAATAGGTACACAGGCTTTCTAGTATTTCTAGGTTCAATTATACTTATTTTAGAACTAGAATCAGAACCAACAAGAATAGAGACGGAAAATATATATATAGGGTAGCATTTGGGAACCAACATTAGGGAACCAAAATTGATCTTATACGGCTTCAAAGTTTTATATTAGGCTGATGTTTTGTGATGATGATCTCTATGGTGAGGAATCGTCTTCACACAAAAACAGCCAAATCTGAAACTTTTAATCCCATCAAAAGTGGTTTACAAATTAATGATAAAAAATTGATGACCACAATTCTAAAACCACTGTTGATAGGGCTACAAATTTTCAGATTAGGCTGATTTTTTGTAAGGATGAAGTTCTCATCATAGAGATCACCCTCACAAATTATTAGCTCAATCCAAAACTTCTAACTCATATAGGACATAGGCGTTGGCTCTCACGTTCAACAACCAACATTAGGGAGCCAACATCTTTGTCCTATATGGGTTAGAAGTTTCAGATTTGGTTGATTTTTTGTGACAATGGTCTCTATGGTCAAGAGATTATTTTAAAAAAATCAGTCAAATCTAAAATTACTAACCCCATCAAAAGTGGTTTAGAATTAGGGATTGTCGATGTTTTACCGTTAATTGTAAACCACTTTTGATGGGGCTAGAAGTTTCAAATTGCACTAATTTTTTATGAAAATGATCTTGTCGTTGTAGATATCATCCTAAAAAACTCAGCCCAATTGAAAATTTTAAGTCATATAGGACAAATTTTGGCTTCCAACGTTGGCTACTAAACACTGCCCCATATATAGGGTCGAGTTCAACAACCGAATTCCTAGCCTCAGTCCTAGACAAAGTTTTGTCTTATATGGGTTATTAGTTTTGGAATGAGTTGATTTTTTGTGAGGATGATCTCTATGGTGAGGAGATCATCCTCACAAACAATAAGCTCATTTTAAACTTCTTACCCCATTAAATATGGTTAGAAACAAACGATTAAAAATTGACGATTCATAATTCTTCAACTCATAAACTAGGGTTCATAATTATTTTATACAACCTATGGGAATGCTAACGTCCAATACTTCATGAAGACGTTAGCATTGTCCACTATATTCATTTTTCAATGATATCCCTTCTTATTTTATTTTTTAGTACAAAAAACAATGGTATATTAGTGAAAGCGCCCTCGATCCGCGGGGTGCGCGGATCCGCTTTTGACCCTTGAGGTTTGGGAGTCGCCACCTAGTTATTATGGTCTAGGAACCAAACTGACTCTAAAATGGATAAAAAAAGGAACTAATCTACTATAGAAATCTGAATCCGGAGATCATGTTACGGGGTTGGAAGGTGTTAGGCACCAAACCCGCCCGGCCAATACCGGTCTCTACTTATTCCAAATATAACTACATCGCTAATGATAAAACCTAGATAAAAAAATAATAAAAAACCTTACCTTCGATCTGCAAAAGTATTATTCCCTCAGATCTGAAAAACAGTTCCTTGTACCGTACTCCTTGCTTCGTTTTGTCTCCGGATCTGATTTCTGATTTCCGAGGCAATGTGTCTCCTTCTTGGATCTGGATGCTTCGGATTTGTGGTGGATTTTTGGGAGGTTTTTGGGTAATTTTTAGGCTAAAATCGGAGTAGGGGTGTTAGGGAAGGAGTTAAGGCTCCAAAATTAGGGTTTTGGAGGGGTTGTGGAGGCTTCTTCACCTACTTTTCTTAGGGTTTTTTCTTTGATACGAAAATAGGGTGTGGAGGCTCCTATTTATAAAGTTTTTAGAAGCATTAGGGTTTGATTAGGGTTTCTTTTAGGGTTTTGACTTAGTCTTTAGGGTTTTAGGGTTTTGACTTTAGTCTTATGAGATTGACTTGATTAGTTTTAGATTAGGGTTTGGATTTATGGTTTTGACCTTAGTCTTATGAGATTGACTTGATTAGTTTTAGATTAGGGTTTGGATTTAGGGTTTTGACCTTAGTCTTATGAGATTGACTTGATTAGTTTTAGATTAGGGTTTTAATTTAGGGTTTTGACTTTAGTCTTATGAGATTGACTTTAATTTTGACTTCAGTCTTGCTTGATTGACTTTAATTTTGACTTCAGTCTCACTTGATTGACCTTGACTTCAGTCTTGCTTGATTTACTTTTATTTTGACTTTGTCTTATTTGATTGACTTTAATATCTTGACTTTAGTCTTGCTTGATTGATTTTAAATTTTTGGAGAACCCCTTTCTATTATATCTTTAATTCTTTGGACCCCCAAATGGAGGGGTACTTAAAGAAATATCCCATGAACCCTCAACAATTTTGCCTGAGAGTCCAATTAATCGATTTTTTAGGTTCAACTTTTTAAATTAATTTCATTAATGTTTCACTTTAATTATTTAATGTTTTATTTACTAATTTCGAATTTTTTAATTATGAAAATTGTGAAATTACCGTTTTGCCATCGGAGAGGATTTTTTACGTTTTAAGTCGTTTTTCAATGTTCCAAGATGTTTTGAAATCAGTTTTTCGTAAGGAATTCAATGGGAATGTTGGTTTTTGTCATTTATGAAGTTTTTTGCATGAAATGATCGTGAACTTTATGAGGGGTATTTTCATAATTTTGTCAAATTTTGTGAAAATTGGCGAAGTGGTTTACTTGGTTTCGATTTATTGTTTTATGTGTTTGAGTGGGTTTTCCTAAGCGTAATGCAGGCTCTAGAGTTGTTTTGATGTTAGGGGTATTTTGGTAATTTAGTGATTTTTATCGTGAAGCTTCTTTTTTATTTGCAAGATGATGATTTCTATGTTTCTGGGGTCATATTTTCCTAGCGTAGCGTGGTTTCTAAGTTTTGTCAGTTCGAGATACCTCATCTGGATTTCTGAAACATATCTGGTAACAAAATAAAGCATTGGAATAGACATCCATCATTGGGAACCTTTGCGATCGGGTCGACGACTTGATTAATCAGGCGGATGCAAAAATGGGGTGTCTACAATTAGTCTTTTACATAATAAATGTTATGAATATTTAAGCATTTTGAATTAAATATATAAATTCTTTTTTGTAATAAACGTTTTGGCAATCACTACCAACATAATAGACGTATTTATTAATGGTATAATAAATACATTTATTGTATAAAAAACTAACATACCCTTGTCTTTTTCATTAAAAGACAAAATAAGAAGGAATATTATTGGAAAAAAAAAGTTTTGGCCAACGCTAACGTCTCCATGAGATCTTGGATGTTAGCATTCCTCATATATATATTATGATTATAAATACTTTAGGAATCGAATTGGAATATACCTATTGACACCTCCAAAATAACATATAATTTGAATTTACATTGATGAATTTTTTTAATAATTTATAGTTGGTTAAGTAATGAAACTAATTTAAGAAAGAGTAGTGCTGGAGTAACATTAAAATTGACATCAATTCTCACATTGCTGATGTGGAGGGCACACATAGCCATAGATGCTTTCACTCACATCTCAATGAAAGCATCTATGGTTTCGTACATACATCCACATCAGTAATGTGAGAATCGATGTCAATTTTAATGTTACTTAAGCATTTTTCTTTAAGAACAAAATGGAAAATGCTAGAATAACACAAACAGAGACACAAATGATGTGGTGGCACGCACATAACCGTAGATGCTTCTTAATTGTATCTCACGAAAAAGCATCTGCGGTAATACGTGCGACACCACATCATTTTGTCACCTTTGTGACACCTAGCATGACTCAAAATAAAATGTACATTTACACATTTTATTTTATTTTATTTTTCAATAAATACAAATTGGTCCAATCAAATTGAAGCAGCATAATCAACAGAATTAACTTTTGAGTCCTGCTGGGATGACAGTATTTATTGTGATTCTCACAATTTTGATGTGGGCATGCATACATAACCCTAGATGGTTTTTACTCGTATCACGGGGAAACACATCTATGGCTATGTGCACATCTCACGTGAGATTCGCAATGCTTTTTGTCATTTCAGCATTTTCCTTTACTTTTTTTGGGTTCAATAGTCGGTTGGATTTTTTATATCTAGCTGGATGATGACTTGGCATCCAAAATTGTCAGACCCAGTGCTGGTAGGCCTAACCATTTGTGCTGAGCACGCTGTCCTTTGTTTTAGGTAAGATTATCATCAAAACTTGGAAAATAAAATAGAGTGGAATGCATGTTAAGCACACGCATGGCAAGACCAACGCATGCCTTCCCCTCCTATCCCACGTTTAAAACTATGCCCTCCGTAGTGAGTTAAACTACGAAACTGACACTGACACTAACATCCTCAACGTTACCATCTTAAATCTAGGGTGGTTTAGCCTACCATCTCATGTTTTGGTGAATATTTGACAAACCAAGGTGTTTTTAAACTGATTACATGCCCCTTGACATTGATATTCTCTTATAGACTAATATGAAATGACTTCCATGCCCTCATCTTTATTCTTTAGCGATAAATTAAACAACATTGAATTTTCTCCGAAAAAATCCAGATCACCAAGTCTTCCATTTCTATGATAAATATCCTTTAATCTACTAACCAGCGTTATCTTTCAATCCAGCATTTTTCAGCTTTGGCTTAATCATTTATGAAAAATTCTTGTTATTTTCCACCTAAAATCCTATTATTTTATATTTCCCTTAAAATTTTATTTTGCCTTGAGGTTGAAAGTTGTTGTAAATAGAATATTAAAATTGAAGAAGACATGTAGTACAAAAAAAACTAAAATTACCAAAGAAATCGAAGTGATTGGTATGGGGAAGTAAAGAATCAAGGGATATATATATATATATTTTACAAGAAATTGAAAACGAGGTCATTCAAATCATTCTTTAATGTCCATCAGAAAAGACCAAGGTCAAGGGATATGCCATTTGTCAAACCAAAACTTGAAAGGGTAAAATCACCCTAAAACCTAACACTTAGCACGAGTATCAATTATCTAAAAAGACTAGGGGCAGTTTAGAGAATTCACAATTCACGTTGAAAACAAATGGCAGTCAAAACCTTGAGAGATTGTAACAAACAATTCTTCAATCCAGAGCTATGACCACTCCAACAACAACACTCTTTCTCTGCATTTCTCTCCTCCTATCCTTCACATTACGGATCTCAGCTGATTCCGAAACAGGAACCGGATCCAAATGTGAACCTGAATCTATGGGCGAATGCTACAACAAGAACGAGGCGCTTCGGCTCAAGATCATAGCCATCTGTTCCATATTGGCCACTAGCATGATTGGTGTCTGTCTCCCTCTTTTCTCACGTTTGGTTCCATCTCTTCGACCCGACGGAAACCTCTTCGTAATGGTTAAAGCCTTTGCATCTGGAGTCATTCTTGCAACTGGATACATGCATGTTTTACCCGATTCGTTTGATGATCTAAGATCCGACTGTTTACCCAATAACCCATGGAGAAAGTTTCCTTTCACAACATTTGTTGCCATGTTGTCTGCTGTTGGGACTTTAATGGTTGATTCATTTGTCATGAGTTATCACCACAGTAGGAATAGTACTGTTCGACCCGATAACCGAGTTGTTGAACCTGTTAGAGAAAATCGGGATTCGGGAAAGATTAATGGGCAGAGCCACGTGGTCGGTCATTATGGAGATGAAGAAGATGGTTCGCAAGTGTTGCGATATCGTGTAGTTGCTCAGGTTCGTTGAACTTACTTGTCCAACATTTTTAGCACCTTTTTGGGTGATTTAGACACACCCTTCAGGTTTCGATCGATATTTGAGATTGAGCGCTGGCTGACGTGGTAATGGCATAGAACCATAGATTTTTTTTTATCAAGATACACAAGGAAAAGATGTGCGGTTTTGTACCCCTACCACATAAGCCGCGTATCAAATCCACGTGCATTCATCATTATTATTCTGAAAGATAGGAAGGAGTCGTGATGAATGCGCGGTTGGGTACACGGCTGATGTGTCGAGCGCATAGAATCATAGATTTTTTTTCATCGATACACAAAAAAGATATGTGGTTCCATGCCTTTACCACGTCAGTTGTGTACAACTCAAAAAGTCACAGCCGTGTCCCGTGCAAAGATATATAGATATTTTGTCGTGAGATAGACAATTGCACATATTTATGAGAATGTGATATGTGTATCCCGAGGCAAAAAGTCTACGATTCTTTGCATATGCATGTCGGTGAGTTTTTGAGTTATCTGATTGAATTAGAAAATCATTACACTTTTCAAAATGAAGGCATGCTTCCTTTGATTTAGATTTCGTATAAGAGACTAATGTAAAATGACTTAAATACCCTTATCTTCAATCTCAAGACAAAACCCTTGTTTTTATTTTATTTTATTTTTTTGAAAATCCATCATATTAAAGCTCATCAACTTACATCTTATACGTCACATAAAGTCCTATGTTGGTCTTGGGACTTGAAGGTTGATAAAAGGGTTGAAAAAAAAAAACTTTTTCAATAATGATCTGGGAGGTTAAATAAGGGGTATTTAGGTCATTTATGCTAGTCTCTTAGAGAATACCTATGTCAATTGGGGCGTGCCATCAGTTTGTAAACATAGGGTATCTCTAATAATGACTAAAAAGTTATTTATAAAAGTGGATATATACCCATTTTGTAATTATATTTCCTTTTCCAAATGTATAAATTTTTACAAAGTTAATACCCATTTTGCTAGAGCAGCCCTTACATATAATTAATTTGAGTCGTTCTAGACTGACTTAGTTGGACATGTTGAACGTGGCGCTGACAAGAGAATCATAGATTTTTTTCTCTCAGGATACAAGAGAAAAATCTACGATTCGCTATGCACTACCATGTCAATGCAGTGTTGAGTCCAATGTCCAAGAAAGTTTGTTCAGCTTTTTCAATTAATCAACAGGGTTTTGCTAATATGTGCACTAAGGGCACACATTCAGGTTCATTAAATATACCTTGGAAATTGAATTTTCTATAAAAAAAATTAGGAGTGGCAATGGGTTGAGGTAAGGGTATCATAAAAATTTACCAAACCCAAATCCAACTCATTTATAAATAGATATACTTGAACGAACCCATATATATAACCTACTTAATAATTTTTAATCTTTATTGAAAAAATTAAGTTCTATTTTCACCATCAAAAATAAAATATCATTATTAAAAATAAAGTCATACAAACATAAAATAAGTTCAATGATGAGAAATAACTTTTTTTTGTACTTTTTTTCGAAATTCGTAGAATTTTGTTCTTTACAATCATGTGGCATCAGATCATGTTTTGATGCCATAAGGTGACGTGGTCAAAAAAATTTCCTTACTTTTTAAGGAACGTATTTTTCGATATTATTATTATTATTATTATTGGCTAAGCAAAGTTTATTTTATTATCACATGAGACATAATAGCCTAATTTGGTAAGATCTAACTATGGGTCATTTTGCCAATACTAGGAATCAAACATACATACCTTTAGATTTTAATGAAAAAAATAGAATAAAAAATGTAACTATAAATAAATCACTTATTAAGAAAATTATATATATATATATATATATATATATTTTTTTTTTTTTTAAAACTAAAGTTTAATAATATGTTAATTTCAAAATATCTTAAAACACCCTTTGTATTTGATAGAATTTGATAATAAAAAAATAAAAAAATGAATAATGAAAAAGTTATTGGAAATTCTAGGAAAAATTACTAATTTAAAAAATTCTTAAATAATTATTAATATATTTAAAATTACACATTAATGACAAAATTAATAAATAATCGTGTTCGACGGGTTGACACTATTATGACCCAAACCCAAACTAACTTCGTTTCATTTTCGAGTGGTGTTGAGATTGCCACAGCTACCAAAAATGCTCTCAAAAGATTTTTTTTACCAGAAATACCCTCAAATGCTTATTTATAGTTAATGCACCTTAAAGTGTGCCCTTAGTGCACATGTTAACAAAACCCTTAATATTAAGGCATCCAATATTTGTCTGTAACATTTGCAGGTATTGGAATTAGGCATTGTGGTTCACTCAGTAGTGATTGGGCTTTCACTAGGAGCCTCACAGAATCCATGCACCATAAGACCACTTGTCGCTGCTCTTTGCTTCCATCAACTCTTTGAAGGAATGGGTCTTGGTGGGTGCATATTACAGGTGATAATCTCTCACAAGCCAACCCCAAACCACAATTCTATTTGATTACATTGAATCTCTAGTACATTATCTTAAAAAACTTCCTTAATCAGGCTGAGTTATCACACAAGATGAAAGCAATCATGGTGTTCTTCTTCTCAGCCACAACACCTTTTGGGATTGCACTTGGGATTGGTCTATCGAATGTATATAGCGATAGTAGTCCGACGGCCCTGATCGTGGTGGGACTATTGAATGCATCATCAGCTGGGCTACTGAATTATATGGCATTGGTGGATCTCTTGGCACCAGAGTTTATGGGGTCAAAGCTACAGGGCAGCATGAAACTTCAAATATGGGCTTATATTTGTGTACTATTAGGGGCTGGAGGCATGTCTGTTATGGCCAAATGGGCTTGAGAAGGCATATCACTATGTGAAAAAAACCATATTTGACGGATCAGCCCGTCAAATATGCTTGTCAAATATTTTCTTGAAGATTTTTTTTTTTTTTGGACAGCCCTTAACTGTCAAATTATTAGAAGATGAGCTTCAACAAAAAAAATTTATATATATAGTCTATGATCGTCAAATATGGAGGTCTACCAAACAATAATAAGACGGTCATCTAATTCACCAATCACAACAATTGAAATAATAACAAAAAAATCAAGAAAAAAAATCATAAAACAAAGATCATGCATAGAAACCAAATCATGACTACCAAAGAAACTCAATTCATGTCAAATCTAATTAGAAATCAAACACAAAACATATCATTGCAATACCAACTAATTCACAAATAACACTTCCTTCTATTTCGAATAGCTTTAAGAGTTAAATTCAGATATTTAAAGATATACCATCTACCTATATCTGTTGAATACAAAAGTCTCAAGCATAGACAAATCAAGCCTTTGAAACAAACAAAACCTACCATCTTTGATAATCGGATTGGGTGTACGGGCTAGATCATAGCTTGTCTAATGAGTAAGGAAAGGGTCGGCCACCAGAGGGAGTTCCCAATAGATATCTAGCACGGATTAGACAAACCTACTATTCTAAAAATGATTGGCAAAATAAATTTTCTTATTGCTATGATTGAAATCATCCTGCATAGTTCTTCTAGGTCCATGCTTCCCCCTCTCCACATAGTTCTACTTGGTCAAGAACTTATTCATTTTCATCCTTATCCTAGCTTTTATCTCTATCTTTAAAGCAGCTGTGTCCACCACCTGCAAAAAGAAAATTATAGTTCAAGATGATGAAGTGAAGAACACCAAGATTTGAAATCACACCCTACTCATTCGACCCAAAATATTAGTGGCTATTAACTCATGAGATTTCCTTATTGAAACCATCACATGTAGGGGTCCTAATCCCCCTTTATGCAAGCCATTATAGTTCAGCAGACGCACACCATAGAAAGAAAAATATTGATCCACACCAACACCATTCAAAGATTCTTTTCTTATGCAATTTTACTTAAAATAACAATCTAACTTTTATATTAAAAAAATTATAAAATAATAAATAAATATTACTTTCCATCTCCAAGGATGGAACACAGGTGCACTTGCATGAAGAGATGCGTCTAGATGTACTGCACTAAATACTGGTAGGGCCTTCCGACCACATGGAATTAAATAATTTGAAATGTAAACAAAGCAGATTTTTCTTATAATTAAGTAACTCATGCATGCAAGATTATTATGTGTAAAGTATCTAATTTGTTTAATGTATATAGAAACCTTTAAATCTGACATCTTCGATAGCTTTTCGATGCACAAATTTGACAGTGTTCCCACACCTGAGAGTTTCATTAACAACCTACATTTAGAATATCATACAAAAAAATCACACCCATCGTTGAAAAAGACAAGAAAGTTTATTAAAACAAAATTACAGAGAGAGGGAGGGAGAGATTCTTATATTTTGAGTGAATTCCATATTCTTATAGTCTTCCCAGTTCAAATACTCATCTTTATACATATATATATATATATATATATATATATATATATATATATATATATATATATATATATATAATAGGGTCAGGTTCAAGGGCCATGTGAGAAAACATGTAAGAAAACTTTCGTTTTTCAAAATAAGGGTTAGAGGTTTTGGATTGAGCTGATTTTTTGCAAGGATGGTCACTATGATGAGAAGATCATCCTCACAAAAAATCAGCTCAATCAGAAACCTCTCAATCCATCAAAAGTGATTTACAAATTAGTGATAAAAATTGAAAAAAAATCGACGGTCCACATTCTAAATCACTTTTAATGGGGTTAGAAGTTTCAGATTGGGCTGATTTTTTTTTTGGATGATCTTCCCATCATAGAGATCATCCTCACAAAAAATCAGCTCAATCTAAAATTTCTAACCCATATTTTAAAATTTTATTTACCGCCGAAAGTTTTCTTACATGTTTTCTCACATGGCCCTTGAACCTGACCCATATATATATATATATATATATATATATATATATATATATATATATATATATATATATATATATATTCTAATGTTCTAACTATGGAAAATAATAAAAGAAAATTATGTTTAATTTCAATCCTGAGATAGAACCTAAAAAGTCATAAAAGAGAAGAAAAAAGGAAGCTACCTTTAACTGTTCTAGTGCAATTGGTGACTGACCAAGAAATTGTACTGCCACGATCATCAAGAGAGAAGTTGTTTCATAGCCACCTAACAAAGAATCAAGAACAAAACTCAAATATTAAACAAAATTCAGAATTGGAGAAGATGTCGATAATAGGATGAACAAATATACCTTGTCAGACTTAACTCCATTTGCAATAGACTTGGCAAAAATTGTTCAAGATTTTTGACCCCTCTCAGATATTGTCAGCTTTTCAACATCCACACCATCTTGAGTCATACAAAAAATGCTTTCAATGGTTGAGGGTACAAAATCCTGTTCTGAAATATAATGTTATTTAAATGTGAATACACTAAACCATTTTTTTTTATAAGTTCTACACTGTACCCTTTTAGCAATTATAATTACAGTTACACCTTTGGCTTCAATGAAATAGTTGCAGATATGTTTGAAGATCTCAATCGCTATATCGCAACCTCCACATCTTTGCTTCCACCAATAAAATTTGGATGCAAAGTATTTATATAATCCATTTGAATGATTAATATTCTAGCTCCTATTCTTCAAGAACAAGGGAACCACATCTAGCCAATGTTTGTCGAATTCATTTTTAAATTGAGAATAAGAAACAAAGGTAGAAGTCTAGAAAATTGATTTCTCTCAAATTAGGATTGTAATCTAATTTTCCTTTAGAATTTAGTTGTAAGTATAAAATAATATCAATGGTATGATCTTGTTAAGGTAAAACTTGTATATATATAACAACTTATTATATTCCTTATTTTGTTCCTATGATATTTTTAAAACTTTTAGAATATTCAATTATGAAATTGAGGCAACTCAATTAGAAAAGGTAAAGCACCATGAATACTTATGCATTCCAAACTTTAAACCATATGCATAATTAAGGATGAAAATATGAGAATACTTTCATAGTTATGTTATGGACAAGTTTTACACAAAATATATGAAAATTTTCAAAAATTCCCTTGCATAGTTTCACTGTGGATGGAGAGTTAGGAATTGAATCATCAAACTTATTAGTTGTACTATTAGACTGTCATGTGGATCAGACTATTAAAACAAAATCATAAGATGATAATAAGATCAATTCTGCTTCAAAAGTTAAAAAAAAAAAAAAAATGTATGGAGAAGGATGGAGCTGACATGAGGAGGTTTAGTTGGAGTAGCAATCACTATGTGAAAAAAGCCCATATTTGACGGACCATCCCGTCAAATATTTTCTTGTAAATTTTTTTTTTTTTTGAAGGCCTTGAACTATCAAATTATTGGAGAATAAGCTTCAAAAAAAAAAAAAAAAAAAAAAAATTCCATAGAGTATGACTGTCAAATATGGAGGTTTAACAAACAATAGGACGGTCCTCTAATTCACCAATCACAATAAATGAAATAGTAATAAAAAAATCAAAAAAATAAAAAACTAAACAAAAATCATAAAACAAGCTCCAAATTAAACTAAACAACTCAAAATTCATATTATATATTGAAATTTCATTACTAAACAAGTTGTAATTAAAGCAATTG